>NC_141694.1:1482593982-1483221283 GCF_964263255.1 Lissotriton vulgaris
TGAAAGATCACACGAACTGTAACAGCACAAATGTATTTTACGCCATCCAATGCCCGTGCAACAAACTATCTGTGGGCCAAACTCGACAAAAGATAAAGACAAGAATCCTGCAACATTGTAGTAGGATTCGATGCAAGACAGCTGAAGCCCCACTTGTGGAACATTTTGGCACTGCCTTACATACCCCTGAATCTATGAAATGGTTGGTGCTAGAAAAAGTATCCCTTGGCCAACGTGGAGGAGACCTTTGTCAAATTCTCAATACAAGAGGATGCAAATGGATGCATAGACTTGACACTGTGGTAAATGGCTTAAATGAACAAGACGCGACATACGCACAGATGGCTGGCCTACATACCGAATAGACTACTAGATGCCTTCTCTCAATTGACCTATAATATATAGAGTAGATACACTTGCTCTCCTATTTCCTAGCTACCAATCCCACATTATATGACTTAATCAAACTGGTTTTCCCACAATATGTCATTAACCTGTTCCATCTAGATTTGGTAACAACATCAACACCCTTTAGCCACTTCTTCATGCTGAAGTAAAATGTGTAAATGGTATCATCTCATTAAGTGTCTTCCCCACTATGTTACATCCATATTTGGCAACAACATCAACACCCTTTAGCCACTTCTTCATGCTGAAGTTAGATGTGTAAATGGTTCCATCTCATGATGTGTTTTAACAATACTTTTGTCTCCATACTGTTATCTCGACTGTCCACAGTTTTGAAATTGCGCGCAGAATTTTTTTATTGTGTTGATATATGCAAGGCCGTTTAAACACATCAGATTGTGCATTACAACAAACGCGATGTATTTTGCTGATGAATTTTGTTTTCTATGCACCTGATCGCCATACATCTTTGTAGGATTTTGCATCTAAATGTTTTTGAACAATGTTAACTGCTAACCCACAAGGTGTAATAATCTGCGACAGTCTAATGGAAATGTCTAATGCCGCTGTATGTTGAACAGCCCCTTTTTGCCGCTTTAAGTCTTAAGCCACGCCTCCTATTCACCCATTGGTGACTGTCAAGGCGAGCCCCTGGGAACCACTGAGCTACTGCACCAACAGTGCACGTACGCCGTTACTGCCGTTTCTATAATCACTGAGAGTGTTCCTACGTGAGCCTTTCATTTGGAGCTACATGCCGTAATGAAGGAGGTAGGAGTGGAACTCTGCTTAACCCGTAATCGGTCCGCAATCTTGGTCATTTAGAGATTCGATTCACTTTTGTGTAACGCGATCACAAACACGCGCTTTAGAGGGCAGCAATAGCATTTCCAAGTTTCAGTCCTAGGCACAGACTCACTTTTTTAAGAGCGGTCCCGCCTGTTTCTTTTGCCGAGACATGTCGCTACACACCACGGACACCGCCCGTTTTTGCCAACGAGCGCTCATGCCGATCTATATTTTTACAACCTGCCTGTTCTATTTACCATTCTGTTATATCCACATGGGGACCACGCAGACATATTGAGTTAACTCACGCTTATAATCCTCTGTTATAGCTAACTCAGAAGCACTATGCCATGTCGATTTTTGTTTTGGATTCACATCCTTGCCTCCCACCACAAGACCACTGTGATAACTGCACGATAATGTATTTTAGCTTTATCCCTCATCGCTCTGACCCGCCCGATATCCCTTTCTTTTTAGATTTCTTTGACTTGATTTACTCTTATGGACAACAGGAGATTTGTACCCCTTTGGTCCTACAATAAGTGAGTATTCTACCACTTTGTTTGTCCCTATTTCGGGGAGAACGCGCTGAGGCATGTATAATCATTACATGTCCTTCTCTTTTTTAGTAAACCAGGAGCCTCGTGAGAGCCCTACTATGACTTGAAAGCACACAGTCTCTTCTGTTTTCAAGTAGGTCTCAATTCCACCACCTACTGAATATGATCACCACAACCATTTAGATTAGCTCCAGATACCCATTCTTGTTTGTCCTTTCACTAGGTGCTCCTTTCGTTCTGATGAAGACCCCGCTGTGAGTCCACCACTCACCCTCCTCGTCACAGGAGTCGAAACGTAGACCGTCCTACTGATTTTCACATGCTCATAGTACTAAAATGTTATAAGTTGTATGGTACACATGAGTAATGTATATACATGAACTATTTGACCGCTATTAGGCTGTGAAGGTCTATTTGTACATAGTGTGTATTGTATATTGTGTCACAAACACCTTTACCCTGTCCCCCACTTGCCAATTCACTTCCACTACTCCATTACCCCATCCTTTTCTTACACCCAGAAGCACTACCAATAAGTTCTTTATAACCAATTTACTAATGCTTTGAATATTAATTGCATATAGTGTTTTGAAGTACTAGGAAATTAAATTCCCATTCGAAAATATTTTCTTCAAATCTGTGGTGATCATTCTCTTTTTTGTGTTTTAATCTGTATAAATGTTTTCAGAATGTTTAACTACTCCGACCAACTAATATAACGTACTGCTCTATTGACCCAGGCCAGGTAGTTTTTACTTGGGCACAACCCTGTAAAAACTCAATACTTACTTAAGATAAAGCAGACCATGTAGCATGACCAGTAAAAAGTCCAGTCCTTATGGGCGGTAATAAATGGAGACACGGCGGTGCCAAGGAGGGATTAACACGCCTATTTAACAATCAGAAGCCAGCATTTAAGAAGGACAATGACACAACGCCAATGACAAATATGGATGGAGACTGGGCGGGCATTCTAATGCATACCCTAACACAGCATGCCTCGCAGAGCGAGCAGTGCATGCGCGCTGCTGCTTGGCTCGACCTAAAAATGTAGCTACAAAAACGAGAGCAGTGAGAGGACACATACTTTTTTTTAAAATTTTTGAAAACCTTTATTAGTGCATTCAGAAATCACAAATAGTGGCCTACAACCGTCAGGCCGGCCACAAGTACGGTTGAGCACTTACACAGGCAATACGTTGACGCGACATAACAGCAATATGATCAGTAAGCATTCAGCAGTTACACTGTGGAACCCTTGCTGGCGCGTCTCAGGAGTTCTGAAGGTTAATTTTCAAAGTTTCATTGCAAGCAATAATGTCCGACTATTTAATTTCAATAAAAAGGAACATAAGCGAAAAGAAGAACAGGGTCCGTGAAGACGTAAGATAGAGATATCAACGCAGGTATACACACCCCAGCAACTCAGGGAACAAAACCCACCAGGCAGAATGGCGGTCAGGATGTACGTTACCAGGATATTAGACCCAAGGCCCTATCAGTATTCGCCGCCACCCGCCCGGCAAGAACGTCAACACTCACCCAAGACATAAAGAAGAAGAAATAAATTAGAAGAAGAAACCAAGGCACCATAGGAACAAAAAAGAAACAAAATACCCATCCCACAACCCCCACCCTACACGCATGCAAAGGCTACGGCCTACCCCCCCCCAGCAGCGCGTCTGTCGCCCCATAAACCCGAAATGTAGTAGAGACAGTAAGGAAAGAAAAAGAAGATATAATGTCACCATTAATATAGGGAGCCAGAAAAGACAAGTCTAATCTAATCCTCCCAGGAAACCTAACCCCGGGGGAGGGCCACACTTTCCTTACAAAATCCGGACTCCCGAACTCACACAGCCCCATACAGCTCCCACACCGTGTTCCAATAAATTCAAAAACAGTCAGCCAATAGAGAGTCTAAACATCCGTATCTAGAGTCGCAGGTCGACACAGTAATTACAACCCCCCCCAACCAGAATAGAGAGCAGGACATAGCGATTCCGAGTCAAAGCGGGAAAAAGGGAGTACATTTTGTGCAGTCAGCCGATCAAGACGTAGGTCAGTCCGAGTCTCCGCCATCCATCCGAGCAAAGTCACGAGAAAGAACATCAGCCCTGGCCTGAACGGCGAATTCCAGTCTGGGCCGGCCATCGCTGCGAGTATTCCCCGGGTAGAACAAAGGAGCAAGATGGCCGCTCCCAACGAGGAAGAAACACAGGAGGCGGAGAGGAGCGTCCCCGGTCACCACCAGGTCCAGCATCCATTTCGTTGAGCACCCCCTCCGCAACGCACAATCTCCACCACTGTAGAAAAGCGGCTCCAGAGGCAAAGACCTTAGGGGGAATCAGGCCCTGGGAGGCCGGTGAACAGAGCCATTGTGGGGAAAGAGTCACAGTTCCCAATGTGGGGGGTAACATTGTAGCCAAAGCCTCACCAAGGAGAGGATCAGCAACATTGTCGTCAGGGACACGGCACATTTCCGCCCTCACATCTTGCAACCTTGTATCAGCTCCAGACAGTGCCGGAGGTGGCAGGGACTCAGTCAGCCCTGGTGGCGTTACACAAGAGGAAGCACCCTCAATCTTCTCCGTCAGCTCCTGGACGTTACGCCGCCATGTTGTCGCCAAGTCCGCAAGGGCGAGCAGGATATCCCCATAGGTCAGGGTGTCCTGAGTCAGCAGCAGGTCCGCGGCGAGCGGCGATGCCCTGGGGTCCGCTTCCAGCCCAGTAACAGGCAGGGCAGCGCGCGGCAGAGATGATGGAGCAGCCGTCGCCTTGTCATGAAGGGCGAGCGCCATTGCCGCCACTCAGGAAATCCGCAAGGATGAGGGGGGGGGGGGCGATCTCACTTTCCAGGGAGGCAGGCGTTAATGCTCCGGCGATAATGCAGCCCACAGCAAGGGGTTGCACAGTACAAAAATCACCTGCCCGCCAATGCGAGTGTTCTGCAGCCGAGATTCGCCCCAAAACGGGGAATGCCCAGGCGATATGCAGCAGAGCGGGGGGAAGCGCCTCGCAGGGGATCCAGTCACAAAGACCCACCTCGGCCAAGGTGAGGCACTCTGCATCGGGAGAGAAATGAAAAGCCCAGTGTCGAGATCGCAGCACTCCCGTAGGCAACGGCACCTCCCCCACTCGTCTCACCAGCTCGGTCCCATGGCGTCCAGCGGTAGCGATCAACACAGCTACCCGGGCAGCTCCGGAGAACGACGAAGTCAGCGATTCCTGCACCAATTCAGACCGCGGAGGTCTTAATGGAAAGCAGTCAGCTTCTGCGTGTTAGTTCCAGCATTTAAACACGGTGTGAGCCAAGAATAAAGTTAGGATATTCCGCCAAAGGTGGACGGCTTACGGAGCCGGGAGCTCAGACGTCCTTTCCGTCCGCCATCTTGGCTCCTCCCCCGGACACAAATACTTGGTCCTTTCTCCAGGGGTAGGACAAACTTAAAAGACAGCATGATGCACATAAACTGTGACGAATAGAAAAGAAGCAACTGAGAGAAATGCGACAGGTAACCAATTGTAAGCAACAGGCAGGATATAGCCCACTAAATTGTAAACAAAATGTCCTGAAGAGACAGTGCATGTGAGACCTAAAAAGCTCTATTGTATTTGACGGAGGCATCTTCAATTGTTATCAAGATTCTAACCACTAGATGACAGACTTCAATATGGATTAAACAATTAACAATAAAAGCATTACAAAGAAAAACATGTAACGCGAAAATCAATTTTTTAAATTGTCTGAAGCTGAAAAACTGCAAGACAGAAAATAATGAGGAGTCCCAGTCTTGGCAGTCCTTTAGAAATTTGAGGAAAAATGGGTAGAAATTGACAACTTATTCGAGAAGGAAGGGTTTGGATCTAAGGGATATACAGTTAAAGACAATTCCGGCATTAATTTGGACAGTGGGGCACTGAAGCAGGCCTGCACAATACACGTATAAAACTGATCTCGTCTGATCAGGTATCAGAACAATGTGGTTTAAGTACGTATACCTTTAGTACATAATTTTTGTGACCTCTATGTTTGTTTCGTAGGGAGGTTTGGGGCTTCTTTGAAGCTTCTCTTAGATTTAAGTCTAGATCCTGACACCTGCCAATGGTGTTAATAGCTGGTAATTTGACTGTTTTCATTTGTATTTCATATTTATTTCTCTAGGATCTCTTTGCTTGGTTGACTATTTGACTGCTTTGGGCCCCAAACATTACTCTTACCTTACATTAGAGTTTAGGGCCCGAAGACGGAATTTTCCAAGTGGAATAATGCACTTGGCGTCCAAACAAAAACCCAGACGGGGTCAAGAAGATATTTTGCACACCAGGATCTATGGCTCTCCAACTAGATTCAAGCACTCTAGGACACTATGAGATCGAGAAAAGCTCTTGGGATCCACTGTTAACTCGCAAATAACTTGATATTAGTTATGGAGCAACCTGACAATATTTATTTTTTTAAACACTAATTAACTAACAGAAACATGGATGAACGCCTCCTCAGCCCCCGGCATCGCCACTGCCATCCCGGAAGGCTACAAGATCATCCGAAAAGACCGCACCAAACAAACAGGAGGAGGAATCGCCATCGTCCATAAGAACACCATCCGCGTCTCAACCAGCTCAGATGACAACCTCACGATCGCCGAACACCTCCACTTCCAGATGCACACCGACCCCAAGCCAACACTCGGAGGCACTCTCCTCTACAGGCCACCAGGATCCCGTGCACAATTCAGTGAAGACATCACTGACTTCATCACCCCACACGCCCTCCCCTCCGAGGACTACATTCTTCTGGGAGACCTCAATTTTCACCTGGAAAAGAGCAAGGACCGAAACGCCACCACTCTTCTGGACAATCTCGCCAACCTCGGACTCAAACACCTTGTCAATACCCCCACTCACTCCGCAGGTCACACACTCGACCCTATCTTCACCTCCAGCAAACATATTTCCTTCAGCCACACCACAGCTCTCCATTGGACGGACCACAGCTGCGTGCACTTTATCTACAAAAAGACGACAACGCACAACCGTCCTCAACCTACTCTGCGAAGAAACTGGAACAAAATCACCATCGACCAGATCACCTCATCGCTTCTTCAAAACCCCCCTGTCCACTCCTCGAACCCCAACCAAGCAGCCATTAATCTCACTCAATGGCTAACCAAAAGCGCCGACAACTTAGCACCTCTGAAAAAACATCAAATCAAACTAGGCAGCAAAAACGCCCCCTGGTTTAACGATGATCTCAAGAAACTCTGTCGCTCCCTTGAGAAGGCCTGGAAAAAAGACCCTAACACCAGCACCAAGGACGCCTTCAAAAACGCCACCCGTACACACCACCAACTAATCCGGACTGCAAAGAAAGCCGCATTCAAAGACCGACTAGACAATAACGCCCACAAAAGCAAGGAATTATTCAACATAATCAAAGAGTTCACCAACCCCACTGCCAACTCCAACGACATCACGCCCTCCCAAACCCTCTGCGACTCCCTTGCTTCGTTCTTCCACGACAAAATCGCAGACATCCACAACAGCTTCGACAACCAACCCGGAGACCAACCCACTCAACCTACCTCCGAACCCAAACCCCCCTTGAACCCCCCCTTGAACATCCTTAATGACTGGAACCCAATCTCCACTGAGGACATCATCCGCCTAATGAACTCCATCCACTCGGGATCCCCCACTGACCCATGCCCTCACCACATCTTCAACAAAGCAGACTCCATCATAGCACCAAACCTCCGAGACGTCATCAACTGCTCCCTCAACTCCGCCATCTTCCCGGATACCTGGAAGCACGCCGAACTCCGCGCCCTTCTGAAAAAACCCACAGCTGACCCCACCGAACTCAAACACTACCGCCCCATCTCGCTCCTACCATTCCTGGCCAAAGTCATCGAGAAAGCTGTCAACAACCAGCTCGCCGCCTTCCTAGAAACGAACAAATCCCTCGACTCCTCACAGTCCGGCTTCCGAGCCAAACACAGCACCGAGACCGCACTCATCGCAGCAACAGACGACATTCGAACTCTACTGGACAATGGAGACACAGTCGCCCTCATCCTCCTCGACCTCTCCGCTGCCTTCGACACAGTCTGTCATAGCACCCTGTTACAACGCCTCAGAAACATCGGAATCCAAGGAAAAGCCCTCGACTGGATCACCTCGTTCCTTGCCGGAAGAACTCAAAGAGTCCGCCTCCCACCGTTCAAATCAGAGGCCACTGAAGTCATTTGCGGCGTGCCACAAGGATCCTCACTCAGCCCCACCCTCTTCAACGTATATATGAGCCCCCTCGCGACCATCGCACGCCAGCACAACCTCAACATCATCTCCTACGCCGATGACACTCAACTGATCCTCTCACTCACCAAAGACCCTCTCACCGCCAAAACCAACCTACATGAAGGAATGAAAGAAGTCGCCGAGTGGATGAAGCACAGCCGTTTGAAACTGAACTCAGACAAAACAAAAGTCCTTATCTTAGGTACCTCTCCCTCCGCCTGGGACGACTCTTGGTGGCCAGAGGCCCTAGGAAAAGCACCCATCCCGACGGACCACGCACGGAACCTGGGCGTCATCCTGGACTCCTCACTCTCGATGACCAGACAAATCAACGCCGTCTCATCATCCTGCTTTAACATTCTTCGCATGCTCAAAAAAACATTTCGCTGGATCCACACCGAAACTACAAAAACGGTCACCCATGCTCTGGTTACAAGCCGCCTGGACTACGGAAACACCCTATACGCCGGGACCACCGCCAAACTTCAGAAAAAACTCCAACGCATCCAGAACGTATCAGCCAGACTCATACTAGACATCCCGCGTAAAGACCACATTTCTGGCCACCTGAAAAACCTCCACTGGCTTCCCGTCAACAAGAGGATAACATTCCGCCTCCTAACCCACGCACACAAAGCACTTTATGAACTTGGACCCGAATGCCTCAACACGCGACTCTCCTTCTCCCCCCCCCCCCCCCCCCGCCCCCCCGCCAGCTTCGCTCTTCCAACCAAGCCCTTGCCGCTGTCCCTCGCATCAACAAAACCACCATGGGAGGAAGATCCTTCTCCTACCTGGCGGCTAAAAGCTGGAACTCACTTCCCATTCACCTCCGCCTCACTCAGAACCACCTAGCATTCAGAAAGCAACTTAAAACCTGGATATTCGACATGTAATTCCCCTCCCATCCTCAAGCGCCTTGAGACCCTCTGGGTATGTAGCGCGCTATACAAATTTACTGACTTGACTTGACTTGACAAAAAGGTCACGTTATCAGAAACGTATCTGTGCTTGCATGAACAGATCACTTCAAATAATCCCAGTACAATTATTAAAAACAATCTACAAACCAATCTCCCTCTCCCACCTGCAGCTATCCTCTATATTATATCTCAACATTGCTCTCTGATGATTCCTGCTGTAAGGGGCAAAGAATAGGGACTGTGTGGCCATTTCAAACCATCCTAGGGGTCAGTGGGATGTGGGATGTGGGGTATGTGGCACACGATCATGTGTTAAGATCTACCACCAATTCCCAATTTGCTTAAATTCACTGGACAGCAAAAGATTCGAGGGCAGGACTATATACAGCAGGGCCGAGATTAGGAAACCAATATCCTTCCCATCCCCAGGACTGCCTGGTTTGGGCAATATGTGCATTGGATGGTTAATCAGACTGGGCCATGGGTGGTGACCCTCCAATGAGGCATGTCAGGGGACAGTCTGAGACTATGTAAATTCTCTTTAGAATACTAAGGAACGTTCCAGGTGTGGATCCATGAGAGTCCTACACCCAGCACCAGATGAAAGCCTTATCCATATGAATATAGTCTTTTAGTACACTCTGTTAATGCATGTTAGAGTCACAACCTCAAATAAACATATAGAAATACAAGTCTGCATTGGAGAGAAGCGCAAACCTCTTCTGCACCAACTAGAAAAAAAACTCAGACTCTATCCCTTGTACCCTACACAGAAACCACTAAAGTATGAGGAGATGGCCAAGACCTGCTTTCTACCAAAAGTAAGTTGAATTGCCTTGCGTTCAAAGTTTAACTACCTCAAACATCATGCACAGTGAGTTTGCAGAAGACTGAAAAGTCAGATCCCTGCAACTCTTAGTGCAATCGAATCGCCAAACGTCCTCTGCTTTAGTCAGTCTACCCTCTCAATGTGCCTCATCCTCTGAAATTCTAAAGTTGAAGCATCTGAAAAAGCGGCATCAAGTCGTTGATAAAAAGAGGAAAGTAAATACACACATCATACCCTCAAGGGAATGCAAGCCAAGGACTGCTTACTTTTAATTCCTAAACTAAGGCCAGCAGACAACAGACATACCTCAGTTAAAAGCTACAGCACAAATGTTCATCCTTGCACACTCTTACTGTGATCCATTTTTAATTTTCTGCAGTTTCCCCACTTTCTTTATGTGAGAAAAGCAGGTAATAATTTAAGTCTAATTGCCAACTGACTTCTGATTTGGCGGTAATGGTAACTTACAAGTGTTAGTATGTGTGAAGGCAGGAGATTAAGAGAATCAGAAACACAATATTTATAGCAGCTTGAAAGAACTAGTGAGGGATATATAAATTCCAATGAATGTAAGACTAGAAGAGGTTTTGTGTGTTTATGGGTCTTAAACTAGTCAGCCTTGCATTACCCATCTCGTGGAGGGATACACCTCATCACTCTTTTGAAACTGGTCCCTAAAAGCATCAAATAATATAGGAACTCAAACTACTTAAGTCCCACTTATACCATCTCCGAAATTCTTCATTCGGCAGCCAGCTGGAAGACTGATACAAGAAAATTCAACAACATTTCTCCAGTTCTAAATTTGTTAACATGAATCCTATTCCAGTTATAAAAGAGCTTCTTTCAAAGGCAGAGCACTACAACTTACCTTGCACCAAAACCGGAACTGTCCAGTAAAAACTGCAACAGCTACTTCTCAAAACATCTCCTTTCAAAAGCATGTCCGCCAACAAGCATCTAGCATACCCTTACAATGTGTATAAGATGTGCTACCTCACTCCAATCATCAAACCCAAACTAAGGGATATCCTATGTAACCTGTCCTAATATCGCTCACGTTGTTCATACCTGTTGATGATGTAAACTATTGAACTGCTGCTGAACACACATGTAAAAACCTGTCAGTAACATCATTACTAGATACATTATTTCAAATTCATATCACCTCACAGAGGTTCAAGTGAGTTCCATATCTATATCATGCACTAAACGCGATCACCAAGTCTTCTCTCCAGCAAATGCGGTAATTACAAAGGAATATTTCTTACAGATCTTCCTGTTGCAATGCTGTTCGCTCTGTATGTATAGTCCCGGCCGACTACACATGTATATAACATTTAAAAGTGCAAGGATTTATACGGATGCCAACCATAAACGTACACCGCTCTCATTTGCCTCACTAATCTACTTATTCCATAATGTCTTACACTTGCAGATGTTGTGCACGTTTTATTCAATTTCCCTATTAAGTAAAGCCCTCTGCCACTCTTCAGGGTCCAGTAGCTCTGTACCAAAAACGCCAAAATAAAATAAATACAGTTGCCTAAAACCTTTCACCTCATTGATGCAACACCTGGCTTCGGCTCCTTCATGCACAGTAGGCGCTGTAGAAAAGTCGCTTCAGCGTCACAATTCTATGTCAGGACCGGAGGCTTCAGATTATGCTATATCTTCCTTCGCTTTATTAACATAAAGAAACCACAGCAGCTTAGGAAAAGATATAATAAGAACAAAAAATGCTTTAAACATAAAGCATTGACGTAATGTTCAACAAAAAATCAACAACAACTCCCAAGAGTCTCTTTGTTATAATCATAGTCCACAGTCCTTTGTCACTGTTCATCATCCCTATATAACCGGACTTCCCATCATCTTCCTCCTCTTTCTTCGCTGCTCCCGCAGCCAGATAAGTGCTTTTCTATTTGTCTTCTTTTATTGTGATTGATGTCTTGCGGTCTTGGGGACTCCTTGCATGGTTATTTCCTTTCAGAGTACCCTAGTTGCGGGAACGTTCTGCCGTTCCTACGCGACTTTTTTCCCACTTGTGTGCGGTGTGTACATAGACCGCAAGGGGGCGGCCTGTCGCCTCGCCGACCCTCCGGCGCGCCTCCGCGGTACGAGGAGCCACGCCGTGGGGTCTGCTTGCGCAGGGGCCGACCCTCGCGTACCCCTCTGACACCTGGTGATCCGGGTCTGTACTTTCACAATTTTTGACGCCCTCTGAGGTCTGTATAGCGGTTTTGACCGCGTGAATCGCCTTCGGGCGAGATCTGTGCACCTCTTTAACAGTGTGTGGCCTAGCGCGCTTGAGGGGTACGTAGACCCGGTCCCGGCGAGGAGGGTCTGCGCGCTTGGGGGTTGGTGCAGCCCACCTGCCACGTCAGCTGGCCCAAAACGTGATCGCAGCCGCTGGGCCTGCCCACATTCGAGAACTTTCTCGGTTGCCGCCCTCTTGGGTGCCCCGCATTTGCCCTTGGTTCCGACATGGAAGGGGAGTATGAGGAGGAGGCCTGCCCCTATCTGCAGGATGATGAGTTTTATCAGGCGGTGGACAACTCCATCTATCGTTGTGTGACGGAGGTGGTAGGGCCCATGGAGGACCGCCTTTCGGCCCGCATCGTGGAGGAGTGTGCCAAGTTGGCAGCGGCGCAGGTGCCGCCGTCCCCCGAGCTCCCGGGGACGTCCGGCGGGTTGCCGCCCGCTCCGAAGAGACCCCGGGGTGAGGGGCATTCGTCGGAAGCCCAAGGCGTGGACAAGGGCGCCTTCGAGCGTCTTCGTGACGCCTTCCTGGCCAAGGCGACGGCGGTGCCTCCGACGCCCTTGGTGGACCCTGGCACTTCGGGCGGTCTGTCGACGGCGCCCGCCTCCCCGATCTACGACTCTCCGGACACGGATGACGACGGGGAGTCGACCCGGTCTTGGCTCCCGGCGCCTTCGGGAAAGGAGATGCCCCGAGATGAGTCGGGCATGCTGGACCCGGACGAGATCGTCCACCCCCGATCCGCGGCCTGGGCCCCGGGGGAGACGGTGGCGAAGTTTGTCGCGGGCCGGCTGCGCAAGCCCCTGGAGAAGGAGGCGAGGGGTTGCCTGCGCGGGGAATGCCCTCGGCCTACTTTGGAGGGGAAGGTGGCTATGACCCCAGAATTGGACCCCAAGATGGCCACCTTCCTGGCGAAATTCATGAAGGACCCCAGGAAGGGGATCGATCGGTCCTGGCGGGCCTGCCAGGACAAGCTGTTGGATGCGGTCGGGCCCGCCACGAAGATCCTCGATATGGCGGAGGAGGCTCGAGCGAATGGTACCGCCATCTCACCGGAGGTGCTCTCCAACTGGGCCCAGAGGGTGATCGTCTTCTTGGGCAACGCCAACTGTGCCCTGTCCACGGAGCGGCGGCGGTCGCTCCTTATTAAGCTGGACCCGAAGCTGGGGGACCTGGCCTCGTCGGAGGCAGGTGCCGTGGCCCAGGGTGGCCTCTTCGGTGAGCCTTTCATCCGCGAGCTTGGAAAGTTCGTGAACACGTTCACGTCGCTGGACAAGGCCCAGTCCAGCATCAAGAGGGTGTTTCACCAGCGTTTTTCTGGAGGGGCCGGTCGCGGCAGGGGCCGCGCGATCGGCCGTGGTCAGCAGACCAACAACCGTGGACAGGGCTCCGGAAGAGGTCAGTACCAGACCTCGGCCAACTACACCAATTTCTACCCCACGAGGGGACAACGCTATGGTGGAAGAGGATTCCAAAAGAAGTCCGGACAAGGAAATGCCCCCGGTGAGTGTACTTTGCTTGGATCAGGTTCCGATTGGGGGGCGGCTGGCAAGCTTTTACGGGGAGTGGGAGTTGCTCACTGCCGATGCTTGGGTTTTGCAAACTGTGAGAGGTTTCCATATAGAGTTTCACGACCAGCCAACTCAGGTGAGGCCCCCGCGCCCGATGGTTTTCTCAGATTCCGACGCGCGATTGATAGACGGGGAGGTCTCGGACTTGCTGCGCAAGGGAGCCATCCGCCTATCAACACGCCACCCGCATGGGTTCCTCAGCAACGTCTTCTTGGTAGACAAGACGGATGGGGGCAAGAGGCCTGTGATCAATCTCAAGGAATTCAATGGGTGGTTAGTCTACCGTCACTTCAAGATGGAGGGGATCCACCTCCTTCGGGACGTGCTCCTCCCTCGGGATTGGATGGTGCGACTGGATCTCAAGGATGCCTACTTGGTCGTTCCCATCCACCCCCCTCATCGTCGTTTCCTACAATTCCTGTGGGACGGCCAGGTGTTCGAATTCACCGCCCTGCCGTTCGGCCTTTCTTCGGCCCCGTGGTGCTTCACGAAGGTCCTTCACCCGGTAGTGGAGTTTCTCAGAAGCCAGGGGGTCCGTATGATAGTATACTTAGACGACATCCTCCTCATGGGGCAGTGCCCGGAGGTGCTGGCAGGACAACTGCGTCAAGCGGTCGGCCTGCTTCAGAGACTGGGGTTCGTCGTCAACGGCTCCAAGTCGGTCTTGGTTCCCACTCAGCAGATCACCTTTTTAGGTTTCGTGGTGGACTCGGTGCAGGCGGTCTTGAGCCTACCGAGCCGGAAGGTCGCAAAGATACGGCACCTGCTTCGGCAGACGATCGCGAGGGATCGTACGTCACTGCGCCATGTCGCCAAGGTGGTGGGTCTTCTGTCGTCCTCCATCCAGGCGATTTTCCCAGGCCCGCTGCACTACAGGGCTCTTCAGCGCCTGAAAGCGCAGCATTTGCGCCGTGGGATGTGTTACGATCAGTGGGTTCCCCTCACGGACGAAGTGAAGGAGGAGATGTCATGGTGGCTGTCTCACATGGAGGCATGGAATGGGCGAGCGATCTTCGGGTCGGCTCCGGACTTAATAATAGAGTCCGACGCCAGCAGGTCGGGCTGGGGCGCCCGGTGCGGGGATTTTTCCACCGGCGGCGCCTGGTCGTCAGAAGAACAACAATTGCATATCAATTGTTTGGAGCTCCTTGCGGGCTCCTTCGCGGTTCGCTGTTGGACCAAAGATTCGGTCAAGGCTTGTGTCCTGCTACGGATGGACAATGTTTCGGCGGTCCGATATGTGAACCACCTGGGAGGTCCTCGGTCCCGCGCCTTGGCGGATTTAGCGAAGGACTTCTGGGATTATTGCCTGTCTCGTCACATTGCGGTGACGGCGGAGTATCTGCCAGGCCAGTCCAATCAGGTAGCGGATTGGCACTCTCGGCATCTCAGGGATGCCAGCCAGTGGAAACTGGATCCGGGAGTCTTCCGGTGGCTGCACTCCCTTTGGGGCCCCTTCTCGGTGGACCTCTTCGCGTCCCGTCTCGACCACCAGCTGCCGCGGTTTTACAGCTGGAGGCCGGACCCTCTGGCGGAGGCCACGGACGCGTTCTTGCAGGATGGGAGTCGGGAACAGCCGTTTGCGTTTCCCCCGTTCTCCGTGATCATGCGAACGGCGGCTCAAATACGCCGCCAGGGTGCGGACCTGGTGTTGGTTACACCGCTGTGGAGGTCTCAAGTATGGTTTCCGGTTCTTCTGGAACTTTCCTGGGATTTTCCAATCCTACTCCCCCTGTTTCCTCTGCTCCTGACGAGCCCGGATCGGGAACCTCACCCTCTCGTCATGCAGAACACTCTCCGCCTCGTGGCGTGGAGGCTCTCAGGAGACGCTGGACGCTCCCGGGCCTTTCGGGGTCGGCTGAGCACTTGCTCTCCAAAGCATGGGCCGATAGTACGACGAAGCGTTACAGATCCGCTTGGCTTAAGTGGATGCGTTGGTGTTTACGAAGGGATTTGGATCCCATGGTCGCCGGCCTTGTTCCCGTGCTGAATTTCCTGGCTCATTTGGCCGACAAGGGTTTGGCGTATAGAACGATCAATGCTATCCGGTCGGCGATTTCTGCGGGCCATGATAACATCGATGGCCATCCGGTAGGGGAACACCCTTTTGTGTGCCGGCTTATGCGAGCGGTTCGCCTCGCGCTGCCGCCGGAGCCCAGGTACTCCGTCCTTTGGGACGTCAATTTGGTCCTGAACCTGTTCCTATCGTGGCCAGCGAATTCTTATCTGTCTCTGAAGGAGCTTTCGGCGAAATTAGCCATGTTGTTATGTCTGGTCTCTTGTAGGCGCGTCTCGGACGTGCGCGCGCTGGATGTTTCTGCACGCATTTTTTCCCCGGAGGGGGTTACTTTTACGGTGGGTCGACGCACTAAGACGTCGTCGCGTTCCATTTCTTATCCAGCCTTTACTGACACTCCTAAGTTGTGTGTCGTGCAATGCCTCAAAGCATATGAGGACCTGACCTTGGATCTGCGCCCTCCGGGCGAGCGTCAGTTGTTGATTGCCCTGCGGAAGCCACACAAAGCTGTCTCCTCCCCCACTATCGCTCGGTGGGTGCGTTGGGTCATGCAAGAAGCGGGCATCAATACTTCTCTCTTCGGAGCACACTCCGCCAGGGGGGCCATGGCCTCTAAGGCATTCTCGGTGGGTGCTCGTCTGGAGGACCTTATGCGAGCGGCGGACTGGTCCTCGGATTCCACCTTCAAGAGGTTTTATTTTAAGCCGGTGGTGGATTTAGCTCAGTTGGTGGTAAGTAAGCTTTAAACTAGCATAATCTGAAGCCTCCGGTCCTGACATAGAATCGAAATTTGCCTAGCTTACGTAACGGTAAGTTTCAATTCTATTAAGGACACGGAGGCGAGGATTATCCCACCCGGACTACGGTGGTGTCTCTACCCACCCGTATGGCAGTAAGTAAAGCGTTTTCCTTTACGTTGTCTGTACTGTGTTGTTCACTGAATGCTCCTCGCCTTGTTGTCGCTTTTTCCTGGGCCACCTCGCTGATGCTGTTCCTTTTTTGGCAGGCAACGACGGTGCTAAACAGGACCAATGAGGCTTAAGCGTGATCTGCGCGAAGAAAGAGGAGGAAGATGATGGGAAGTCCGGTTATATAGGGATGATGAACAGTGACAAAGGACTGTGGACTATGATTATAACAAAGAGACTCTTGGGAGTTGTTGTTGATTTTTTGTTGAACATTACGTCAATGCTTTATGTTTAAAGCATTTTTTGTTCTTATTATATCTTTTCCTAAGCTGCTGTGGTTTCTTTATGTTAATAAAGCGAAGGAAGATATAGCATAATCCTCGCCTCCGTGTCCTTAATAGAATTGAAACTTACCGTTACGTAAGCTAGGCAAATTTCGATTATTACCTAGACACTAGTGAGGAATTGCAACTACCGAATTTAATGATAACCAAGTAAAAATCCTCTGAAGATGAAAGTCAGAGTTGGCCTTACTGGGATTAGAACTCAAGTTAACTCACTGAACCATCCTTCAGGGCACATTAGTTACCTTTGGCAGCCATGTGAATGCAGATTGCTCTTCACTCTTCTGTTGATTTACCAGGCTCTCGTTCTGCTCGGAAATTCAGCTAACTCCCAGCCAATTGGTTTTACATTCCAGCATAGCAAGTCCATTGCAATGATGTAAGAAGAATCCTAACTCGTGGAGCCAGCACGAATGATTTGTGTACACCGTTGGAGTTTGTTTTGTTGAATATTTCTCACAGATCCAGATTATTTGATTAAAATAAAGGCTGCTACGTCAACTGACTACTAGGGCACGCTTGATAAATATCTTTATAAACCTTCAACAGCCAGCAGTGCTTTGTGGCCATATTAATAGCAGGCGGTACGCCATATTAATGAATCTTAGATCACATAATAGCAGGACATAAAACTGAAATTAAATGCACGTATATGGACCTCTTAAAAAGTGCAAGACTAATCTTGCAGTAATACTTATGATGCCACAAAAGGAAATTAGAAAGGAAAGTTACTGAAACCACTGAAAAACAAATGCGAAGAAACAAAATGACACTTGCTAAGGCAACAATACATGGTTAACTTCTATGTTTTGATTATGGAATTCTCTGTACAGGTTTGCATTACAACTCTTAATAATTCCATCATGGGCACGGCCTATTTTCCTGAGAACACAAACCATCATGTGTAAGAACAAGAACTATCATGTGTGAGAACAAGAACGATATTGTGCTGAGGTGGGCGTTAATGAGACCCCTGTATTAGAGTAAATGCAGGAGTTCAGCGATACCAATCCAACAATATTAGGCAGCATTACATACACGACTTAGTGGAAAGTACAACATCCTGTAATTACACTTACCTTAAAAAGTGTCACTGTGATTTCGATGTTCTCAGGAACAGGCCACACCACAACTCCGCGATAGGGATTTTTTATACCAGGCTGCCAACTATGAGCCTGCAGAAAATGAAAGGACAAAGTTGTGGCAAGGTAGAACCGTGAGAGTGGAAAGATAAGTTGGCCGAGACAAACAAGGAGAGAAACAAGCACTCATTAAATACACAACCAAAGGAATAAGCACTGGCAAAGCCAATGGATCAGACATTGTCCAGATGGTGTGGTTATTTTTTTTTAAATATCGTATTGCAAACATATGCCACGAAAAGAAAAGGATAAAAAAAAGAAACCAACCCATTGCCCATAAGACGTGGCTGTATGCTTGCTATATTTTTTTTCATTTAAAAAACAAAACATTAACCAGTGCTTATTAGCAGGGTGTGTACACAGAACAGGTATATAAACCCTTTTTCATTTTCAATGAGCATTACAGGAAAATATGATCCTCACTAGTGTAAAGAAAAACTATTCGCTTTGAATGAATGTGACCTGAAAACATAGTTTAAATACACGAGTTTGATTAAAAAAGGATAAGGCATTACACCCAGCCCATGGCTAGAGAAGCTATTAACGTGATATTGTCGGCACTCTTCGGGTTTTTCAAGAGACAGAGACACCCACTCTCACAACTTCTGTTTACATTGGCTGTGTAGCCTCTAGTGGCCATACTCAGGCAGCGCTACTCCAAACCTGCCCTGCGATATGGGAATTGGCACATACTTTTTCCGCTCTATGCTAATGACATCACCCTATACATATGTGACTCCAACGAAAGCA
The DNA here is from genome assembly GCF_964263255.1 of Lissotriton vulgaris. Lineage (NCBI taxonomy): Eukaryota > Metazoa > Chordata > Amphibia > Caudata > Salamandridae > Lissotriton > Lissotriton vulgaris. The sequence continues at coordinate 1,482,612,787 of NC_141694.1, forward strand.
TAAATGCCATTCTACATGTGTTTATGCGATGTGGGGTGCCAATAGGGATACACATTAATTGGGAAAATCTTGGATCTTATTTTTAACCATCAATACATCGAAACTTACATCAAATTATCCCCTAAGAAGGTGCACAAGCGAGCTAAAATATTTGGCCACATCGAACAGAGAAACAATTACGCAAGCAAATTATGGTACCACGACGAACACCATTAATAAACAATTCAATCGGTGGGTCCCGCTGCCTTTTGTCAATTGCAGATTGTGCTTCTGACAAAACTGCTGTATTTATTCCTAAACTTTTCACTCCCGCTCACTACGGCTTGTTTCTCCACACGTAAGTCCGTTTGGCACGGGCAGGTAAGGCAACCCAGATTAAAGTGGGAGAAACTTACACTGCCATACCATTGTGAAGGGGTTGAAGCCCCGGATATAGAAATGTACTACTTGCTATATGTGTGCCACAGCAAACTATGCTTTTCACCGGTACCACCCCACTACTTCTCCATCTGGCAGAAGAAATGGAAAGTAAGGCCCAATGACCCCGCCTTCCTTGATTTAGACCCCACCAGCAAATCTACTAAAGAAATATCCACAGTGGACTGCACGATTAGGGCATGGGAGGGGCTAAGGAGAGTGGGAGGGAAGTTTGTATACTCCACAGCCTCGCGTTGAGTAATCATCCCCTGCTACCGGCCACACATGAACGACTTATAATGACCCAGCTTTGGGCGGAGGATTTGACTACCTGGGGCGACCTATACAGACAAGGCACCTTTTTATCTTCAGCCGAGTTCCTTGGCGATTCCCATGGCTGCCCTATGGACATCTTCACTTACCATCGCCTCCATAGCAGCTTTAGATTTGCCTCACCAGATTTTCCGTCAGAGCCCTCAGTGTTTGCCTCCCTGGACAAACTCTTAACTGCCACCTCCACAAAACATCTAACTGCTACACTCTATCTGGCGGCTCAGGAGGAAGCCATGGTGCTGCCCCATGGAGCCAGACTGGTTTGGGAGGAGGATTTGGGAATGTAAGATTTCATAAGAGGTGAGGCATCTTAGATATGTACAGACCCTACATTACACTTTTTTACATCGCCTCCTCTATTACACCACTCTACAATTATGCAAATTTGGTATGCAATAGAATGACGGCTGTGTAGGATGAGATAAACCTGGTGCAGGGTTCATCCATCTGGCTTGGTCCTGCACTAGAATGTATATGCATTGGAGTGTGGTCACCACTGGCATTGTCCGCTATGATAAAAGAAGAGGTGTGACCGACCCCCCCCCCGGATAGCCCTCCTATGATATGGTAAACATATAGCAGCCTCACATAGAAAATGTGTGGCTTTAACTCTCTTATTAGCAAAACAATTGGTGGCTTGTAAGTGGGGTAGAGAAAGAGCTCCAAAATGTAACCATTGGGTCTCTACCTAGTGTATTGCAATGAGCAGTTGGATCTGTATGCTGAGTTGCTCCCCGTTGCCTCCGGACCCAGAGATCTCTGGCAGCCCCTGACTGCATACCTGCCACACCAACTAGGGGATACTGCCCAGAACATTAAGTAGGATGATACTGGCGAACCCTACCAGAACATTTCATAGTTTGCTACTGTACCTGAAATAATTGCGATAGGTTACATTATCGATGCTGTCTGGCTGAGTGTCTCCCCACCCTCCCGCAGGATTATAACAGTGCATGGAAATCTTAGCCGTCTCTGCTTTGTAGTGCTATTTGCATGCAACTCCCCATGGACTGATACAATCCTGATGCTATTGTTATACAATTCTATTTGTTTTTCTACCCTTGTTCTCTATAGCTGTTTCGAATATGAAAATGGAAAAAATGAATATAAAAAAAAAAGATAAAGCCAATAGGTCTTGCTCAGGGCGACCTATTGCCTTCGGCAATTGGGTGGGGGTGATGAACGGCACGGTGGGTTGTTGGTAATGTGAGGGTGGATAAATGGACTTGACTCACCCTGTGCCTACAAAAAAAAAAAGTTGTGTGTACATGTTTATAAAAAAAAAAAGAACAACATGAAAGAGCAAAACTCGGCAGTAGATGGGGGTGAAGACTGCAGCCCATGCCCATGGAACATTTGCTTGAGAAGCGCTGAGCCAGTATTATGTCAATATGTAGGGATTTATAAAGCACATGAAAAATATATCATGTTTCTTTTTTTTTTTCTCCACCGGACCCTCCTCAGTTTTGCTTTGAATTTATATTTCAAGGCACTCTCGCTTTTTTGTTTGCCTACAGCGCTTGGAAGCCTCCTGCAGACTGGAAGACGCAACATAACTAGGAGGCAATATGATATGACTAAAGGTGGGGGCAGGCCGGAAATGAAGATTATGGACAGAGTGTGGGGTCATATAAAAGAGTGGTGGAGGGGAAAATGTGAGAGGGGAGCACAGACAGAGGACCTGGGCAGAGAGCATGTGCATCTGAAGATAAATTGGAGTGGAAAGAGCCACTAGTCATGGGAAGAGACAGGCAGGGTAGCAGCGAGGGATGAAAGTGGCCCTGCTCCCAGCGTTTCTACTGTACCTTCCTTTACCCCATCCTGCAGGTCCTACAGATAAACCACCCAGCGCAGGACTAGCACAGAGGGCACACTTCAAGGCGCAGGTCTGAGCTCCAGCTGCCTCACGCCGGGTTTTGTACAGGGAGGAGGTGGGGCTACATCTGACAAGATATTAACCACCACCGAGTCACCAGGCGCCTGCACCAGATGCCCAGAGCGACCTGGCCAGCCTGACCCTGTGGGGAAAGGAAACCTCCATTTTCATTATTGCACAGCTTAACACTGTCTGGGCAAAGACTTCACCTCATTAGTATCAGCTTTACTCCCAGTTAGAGCAATGTGCAACAGAAATGGTGAGAAGTTGCGGCATAACTGCCAGTGCTGCCGACTATGAATGTGGGGGACCAGGTCTGAGTCTCTGCGTCAGCTTAACATTTTGTGATTCTGGGCAATTCACTTAAGCATATACAAATAAAGAGCTTAACCTAAAAACTGGACATTTACATTCTCCTTTTCAATCTCTAGGAAATGAACTTCAATATTCCACAGCATGGCACCTCTCTTTAACGAGAGAGCACGCCTGCCATCACCGAACAGCTGAACACCTCCGTCTTAGCAGCTCCAATTGGAGTACACCAGTTGGTCTTTTTCTGACTTAGGAGGAGGGACGGATGCTGCAATAAAATGCAAGCAGCTACAGGCCTGAAGCCGAACACACACCCACATTGTAACATGAGCAGGAAAGAAATAATAAAATAGTCCCCCAAACAGCGGACAAAGTACCACAGCGTAAAGATACAGTACTTGGTCCCTGCTACATGGGTGGAAACAGAAAGACAAGAAGGAGGTATAAAGAGAAGGATTGACCACTAGCAAGCAAGGATTTTTAAAGGAGAATGAAACAAACAAATGAAAAGCAGTAGATGGTATGAAAGCCCACAAAGAATTACATAATAAAGTATATACAAGAGGTCTCAAAGGCTCGACCTAAAAAGCATTAGCAAAGCAAAGTATTGGCCCACCAGTTGTAGCACCGCAGTGCACTATTTAGGTGATCCATCGCACCATGCTGTATGCAGTGGTGGGTGAAAGTAAAATGTGAACATCAGCTGAACAGACATATGGATGACTTGTGGGTCTCAAAACTTCTCTATGTATGACTTTGTATTCATAATTTTGTTTATTACATGAGGATGGGATAACATCAAAAGCTTACTCTAGGCCAGCCTGAAAACTGCAGTCTTGTTTACTCCTTTTGTATAATATAATTTAAGTGCCTGCTATTTTACAGTGGTAAGCATTACACAGCAACATCTCAAAAGACCAACAAGAGAGTCATTTAACCTCATAGTTAGATTTTATGTCAACCTACATATCTAATGTACCTTCTAGTCCTTAAAACTACTTTTGGGGTTTGGGCAGAAAAGTACACTAAAGGATAGTTTTTTCCACAGGGAGTAAAACTATATATCAGTTCCCCAAGATCACTGCAAGGAAAACAACCTACAAAGCTGAAATGTTCTCCATTACAATACGAGGCGCCAACAAAAGTGTTACACCAACACACTTCCTCAAACAATAACAGCTGTTGTATGACATGATCGAGTTCAGTACTACATTATTTCACAAAGCTTTGCAGTTTTAGCAACCACATTTTGTTCACAGATCTAACCTTCGAAGATTTCCTGCGGCTTCTTCTTGTCCAAACCACCACCAGCTTATCCGGCTGCCTGAAAAAGACAAGAGTACAATATTTATTTCATACAATGGGGCAATCTGCTCTATACATTAAGAAAATATTAAAATTGTGTTCAGGTCTCTGTACTGAATACAACGCAGACTGTTTTCACTGGTTTTTTAAACTACACCATGAGGTGTGCCCATGAAGGCCCATTATAAGCTCTTCTGTTAAAGCAAAGCAGCTGTTAAATACACTGGACCAGAGATTTCTGTGCAGAGCTGGGCTTTTTAGGTCGAGTGTTGGACTTGGCCCTTCTGGCAGGTTCACCCCTAAACTTTTTGCTCTGATATGTGACTTGGTGTTGGTTGTTTTTGGCTTCTGCGCACTTTAACACTGTCTCCCAGTGTAAAGTGCGTGCGTGTGGTGACATTGGCCTGCCCTCCCTTAGGAATGCATGGGGAATGTGAGTGTCCATGGTAGTTCCTGATGCGTGGGGAGTGCAGGGTCGAGTTTGGTATGTGCGAACTTGTGAGATTGAATGCTGCACGATGATGTGTGCGGCGTTAATGTGTCTAGTGTGGAAGTGCCACTTCTAGAAGTTGGCATGTCTGTGTAATAAATGTGAAGTGACTGTCTGGCTTGTGATTGGCTGGAGCTGGCTGGTGAGCCTAGCTCCAGGAGCCAGGATGGGTCTGCCCCGGTGGTGAATGGAGAGATCTGCATGTTGATGGCAGGGAGGAGTGCACCTGAGACCTGAATAGGGCTGGGCTTTCCCTCCACAATGTGGGCTCCGCCCCCTGTGGTGCGACTGATGACCCTAGCCTGTCCTCTGAATGGGGTGAGGGGCTGAGCACAACAGAGTGCTCCAAAACCAGATGCGACTGGTCTTCCCCCCCCCTGCACTCTAAGACAAAGGGAATATGTGTACAAAAGAGGGGCTGTGACCCCATGACATTGTTCTCTTTACTGATCCTAACTTGAGGGGGGCCTGCTGCTGCTGGGCGCCAGGAGGACCGCCAGTGGGGACTGCCTCCTTGCCTGGAGGGCCCTGTGAGCTGGCCCCTGGGCCCAGCCTTTGCCCCCTACCTTCAAACAGGACTTTCTAAAGAATTTTCCTTGCACTGGAAACCTTGTGCTGTGCCTTTAGACTTTCCAGGGCCTGGTTGCCCCTTTCAGCGCCCTGGGAGCGCTGGACCTAACCTCCGTGTGCATCCTTAGAGAGGGAATACCCTGGCGAGGGATTCCCCCATGAGGGTGGTTGTTTGCGGCGCGGGTGCCCATCCCGCAATGCCTGCCGCAGAATTGCCGATTTCGGCACGGGTGCCTACCCCGCTTATTTGCCGGATTTTTGTACCTCGTAGTGGGTGCCCACCCCGCTTTATACGTTAATTTAACGGGTGCCTACCCGAATCTCACCCCAAGGATTACCGCTGCCGTCTGGAGGAATCAGGAAGTCAGGCAGCCCTTGCCGACGTGGGCGGAGCTTAGGAGCGACCCAGAAGTGCTCCGACGTGAATCAGGAAGCGGCGTATAGCCGGAGGAATCCCGGGGCTCCCGTCTGGAAGGGAGAGCCCCGGAGCAGAGGCCGGCGAGGAAGCTGAACCCGGCCGACGGAGAACCCCGACAGCGAAGCAGAGTCCTGGAGAGCCCCAGCAACCATGAACCCGGCCGACGGAGAACCCCGACAGCGAAGCAGAGTCCTGGAGAGCCCCAGCAACCAGCCCGGGGAGTGTAGAAGGGCTGGGGAGGGGGGGCAGGAGGGGGGGTTGATTCCAGGCACTCTACCAGCGCCTCTCTACAGGCGCTCCGCCTCCTTGTTCACCCGTGGCCCCAGTGTCCTTGAGCCAGAGGGGCCTGTGTCCCCATGTTCCATGCCCCAGTGCGGGGACTCGGATTCAAGTGAGGAGCGGCCCGGATGTCAGCGGGCCGCTCCAACGTCAAGGGGCACATTTTGGTTTAGGGCTCACGAGTCCCCCGAGCGGGACTCCATGTTGGGGGCCACATTTCATTCCAAGCCCACGATGCTCAAAGGGGGCATTGTTGTTTCGAGCTCACGAGGCTCCCACAGTGGTGGCAGCATTTCTTTGGCTAGTAGAGCTGCCCCGGAAGGCAGAGGGCCGCTCCCCCTTTAATCTCAGCTCAAAGGGGGCATTTTGCATCTCGAGCCCACGAGGCTCCCACGTTGTTTTGGCCCTATTGTTTATTGGGAACCCCAGAGGAGAGCCAGGAGGCACGCTGGTGCCAGGCTCAGTTCCCCAGCTGCCCAGCACTTAGTGGGCAGCTGCTTCGTTTAGGCCCTGAGAACCCTTGTGCATTCTTCTTTGGCTGCCTGCGAGCCAGCTCAGACATTCTGGACATGGCCTGTGAGCCCCAGAGAGGCCAAGTGGGCCTGGGGTCAGTTTGGTGATCTTTTAGCGCAAATGTGATAACCTGTCTAATGTGATTTCTGCATCATATGTAATGCCTTTATGCCTACACCTCTAAATGTATTTCTATGCTTAGGAGGTTGTTTTTCCTAGTAGAGTTTATACTAGTGCGTTCATGGTTCCCAGCGTGATATATGCCTAAGGTGGTTAGGATTGCGTAGCGTGTACCTACCTGTTACCAGTGGTATTGGGTGTGTTCTACATTTGTTATTTGGTGCTACAATTATTCTATATTCTAAGTGCTATTCCTACAAAGTGTTATTTCTACAAAGTGCTAGTTCTACCAAGTGCTGATTCCTGACGGTGGTCCATGTGGGCATGTCCTGGGTATATAATCCCCTGTAAATTCCCCCCGTGCCAGTGGCACAGTGTAAATTGTGTGTTTATTATCTAATGTGTTTGGAATAATACAAAGGCTATTTTTATATATAACCTTGTGTGGAGTTTCCTTTGTGGTGGGCCTTGGGTGTTGTTGCTGGGTGCGCGCGCAAATGCTTTACACATTGCCTCCGGGATAAGCCTGACTGCTCGTGCCAAGCTACCAAGGGGGTGAGCAGGGGTTATCTTTGGAGTGTAACTTCCTTGCCATGACAAGAGTAGTGTTTTCTGCCTGGCTTTGGCGCAAGCCTTAGCCAACCAGAAATCCCCATTTCTAACATCGAGCATATACAGTTTAGCATATACTTCAGTGTATATATACTTTAGTATATACTTATATGTGTAAGCACGTTGTGGGCTCTGGAGATCAGCCCTAGGACTTGTCTGCTTCCTCTTAGGTACTTTTTTTTGTTCAACTGCTTCTATTTAACTTGATTGAGAACGACCAGCAGAGGTCAGTAAAATACCAGAATTGCTTTCTGCTTAGGGACTTTCTTTTTTTAAATGTTTCTGGCAACTGCCTCTTTTTAACTTTCTTGATTGAAAACGAGCAGAGGTCAGTAAAATACCAGAATCACTTTAGCATTCTCTAGATTCCAGTCCATAGAAATGGTCTTCCACGAGCACCCGTAGACAATAATATTTTTTTCAAGATGTATTTTCAGTGATATGACCACCGAAGGCCCTGTTTTTATATTACAAGCATTGGCATAGCCAATAGGTCTCGCCTTTGGGACCTTATACGTGTTTAGCCATGCAACACTTGATGTTGTTGCACCAAGGATACTGTGCTGGATAATTAAACACTTAAAAGGTCTCAAAGGCAAGACATATTGGCTATGCCAATGCTTATTATTTATTGAGAGAAAGGAAAGGAAATACCGAACTCACGCCGAAATTTTGAAAACTATATAATTCATAGAAAGAGTGTAGTAAGTTAGATGGTAGTGAATAAAATGTTCAACAAAAAACTATAGAAAAACAGAAGGTGGTAAAGTGTTATCATGAAGTTGTAAATAGAACTCAAAACAAAGTAGTTGATTTAGGGGATTAGGTTATCAAAAAACCTGTGAAAGTACAGAATGGAGAATCTGAATTTACCTTGCCTGTTGAAGTTGTGAAAGTTTCAAATAGTGCAGTCTTGTTTAAGGTATAAGGAACTGTGGAGTAAGAGTGACTTTGTGCTATGGAAACCTAGACAAGAAAGATTGCTAATGGATAAGGAAGCCAATATTTCCAGTTGAAAGGATTATTCCTATTGGGATTTTACAGAATATAGTGAAAATGATATGGCTAATCAAACTGGTGGTTTGTGAAGTAAAGGATACACAAATGAGGTAAGAAGGGATACAATGGTATATGATGAAAAGGATTATTACAGTGGTAATTGAGACAACAGACAAGAATGTAGTGTTTTACCTACTGAACAAAATGTTTCTTCGCATAATGATGATAACGTTTTAAGTTCTAGTAGGATGTCAAAGGTATCAAAGAAATTTGGTTTACATTTTTATTAACTGTTGTTTTTATTTTATTAGGAAAAAATTAGAAGGACCTGCGGCTGGTTTTCCGGGGATGCTGCTTAGCTTCTGCCTGGCTACAGCAATAAATACAATCAGTTGCATAGATAAAGTATGGATCAGTAATACAAATTGGGGGTTGGTGGGTCAGTGGTCATTCGCTCTTGAAAGTAAATAAATGGATAGCCCTGGTCATTAATGTCCCCCAGTCTTTGAACAGCCTTGGGAAAAGTAATCTCAAGGATCAGTAGCAGATGAAAGAACTCTTATGAATGTTTTATGCAGTGTTAATTCATTACAAAGAGCCAACCATTGTTAAATTAGTACACACTGTCTCTTTAGCCATTGTCTTAATGAAAACATGATGTGAACGTTGAAGCCTTTAAGGTGTAAAAGTAAAACGGAGTAAATACAAGCACTCTCAGCCGCCTTACAGACTAGCTGTCACACACTGAACGATTCTTCCGCTCATCACATACTAGCAGACAACAATCCCACACCGAGTAGCATTCACATACTACTGACGCACTACTGCATTTCTTAAAGACCAGGTCTCTGGCAAAGACCTAAAAGGGCTCGGTAGGAATGAATGCAAGTTAGTCTGGCAGGTCTCCCTAAATCACGCAATAGTAGCAGCCAAGAATAGAGACACGCACAGAAAGAGCCAACAGACCAGGTTTGTATTTTCATGTACAACTCAAACCAAACCGATTAACATTGCAGATGATTTAGTTGCGAACATCTGGTACTGTAGAACTACCGGAAACCGTTGTGACATGGGCTGGTTATCTATGTCCAAGCATTTGCAAAAACAAAGTTGCCACTGACAAAACTGCTATTGGCAAAATGACAGCTTTATACCACTGGATTACTAAGAATCACTAAATTTGTGTATGTTTGTACTACGATCGCAGCGAACCCTGCGCTTGCATTCCCTGGTGTCAACCCCAAACCATCGGCTGCACACCTCTCCCTATGTTGCCTGAATAGACGTTTACTGCTCCCTTAACATAAAAGCTTCAGAGGTTCCAAACTAAAATTGGCGCCTCTAGTAAACTTAGAGAGTGGACTGTGTTACTCTAGTCTCGGATTGCTACAGCTGAGCGGCCATATTGGAACACCACAATTTATCTATCGAAGTGCTTGAACTGTGAGATATCGATTTCTGGTGTTTCAGTTCTTGAAGAAAAAAGGCCTGCTCTTGATTATGCCTGAGTAATTGTTTATTTGCTATGCAATGCTTACTCATACGTATTTGTTAATGATTTTTTTTCGTTAGCAAGTGTTCCTCCGTGCAATTTAACTTTGATTAATAAAACTGCTGATCGAACACAAATCATATTTTATGGAGTTTTTTTTCCGTTTCAGCACATATTAGAACTGTCATTATAAAAGGAAAAAAGCTTAGGGCGCCTGATTTTTTCACCCAGTATTTCTAAATTGCTTCCTCAAACAGTCTTTCCTTCGTTTTTATTGGACATTCGACTCCGATGTGGGTAAACGTCGCAAGGCTCAACAAGCATTGGCCACAAAAGTCATTGCGATCACGATCGCTGTGAAAGCGAAAAGGATCGCGATGACGCACTAAAGCGCGCAAGCGCGCGTACTTGTTGCGTGTTCTAGCAAGCTGGTCGCCGCTTTGGGAGCACTTCCCAAAGCAGCTACTAAATGTCTCTCCAAGCAGGGCATGCGCGCTGACTCAGCGAGACCTAAAAAACAGACCTTTGGACTATACCATTTCCAGCTGAAAGGCAATATTTCCCTCCATGTGTTCCTATATCTGGCGTGTCACGCAGTTTGGTGCTTACTTTCCTCCATGTTAAAGAACAGTGGATGTTTTAGCACCATGCTAATGTGCTGCATAGCTAAATACATATAAAGTCCCAAAGACGAGACCGATTGCAAATGCTTGTTTAGTAGCATGAGCAAATGAATGGGTGTCGTCACTTGAATATCTAAACCTCTTGGTTTGGGCAGAAAGAATAAAAGCTAAGAAAACAGTGACAGGAAAAGCCCTGGATGCAGAGAAGGCTTTCGACAAGGTCTCGTGGCGTTTTCTGTATTCAAGGGTTTGCAAATTCCACGTTGGTGATACTTTTACCCAAATGTTCATGGCCCTCCACGCTAACCTATTTGCTGGGGTTCATACCAATGGAATATTATTGTAGCCCTTTTCTTTTTGTAAGGGAACAAGCCAAGTTGCCCCCTCTCCTCACTACGATTAGTGTGATCCAATTAATAATTTCTAGAGAGCATGAGTCTGAACAGTTCCATTTTACTCAGGAGTTGTAAGGTTGAGGCATGTGCTGATAAATCTGTCCTCCAAGACAGGGTTAAAAATAGAATATTCCATGTTCTATAAGTTTAATTATTTTGACCACTTTGACATGTCGCACTGTCCATTCTAATTGATTCTCTTATACACTGCAAGAACTCTTCTCCAAATAGACAAAATGTTGGGCAACAGAATTTAAACGACGAATATTGCTACAATATGAAATAATAATAACAAAAATAGATATTATTCAGACACAATATAAAAAGGCGGCTTCAAATGGTATTAACGTATCATTATATGGGCAAGAGGCAAAATCCAATGTAACTTAGATAACAGAGTTTTTCACGTTTTTGAAACAAAGACCATGATTTAAAGTTTGAAGAATTTGGGACATCCGTCAAAAAGCAGGTAATGTCCCGTCTAACCAATTATGAGTGCACAGAGGCCCCCAATACACTCTCAATAGGGTAAATGGCCCATCCAAAGCTTTTTTGGCAGATGCCCATCATTCACTAGACTCTAAATACGTTGCTCTAAATTATGCATTACAGCAGAACCTAACCACATCAAAATGCTTAACAGATTTCCCTTGCAAGGCCACCTTGTAATGAAAGTCAGTCAGTCAACAAAGCTTTATTTCGATATGAAATATCTTAAAAGCATTTTTACAGTTAAAAACACATTTCATAATAGTTATATTTAAAAAAGAGAAAATTCAATTAGCAATCATTTTTAAAATAAAATGATAAAAGTATATTAAACTATGTCAGCTTTGATAAAATTTTAAGATAAATAATAATACAAATTCATCGTAATGCTTTCAATCTTATCAACCAAGCCCAGCTAAGGAATTTTGCCACCCCACAGGCTAGGGTTGTATTTGCATCTGCTTGGAGTATTCTAAGAGCAATAAAGTTATTCCTAATTCCTAGCTGCCGGCAAATGGGTCTTTCAACAACACCCAAACAATGTGGGCAATTAGAGGTTAGGAGATTTGCTTGTGCCTTCGTGAAGAGGAGGAGTGCCCATTCTAAACGGAATAAAAAGGGCCCTATCCCTAGGTTTCTGAATAAAATCCAGATAGGGCTCTAGACGAGGCACCTGCTTGTGCTGACGGAACTCGTCAGTCAGTCTACCTAAATTGGGGTTTCTATGCTCCGGATTATCAATGCAGGCCCAAAAGGCTCTCTTGGTTTCTGCCTTGGTCAACGAGAACCCTGACTCCCATGCAGTTTTAAGACCTGTAACCAAGAGAAGCCTTTTTAAGTGTACTAACCAGCCAATCATATGGGATCCCTGGAGATTCATTACTTCTCTTAGGCCGTCGGCGTTTCTAGATAACTCAGGGGTGCGCCATAGCCGAGCCCAATAGAGGAGGATACACAAAGTGATTAGATCCTTAATTGAACGACGACCCAAATCACTCAAGAGTGGCTTAGTGGAGGTTCCCCTGGGAAGTGAGGTCAACTCTCTAAAAAACCTGTTTTCTGCTGAAGTAAGCACATCTACACTGCCAAAGCCCCAGAGTTCGCCTCCATATAGTGCACAGCCTATGGCCCTTGCAGCGTAGATCTCAAGGGCAGGGGCAATTGGCCTAGAGGTTGAAGCACGGTGTTCCCTCCCTATCACCCCCACAACCCTCTTACAGCTTAAAGCCATTTTGTCAATATGTGGTTGCCATCTCAGATTGTCAGAGATTCTAATCCCCGAATAGTCAAATATTTTGACACGCTCTAAGGGCCCCCCCATCAAGTACGAGGGTGTGTATTGAAAGTATGTAAGATGCTTCGATCGCCTTCCCTGAATCCTAAATCACAAGAAATGGGAAGGAGAATGGAAGAAGCCAAGGCACCTCTCATGTCCACAAACAAAATGACCATTAATCTGGAAATAAACCTTTCATGTTAAAAGTTTGACCTAGTCTAGCCGAAACTTAATTTCTCTATACACAAATCATTATGGACTGTGGCAAAGCTGCACTAACTACATATTGTTTCCACAGACATCTGCTAAAAACTGTAGAGAGTGGATCAGTGATCTAACACACAAGATTTGTGAGTGTAAACTGGTCGAATCCATCATATTGCTCTGATATATTTCAGGTAACAGCATGGTAACATGTCTTGGTGCACATGCCTTCGCTGATACACAAAACGTACGTTCTTCAAGCCACCTTTTACAAGATCTGACCCTTACCCTGGGCATTAAAACCATATTCTGCAATCAGAAGTTATCCAATAACACCTCAACGTAAGTGGTAGGTATGGCTATCCTGCAAATGCTGTTGTGAGAGGTGAACCTGCACACCTAAGGTTCCAACCCTGTATATGTTACCGAAGGTGCACAAGAGCAGAACCTCACCACCTTTTCGCCCTATAGTTGTCGGTGTGGATCAATCCACGAACCACTGGGTTACTACTTGGACTTCTACCTACAACCTTTAGTACAGGTCTGGGTTACTCATGTCAAAGACACAACAGATTGTTTGAAAAAACTAGAAAGTAAACGTCATCTGTTTCAACAGGAAATTTGGTTATGCACCATCGACGTAGTGTCATTATACACGTCCATCGCTCATGATGAAGGAATGGAGGCCATTGAATGGAGTCTCCTGAAGTCAGAAATAGAACAACAAAAAGGTAACTTTCTTCTTGAGTTACTTCATATTGCTCTGTATCACAATTATTTTCAGTGGCAAGACAAGTTTTATCTCCAACGCACTGGAACCGCGATGGGATTTCCAGGAGCGCCTTCCTACGCCAATATTTTCATGTCGCACTTTGAGGAGAAATTTATACTAACAAACCCCCAATGGCAGACACATGCAGCGTTATTTATACGCTACATAGACGACATCCTGGTCATCTGGACAGGGACCAGAGAGACATTAGAGGAAAACATTAGTATATTGAACACCTGCAATCCTAGAATCCAGTTCACTTTCGAGATTAACAAAGAAAAGATTAATTTTCTGGACATCGAAATACAGAAAGCAATTCATGGTCTCGAGACAACAGTGTATAAAAAACCTACAGATGTTAATAATGCTCTCCTGTTCTCGAGTGCTCACCCACTCAGTTTAAAAAGACAATGGCCAATCTCGCAAATGATGCGCACAAAAAGGATCACATCTAATACACGAAATTGTCAAGAATTAATTCTTCAGCAAACTCAGGAATACAAGGACCGAGGTTATCCGGACAACATACTGGAGAATGCAAACCTGATTACAGCACAAAAGACACGTGAAGAACTCTTGACTCCGACCACTAAAAATCCGTTGAAACGGGAGGTATTTGTTTTGAAAAATTTGGTACAAGCGTCTCAAATCAAAACAATTATCAGAGAGAGATGGGAAATAATAGACAATGAACCTGACTTCAAGCAAGTATTCCAAGGAACTCCGTTATTTGCACATACTAGAACTAAAAATCTAAGAGAATTTCTAAAACCCACTAGACCTACAGTTAAATCACAAGAGAGGGGCATGATGAAATGTTTCAACTGCGGCCAGTGTGGCAATGTCATAACTGGAAACTTGTTCACGCACCCACACACAGGCAAAAACATAAAACTCAGATACAACGCAGATTGTACAACAGAGGGTGTGATATATGCCATTAAATGTCCATGTGGACTTGTATACGTGGGAAGAACAAGCAGGAAAATAAAGACACGTATAGTTGAACATAAAAGCCGCATCAGAAATCAGAACACCAACTCATCATTAGCCAGACACTGGGTAGAAGCCAAGCACACTATCCCCCAACTTAGATATACTATTTTAGAATGTATCAAACAAAGGTCTGGAATAGACTAAAATACCCTTTTAGCCAGAAGGGAAACCTTCTGGATAAAAACTTTAGGTACCGTAATTCCAGCAGGTCTCAATGAACATTAAGAATTGTTGTGTTTTCTAGATTAACACTATTGTATTGCATAGATTGTACAGGAGTACGCCGGGATTCTTTACACTCATCTCTTTTTATTTTCATTTTCCTTCTCTTTCTCAAGCTTATTTTCCGTTCAACAATTTCCTTTTTTCCAGTCTTAAACGTTTTATTACTCAGCACTTTTTACATATACACTCTGTGATTATTCTCTTGCACGTTTGGGTAATTAGATGTAGCCAGGTTTCTTTTTTATCTCATGTTCTTATGTCATGTCTTCCATCATATCTTGAATACATATTCTCTATTTTACTTCCAGTTGTCCACAATATATGTTTAGGGTATTTTACAGCAGGTTTTCCAAACAGTGAGTTATCAGCCCCTTTCCGTGTCTGTTGTTTTCGGGCCGGGAGGGCCAGTACACATTTTCAGTTCCGAGTCCGTTGTTTAGTTTTAGTCACTCTCTCGCACAAATAACCTCGCGATTTCCGTACCTTGTGACCTAATGGGCGTACACGGAACCAGTTCTCTTCGCGTCCAAGTCGGCGTGCGTTCAACCAGGTACGCCGTAGGAACGATTTCTCGCCACATTTAGAACTGAGGCATATTGAATTGCCCATGTTTTCAACATTCCTTCATTTTTGTTTTAGCATTCCGTTTGGAACGGCGTAGGTCGAACCTTAGCGCGAGCCTGGATAGTGAGGGTAAGCGGTGTACTTGTTTTGTCATTTTCCAGACAAACACTTGTTACTAGGGACTCTGATCCCACATTTCACTTCTCATTTATAGATCCACCTTCTAATGCAGATACTGCCTGTGCACATGTAAGCACACCGTGACGAGCAGCTCTTAACATTTTGCCGAGTAAGCATAGATCAGTACTATTTCAGATTCTTTTGGGGCATTTCACATGAGCACGGGATTTTAAGGCACCTTAGTTTCACGCTTTTTATTTTGATTGAGTTCCAGTGTGCCCGCACGTTTTCGGGTTAACATCACAGACACCAGTCTCTTGCTGTTATGTTTGGGGGTAGGCTCATGCACACAGATTCTTTGGTTTACCTAAGTGTAGCGTTTCTTTTTCTGTTCTTTCCAGTCTTTTCTGTTCTTTCCCGTCTTTTGTTACAGTGATTTTTCACTCTTACAAGCACTGTTCGTTTTTCCTGGCGGTACTCTTAAGCTCTTGAAATCAATGCGCAATTACTTGTATACAAACATGTTATTTTTCTGCAGACATTCAACATAGATATTGTGTTGCTGTTATTGTAGGTCCTGAGAAATCCACAACTTCGCAAGTCAACATCTGCAATTTATGATTTTTACTTTACCTATATATCCCCTGAAGAAGGGTTGAGAGTCAACCCGAAATGCATTGGGATTGTTGATATTAAGATATGACTCTTGGATGTTAGTTTCAATGAAAGATGTAATGTAAAAATGCTAATGTGATTTTTTGAACAGTGTTTTTTCAAGTCAAAAGGCATGATCAATGAATTCCACTATGAAAACAGTGTGAATTAGTTATCGTTTCAGTTGTTATGATGAATACTTCAAATAACAAAATAAAAACAGAATACAAATACAAAGAAAAACATACATGTGTTTACATTCATAAAAGGCTATTGTCCTCACAGCTGTGCCATCAGTAGCTCAGGGTTCTCCTTAGGCTCATATTTACATTATCCTTCAAATGCAGAATGACCAACAGCTCATTGAAACATTCCGATATCACCAATAGCAAGCATCCAATTTGGAATAGATTGGAGATATAGCTGCAGAAAATTAAGTCTCCTTGAAATCCAACTACTAAAACCTGCTGAATAACACTTTGTCTCAATCTCACTATTTTTATCAATCATAATTATACCTCTAGTATACCACCTACATAACTTCTGGGCTCCTCTGATGTTTAATTGGTTGTTTCTTACCGGATTTTCTTTGGACGATAATTCAATAAGCAAAGGCCCGGAGGCCATAAGACTCAGCAGGCCTTAATTAATTCTCCTAGGCCACCCTCCCATGCATCCTTTGTTGCCGCAGCCCTGCCAGGGGGCAGTCACATGCTCAGTCCTCTGTTCCACAGCCTTCCCTTGTTGCTTCGATGGTTTGGCTGGGGCACCATAGACTTGCCCGCAACAGTGCCACCTCCCTACGACAGGGGATCCCACATCCAATCAGAGATAGAATTGGCACCATCTAAAGTAGAGTGCGGACTGTAGGGGAGTCCGAGGATATCAGCAATCTCTGGCAGCACGGATATAGCCCAGACACATGCCAGCAGGAGCAAGATCGCCTTGGGCATCTTAATAGTCAGTCATGACTCTCCCACCATCAGTCAAGTCCCTTGGAGATAAGGCCTCACTGGAGCTCTCAGGGGACATGTCTTCCGGGAAGACAGCAAGCCCGCCCTCAAACATAACTGTTAAATAGGTAACCACTGACGGTGTGTATTTCGAATGGGGGGGGGGGGGTCTTTACTATTTTGTAACACATTTCTTTCAATTAAAAAGATCTTTTACCTTGTACATTGTTTTTTGCACACAAAACAACTCTATAACCAGTCGTGTCTGTGAAGGGTGGAACTTAAATGTGAGTATTTAACAGTTTGTGTCAGGCTGTGTGTAACAGTGCATGACGGTACCTCACTAAGGGTTTCTTTAAAGCCAAACACATATGCATAAGTGCACGCTTCAGACCATCTCTATGCACCCTTCTTCTGTTTTAGCTATTGAGAGCTCCGACTTTCAATGGTTAATTCAAACACACAAACATTATGAAAGTTTGTGCCCGAGTGGGGATATACGGGAGAGGCTTTGACAATGCGCCTCTACGAGGTCTTGTTCCTACTTTGAAACCCGAATGGTACAAAGACCATCTAATGTACATGATTGTTTAAGAAACACTGAGCTATCGGACAGCGAGGCACTACTGGCTGAGGAGAGTCAAAAGTGGCAAACTGTAGTATGCTGCAAAAGCAGATTACTGCTCGACTTGAAAAGGCACTGAAAGTAGTCTAAAAGATAGATACATTTATTTTACTCTTTCTAAAATGTATTATATGTTTTTGTCCATTTACAGCTTTGGAGCTCAAACAGCCTTCAAAGGTACATGGCTCCTTTTAGGTACATAGTTAAGTGCTGGGCACAGCATGGCTTACTGTGGGCCTGCCTGAGTTTGCCTACACTCACTTTCCAAGCAAAATCACTTGCATCTTTTTGTAGTGACGGACAAGGCCGGTGAGTCATGAGCACCACTGCTGGTCCTGCAGAGGACATAGTCGAGGCACAAGCTGGACTGGGTTCTGAAAGAAACATTAATATGAGATGGCACATTGCTGGAGCAGCCATCACACCAGCTGATGCCAGAGGTTAGTTAGGCTGACCCACAGGGCTGCCAGGCTGGAGGTACCTTAAATCTCAAGTCAAGTCAAGTCAAAGATGCTTTATTCGGTATGTAAAGATACAACCATATAGCAACAGACATAATAAACAAAACAACATACCTTAGCCGCTTAAGTGCTGCGCCTATACCAGCGGCACCACTACCTCGGGAGTGCTGCCGTCGGCCGTTGGACGTTCCAGCTGCACCTGCGCAATGGAACGTTCAGCACTGGAGCTGGACGTTCCAAAGTAGCTAAGGTGTTAAATCTCAGTTTTCATTATCTATACAAGCCAAATTACACTTCGCAATCGCACAGGCCAACCATGTTAAGTAGAATCTAGTTGAACAGACGGAAGTAGGTGGGACATGATAAATTCACGCACCCAATGTCCTACTAGCACACAAGCCAATATTTCGAAAGAGGGAGAAAGTGTAAAAATCGGGGGTATTTATTTTCACCCCTCACAGTCAGAGTCAATTTTATGCAAGAGACAGTTAAAATGAAGCCATTTTTTGTTCTAAAATTTGATTGCCATTTAAATTAACATACGATAGTTCAAGGATGCATAAACCTTGCGACACAAGAGACAAAATAAATACAGTGCAATAGAATTCATTATATTAAAAGCCACTTTTGATACTACAAACTGGAAGTCTCCTGCCTGAATCAGTTCTGTTGGCACATATGTACTGGTCATGATACAGATGTAAGAGGGCTGCATTCAAAGACTTGCTTTCATTCCTTGGTAGGCAAGAACATGGAGGGCCTCTGAAGTGGCTACATTTACCTGACCAGCCAATCTCGTCCTCAGGCACAATGCCAGAGCTGACTTTCCTTTCCTCAAATAGAGCACTGCAGGGCGCAGTAACTACATGGATGTTCTGTGATGGTATGTTCCACGAAGTCAGAACATAACCTCGGCTCTCCCCAAATTACACGGTGTTTACATTTCAATGTACTTGTTGATTACTGTATGTTAAACGCATATTTACGGATTACAAAATTGACTTTTTTTGCGTTAAACGTTACGACTCTCCCCAGTCCACAAAAAATTTGAATGATATAATCATAATTACAAAGTGTTACTCTTTGCTGTGTAAAGATCTCTCTGGCTTTATTTGGATTGACCAGTTACACGCTGGTCAGTAACTAACTCCGCATATACTTGGTGATCGTCGCTCAAGCACTTTCATGTCGGTTCGTTGCTTTTCCTTCTACCAACCGCAATAACGCCCCTTGCATTTTGCGTGAATTATTTATTTCCTTGCTGTAGTCTCCTGCTCTGCAAGACCATACTTTGTTTAGCGAACAATACTTTGGATTTTATCAAGCCTGTGCTCGGTTTTTGAGCCTTGGGCTCTACTAACGATTAAAAATAATATCTTTTTGTAAAGTTTATTTCTGCTCTTGTTTTTATTTAGGATGAATGCTTAAAGTAGACGAGTGGAGATTGTCGGGAACGTAAAATAAACACTTGAAAATAACAAATGACTTGCCAGGCAAAATAATGGAAGGCACAAACTTTGGAAACGGCGAAACGCACTAATTAATATACGCGTCGAAAATGTAAAGATCCCAGAACTGTCTGTAAATAATGATACATTATAAAGGGAATTGACCACGTGGAAGGGACAAGCCCAATATCTTGTTTCTGCTGATTAGAAGAGAAGAGATGCGAGGCGGGACTGAACCAATTTTGAAAAACAAAGAGGATGGTTGCATTTTGAAGCCTGGGCTTCGGTTGAATTTTTTACTGTACAAGAATACAGAAATACGCTCAAAAGGGGAATGGAAACCATGAGTTGAAAAGTCTTAAGAAGTCCCAAGCAAGCCAGTAAATGTTGGGGGGGTATGGAAGGGATGCTTAACACGAGGATTCTGAAAAGAGAAGCATTGTCTTTCAAAATTGCTATTAGTGCCAATCATAGCTAAATGATCTATGCAAAACTCTAAGTGGGAGCCTGAATTGGCTAGGTTGTAGTGCCAGGGCACTGTCTGATCCAATGTACACGAATGCTGCTTTACATCCTATCGGTGAGTTCTTTGGCAAAGCCGAGCCATTTACTGCTGCACTGACAGGCAATGAAAACACCCTAATAGCCAAATATTCACTCCTCACAGATCAAGCGAATTGGATCAGTTACTGGGGCAAGGGAGTGAGTGAGGATGAGCCATTGGCTGAGAGGGTCAGAGAGAATCAATTGCATTCTTGTCTAGTCTGTAATTTTGTGAAAAGTGTAGAAGAGTCATCGCAGTACGCCATGAAGAAATTGTGCTCGACAGTCGGACACAAATAGCGCTTGCTCCACCAATACCCCACCCTGATGATATTCCCATGCTCCTGGAACGCAATTCTACTCCTGGTCTCCACACATTACTAACTGACGGATTGTTGCATCATCGTGTAAATTCTACAACAAAACAACATCAAATGCTGATCTTGCTAGCACGTGTGAACGCCTCAATATAATTGAATATATTTCTAATTGCACATATGCCGTTGCATAGATTCTGTGTATGAGACATAAAGATGCCAATGTATCCCACATTTTTTCAATAAAAAAAGGAGTTTGAAATAGTAAAATCTGTCATGCGCGAGGAGGGGAGGCTGCAGTCTGCGATTCCTTGAAGTGCAGTGAGTAAGTGAATGTATGGTTTGGTTATGTTTGAGTACACAGATGCACTCTGCCACTATTCTACAAGAGCTCCTCAAGAATAAATACTCCAAATCAACCACTCTAAGTGCCCCACTCTCTATGTACTACAGATGCCAACCCAGTCTGCCCCTTCACTGAGTGTCTCATTTAATTGATACTACTGTCCCCTCTCCACGCGTGTCACCTACGTTGTCACTAATGGGCATTGTCAACTTCCAACCCATAATATTTATTTGATAACAGCTTAACAGAAGATGTAAGAGAGAGGATTAAGGGGAGTACTATATATGTTCAGCAGCAGGACCGCATTGACATACTCACAGTTTGAGGCATGGGTAGAGCAAGTGACTTGCATAAAAGTACCAGAGCCCGGGCAGAGTCAGGTCTCCTACTCCAAGGCAGCACCTTGCCCAGTGCATCACTTCTATTGGTGTGCAGCCCAAGCTGATCATTCATCCCCTTACTGTGCCTAGAACTATCCAGTGACTGCTACAGCAGTGAACAGGGGGGAAATGTTACATCTAGGACACCCAAAGATTCCCATCCTGGATGGGAGTCCACGCAGCACTATTGCCGCTGCTGCTGCTCCTCGGACTAGCCTTTCCATCTTTTCTGGAATCAGCACTCTCATTGCATATTGCATGAGAAATGTGCATTTGAGTTTACAACAAAAGGTACTTGGGGAGTAGAAGAAGGAGGTCGGCTCGGAGAGAAGTGGATGCATGGGCTGAACTAGCCATGCCATCGAGCATATTTACTCAGTGCTCTGGCAGAGCTTCCTTTTCAGTACCGGGCACAGCAAGGATTAGTTGCAGCGGGCTCAGAGTGAGACGAACACAGAGGTTGCAAGTGATGAAGTACTTGTGCAGTGGTTTTCCTAGAGCATATCGTTCCTGCCCAGGTTAGGAAATTGAGGACTTGAGGCCACCAACCCCAACATGGAGCTAAGCGGGTGCCCAAATGATTGCACCATCAGCAGTTGAACTCAAACACTGCTGAGGAAAACCTACTACTATCTTGCACAATTTAGCATAGAGAGTGGGGGGTGCAGACTCTTGGTGTAACAATCCCCCATGGTTTCTGTGGCAAAGTGACTGCTTTGATGCTATGATGACTGCCTGCAGCCCACTCAATGGGGCAATGGAAAGCAATGAGAGCTCAGAGATAGCTCAGCTTCAGAAGGAATAGCAGCCCTGGCCTATGATTATAGTCACAGTAGGGGACAGTGGTGAAATAAGGCCTCTCAGACGTTGAACACTTATGCATGCCCTCTACAGTTCACCCTTGAAGTAGCAACTTGCTGAAGCAAACAGTCAGTGCTGCTAAAAGAACAGAAGACCAAAGCCTCCTTGAAAAAAGCAGGTCTTTTTCAGCAAGACACTCCTTTACTACACGAGACAACACAAGCACGGGAAGCCCTAATTTGTTCCATGTAATCAAGGGTGAGGTTCTTAGCATAGACTCATTGAAAAGCTTGAGCACATTAGTACCCCAAACTGAGGAAGGATAAAAATGGTGGCACGCACCTAGGACTTATCCAAACTGAGCAAGATGATATGCTTGGACATGAGGCATTCAAAGATCGTGTGATTTCCAGAGATGGAAGTGGAGAATATAAAATCAAATTGAGGGCAAAACAAAAACAGAGTACGGGTTTCCTCTCAGTCCCATGAGACAGCCCCACAATGGGACATAAAGAGCTATAAAAAAAGCTATGCACCTTCGGTAATACTCTTTCTGGATGATTATCTATCTAACCACATATTCCTCACCTTGTGAATATTCCGCAGTACACCTGT
Source organism: Lissotriton vulgaris (assembly GCF_964263255.1). Classification (NCBI taxonomy): domain Eukaryota; kingdom Metazoa; phylum Chordata; class Amphibia; order Caudata; family Salamandridae; genus Lissotriton; species Lissotriton vulgaris. The sequence goes on from NC_141694.1 coordinate 1,482,635,330, forward strand.
ATGCCATGAGGTGGCCCCACACGGCTCCATGTCAGCTTTGTTCTGCTCCAGAAGTGACAAACCAAGTTGCATGTAAAGGCTATACCACTGTGCGCAGTTGTCCGTTTATTTTGGAGAGATGTCCGCACTCTCATATGCAGAGCCCCTTAGCAAATTCATATGACCATTGTGCAGATCTCTAGAGTTGGACCTTTTTAGAAGGAAAAGAAGTCCAGATACCGCAAAACAGGGAGGTGGGAGGCCTGTGAGAAATCTGCAATTAAATAGAGTATCCTCCAGTAAGAGTATTATTCAAGGTAAGTGACTTGTTCTTCTGATGGATACTACTAACTGCAGATTTCTCAACTAGTGAATAGATACCAAAGTAGTACCTCCCAAGGTGGTGGATCAGGTGAATGGCTCAGACAAAAAAGTCCTGCAGAACCAAAAGAGCAAAATGCCCATCTCAGTGGATCTAATTGTCAAGACAGTAGTACTTTGTGAACATGTGCACTGATGCCCACATAGCTAACTGACCAACATCTAAGACAGGCACTCTGTAAGCCAATGCAGGTGCAACAGTCTTGGCCCTGGTGGAATGAGCCCTCTGACCTTTTGAAGGCTGCTTTTTAACCAAATAATAGCAGATCTTAATAAAGAGGACTACCCATCGAGAGATGGTTCATTTCTGCACTGCCTTACCCTTATTTGCACCATGGAACACAAAAAAAAAAGAGTTGGTGAGCCACCCAATGTTCCTTTGTCTGATCAATGTGGTAGACACACAGCTAATGGACGAAATGCAGAGAAAATCAAACATTCACCCCAGTCAATAGATCTGGGTAAAATCCATTGTTCTTTTCATCACCATACCACCCTAGGTTAGACCCAGCTATATGCAAAGATCAAGGTGAAAACTCAGGGAACTTTTCGGATCCAAGAGAAGGAGTCTCTCTTTCTTTTTAGGTCTTGCCTGAGCCAGTGCATGCGCTGTCTACGAGACATTTAGTATACTAGTTTTCAAAGTGCTACTAGACTTCGCTGGCCTAACGCTTGTGTGCACGTGCGCAGCTGCCATCTGCCTCCCTTCCAGCGGGATCATTGCTGCGCGCGCACCCCTGTGGTGCTTACCACAGAGCGCGTCCTCGTGATTACTTTCGCTATGATCGAGATCACTTTCTGTTACTTTTACGGCCGCACGGCCAATGCTTGTTATTTTTGTACAGGAGCAAGTGTGTTAAAGTAGAACTTGGTTCTGAACAAAAAGCTTTTGACAGGAGCTGGGACAGGAAATTGGATCTTGCTGTTGAGTTAAGGAGGCTGCATGTTGCAACGCTTTTGGGACTCCCTGAACAGCCTGGGATTAATTGCCTCAGATTATGTTGGAGCCCTTTACCTCAGCCGTCCTGAGACTTAACCTTGCTGTGAACCCAGAAATGAGCAGCAAGTGCACTTCTTTAGCACCTGACACTCAGCAGAGGTGTGGCATTGTACATATTATTTAAGTGCGGAAGGGTCACAATACTTCTGAAATCCACTAGCCCTGTATAGAAAAAAAAATCAATTTGTCCCATTCAATGCATTACAGTTAGGCGACAAGTCATGGTAGTACGCTTAATCTAATCAGAGCGGTGATCAGATTTTCTTCGGTTATGCTTGGGCTCGTGTTATATCTAAACCAACAGCTATATTTTTGTTAGATCTTTAAATATTTCCCTGCCACATAGTTGCTGAGGCTCTGCTTGACTATAAGGTTTCTTCAGTTTAGCTTTCTAATCGCAGTAGAATTTAGAATATACCAACGTTCTCTTTATGTCGCAGTTCTGATAGGGCAGTGCTTATTGTAGCATTCTCTCTTTTCTGATGCATCAACCTGGCAAATTGTGAGCATGCAGGGTGATATGTGAAGTGACTTAGAACAAATATCCAAGCAGGGACATCGGGCTGCTTATGCTTGATGTATATTTAGAAACCTCTTGGGGCACATGGGTAATGTGAAATATTGTTCCTGAAATAGGAAGGCAGCATGTCCCAACAAATATCTAGAATAAAGTAAATATGGGTTCTATTGCAGTGGCGTGGGACCGGAACATCCAGCCAGTGTGGGATCGGGTCCAGATGGACGTCAAGACATGGACGCGTATGCCTCTTAACATCTACGGCCGGTCGGCCATCTTTAAGATGGTGGCCCTGCCCCGTCTCCTTTACCAACTACAGAATCATCCCTTTCAGATTGACCCGCAATGGTTCCGTACCGTTAATTCTGTGCTGGGCCGGTTTCTGTGGGCTGGAGGTGCCTCCAGGGTGGCGCTCCGCACGTGCTTCCTCTCTACATACTGCGGCGGCTTGGCGACCGCGGACGTTTTGTCTTACTATCAGGCCTCCCATCTTCTTGTGCTTAACGAGTGGTGGTATGGAGACCGTAGTGACCCGTCCTATGCCCTCGAGCACTCACTGATGGGGGGCGCTTCCCTTCACACTTTGCTGTATTCGGCCAGGCGGAGACGATTGCTTCCACCGGTTACCCAGGTAGTTTTCGCGGTCTGGCGGCGGGCCCTGCACCGTATGGGTTGGTGGGGTAGGCTGACAGCCGAAACTCCATTATGGCGTAATGGATTGCTGCCGGCGTTGGCATCTTTGTCCGGGTTCGACGGCTGGGACGCGATCGGGATCTCATCCCTCGGCCATGTCCTCTCGGGTGCTACCCTTAAGTCCTTTCAGGACCTCAGTTCTGAGTTTAACATGCCTAGGTCCCAGTTCTTCCGTTACCTCCAATTTCGCCATGCTCTTACTCCTAGCCTGGTGGGCTTGGAGCAGCTCCCTGACTTTAGCCCCATCGAGGCAAAACTTTTTATGGGAGACCTGGGTGACAAGAAGGTCTCTCAGATATACCGCTCCCTGGTCACGCACTGCTCCCCTTCACTCTAGACGCTGAAGGCTTCTTGGGAGGGCGATGTTGGTCCCCTAGATGGCGACGACTGGCGCGAGGCCCTTGAATCTCCCTGTGGTGCTGCTATAGCTATCCGCCTCCGCTTCATCCAGTTCAAATACCTCCACCGAGCTTATTATACTAGAGACCGTCTATAGCGGGCGGGCCTTATTGCCACCCCGGAGTGCCTGAGGTGTGGTTCCGAGAGGGGCACCCTGTTTCATACTGTGTGGTCCTGTGAGAGGCTGACTCGGTTCTGGGCCGGGGTTTGGGACTGCTTGTCCGAGGTGTTGGGGTGGGACCTGCCACGTACCCCTAGGCTGGGCCTTCTTCATGTTTTGGAAAACGTTGGGGGCAACATTTACAAACGCCATCTGTTGTTACTGGGGCTTGTGGTGGCGAAGAGAGACCTGGCGCAGGCCTGGAAGAGCGAGCGCGCCCCCCCACTCGGGGCCTGGAAGGCGGGCCTGGACTTCCTCATGGGACTGGAGCAGCCTGTTTTCGAGGCCCGGGGGTGTCCCCGCAAACATTACAAAATATGGAAACGGTGGGCGGACTTCAGGGGCCTGTCTCTTGACCCTCCCATGGACATTGGTGATGCACTGCCGCTGGATGTGGATCCCGCACCCTAGGCTGCTGGCCGGCTCCACCTTTGTATGCCATCTTATGTTGCTGAACTGTGATCACGTGCACTGGGTTAGGGTGGGATAAGGGGTGGGATAAGGGGTGGGTAGCTGTGGGTGGGGTTGGTTGGTGTTCTTGGGGTTGGGTGGGCGAGGGTTGTTCGACTTCTCTCATTCTATAACGCTGGGTTCAATGCTGTGTCAATGCTGTGTTTTCCCCTGTCTGTCGTTGACAGTCTCCTCCTGACTGTGGAGGGCTGTGCTGAAACTGGCTTGAACTCATAATAAAATGGTTTTGAAAAAAAAAATATGGGTTCTACGTTAAAAATGTTGCTTTTCGTCTGCCTGTGTCTCTCACCCTCTCCCCTGCCCCGCACAGGCTGAGTAACTGGGATCTCTCAGAAGCATGGCTTCGCCCTGGGTCAGATGTACCCTGTTGCGGCATGGTGCAGGTCGTGTGTCCTAGGGTATCCGGGCCTAATCTCGAAATGAATACGACTCTTCCCCATCGTAGTCTTGCAGGATTGATTTTCAGCCCTTATTAGTGAGCAATTATTTCGCTGCGCAGACGGTGCTCTCTCTGTGTGTGAAGTTTCCTTGCAATTTTCCACATTTTATTAGTATACAAGTGGGCGATCTGTGCCCTGGATTCTCGTTTTGTCTCTTTTCTGTGTTGGTCTATGCTTTCATTTCAGTTTTTTGTGTGTAAAATCCGATCACAGCGAAATTGTAGTTTTACCTCTGTCTGCTCAGTGATTCTTTTAACTGTTTAAACGAGTATTTTTAACTCGCTTATGCTTGCAGTGAACATAGCTCTTCGTTCAAACATATTTTGAAGGGCAAGTCATTTTTTTTTAGAACATGTTAAGCATACAGAATTTAAATACATTTGTGTTTCACTGTGTTCTCAACTTTATTATTGTATGCAAATTGTTTTTATACAATGTAGTAGAATTGCATCTAGATATCTGCCCCAAGGACACTTCATAACTGTCGGAATCTATTGCATTGCTTGTCCGCTTGCACCATTGTATGAGAGCTATCTTACAGTTGCCCAAGGGCACAGAGGCATCTTGCGTAGATATGTAGGTTTTCCTCAGTTAAGAAAAGTAGTCGAAATCCTCCCACACTCCTCCATGCATGTTGCTGGCCTGCAACATCCAGACGTAATAAGCACCTTCATCGAAGATGTTGCTATGAGTGTCGAACTTGGTTGAAGAAAGTGTGAAGCACTAGTGTTGTCTAGCAACTTATGAGTGATGCTAGAATCCCAATGAAGCTGCTGTATTGCTCAAAAAGTGTGCCCTGCATAGGCTGTAACTAGGGTAACCTTTCAATCACTGTAGACTTCAGCTTTTTCCTCCATTGCATGTATTGTGTTTCCTTTGCCTTCACTCCTAAAAGATGGTTGTATGGTGAAAATACCTCGTTTACAAAAAGAACCATAAACAAGCATTGGCATAGCCAATAGGTCTTGCCTTTGGGACTTTATAAGTGTTTAGCCATGCAACAGTTATTATTGCACCAAGGATATTGTGCTGCATAACTAAATACTTATAAGGTCCGAAAAGCGAGACAATCAGTGCCCCTCCTTTTATTTTTAATTTAATCGCTTTATTTGATCCTTTTTCCCTCAAATTTGGAACCTTTATGCATCCTGTAGTTCGCCTGTTGGGATTCCCTACTGGAGACTGTACTGTACGTCCTTAAGTAAAAGTGAATCACCTGCCAAGAAAACACCCAACAGCCACTAACCTAGCCAACAACTAGATGAAAAGTGGGATTATGCAACCTCCGGGAGAGAATACATACTCCCTTTATTCAGGAGTAGACCAGGAGTGTCTACAACACGGCTAGACTAAGTGCAAGGACTAACAATTCATATATGTCATACTTCTACCACACACTTCTCCAACCCACCATACAGGTCTGTCTTTAATTGCGCCAGACAGTTGAGTGCCAGGATGCCACTCTAGTGGCAGTTGTGAGCTATATAAATTAGGCCTACCTAAGGGATATAATCTTTCAGCCTTCCTAAGAAGCAAAAATAAACAGCGTGGAACCTCTTAAATGAATGTGTGAAATACCACACGTGCCTATCTTTGTCACGTGATTAAATAAGTACTTGGAGGAGCAGCAGCAATGACAAATCCTAGCTTTGTTCACTAAAACGTAGTTGGAGAAACTATGAGCAGCCATCTTTAAAACACTTTACTTGCCAACAGTAGACCAAAGTCTATCCAAAGAGCTACAGGGCATCCACGGCAGCAACAAAAAAAAGAACTCTTGTGGCAATGTATTAAGTTCATATTCAATTTCGTTTCTTTATCAAAGGGAAATACACAGCATACATGTGTAGCACTATTCGTTTTTGAAGAAGAAATAGTAAAAGGCTGTTGTAAACCCCATTTAGGCCGGCGTCTTGACGAATGCACCACCTGAGTGTTTACAGTAAAGACTTCAGGAAGTCACAAAATACATGAACACTGTATATGATCCGAAGTTCTGAATAAAGCAATTTAACTTCTAACCCAGAGTGGAATTGCAATCGAATGAACGCAGCATCTGCTTCGATGCTTCCCGGCTGCCAGGGCCTTACTGTGCTCTGTCCGGGTCTGCAGGATCCTGGGACTGTATCCGATGAGAACTTTGTAATGGCGGAAGGCCAGCGGTTTCATAGCCATGCAAGCATGAGAAATACGGCAATACCATAGTGAAAGACTGACAGAGGCAGCTGTGACTTCAGCGTGTGTGTAAACTTCCAATTAACTGGTTTACTAAAAGGGGTAACCACACAGGTCAGTGGAATCGCAAGTTATCATTCTATGTAAATAATCTTCTATGTATGGAATCCTTCCTCGATTGTTGTAAATTAACTGCTGCTAGAACATTGAAATGTTGAGAGCTCCGCTGAGGTCTTTGGGGTGACTGGGGGGATATTATAACTGGTATAGTGGCCTTCTCTCCATCATCCAGTGTTTGTCGTTTTTCGGTGCATGTGCTGTCTATTCCGAGACATTTTGTTAGCTTACAGTGGTGGCCTTAGAGCATGCCTATTGTTTACCACCTGGTTTGCCTCATTATCAATCTCATTTGCTTACTTATTTGATGGTTTGTGTGGACTTTACATCCCCGTTGTGAAATTGAACCTTCCCTGGAGTATAGGCTCCTTATTATGACCCACACTACTCATATTTTGGTGCTACATTTTCCTTTATGGTTAAACACTGAGTGCATGTGTTCTCCAGCTGTCTCCCCGGTGTGCTTCTCTGCCCCGTCTCAATGATTATCTTTCTCACTCAGTGGCGGTACTGGCGGGTGGGGGATCTGGTGGTATGCCCAGGTAAGCACTTTTATTGGGGGCAGCGGAGGTGTCTGTCAACTACCACCATCCCCCCCCCGCCCCCCCCCCTGTTTCCAAGCTGCTGTGTCTCACCATGTGCTTCTCTGCCTCTTCTGTGTTGTTTCTGTCCCCTGTGTGGTTCTCCTGTCTGCGCATTGTCATGAGCTTCTGTGCTCCCCCAGGCTGCTTTGTCTCACAGCCAACAAAACATTAAAAAAAATGTGGCAGCATCATTTTGTAGGCATATACATAAGTGGTATGTGAGCCTGTGAAACAACACAACAGTACACGTAAAACGTTGTTTTTCAAAATACAAATTGGCCAATCTGCACAGCATTAATGAGGATGTGCAGGTTGGCTAAACCCCTTTGGCTAAACCAATAAGTCCTAATGGTGAGACATATTAGCTTTGCAATGCTTGTTCATTTTGAACTTTCTACCATCAGTGGGTGGGATGTTCTAATAGCCTTGCAGCCTTGCTACGTCAGGCTATACCAGTTATTTAAGGGCCTCTTCCTTGTTATAGGTCCGAGTATGTGGCTCGGGCTAATAACATGGGTTAGAGGACTTTACCCCCTGGTAGCTGACTCAAATGCTGTAGTGATTGCTCAAGTACTTTTTTTAAATCCTTAAAGCTACTGATGTCCAACATATGTCTAGGAGGGCAAATTCCGCAAAAGATTTTCAAGATATCCATCCAAGATAACTTCACAAAAAATGAATCTAAAAACGTGTCTACACAGTATTTGGTTGGCCTGAAAACCTAGCATTCCTTACCTACAATGTCCACCTCTAACACAGACCAATCACACGATTGCCCCTTTCAAACTAATATGGGCCAAGCAAATAAAACGTCATCAGGCAGCAATCAACAAATCAGAGGTATTCGATAATCAGATTTTCCCCACATTTTTAGGAGACCTTAACAAGTGTCAAGGTCACTCAGACCCTCCTCTTTAAGCCAACAAAAGCTAAGTGAAATGTTGCAAAACAATATCAATACAGGTTGTACAAATTAAAATGCCGAGGTTAATGTGACGGTAGGAAGGTTGGACATAATAGTGATGGCCTTAAAAGAGAAATCTGGATTTACACGTTGAAGACTTGAAGTTAGCCATTTAATTCAAGAGATTAGGGAAATAAACAACACCCTTATTAAAGGAAATATAAACACGGAGGGCTGCCAGTAAAGGGTTTGTCACATGAGAGTAGAGAAAATAAGATTGGGCTGGAGGACGACATATGCAGACATATGAACTTTGATAGGATGGCTCTACATTCAACAGAATTACTACTTCATAAGTAAAGTTAGGGGCTTATTTACGAAGGTGTTGTGAACTACATGAAGTAATTACTCTTGGAGTACTCATTCAAATACTCCTAAAAGCCTTTGTAAATTAGCATCAAAACATCTAAAATGGGTGTGCTGTAATCTGTATAACTTGTTGATGCCATTCAACTCTGATGTAACCTGTTAGTTCATTCAAACTGGTATAAGACGAGGGCAAAATTAGAAAAGAAGCTTTGTAAGTGGGTTTCTACTCCAGAATAGATACTGTTTGACATATCCAAAATCTCGTTATTTTATGATGTTGATGGGGATGTATTGTAATCTTTGTAACTTGTTGATGCCCCTTTAAGTCTGATGTAACCTGTAGAGTCTTAGGGGCATCATACAGAATTGTGGGATGTCCTGGACAACCAGAGTCGGTAGGTGACCTATCCAGTATACCTGTGCTTTACATTGTGGATGCAATAAAGAGTTCAGATAATCAATTTTTCTGGAATATATACTCTCTTAGCATTCGGATGAGTTGAGGCATGCATCACAAAACCCTGGATGCAATTTAAACAAGATCCTGATATCTACATAGAATGGAGAACATATTTAAACGTCTAAAGCGGTGAATGGACTGATGCGGGCACACAACAGGCTTAAAATTAATTTAATTGGATTCCAGATATCATGCAGTGGTATAACAGTTTCCGCCGTCATTTTGGGAAAAGACTGTCATAACTGTTACAGAAATGCCTGGAACACGAACAGCATTTATTGAAGCAGCCATAGGTGTCAACACACTTAAGCGTCGGAAATGCACGCTAGTGTTCCAATCATGAAGCAAGTAACGGACAGGCGGACTCAATCATCTAACTTGGAAGTATTTCTGGAATTAAGAAGCGTTGTAGGTGCGCGCACACGCTTTAATGTTTCAATCAGGTAATCGAATCGGGAAGATGGAGGACACGTTCAAGTGTTTAACCAGGAGGTACTTTTAGGAATCCAGAGAGTCGCATGAAGAGACAAGGGCATAACAATAGCGTAAAAAATTAATTTTCCCCAATCAAAGCACCATATGGGAAGTGCACCAAGCATTGTTAGGAACAGTCATTTTTTTAGGGCTCGGTACTATCCGGTTCGTCAGAACCAGAAGTAGCGAGATCTTATGTCTCTTAGAGGGGCTCTTCATCCCGCCTCTAATTTTGGCTCTCTCCCATTGGCTGGCTTCCTAAACGGAGGCCAGTCATTGGAGGAGAGAGCCTTCACTCCAAATAGGCTCCGTCTTTTTCGGATTTGGAGGTGTGTTCGGTGTTCTTCTTTCCACTTTTTAGCCACGCCCACCGAACACGCCCCCAAATCCGGAAAAAAAACTCGGAGCTTTTTTCCGCCATTTTGCGAGATAGACGTGCTCATCAGCACGTGTGTGGAGGTGGTTGTGAGCCCGTGAACGTCCTCAGGGCCAAACCGATACCCTGCCGGGACCTGCAACTGCTAAACTCGCCCTGACGACCTTGGGCGCCTTTCCCCGATCTGCCGCACTTCACCACCGCGACCTGGGCCCCTGAAATTGACCTAGCAGCTGTTTTCCCCGCTCTGAGATCGCAGAGCCGGAGATGAAGGGGCCGCGACCCGATTGGCCGTTTCTCGGCGGAGCCGCGCTCTAATTGGCCGCTGCTGTGGGCCTGGCCTCAAGAGCCGTGCTCTCATTGGCCGAATCTCCCCGCGTCATCAGGGCCTGGCACGGGAGCCGCGCTGCGAGTGGCTGACTCCTGGGAACCATCGATGACGTCACCGGGTCTCGCCTGAGAGCTGCGCACTGATTGGTGCAGCGCTCGCGCCTTTTTTTAAGCTCTGTTTGCAGCCATGTCTCACCGGGATACAGATTTGGGCATGCCGAAACCTCCGCTGGGCCGGCAGCCCACATTCCGCAACAGTCGATATACACACTGTCTGTTGTTTCAGAAACGTGACCTCAAAGTTTATAGGTAGCCTACTAATCACTGGCAAGACACACTGCCTAATAATAGTCAAGTAAGTGTCAGAACATTAATGAAACAAGTATAATAGTATTTATGGACGAGCCAAAAAAAAATACTGGCAAATAAATACACGTAATCACTACTTCAGTCGGCTCGTCTGTGCCACGCCCACAGATCCCAGAATGTAGAGGCAAACAGTAGTCCCTGTGTGCGCATTAGCCGCGTTTTGATTGTCCGAGTCATTACCTCTTGTGTATTTATCGTGACGGTTCATTACTGTCATTTGATTTAAGGATGCTCAGACTCAGGAGGTCAGCGATAAATAACGGTCAGTTTAGCACTTTGCAATTCACTATATTTGTATGTTATTGTTCTGTTTCCAGTGATACCGGAAGACTAATTATGCACCCAGACTGGCGCAACATATTTGTATTCAAATTTTATTCGATCTAAACTTGGAATACGTTTTAATATTTTTTTTATCAGAGGACTGCTGCGCGGTGTTTAAAGTGCAACGTTTTGCCTCACTGCTATCACTAAACATGTACAATTGAACCAGGTGATGGCGAGTACTTAAACTGTCCGTCATGCACAAACAGCCCACAAAATGCATGCTTTCAGTGACGTGTAAAGGCGCATTGAGGCCTTCATGTCTGTTGGCATATTGTTTCCTGGCACTTGGCGAGAGTGACAGTGAGTGCAGTGAGTGCGAGAGTGACAGTGAGTGCTGAGTGACTGAGTGCAGAGTGAGTGCGAGAGCGGCAGTGAGTGCGAGTGTAGAGTGAGAGTGACAGTGAGTGCGAGAGTGACAGTGAGTGCGAGAGTGACAGTGAGTGCAGAGTGAGTGCAGAGTGACAGTGAGTGCAGAGTGACAGCAAGTGCAGACTGACTGCAGAGTGCGTGTGACTGCAGAGTGCGTGTGACTGCAGAGTGTGTGTGACTGCAGAGTGACAGTGACTGCAGAGTGACAGTGACTGCAGAGTGACTGACTGCAGTGTGTGAGTGTGCAGGGTGAACAGTGTGAGTGTGCAGGGTGAGCAGTGTGTGAATGTGTAGGGGCAGCGTGTGAGTGTGTAGGAAACGAACACTCAAACTAAGTCCACCACACACATACATAACACCACACACATAAGACCACACACACACACATACACCACACACACATACACCACACACACACTGTAGAGTGTTGTGTGCTGTAGAGTGCTGTGTGCTGTAGAGTGCTGTGTGCTGTAGAGTGCAGAGTGTTGTTGTGTGCTGTAGAGTGCTGTGTGCTGTAGATTGCTGTGTGCTGTAGAGTGCAGAGTTCTGTGTGCTGTAGAGTGCAGAGTGCTGTGTAATTTTGCGTGCAGAGTGATGTGTGCTGTAGAGTTCTTTGTGCTGTCGAGTGCTGTGTGCTGTCGAGTGCTGTGTGCTGTCGAGAACAGAGTGCTGTGTCCTGTCGAGCGCAGAGTGTTGTGTGCTGTAGAGTGCTGTGTGCTGTAGAGTGTTGTGTGCTGTAGAGTGCTGTGTGCTGTAGAGTGTTGCGTGCTGTAGAGTGCTGCGTGCTGTAGAGTGCTGCGTGCTGTAGAGTGCTGTAGAGTGCAGAGTGCTGTGTGCTGTAGAGTGCAGAGTGCTGTGTAATTTTGAGTGCAGAGTGCTGTGTAATTTTGAGTGCAGAGTGCTGTGTGCTGTAGAGTGCTGTGTGCTGTAGAGTGCAGAGTGCTGTGAAATTTTCAGTGCAGAGTGTTGTGTGCTGTAGAGTGTTGTGTGCTGTAGAGTGTTGTGTGCTGTAGAGTGTTGTGTGCTGTAGAGTGTTGTGTGCCTTAGAGTGCTGTGTGCTGTGTGCTGTAGAGTGCTGTGTGCTGTCGAGCGCAGAGTGCTGCGTGCTGTAGAGTGCTGTGTGCTGTAGAGTGCTGCGTGCTGTAGAGTGCAGAGTGCTGTTGAGTGTGTCTGTGTGAGGGTGGCTCTGTGTAGGGTGTAGCTATTGGCATTGTAAATGACAATGCCATTTGTTTAACTATTAAGCTATTGGCAATGTAAATGACAATGCCATTGATGATTTAAAAAAAAAAAGAAATGTCATGAGCAATGCCAATAGCTCTACCTTTAATGATGCAGAGACCATTGCATTGTAAATGCTTGTTTCTTCATGCGCCTACAACCCTGAAATAAGGAACAGTTTTGGGTAAGGTGCAGGTGTGCTTTCTTCATCTGGTATTGGATTAACTATATGAAGAAGTTTATACAGAATGTTACAGCCAACCACCATATTGTCGTAAGACTGTACAAAAGACCAGGAAAGGATGCTGAAAGAAATATTATTTTAATTTCTTATGTTACCTTGTTGTGTTTGTTACGTTAACTGGTTATTTTGAATTGCAGTTTTAAATTGTTATATTAACCAATTATTTTAATTAGTTATATTTGACTTCGTGCGAACCAACTAATCTCTGAATCGTGGCAGCAGGAAGCTGCCATCTCAATTTTTCTCTCCGAGGCAGGCGATCCCATCTGAACACGGAAAAAAATGGAGGAAACGGTTTGAATCCTACTTAATTGTTAATGGAGGAGAACATTTTTCCTCGGCGATGAAACAGGATGTTTTGTTGCACAAGTTCGGCACTGAAGGTCTCTGGGGCATTTCAGTGGGCGACGCTCCTCTGCTATATTAGGGGAGCTGCCCCTGATCCCTGGGGTTCCCGATTCAAAGAAGCTATAAGCAGTAGCGCACATATCTACACCTCATGTACTGGAAACAAACACCGAAAACAACGCAATCTCAGCCCCACCGAAGAGCTGTTACTCATGTCTTTATTTAAATGTCAATTAAAGTATCCACTAAGTACACATATCTATTTTTTATTCCATAGCACGGGTGCACTAGGGTAGCCATGTGAATTCTAAATAAAAAAAAAAAAAATGTCATTACGATAATTGGGAAACAAAACCTACAACTGAGTAATACTGATCTCTTTCCTCCAACTACACATCCAACCCTTTCTCATCCCCCCCTCACCCAATACCCTAGATCTGTCCTTGCCAAGCTGGAGCGATAGTTAAATGTTTAATAATTTTTCAATGCAAGGGATTGCTATAAAAAGAGAAAGAAAAACGGAAAACATTGCAGTACCTAAACGTGGAATCCATAAACTTGCGAAACAAATCTTACATATAAAACATTAACCATGGCATATAATTTCAATAGAACAGTACCGGTGCTTCAAAGCAGCAAGGCCTATTTACAAAAGTTATTGAAACTCTTTTTACTCTTAATGCGCAACATAGTAAAATATTACTTCAAATTGGTGCATAGAAACTATACTATTGGTTCTGATTTAATGTAACCAGAAGGCATCTTTTAAATACACAAGAATGACAAAAAAATGTAACAGAATGGAAATTATCAGGCATTGGAAATGTAAACGTTTTAACATATTTCCTAGTCCTTGCCTTTGCGGGCGTACTGAGGATGACGCAGAATAGGTAGATAGATACTACATATGGGTATTACAGAAGTTGAGTGGTAAAGGTGGGGTTACAGAAACATATATGGATCGGACTGAAAGTAAACAATAACAGACAGACGTGCATATTTATATTATGAGTGGGTGGCTGGGTGCTGCGTGAACACAGACTCGCATACAGAAACATGGAATTTCAGGTACTATTATAAACAGAGCTAGGAAGAGGGGGGTTAAGAAATGTGTAGCAAGCAAGAAGTGTAAGAGGTAGATGGAGCAGTGGTGAACAGAGAGTTAGATAAACAAACCGATAACTAGAGACCCAGATAGGTAGTCAGATAAAGATAGACAGAAAAACAGATAGGCAGCAGGAGGAGAGATAGAGAGGAGTATAAAAAAGAAGAAATATAGAAGGCAACGTAGATAGAAAGGAAGAAAGAAAATGGAGGTAGAGGGCAGGAGAGTATGGGGATTAAAATATATATATATATAAAACCAACTTTATTAATAGATTTGCGGCAGGACACAGTTAAAAAAATGATCGATGCACATACACAGCATTACAGTAAGCCCAGCCATCAGTATTATAAAACATTGTCAGATCGACACACCATAGTAGCTATGCCATTTCCAACCAATGCGATCGGGCTTCTTTGAGCAGCCTCGAGCCTCAAAGATTGGCTTCTCCTGATGAGTGCGCCAGTCCACCCCTATACGCCAGCTTCTGATAACCGGTGGCAAACCTAGGCTTCTATAACCTAGTGGACTCCCTTTCGCTTGACCTTCAAGGATGGGTGGTTATCGGACTGTTCCAACCACCTGCGTTTTTCTCTCCTTCTGTGTATTTATAAGTATTATGTTTTTGCTTATATCTTTATGCTCCCTCTTATACTACAATGCAATGCAAATGTTTCTTTTCCTTTGTGTATCTAGAGCGCTCCAATACCAACGGGTCAAGCTAGCGCTATATAAAACTTTATAAATAAATACAAAATAATTATGCTGTTTCCAATCACGAGCCACATCCCGTTTGGCAACCAAACAGGCCACCCCCAGAAAGATACGCTCAGCTCTAGGGCCATCAAACTCCTCTGTCAACCCCAATAGCGCAGTGCGAGGTGTTAGCTCCAAGGTGCGGGCCAGGACAGAAGAAAGTACTTGACCCACCCCATCCCAAAAAGACGTCAACACTGGATATTCCCAAGCTACGTGGAAAAAGTCTGCAGCTGGAAGCATCAGGGAGCAAGTATTGCAAGAGCTGCGGGATGTGATACATCGCATGTAAGTAGTTAAATTGAACCATACGAAGCCGCAATGAGATTGCCAGTTCTAAAGGTGCCATACAAGCCTCCCTCCATTCCTCTTCGTCAAGGCCTTCTACCCAGGTCGCTCAACTCTGCCTGTTCTTAGGGCCAGCAGGGGCGTGAATCACTTACAATCAGTAAATCACAGAAGTTGCTCCTTTACCCAACCGTCCAAGGAAAACCTTAGCTTCCAAAGGACTGAATTCGGGTAGTGAATCATTAGGGAGTTCATGAGCCTGCAAGGTGTGGCGTAGTTGGAGGTATCAAAACAACTGCAAGTTGGACAGGGTGTACCTAACCTTTAAGTCCTGAAACAACACAATGCTACCTCCCCTGTAAACATCTCCCAGGTGAGAGGTCCCAATACGGTCCCAGGGGATACAAACCTCCAGGGTCGAAAGCTGACCAAGCCACTTTCTCCTACCATAAAGGGGTAATCCCGGTGCAATGGCAATCCCACCCAGTGTACCAAAGAGCCACCCTCCAACAGGTAAAGAACACCCGCGTACAAGAAGGTCATTTTTCAAGCAGATGCGCTCCACAGAGGAAATGGAGCAGACCATCTACACCCAACAAATTAATTTCCAGATGATACACTGGGTCATCCCACCCTCCAGTGAACCAGTCATTAACCGGCACCAAGTGAGCTGCAAGGAAGTATAGGTAGATATACGACAGACCTAGCCCAACATCAAAGGGATTAATTTTTGCAGTAAATGAATGGCCACCTTGTGCCTACCACCTACCCACACAAAGTTAGTGACATTGGCAGTCAAGGAGTGAAACCATTTGCGTTGGATGGGGTAGGCATAGTTGCCCAGAAAGCACAAATAACGCAGTAGTCATACCATTTTATAGAGGGCAGTGCACCCAATGGGGTTCAATGGCAGATTGGTCCAGGGGTTAAGGTCACGATCAAGCCGCAGTTCCAGACCCAACAAATTAAGGACCCAGGCCAGATCTGGGAGTGGGTGGGGACGACTTATGAATCCCTAAATATTTGAAGGAACTGTGCCGGGTAGAAATATTGGGACCCCAAACCCGCCCCAGAGCGTCCCACTTCCCCTCCACTAGGCAGGACTTGCCTTAGTTAACCTGGACCCCGGACGCCTCACCATATAGTTGAAGAAGTGTTAGACAGCGGGGCTCAGAGCGCGGGGGATCCTTCAGAAACATTAGAATATCATCCACATATAACGCTATGCGGCCTTCGAATCAATTCTCCCACCAACAGTCCAAAACTGGGCATCGCAGTGTATAAGCAGCGCCAGGGGCTTCATCACCAAGGCAAATATCAGTGGGGACAGCGGACACCCCGGCACGTACCACGCTCGATAGGAAACGAAGGAGACAAAACCCCATTTACACGGACTTGAGCAACCGGGACATGGTAGAGAAGAAGGACCATTTGACGGAACATCTCTCCCAGACCGACCGGGTGGAGGACTCAATCCATTAAATCCCAGGACACTGTACCATAAGTAGGCTTTCCTGTTTTCAGTTTCTATTTTTGGTAAATTATGGTGTTTTTTTTCCCAGTGTTTACAAGGGATTTCAATACCTTAATAAAACTGTTATCAGTGGTTACACATTTTCGCGCCACTAAAAAAAACAGAAAAAGTGCTTTTCCAGTGTTTATGGAACATTTGCTTTTATTATTGCTTGCTTTCTGCACTGATAGCACATGGTATATAGACAGTGTATGTGTAGTGTATATGAGGTCCAAATAGATTTTTGCAAATTAAACTTATTGTAGTACACCATACAATACTTCTTAAGTGAGTCCTTTGGTCATGTGCGCTCGTTCTTTCTTACCCATGTAAACTTCTGTGAAAAAGCCCTCTCAAAATTGGCACTTGGGACGGGCAACGCCAAAACAGCCAGTACACAATTTATTAACTCTGGCCACTGACATAGATTTCCATGCCAATAAGGGTGCACTTAAAGACTGCGATTCTCAGAGCAGGTTCTGTAACATTTGAGTTGAGCTGGGTGCTTATGCACTCAGAGTTCTTGAGGCGGTCAAAAATTAAGTAGTACTTTTCATACTACAGAGGAAATTCTCCTTTACTGAAGGGATCTAGAACTTGCAGAGTACCACAGTGAGGTTTCATTTACTTAAAATGCCAGTGGTGGTGAAGGGACATTTCTATGCATCATTGCAAGCCATTTCTCATACATTGTAAAACAAACGTTCCTGAATTGCTCTTTAACATTGCTTTGCTTACCAAGTGGCAAGTACTCTAACATGGAACATGTTGCAGTGCAAAAGTCACTAAAGGGATTGCCCAGCCTACTCTGAAGGAGATGTTTCACATCTACACCAATTATGCCGAACCCTTGGCAGACAATGCTTTTTTCAGACTCTAGTTTTTTTTATTATGTCCACTACTGCAGTTATGTATTCCTGCAAAAATCTAAGCAAGCAGTAGAGTGTACTTTTTTCACATCACTATCAATATGCGATGAAAGATCCTTACATTTCCTGCCTTTGGCATCATCACCCAGCAAAAATTCTGTAATTGGTGCCACATAGATAATTTGGCATTCACAGCCCCTTGGACTGAGTACCATCAGCTACAGGACACAGTTGGGATGACTCTTTCTTTGATGCCACACAAAGCACAACATGATAAATATTTGTGTTTTAGTTCCTGTGCATAAGAAAACAGTGCACCAGAATGGACTAAAAAGTAAGTAGCATCCCTCATTAACTCTGAAGATTGAAAAGATGCTTTCAGCATACCATCTAACAAAGGGGAAAGATTTCTAATACGGAATCACTTCAGTTATCAATTTTGACAAGCCATCACTAAACTTTTTCATATACGTAGCTGAATCACTGCAAATACAAACAATATCACTCCAATCTTTGTTGAACTTGGAAAGAACCTTTTTTGCAGAGCATTCAAAGTGACACTGCTTTCCATGTTTTCTAAAAGTCTGGTGTCATGTTTTCACCACTATATCCAGACGCTTGGTGATAGCGCTCTTTTTTACAAATACTTGTCACTATACCTTGCATTGAATATTTAAAGCCAGAGGCATTGGCAATTCACCTACTATCACGACTGACCCACTAGAAACTGGGGCTGATGAATTAAGGGTTTTTACCCATTCTCTGTGGGTAAATGTGATGACACATATTAGGAAAGATTCTTATGAAACTAGCCATTTTACCTATCAGTAAAAGAATCGAACGCAGCCAAAATATCAAATATGATTTTGATATTTCCTGATTCTCTACAGTTTATAAAATAATCAAACAAGACCCAAAACATTCTTCTAAACCTTGCATCTTTAGACCAAAGATCACAAAACTGAAATAAGGAAGAAGAAACAATATTTTAGTGGCATCCCTAAACATCAAAACTCAAGAAGAAGAATGCTAGCCCAGTCTTTCTTACTGCTAGCTTGTATAACAAAGTTACATTGTATTGGCCCCTTCAGGAAGAAAAGAATGACACTGACTCTTTTCCTTTATTTGATGGGCATTTAGTTTGTGGTTGTTAAGGTTTTTTTTTAATGTTTATATGTTTTCACTGGTGAGGGCTATTTCTCTTTCAGTGGGGTTTTATCAGTTATTATAGGTTTACACCTAAAACCCCACAGCGTAATCATAAGCTTTGATGAAGTCAACTAGTAAGCCAGCCAGGGTGCCATTGAGGTTCTGCACCCAAGACAGCTTCGCATGGACACTCTTAATACAATGGAGTGTGCTGCGGCCCGACATGTTGAGTCTTCTACCAAGATAGTGACATACTGGTACCCTGCCCTTCCCAAGCTACATAAGAGTGACCCCAGCTGCTCCCTGAGCTGTTGGAGGGGGTGTGGAGCTGTAGGCACCCTGTTGCACTTATTATGGGAATGTCCCACTCTTAAGGCTCACTAGACACAGGTTTTGGATGAGATAGACCAACACTTTGACACTACTATCTTACATTTCCCTGAATACATCATCTCAGGTGTCTCAGACAGACTCACATTTCCCCTCAAATCAAGCAAAGGGAGGCAAATGGGTATAGCCCTAGGGGCGGCACTACAGAACATATTGTCAACTTGGGGCTTTGATAAGGCACCTTCGATTTGGGGATGACTTCATAGGTTGTGGTACGTGCTGGGTATGGAGCATATTTCCTTTTCTATCCAAGGTACGGGGGCATCTTTTGCAGAACTGTGCCACCCTTTTATCGCCTTCTTTTGCTCTGAATTTCGTGAGCTTACCTGTTCTAGGTATATGAGCCTTTCTGCACTATCGCAAGATCCCATCCAACATTAGCACCACTAATGTGCTTAATGTCATGCTCAGCCACTTCTTATGTAGCAACAAGGACGAGGGGGGGGGGGTTAAGGGCGGGACTAGCGGAGGCTGGTGGTTGGGATGTTTTTGGACTGTTCTCAATGCACTGTGTAGCATTTTGACTGCTTACGGCCCAAGTGTTGGGCATTTTTTGCTTGATGCATCTTGTGTTGTCCTTCTTTTTCTCAAACCAATAAAAATATTTAACCTAAAGTGAGTTATGCCTACCTGCAGGAATGGTCGCTGAATCCTACCCAAGTTGCAATGTTGGACCATGTATTCCTCTGGCCTTCACTTCAGCCTAGGAGACTCTGCAGACTGATTAGTCTGATATTCAATATTTAAATCTTACGAAGAATGATTTTTCATTATGCCTATCATCAGATAGTTTTCTCTTTGTTGAGCAAGATCCTCTCAGTCACAGTTTAAATCCGCATAGCTGTTGAATCTCTTAGTAAAGCTTTACTGAGGATCAGTTGATCAGTTGACTGGGGGTGAGTGCTTGCAATGTTCAACACTCCGTCCATCATCCCCTTTGGCTTTGTTTTGTACGCCCTAAATTGGCAGGGTATGCCCAGACGTGGGTCCCTTGCTCACTTTGCCACTGGATTCAAGCTAGCCAGGCTGATAACAGCTGATTAGCCAGAAACCGATCCCAGGATGCTCGTTTCCGGCCCAGGGAAGACATGGCTTTGCAGTTCAGGCTGGACTGTTCCCATGAGGCACAGGGTCAGACAGATTTGCATATGGCCATGTCTGAACTGGGGTGGCAGAGTGAGCTAAAGAATGATAATGGATTAAACCCAGATCAGTTGACTGGGGGTGAGTGCTTGCAATGTTCAACACTCCGTCCATCATTCCCTTTGGTTTTGCTTTGTTCGCCCTAAGTTGGCAGGGTATGCCCAGACGTGGGTCCCCTGCTCACTTTGCCACTAGATCCAAGCTAGCCTGGCTGATGACGGCTGATTAGCCATAAACCAGTTCCCGGATGCTTGGTTCCGGTCCAGGGAAGACATGGCTTGGCAGTTCAGGCTGGACTGTTCCCATGAGGCACAGGGTCAGACTGATTTGCATATGGCCATGTCTGAACTGGGTGGCAGAGTGAGCTAAAGGATGATGATGGATTAAACGCAGATCAGTTGACTGGGGGTGAGTGCTTGCAATGTTCAACACTCCGTTCAACACCCCCTTTGGTTTTGCTTTGACTCTGAGGAAAGGCATTGCACCATAGGGCTCCAACCCTTGTGCACAACCACCCTTTTGCTTGAAAGGTTTCATGGTCCGAAATTTTCCACCCATGTCTTTCCTGTCATTTATCTCAATTTCCTTGGTTAACTTAGTAAAATACATATGGTTCATGAAATGATCACCCTGCATCCTGTATGCTAGTCTAAGTGGATCATGATTAAGTTCACCCCAGGTATAAATCCAAATGTTTTCATGGCATGAAAAGAAGTACCTAAAATAAACGAACACTATCAAAGCCAAAAGATCTCAGCTTTTTTACTTATTGGCTGTGCTAATTATTTTTTTCTGATGCTGTGTTGTGAGAAATTTGATTGTTAGTTGGGGTGAATGGGAGACCGCCACAAGTAATAATGTCATTATCCTGTTTAGGTCCAGTAGAGGTTTCAGTAGTTTAAATGTGAGATCAACACCAGGTAGTTATAGCGCAGAGTAGACAGACTTAATTTAAGAACATGTGTAAAGCATTTAGTAGTACCAAAACAGTTAAAAAGTCAAAATCATAACACAATTTAACACCATCTTGAATTTGAAAAAATAGATAGTTTTTTAATGAACAACTGGCATTAAAATAACAAAATCCAAACAGAGGAACAGTAAATATGAATTTTTGAAGCTTTAAATAAAAAAAGCACCAAAAAGTGCAGCGTGCCAGCCGCGGGCAACTGGCCGTGTGAGACCGGACAACGGTGAGTTTTAAGGATGACCACAATGGAGCACGGGTAAGAAGCAAGGACCAAGTTGGTCTAAGTCTAAGAGTTACCTCTGGACTTTGAAAGGTGTATGGAGAAAAGTGGTTGTCGACAAGTCATTGGAGGGGCAAGCTGCAAGTTGGATCAGGAGCAGGGTTGAATGAGGGCGGGTTCCTGAAGTGCGGGGTTCGGTTGCAGTCATCAACAAAGGCAGGGAAGTTCAGAGCAGGTGAAGTCAGTGCAGAGGAAGCATTCAGCATCAATTATATGCAGCTTGGCATTGGTCCCAACATAGCTTTCGAACTTAGAAACTTTTCATTCAGTGGGGCAAACCAGCAAGTAGAGGATTCCTGCAATTAGACGTCATCAGCTGCAGCTTCGATGGAAAGCCGGTCTCCATCAGGTTTCCAGGTAGAAAGTTGTCAAAAAGTTTCTAAGTCCCAGGTTTTACACTTTGGGCTGGAGGAGTATGCTCCAACACGAACCAAGGATTCCAGGATCTCAGGATCCACACATGGGGGTCAGGACTCACTCCAACAGAAGCCACCAAGATAGTCCAGGGCTTGTCCAGTTCAAACTGGTCAACTGGGCTCTTTCAGGAAAGTGATCTTCCTGCATCGTGTGTGTCCCTGTAACTTGCCAGGAAGTCACACAAACTTACCCTTGGAGTCCACTTCTTTGTCCTAGGTACAAGTGGGAGCAGGTACACCTCTTAAGGTTCTCTTCACAGGTCACAACAGCAGGTGCAGTCCTTCTTCTGTCTTCTACAGGTCTGGAGAAGGTGTCAGGGGGTACAACATATTTGCCTGGTACTAGCCTGTGGCTGGGGGTGACTACCAGCCCCTCCCTAACTAACAGGGAAAAGTTCCAAGATGGCAGAAATCTCCTTCCCTTGTCCATAGCACGTGTGCCCATCATAGAGCTGGAAATGAGCAACTCCTCCTTTGTGGTCACTTAGAACCAGTTCTTGGGGCAGCTCCTCTTCCACTTGGATTGGAGCCAGGCTAACTAGTTAGACAAAGGAGCTACATCTGCCAGTAACAGAGTAGGCATTCTATGAAGATATACAGGGGGCTGGGTTGAGCCCCCAGTCCATGTGGTCTGGGGAAGGGCAACTTCTCCCCACACCAAAAGGTCTTGGTCTCTGCTCTGGGAGCAAATTCACACCTAATCAAAGCACTACTCTGCTCCAGGGTGACAGTCGTAACCTCAGGCAAATTGACTTTTGGAGGCATTAGGCGGTTCATAGGTAACTTTTAAAAATAACTTTTGTTAAATATTTGTTACAAACCCAACTTTACCAATGACTTTGATTTGTAATATTTTTATACAGTTCTCAGGTAGGGTAACTTTATTAACTTTAATAAAGTACCCCAATGCTGTCCTATGGAAGAGATAAACCCTGCTACAGTGGAATCAGGTTTTAGGGTATTTTTTTTTTTTTGTATGTTCTTATATAGCGCTCGACTACCCGGAGGCATCTCGGCGCTTGCCTTGGGAACCCGTCCTGGCTTTTCCCTGTGAGATAGCCCCTAACGGGCATCCCCAAGGTGAAAGCCAGGCATCCCGCCGCGGGGGGCCGTTGTGGAGATTAAGCAAGCTTATTGCCCAGAGTTGCAGAGTGTGAACCCATGATTAGGTCAGGCACCGAAGCGAGAATTATCGAGTCCGTGGACATTTGAGCTCAAGACCCTGCCGCGTTGGGAATTGAACCCTGGTCCCGGGTCTGACCTCTGCTTCAGGGTCTGCCTGCTCTAACCAGTGAGCCACACTTCTCCACTTGTCACTTTAAGGGCAAGTTTAACACTAAATCTTTACATGTTAATGTTTCTTAATGGTTACTGGTGGAATGCTTGCACTCAGTTTTGCATTGTCACTTTAATGGTGGTACAATATGTGCTGCAGTCCACTAGTGTAATTTCCCTCACAGAACCTGGGTACATTTAGTACCATATACTAGGGATTTATTTGTAAGTCAAATTTGTTAATTATGTGTATACCAATTTGAAATGCTTTTAGGAATCAAAGCACTAACACTGGCCACTGGACAGCAGGGTCCCAGTGTGCAGAGTCTAAAAACCAGTAGGAAAAGTCTGGAAAAAGTGGGGGTGACCACACAAAATGGGTCTTTTTCCTACACAGCGTAGCCTCGCAAAAAGCAAAATTACTGATGCTTTGCAGAATCAGTTAAAAATGTGATGAAAAGGGCAGTGCCACAGTCACATAACTCTACAGGTGCACACATGCGTGATGACGTATGGCATGGTCAAGGAGGAGATTTCTGCCATCTTGGTCAATACATCTCAGGACAAAACACGCATATCAATCTTCACAACCTTTAGCAAGGATTAGTTTTCTGAAGGAGTCCAGCAATCCTGTAGAAAACACCAGTGTACTTCCACTGTTCCAAACATCAGAAATGAACCATTGGTTATCAGTAACAGTTCTAGCACCAATGGCCATAAAATGTGGCAGCCATTTAGACTACAACTTCATGTGATGCAAAAAACATGAACACATGTGTCTATCATTCCATCTCAAACAATCAACTGATAAGGGAAGATGAAGGTAAAGAGGTAGATGAAGCTAACTCAATGATCTGATACTTAAAAATCCAACCCAGAATTTTAAATGAGAGACTAATCATTATTATCGAATTTCCCGACCCCCAGTTGCCTAGTCAGTTAACATCAAATGGTACAGTAGCTTCCTAGGGGGCAGGGAATCATTTATCAAGTGTGACAATTCATCCACATCCACTGTAGGGGTATCATATGTTTATGTAATTAAAAGTATTGGTAGGAAGATGGTGTGGCAATTATTTTAATCATTATTAGAATAGTATTCATACATTTACAACTAATGCCTAACATTAGAATGATGCTTTTAAGAGGTCCAACAAAAGCAGGCTTAAATTAAAGTCAGAGACTATCCACACAGGACAAGAAATTACAGGACCAACATATATTATGTTACCCTTATGATACTTTTGTATAAAAAACTATGGTACCCTCTCCAAAAATAGGTGCATCACAGCAAGCAGTTTCTTAAACTCAAGGCGCGCAATAAAATAAGAGACACATTTTTCCAAATTCAAAGTTGGGGAAATGTTCTTCTAATATTCTCATGCTAGAGAGAGATCATAGTTGGACCACTGTCAATCTTGAAACTCTCATATTTGATTCCATTTATTTTGAAATTTGTAAGAAAATAATGTGATTACTTCAAAGCCCCAGAAAGTAGGCACAGACTTTATTCTAGGGATTAAAAAAGTAGATTCTATCATACAGCAGTGATACGGCTTCCCATTGGATAGCTATGGAAAGGTTAAAATGATCAATATAGCAAATTTGTACCTGGTGCTGCAAGTACATATGTAATTTCTAAAATATCCAAAAAACGTCTCGGCCAGACCTTGAACATAATCCTTAATCCGTACGTGAAAGGAGATCCTTGGTAAAATTCACAAATTAATTTGTACAACTAGTTAATACTTAGGCTTGTGTTCAGAGTTTAAATTCACGTTTTATGTTCCCTAACTGTAATTTACCTACACTTAATAGCACACTACTATGGTGCATTGTTACGTGTGAGCAAATCTGCTCACATGGGTCCAGAATAGCCATTCCAGGGTGAAACGCATTGGAATGTTCTGAATTGAGGGGAGGCATTTGTTTCTTGGATTTGGTTATATTTCAGTCAAAGTCAGGGGTAATTATGTATCCAATGTGGGAATAGGTAGGTAACATCCCCAGAATTTGTAGGTCGAGGGAGGATTCACCCATAACGAAATAAAATGTTTTGAAAATCAATTCTATGTTTTCATTGCATTTTCTCATGTAGCCATGTACACACACATATTAAAAAGAGTAAATGTATGACAAGGACTGGCCGGGGCAGGATAGTCTTGGTCTTCTTCTGTCACAAATATGACTGCTGTTTTCATTTGCCAACTTGAATTTCAAGAGTAGTCATAGGGAACTTTTAGATGAAATATAAAAACAAGGATTAGAACACCAATAATACAGAGGGAAAACATGGAGTTCCAGGAGGAAGCAAATCACTGGACAGAACCAATTCTTAAAACAACCTGCCAGGCAGAATGATTACAGGGAAGACCAGGAATTCTTTCAGCTGCACAAAGAGCAGAGCAGCAAGCGGACGATAAATCATCTAAACGATGGGGAAGAATTGATAGAATAGTCATCTAGAGCGAGCAACCAACTAAGAAAGCAGAGAAAGATACAACACATTAAAGGCTCTGTCTCAGCTCTTTTTACAGTATCGGAGAATCAATGACTAGGAAGAGGCAAGACTCCCAAACCCATCCATGTGAGGCAAAGGGAGCAGTGCCCATATGTGATGGCGAGAAAGGAGCGAGTGCCCTCCCCACTTTCCCCGCCCCCCTTACCTTAGCAAAATAAATCACTGCCCTAGAGCACACACAAAAGAAAGAGGCACAGCTTTAAAGAATTATAAAAAAAATAAAGGAAAGAAACTAGCACAAGCGGGAGGGGCACAACTCCTTAAAGAGTCTCCAAGAACTCCTTTGTCCTTATTTCAGACAAGAAAAACAGAGTTTTATCCTTGGAGATAGCCTTAAGCTTGGCAGGATTTAATAAGAAAGCTTGTGCCCCCTTTCCTTGAAATGATGAACTGAGTTGGCGCAGGTGCCACCTTAGTTGGACAGTGGCCTGACAATAGTCGGGCCGAACAAAGAATTCACAACCCTTAGCCTTACGCTTGCGATCAGGACGAGAACCTTCAGGAATCCCTAGTATGCGGAGATTGTTTCTCCTCGCTCTATTTTCCATGTCAGTTAATTTCCAATTTATATCATTCCGGACTTAGTGCAGAGCAGATATATCGGCCTTACATGCAGTAAAATCATCCTCTATTGCAGAGATCCTTCCTTCAACCTCACCCACTCTCACAGATAGTTCAGTACATGATTTTGCTACACGGCGCACCGTATTCTGTCACTTGCGAACGGCACCGTGAATGCGTAGACTCTCAGCTTTCGTCTCCTCCCGATGTAGCATAATGGCTTGATATATCGTGGAGAGGGTGATACTGCTGTCAGCTTCCTCTGGGAAGGGCCCTTGAGTCTCTCTGTCATCATTTATTCCTAAAGTTAGGGCTGCTGAATTAGGATCCAATAGAGGGGAGCCGTCCTTATTAAGTGTATGAACTACTCTTGTGTTGAGTGTCTCTTGCGCCTTATAAACCGTATTATCCCCCCTGACCCTGGTTAAAAATTGTCCTCTTCCTCCAGAAGGACAGAGCTAGCTAAGCTTCTGTCATCTGCCCAATCGAGATCCACGCTTTCACCCTCTGATACAGCTGAGACATCCAACATTGAATAGAACTTCCCCCCTGAGCCATAAGACTCCAAATCATTCAAGGTTTCCTTTTCTGAAAGGAGGTTCCCATTGTCGCTTCCTCCGTTACCTTCAAGGTTCCTCTGAAGGGATTCTGACACTAATGGACTAGGAACCTCGCTAGTCTGCCGATTATGGCTGTCTTCAGAGGATAAGTCAGAGGGTAAGTCTGAGACGGTACTGGATGGATTAGCAGAAGAATCCCCCTACCTCCCACAGTCTTAGGTACTGAGATTAAGTCACAAGAAATCAGCGATTGAGAATTTATGACTTTAGGGACCAAGGCTTTTCTTTTATTAAAAATAGGTAGAATGTTTACCTTCAGTCCACGTAAGGCAGCATTGGGGCATGTTATACCAGGGGCCCCAGGTGTCAAAACCTCAGTGTTCACACTCTTGTTACTTCCACCCTCAGACCTGCCAACATTTTCCACATTTTCCACATTTCTCCCGCTCTGATTTTTAACAGTGTTGTCCATATTCGTGTTGACTGGCAGTGACGCCTGAGAAGATAAAGTAGGGGTATTCGCAGCAGCGGCTGCCCTTGTAGTTGGCCCCTTAGACATCGGATTGGAGCTTGCATTCTTGGGTCCCATCGTGACAGAAAACTTAATCCAGTCCTGATTTTGACAGCAACCGTCTTGCTGCTGCCTGGTCGATGAAGCCCCTTTCCTCTCCTTCCTCTCCTTTTCGAAAACCCCACACTGATTCAACCTGCGTGATACAGCTCTTCAGGCTCCACTAATACCGGCGCTTCGCAAAGGACGCGAGTGAACACCCCAGTTCCCACCTGCCGGTAAATAATAAAGTCGGCGTTTCTGGCGCGATGAATTAAGAAATGTCAAAAGTGTCAGCATACCCACAGCATGCCAACAGTCTTTTTCTTTTTTAGAATCCGTCTCCTTCGTGACAACCGGAGAACTCCTCCTTTATCTTCTCTGCAAAGTTTTTTAGCGTTTGCCGGCTTTCCGCCATTCCACCATTCCACTTTACATAGTAACTGAAGCGATGCAAAGCCACAATGAACAGAGCAGGGAAAGATATCTGGCTTACAGCTTTTAGCGTATATCCGCCGTCTGTGCTATCTTACATCATTCGCTGCGCCTCATCATAAGGCAAGGGGTTACCGCATGGAGGTCGGAGGAAAGCACTGCAGCCTGACTCACTCGGACACTGCTGTTGGGTGGGGGGTGGGAGCTTGAGAGGGGTGGGGGAAAATGGGTGGATTCTGTGGGCAAGGAACAAAAGGAATAGAGTTTTGAAATGGAACCATGAGAAACTGAGTCAGATATCTTTTAATAAAAAATGTGGTAGCTTTAAATTGTCTTTTGGGAGTATTGGTTATAGCAGGTATTATAATGTTGAAATGTGGGGCCAGAATTATGGACCTGTTTTCTTAGCTGTGATGATACTATTCTTGTTTAAAGATGGGTAAATTTGCTACCTGCTCCAGGAACGTGTGTGGGCTAAATAATACAAAGAAAAGAGGGATTATGGCACAGATTCTTAAAACTATGGGTATAGAGCTGCTTTGTGTCCAAGAGACACACATTGTTTGGAATAATAGGGCCTGGTTGAGAGAGCTGGGGTATGAACTTCTGTTTTGCACACAACAGGAATCAACAACAAGAGGAGTTTCTATTTTAAAGAAATACAGATGGGGTGAGTGCAAACGGGTGATGGCAGATCAACATGGGAAGTGGGTGATTATTGAGCTCAGGATTGATAGTCTTCTAGTTACAATATGCTCCTTATATGGTCCCAATATGGATGATCCTGATATGCTCAAGGTCATCAGCATTGAATTGGCATCTTGGCCGTCACCCTAAATCCTTTGTGGAGATTTTAATCTACACACGCGTGGAGACTTTGACATCTGAAATAACACTGGTTATGTAGGTAAAAAAAATAAGGTTTTCAAAGCTACTAAGGGTCTTCTTAGTTAAGTTTGGATTAGTGGACGCTTAGTGGTTAAAATACCCGGAAGACCCTGGGTTTACATTCTATTCTGCCCCACATCAAAAACATGTGCGCATCGATTATTTTTTTGCCCCTCCTGAATTGTTAACCAACTCTAAAATTGATATTTTTCCCACAATAATATCTGATCATAATCCAATTATTTTGAAACTTGAAATTGAAAGATTGTCGGGAACGAATAGAAAAGCTTGGACTTTCGATCGTCAGCTTTTGGTCGATCAGGCCTATTTAGAACATATGGTTAAAAGGATACCGGAGTTCTGTGAGTTTAATTCTGGCTCTGCCCCAGTGAGCACTGTTAGGGACGCGTTTAAAGCTGGTGTCCGGGGTGAGACACTTAGCTTTCAATAAATAAGCAACGTAGGATAAGGATAGAGCAAGACAAGGAGTGGAGTATACTGCGCGCTTTAGAGATTGGGTTCTAACAAACCGCTAGTACTAGTCAAGAATATGAACAGAAGGCTGCAGGCCTCGCTATTCAAAAAATGAAAATATACCAAAACTTTGGTGATAAATTAGCGGCTCAAATAGCGGTACATCGTGCTGATTTATATGAGGTGGGAGAGAACTCTGGACGGTTATAAGCCAAAAGGCTCAGCCAGAGGGAGGTGGCTAGGAGAGTGGAAGCGATCCAAGATCCACAAGGACAAATATATACAGATCCTGTGGAAGTTTTGGGAATCTTTAATACGTTTTATAGTCAACTTTATTCAAACGAGGATCCCACTGAAATAACAGAGAGGCTTGTGGAATTCTTGAGGGTCCAGGAGTTTTCTAAGCTTACTTTGACTCAGAGGGAAGAACTAGAGGCTGACTTTACTCGAGAGGAACTTGAGGTAGCAATCCTATCACTAGCGGTAGGGAAGGCAGTAGGCCCAGATGGGATTCCGCTGGAATTTTTTCGAACCTTTTTTCCGGTTTTAAAGGAACAATTTCAGGAGCTGTGCCTGAACACACAAAAGGGATCTCCCCTGAGTTCCCGGTGAAAATCAATAATAACGGTGTTTTAAAAAAAAGATAAACCTCCCCTCTCACCGTCTTCCTATAGGCCAATTTCTTTAATTAATGCGGATAGCAAGGTCTATTCTAAAATCTTAGCCACTCGCCTCTTCAGGATTATCTTCACCTTAGTGTCACCTTTACAACACAGCTTTATACCTGGCCGAGACAAGACCATGTGCGACGTGTCATTGCCCTTATGGACTGGTCCGAGGCTATGAAGACTCCTATAGGTGTCACCCTGTTGGATGCCGAGAAGGCATTTGACAGGGTGGCCTGGTCTTACCTATGGGAGGTACTACGCTTGAAAGGATTCGGACCTGGAATCCTCCAAGCAATAAAATCTTTATATCAATCTCCCATGGAATCAATTTGCTTGGTGGGTAGAGAGTCTGAGCCCTTTCCGATTTTATGTGGCACAAGACAAGGCTGTCCTAGCTCACCTTTATTGTTTGCTTTATGTATTGATTTTTTCTTTTCAAATTGAATCGATCGATAAATATCAAACCAGTGAAAGTATGTAACGTTGAATATAGAGCTCTTGCTTACGCAGATGATATTGTTGTTGTGACTACCGATCTGCCTTTGGCCCTCTCGACAATTGAAGATCTTGCATCACAGTTTGGTTCCTTTTCTGGGTATAAGTTAAATTTGACCAAGACACAGATTCTTTATGTTGGGGGTAATCCCCCGCGGGACATTGCTACGGTATCGGAGGCAATCTATCTTGGGATCAAGATTACGTCACCAATCAGTAAGATCCCTGAAATTAATATGAATCCAGTCTTGAATAAAGTTAACTCTACTCTGGAGAGACTTAACCATCTTCATCTTTCGCTCTATGGAAGATCGAATGTTCTAAAGATGTTGGTGCTCCCTAAATTCATTTATTTATGTAGAAACCTGTGACCCAGTTCCTGAGGTGGAAGCCGGGAACTGGTGGTACTTTGCCTTTTTAAAAATTACTTTTTCGTGTGGTGTCACAAGATTGCTCTTCTGTTTTTAAACTAAAGAAATACTTCAAACCTCGTAGCGCTCGCTCTCCCTCTTCGCGCACAGCTGAGGTCAATAGCTGTTGGCGCCATTCTTTGCGCTATCAGCCTGCCGCCGCCATCACCAGCGGCGTGCACGCTGACTCCGCCCCCTTCTTAGGCCACGCCCCCCGACCTTGCTATAAATACCGCTGATCCAATTGCGGTGTTTAGAAACCTGTGACCCAGTTCCTGAGGCGGAAGCCGGGAACTGGTGGTACTTTGCCTTTTTAAAAATTACTTTTTCGTGTGGTGTCACAAGATTGCTCTTCTGTTTTTAAACTAAAGAAATACTTCAAACCTCGTAGCGCTCGCTCTCCCTCTTCGCGCACAGCTGAGGTCAATAGCTGTTGGCGCCATTCTTTGCGCTATCAGCCTGCCGCCGCCGCCATCACCACCGGCGTGCACGCTGACTCCGCCCCCTTCTTAGGCCACGCCCCCCGACCTTGCTATAAATACCGCGGATCCAATTGCGGTGTTTAGAAACCTGTGACCCAGTTCCTGAGGCGGAAGCCGGGAACTGGTGGTACTTTGCCTTTTTAAAAATTACTTTTTCGTGTGGTGTCACAAGATTGCTCTTCTGTTTTTAAACTAAAGAAATACTTCAAACCTCGTAGCGCTCGCTCTCCCTCTTCGCGCACAGCTGAGGTCAATAGCTGTTGGCGCCATTCTTTGCGCTATCAGCCTGCCGCCGCCATCACCACCGGCGTGCACGCTGACTCCGCCCCCTTCTTAGGCCACACCCCCCTCTGTCTCCCATAAATGTGCCTGCACAGGACGCGCAGCGGACGAGCGCAGCGGGAGCGCCTAAGGCAAGCTCGTCTGCGCCCCCGTCTGCGCCCGTCCGCGCCAAGATCGCGCCAGGCGCAGGAACCCCTGCCCAAAATCCTCTAACCATCAGATATGCTCCCAAAGACCTCCTTAAACTCCGAGGCAGATCTGACTGCCCCTGCAAGCTTGATCTTTCTAAAGTATTCGGTTCCACCAGCTGTAACAAATGTCGTTGGATACTCAACTTCGTCACCAAACAGCCAACCGCCCCAAATCGACCTCACTTTACAGGGGGTCTGATAAATGCCAGGTCGATGTGTAAACATAGTCAGGATATTCACGACCTCATTATCGACCATGACCTGGATTGTCTCTTGATCACCGAGACCTGGCTCACTGAAGACAGTAACCCTGACATAGCCATCGCCCTACCCCCTGGCTACTCCTTTCACAGACAGGACAGACAGAAAGGTAGAGGAGGAGGTGTCGCACTCATCCTGAGGAACTCTTTTAGCTGCCTCACCTTCTGCCTCGACCCCCTCACTGATGCAGAGGGACTAGGTTTCTCCTTCAAACTTAGCCAAACCCTTTCCTTTTCAGGTGGTTTGATCTACCGCCCACCCGGCAATGCTGCAAAATTCCTTGACTCCCTTAATGACGCACTCGGGCACTTTCTACTCCGCTACCCACATTTCACCCTCCTGGGTGACTTTAACCAGCATCTCGAAACATCTGTCGACCCCCTCACCAGAAATTTTCTGCAGACAATGGATATTTTCAATCTGCAACAAAGCGTCAAGCTGCCTACTCATTCTCTCGGCCACACCCTGGATGGTGTCTGTTCTAATTTCCCGTCCATCTCCACCTTGTCCCCCATACCCCAAATCTGGACTGATCACTGTCTGATCCCTTTTCACATCTTCAGCGTTCTCCCTCCTACCTGCAAAAAACGTGCACGCCAACACATTCACTCCATCAATTGGAAAACTGTCCAGAAAAGATTTATTTCTCATCCCTTTTTCCCTCCCAATGCCCCCCCTTCCTCCGGTAACATCGATAAAGATGCAGTCTGTTTCAACAACTGGCTCTCCCATGAAATCTCAAAACGATGCCCACCCAAAAATAAAGACAATCCCCTTAAGAAAACAAAAATTAAAGCCCCCTGGTACACGCCTGACCTAACAGACGCACACCTACTCTGCAGGAAAGCAGAACGCAAATGGCGTAGAACCTACGACCATGGCGACCGTAACAACTACATTTTACAGAGGAAAAATTATCTCTCAACCATTAAATCAGCAAAAAGAACTTACTATGTAAACGCCATCAAAGAGGCTAGTCAAAAACAAAAAACCCTCTTTTCCATAGTAAAATCTTTCACCAAACCAAAAGCTCTTCAACCAGAAATCCCCCCTTCCCAAGAGCTGTGTGACAAGATTTCCCACTATTTTTAGGAAAAAATCAGATCCATTCATAAAAACTTTCCCCCTCCCCCTCCTGTGTACTTAATCTCGGATTTAGACCAATCTCGCCCGACGGCAAACAGTCTCAAACACTTTACCCCGGTGACCCTTACTCAGACCAGAGAGGCGATTCTTTCATGCAAATCTGGCTCCCCCTCTGACCCTTGCCCCCCCCAAGATCCTCCACATCATCATTGATGAAATAAACCCCATCATTAATGAAATAGTCAATCTTTCCCTCACAACTGGCTCTGTTCCCCTCCCTTGGAAAAAAGGTGTGGTTAAACCTCTTATGAAAAAGGCAAACAAACCCCCCTCTGATTTGACTAACCTCCGTCCCATCACCCTGCTACCTTCGCTGGGCAAAATAACTGAACAGTTAGTCCACAAGGAGCTCAAGTCCTTTCTTGATACCCACAATCTACTTCACCCCCAACAATCCGGTTTCAGGTCTAAACACTCTACCGAAACCGCCCTGATCGAACTGACCGATACCATCAAAATCCTCCAAGATCAAAGGAAGAAGGCTATTCTGATCCTTCTTGACCTCACGGCAGCATTCGATACTATTTCCCACTCCATTCTGCTTAACAGACTTAAGGACGTTGGCGTTGGCGTTACAAACTCGGCCCTTGCCTGGATCAGTTCCTTCCTCAGCGACAGGTTTCAAACTGTCTCACTGGGCCCTTTCCAATCGAAAGAGAAAAAGGTCTTCTGTGGAGTCCCCCAGGGCTCCATTCTAAGTCCCCTCCTTTTCAATATAGATCTCATCCCTCTGCTTACCCTTATTGAATCGTTCGGCATAACTGTCACGTCCTATGCCGACGATACTCAGCTTGTTATCCCCCTCGACGATAATTCCAACACGGCCGAACTCAATCTTAAGCGCTGCCTTACAGCGGTCTTTCAATGGATGGACGCCAACCACCTCCGCTGCAACTCGAATAAAACCGAGATCTTGCCCATTGGAAAGAATGCTTCTTTCTGCCCCGCCCTGTGGTGGCCTGACAATTCTGCTGCCCCACCTCAGACAGTTTCATCGGCCAGAAACCTCGGAGTTATTTTTGATTCCGACCTCTCTTTCGATATCCACGTCGCGACAGTAGCAGGTAAATGCTTCGGCATTATAAAGTCCTTGAGAAAGTTCTTTGACTTCCTCCCGCTTGACTCCAGAAAGACCATTGCGGTAGCCCTTATACTCTCTCGAGTGGACTACTGTAACGGCCTTCTGGCAGGGACCAAAAAGTCCACCCGACTGAAACTCCAAAGTGTCCTGCACACTGCTGCGCGTCTTGTCCTTAAACTCCCACGCAAATCCTCAATCACCACTGCTCTTAAATCCTTACATTGGCTCCCCTTGCACAAGAGAATACTCTTTAAAATTCTCATTGTAGCCTTCCGAGCCTTCAACAAATCCGGTCCTTCCTACTTGTCGAGACGCTTCCCCCACTACACCCCAGGCCGCACTCTCAGATCCTCACAAGAAAACCTCATGACTCCCTCTAAATTCAACCTGAAGTCTAAAGGGGGAAAAACACTCAGTACCCTGGCTATTAGAGCCTGGAACAGCATGCCAAGGCATCTCAGACTTCAGACGCTTGAGAAGCCGTTTAGGAAGCACCTCAAAACTTGGATTTTTAATCTCTCTGATGATTGGACTAAAGCAGCCATTTAACCCCCCCACTTCCCTCCCTGTGATCTGGTCCCTGGTTTCACAGCGCCAAGATGCTCCCTCCGGAGCGAACGTCTGCGCTCTAGAAATATCCATCCAAATATCCAAATTTATTTAGAGCCGTCCATTTAGAATTTCAAATAACCTGTTTTAAAAGGCTTGAAAATATTATTTCCAGATTTTTATGGAGCTATAAATGGAATAGAGGGGCCTATAAAAAGATGGTACTCCGAGAGCCAGAGGGAGAAATAGTCGGGGAGAAAGCCAGGTTATTATCTTGTCATAGCCCTTCAATATATAAAATTGGGATAGGTGAAAAAGCCAATAGTTGTTTTCTGAAAATTGTGGAGCCAAGTTACTATAAAAAAACTAAATTTAAAATTCTGAAAGCAGCACACTCAATTTGGAGATGCATCAAGCGGCATTTAGGATTACTTAATATCAATTGTTATACTCCCTTTGAAGAGGCTGGTATTTTTTGTATTATTTTCCGTGATCAAACAAAAATGAAGTGGCGTCAGAAAGGGATTTGGGGTTTGGGGGATTTATTGCTAGATTCACAACTTTTGTCTTTTACAGAGATACAGCTTAAGTATGCTTTACCTTAGCAGGATTTTTTTAAATACTTGCAAATCCGCAGTTTCTATAATACGTTAGGGCGAAATTCTATTCAGCTCAGGAAATTTCCTTTAATTGAGGGTATGGGAAAAAATGCGGATAGGTTTTTTCTATTCTAATTTAATACAGATATTACCAGATGATATAAAGCAGTGTCAGGATAAATGGATTAGAAATTTAGATACAGAGGGAATTGATTTCAATGTTTCTATTATTCTAGCAAATGAGATCTTGATTGCAGGTAGGATGCGGGCACAACATTACATGGCCTTGTACGATTTATATTATACTCCCCGAAAAATTTCTAAATGGAGTACAGGAACGGGAGCTAACTGCAGTAGATGCGGCCTTTTTGCAGCAGACGCTCTGCATATGTTCTATTCCTGTCCCAAATTGATAGACTTTTTATCGTCAATTCAGCATTTTCTGGAAGAAGTATTATGTACTCCATTGTGTATTACCGGGGAGTTGGTATTGCTGGGAGTTGAATCTAACGTACAAAACAGATCTAAATCAAAGGCGTCTTTTCTTTTTATCTGTATGGCTATCCAGCGTGCCTGCATTACTAAGGATTGGATCTCCCCAGATCCTCCGCTATTTTCTTCTTGGAGGGCTCAGCTCTTGGCTATGTACAATCTGGAGTCTGCAATCTATAAAACCAAGAACAGTAGAAAGAGGGCAAGAGGGTTAAAAATATGGGCCCCCATAGCAGATTGGATTTAATGACTTAATGAATCATAGACGAGCCCGTTTTTTTTTTGCCTGTATCTGTTTTACTGTATTGTTATTATTGTATATCTATTTATTAATGTATCACCATTTTCTTATTTTCTAAAATCATTTGTTTATTGTTTGTTTCATCTTCTTTTTTTGTGATAATGAATTCTGTAGAATTTTGCCTTTTTCCGATGTTGTTTTAACACACTTATTTTACTTCTGTATTACCTTTTGTTCCTTGCATAAAAAATTAAATTTAAAAAAAAAAAAAATTAAAAAGGAAGAGGCAAGACTATCAAACAGGAAGAAACCATCCACCAAATCAGGAAGGAAAGACAATAAAAGAAAACAATCTATAGTGAATACCCCAAAAGAAAAAAATCCCAGAGTACATTATTAGAAGAGATGGGAAAACGGAGTTAATGTTTAATTGTTTACATTTTGAGAAAGAATTGCAGAAAGAGGCTAAATCAAAGAAACATTCTATTCTTGAAAAAACATGAATTTATTACCAATGGAGAATAAGGACAGTAAAGTTAACAAACAAATATACCCTCAGGGGTGGAGTACCAGATATAGATGCAGCATGTTGGTACTAACTCAGCATGGTGAAGTAAGTTACTACACCCCTGAACAACAAGGTAGGAGAGAAAACAATGTTGTAGTGGTGATTTTAAATCTCTTGACTGAAAAACCGAATAGCTGATTCAAGAAAAAATTCTCACTGCTACCTTATATAAATATTTATTTTTCCAGTGAAGTCAGTGGAGCAATTGGATAAGTTAGGGCTAAGACAAAGAGCAACATTTTTAATTGCCTTTGGCCCTTTGTTATTGTGAAAATTATAACTCATGTGAGGAACATGGAATTCGTAAAAGAATTCCTTAACTATTCCAGGAAATGTGTAACTATCGCAGATTTCCAGAAGTAGCTGTGGAATTCTTCTATGAATTTCTTGGCAGTCTGAAATTTACACCAATCGTAGGAGGATATCTACAGAGGACTGAATTTGGACAATAACTGAGGTGAGCATTGTAATACACTGTCTAGAGCCAGTTTATCAAAATGGGCAGTGCCATGCTAGTGTACTAATTCATTCTAAAAAATTCTTGCAAAAGATTTTTAGTTAGGAACAGAATACCATTGCACACAACAGTTATGTATAAAAAAACAATGTCAGTGTAGACACTAGTACATTTAGAAACAAAACCTATGGATAAATAGAAAATTTGTCGAATAGGTCCCCAGCCCTGAGGAGTCGCGAGAAGACAATCCCTTATGCGACGAAAAACGTGTTGGCTGGATCGCTCTTAAGAACATTAAAACATTATATTTCTCATGAACTATTCGACAAATTTTCTAATTATCCATAGGTTTTGTTTCTAAATGTACTAGTGTCTACACTGACATTGTTTTTTATACATAACTGTTGTGTGCAAGGGTATTCTGTTCCTAATTCATTGTAGTTTTAATTGGACTTTCATTCTTGATATGAACTCGATCCTCACATGGGTTGCGATGAAGAATATCCGAC
This sequence comes from Lissotriton vulgaris, assembly GCF_964263255.1. Lineage (NCBI taxonomy): Eukaryota > Metazoa > Chordata > Amphibia > Caudata > Salamandridae > Lissotriton > Lissotriton vulgaris. The sequence goes on from NC_141694.1 coordinate 1,482,672,611, forward strand.
TGGTTTCTACTCTTCGTTGACTGGACTCTAACTAACGAGGGCCGAACAATTGCCCCATGCTGTATCTGCTGTGGTGGGTGAAAGCAAAATGTGAATGACAGATGAACAGCCCAATGAATGAAGAGGGCCGACTCAAAGCCCCTCTATGTAACCATGTTTGTATTTTTTGTTAATACGTTTTTTTATTACATGAGCTGGCGAGACAACTCAAGCTGTCTTTGTCGAGACTTAAAAAAGAACCCTAAAATAAGGCACACAATGGACTTCCATCTGAGATTAAGAGGTGCCCTGGGATAAAGCATGCCGTCCTATATGGATGAGGCAATCATCCACACCAACCTTACCCTTAAGGAACACATTGTCACAGAAACAAAGATGGCCTGGTACCACATATCTCTTCTAAAGAAATTCTAAAAGTTTCTTGCACAAAGGGACTAGAACTGCTCCTTAAGCCCTTGTACTCTCGCATCTGGATAGTGGTAATGACCTACTCCCTGGCCTCCCGGACTCCGCACTGGCACCCCTTGTGGACATCCTAAAAGTTGCAGCAATATGATCACTTAACCACATCTTGATTTAACTCCAGTGGCTCCCTTTGCCGGCCTGCATCAGCTTCCAACCCAGCTGCATCATTTACAAAGTCATTACAACCAACAACCCTGCTTATCTTGCAGACAAGCTCACCATCTCTGGTGGTTCTCACAACACCCTCAACCAGGACACCACAGACTGCAGATTAAGAAGTGTAAAAAAGAAACAAAATAACAAGCCTTTTCCATCTATGCAATCAGGATCTGGAACGACATCTCAGTATCGATTAGGACTGGACCAACGCTGCTCCAATTTAGGGAAGAGGGAAGACTCAACTCTTTAAATAACACATCACAATGCATTCCTTTCCCAGCTTCCTATTCTACTACTCGTTCACTTTATTGCTCTTCTATGACCATGTAGAGAGCTACACTGCCTTTTGGCTAGCTTCACAAATAGAAATACCATGGACAGAGATACATACATATAGATCATAAGTAATTTACCAAAGACACTGTGGTACAATTTGTGGGGGTCCCTGGTCTTTTTGTGATTCATATTCAAAAAGAAAAGTGTTTGGTCCCCGGGTGGTAGGTATTATGTGGATCCCAGAAGATTCTGGAACTTTTCTCACAGAAATGTGAGACATATGCAATTTCAGCTGAGGTTTTACATTTGCTGGGAATCCTGTTTAAGAAACTGTATTGGAATCTATGCAAGCCACACCACCCTGGAATCGCCTGAATCTCTAGAGTTTACAAATGCCCAGGATTCGTAGGGTTGGGAGGTTGTCGGCTGACCTAGAGCCCAAATAGTGCAGCCACGCACAAGGCACTGCACTCTATGCCACTGCACTCGACCTTGCATCACTCCACTCTGAAACAATCTACTCTTCACCACTGCACTCTATGCCACTCTGCACCATTCCACTCTAAGCAACTGCACTCAACGCCCCTCTACTCTGCACCATACTACTCTATGTCCCTGCACTGTACCTTGTACCACTCCACTCTGAAACAATCTACTCTATGCCACTGCACTCTTTTCTGCGCCACTCAACTCTATACCACTCCACAGCGCTCTATGCCACTCTAATCTAAAACACTGCTCTCTAAGCTAACACACTCTACGCCAACAACTCTACACCACTGCACATTAAGCCACTATACAACACTCTATGCCACTGCACTCTACAACACTGCATGCTATGCCACTCTACACCATTGTGATTTATATCACTGTACTCAACGCCACTCTATTCTACTCTGCACAACTCTACTCTAAGACACTGCAATCTATGCCACTCTACGACACTGCACACTAGACCACTGCAAGCTACGCCCATCTGCACCATTGTGCTTTAAATCACTGCACTTTACGCCACTCTATTCTACTCTGCACCACAAAATCCTATGCCACTGTTCTCTGCATCACTATACTCTGCCACTGCACTCAGACTGCACTCTATGCCACTGCACCACTCAACTCAACTGGACTCTTCGCCACTACACTCTACACCATTACACTCTGCATCAGTCCACACCACTCTAATCTACTCTGCACTGCTGCACTCCACGCCACTGCACACTCTGTCACTGAACTTATCGCCATTCTTCTCTGCAACACTACTCTATAAACCACTGCGCTCTACGTCACTGCACTCTACACCAATGCACTCTACACTACTTTAATCAAAGCCAATACACTCCACGCCACTGCACTCTAAACCAATCTAATCTGCACCACACCTCTTCAATCTGGGCCAATCTACTCCACCTTACAACACTCCAGTCTACAACACTACACTCTACGAAACTCCACGACCCTCACTTCATTAAACTCTACTCCACTCTATGGTACTCCATGCCACTTTACTCCTTTCTATTCTATAATGCATTATTCACTCTACTAGACTCTATGCTATTCCATTCTCCAACACCACTCCATGACACTCTATGCCACTCCACTCTATGACACTCTACTTCACTCAACTCTAAGCCCTTCCACAACACTACACCACTTCACGCCAATCATTAACACTCCACTCTTATTCCACTTTACAACACTCCACTCCGCTCCACTCCACGCCACTCTCCTTTACTACACTAACGTTTAGCCAGTTGATCAGCAGCCATGCTGGTGCAGAACATAGCTAAAACATATTGTCAAAGTGAACAGCTCTTGTATAGGTGAGACCTTTTGACTTTGCTAATGCGTGTTAAAACATTGGCAGAACAATTCAAGCCAATTCTCGTCCACAGGAATCCGCATTAGTGAGCAGCCTGAAACTCTTACAGCTGAGGGATACTTCAGTATCGAATAGTAGCTAAGTCAAATTTTACATGCAATACAAGCAAACTTTCTTTTCTGCCAAATCCCCCGCTGGTAATGCTGTTAGCAGTGTGTTTTCCCACAGAAAACATAGTAGACCCCACACCTAGTTCGATTTACCTGCCGCTGTCAAACGGGTGCACTACAATGTTTATTTTACTTTTCATGGTAGCCAAAAAAATGCAACAAACAAACATCAACTACACTATGATTAAGCACTTTAACTGGTTTTGAGGCTAGTGCACGTATGCGGAGGACGGCTCCAAGCCCTCCTTGCACATGAGGCAGAAATCCCTCTAGTGCAGGCACCAAAGGGATCTCCTTTTATTGAAATCAGCCTCGGGAGCTGGCAAAGAGCTTCCCCAGCACATGAGGCTGTTTTGTTTTCTTCATTGAAATGACGATCAGTGCGCATGGTAGGCTGACATCATTACAATGAACACAAAAGTCAAATGAGCCAATCAGCTCATTACACTTTCACAGCATTGTGCACAGTGGATCTCTCAGCCCCTACCCATCTCCTCGAACACCGATTCAGATGGGAGTGGTATCACTGGAAAGCGGATCCCTGCTTGATGATCACCACAGGAGGGCAATTCCCAAGCAGGGGTCCACTCCACTAGACACCAGGGACTCTTTTATAAGGGGGAGAGCTGCCCCCTAGCAATGGGCAGGTGCTCCCCATCACCCAGACTTAAAAGTCTTTTCACCCTCCAACCCTCCACCAGGGGGCAGATTGGAGGTTCTAACCTCCAATCTGCCCCTTGGTGGAGCAGAAAGCCCATTAGAAATCAGGGATTTTTTTTAAAGGTCATAAATGGGTAGGGGCGGTCTATCCATGCATAGGGCCGACCCCCACCCACTCATATAATCCTCAGCAGTTTTTCTGCCGCTGATGGGAGGCAGAAGGCCCACTAGACCACCAGGGACTATATTTGGATATTTGGAGGGGGCACCACTCCCCCCTCCTGGCAGCAATGGGCCAGTGCTCCCCCCTCCACCCAAGGGCACAAACCCCCCTTCCCCGACAGATTGGAAGTTCTAAAGTTATTGAAAGCCCAGAATCACAGGATGTGTAGCTGACGTAGAGTCTCTGTTCCCCATCTTAAGTTTATATTCATGCCCCTCCTAGCACAAAAAAAGAGCTATGACGTGGCCTGTGCTGGCTGCATTATAGCACTTTTTTCAGTGACTTTCAGCCATGCTGAACAGCAGATGTGCTTCTAGACGAGCTGGCTACAGACTTTCACATTGACAAGGCCAATAGCTCGGGCACTGCTGAGATCTATTGGCTTTCCCAATGATTGCTCGCTGTTGACAGAGTTTTGATGAACAAATGTGGAAGTGAAAGTGAGAAACAGTTGAAAATCTTTGAAGTGAAGCGAGGGTGTGGCGTAATGGTCAGTTGTCAATACGGGAACTGAGGAACCAGGTTTGTATATCCAGGCCGGATGAACAAATTGTGATTCTAGGCAAATTACTTATGCTTCCCCCTGCCTACGGCAATGAATGAGTCATTGTGAAATGTTACTGGTGAGCACTGAAAGCGCTCCAGTACCATCAGCTGGTGTTAGCACTATGGCAAGATGAAGGATGGAACAGGCGCTCCAATACCATCGGATCATGCAAAAAAAAAAACACACAAAAAAACAACTGCTGTTTGTGTTTTAAAAACTTTTGAAGAAATGCATCAGTTTAAGTACACATGCATGCATTTTAGAGGTATGTTTGTATGTGTACAAGGGTGATGGCCTGAAAACACAGGTACTCCTATGGAGTGCTGGGAAACAAAGAACACAATATCACCCCAAACTGGAAGCAGTGTAAGGAGACATGTACTTGGTCCATGCACTATGGGAGGGCTAAACACAAGAAGACGGCATGACGCCCACATGCCATGACAAATGGCATCAAAGAAAATGAGAGCAACGCTGAAGTGTACCAATTGTAGGAGATGGCCGGCCTGTAAGCCCAGAGATAGAAGACAACATGTCTCTTCCAGACTGCGCATGTGCAGTCTAGCCAAAACCTAAACATTTTTTCTTTGGATTCAGCTCTGCATGTTCGTAAAAGCTGGGAAGATGGTGACTTTAGCGCATCAAACTGTTCATTGATTCCATTTTATGAAAAAAATTGCCACTTTTATTCAGAGTACTTTTTTCCTAGGTTTCCCCAAAAACTCAAAATTAGCTATATTTTTGCTATTTTCTCAGTCCCCTCCAGGGGAATCCACAAGCCTGGGTACCTTTACAATCCCCAGGATGTTGGGAAAAAAAGTAAAATTTAGCATGGGTAGCTTATGTGGACAAAAAGTAATGAAGTCCTGAGCATGTACTAACCCAAATAGGCCAAAAAGGCTAAGCAGTGCACTGGGTGGGGGGGGGAGGGTGGGGGGGGGGGGCTAGAAGCGAAAGGGTTAAACCGGCTGCCAAGATGTAGTGTGTGCTATGCAAAATACCACACCACATTGAAAAAAAACGAATTACAAATAAAATAAATCGGCATATAAGTTTAGATTAATCGAAGCATTTTCTGTGTTTTAACTCTCTCAAGACATTAAGCAAGTATGTAGGGCTTACTCCCTCGCAACAGCATAACAAGCCCCAGAGGTAAACTGTGCTCTCTCCTGTGCTATTTCAGAACGGCAGCAGACACTTTGCCCCTCCGGCACACTAAACTGACAAATTAATATTAAAATAGATCTATAGCTCACAGCTGTGAAATTACCAGGCAATTATATCTTGAATCCTTTAATTAACATGGCATGTACAATGTCAACATGTGCATTTATTTTATCAGATTAACAGAAACCCCCTGCAGTGGCAACCTTCATTTCTGGGAATATTTCATCTAAGCAGATCTGATATTATTCCACCTTTCATGCATTAAAGGAAAGTAAGGCCTTCAGAGGAATCCTGAGGGCGTTTAAAATGGTAAAATAAAACTGTAAACGTTGCTGCATTAAAATCATTTACTAAGCTAACTGATGCCAAGTAAAACATAAGAGCATATCTAGGCTACGAGATCAAGACAGTCTAGACATGCACAGCTCCCAGATATAGGTATGTGACATTTTTTCTAAATTAAAATTAAGTACGTTCTTTGTGAGTCTGTAAGGTGACATGAAAATACATGGGAATAAAAAAAATCACACATTCTGTGGCCCCGGTATATGCTACGAAAAATATGTTATGCAACATGTGATACAAAATAAATAAGCATTGGCAAAGCCAATAGGCATTGCTATTTTTAAAGAGCACATTCACATGCCCTAGTAAAGCTGCAATTGGCTACTTCCAGATGAATGAACCTTTAAGCCATTAGCACAGGTCCCTTGAGCCAGACATACTGGTTGCTGTGGCAGGGTACAGTACGTTAAGCCATTACTAAAGGTCTTTTAAATTAAACACAAAGGCATCCTGTAATTCAGAATCTGAGTCCCCTAACATGACTAATATCGAGTCTCTTACAAAGCCTGCTCAGCTCTCGAACCCCTCCTTTACCCCTCTTCCACCTAAGTCCACCCAGACATACCCTCTTGCTGGACCTCCTTGCAACGGAAGATCTTACCACTCCTCCCAGTGGCCTCTAGGAGGTTACTCATCCAGGGGCTCATCATCTCACGGCTGGACTTCAGTAATGCGTTGTTTCTGGGGGCCTCAGAATCCACCCTAAACAAACTGCAGCAAGTGCAGAATGCGGCCGCCAGGCTCCTGATGGACCTTCCCAGGCGTCAGTCAGCTCGCCCTGCGCTGAAGGCGCTGCATTGGCTCCCTGTCAGAGAGAGGGTGAAATTCAAAGCACTCTGTATGGCCCACAAAATTCTGCAGGGGAAAGGCCCACCTATCCTACGGGATATGGTTCAATCTTATAAGGCCTCCCGCGCTCTCCGCTCAGACCATCAACATCTGCTGCAGGTTACAAGGGTAAGGAAGGCAAGAACCGGTGGCAGAAGATTCTCCATAAAAGTGGCCACCCTGTGGAACTCTCTTCCTCTGTACTTGCGCTCGGAAACGAGCTTCTTACGTTTCCGCAAACTTTTAAAAACTCATCTGTTCCCTGCCTAATTCCCGTGTCTCTTGTTTTGGCGTTTCTCTCTGGATGAGCGCGGGGATGCCCAAGGGTAACCAGGCGCGATATAAAACTCATTAATAATAATAATAATAACAAAGTAGAGTGGTGTGGCTCACTGGTTAGAGGCGGCAGACCCAGAAGCAGAGGTCGGCCCGGGACCAGGGTTCGATTCCCGACGCGGCAGGGTCTTGGGCCATGCTCAGCGGACTCGATAATTCTCGCCTCGGTGCCTACTCCAACCATGGGTCCCACTCAGCAACTTTGGGCAATAGCTTGCTTAATCTCTACTAACGGCCCCATCAGCGCCGGGGATGCTTGTCTTCACCTTGGAGATGCCCAGGAGGGACCATCTCACAGGGAAAGCCAGGATGGGTTCCCCAGCGGTATACAGCGCCGGGACGCCCCTTTGCTGGGGCAGCTGTGCGCTTTACAAGTATACGACGACATTTAACATTTAACATTCATTTACCACTACCCTTGGCTTCCCTTTTTCTCCTAGCATACTCCCTCCACCAAAATCACACTTTTCCAGGCCTCCATTGAATTCAAACTAGATAAGATCTCACTCAACCATTGTCAACTCGAGGCAGATCTACAAAGCCTCACATCCACCAGCGCAGAGCAGGTGGGAAGTCAAAGGCCCAACAGGTTCCCGATGATCCTTACAGGTACACATGACCAACCCGCAAACGTCTGCGCTAGGCCACCGTCCCACCTCCTTCACCATCCTCTTCTAAGTTGGAAAACCATACCCTTCCCGAATGCTCCCTCTCAGACTTTCAGACTTTCAGACTGACTGAACAACTCACTGTTTGCAACATTCAAGGCCTCCTCATCTCTTATAACACCTTAAAAAATACCACTACTGATAAGAAGGCCAAATCCAAACTATTCCTACTAACCCACACAGAGAAGCTAGGCATTATTCCAGAGCTGCAAACAAAGACAATCTTAGGTGCATTAACATCACTCAGACTCCCTTAGCTAAGGAGTCTCCTCACCTAAACTGCATGCTCCTCAACTGCAGATCGGCAGTTAGGCATGCACCAAATATTTCTGCCCTCATCTTCACTCATGAGCTGGACATCCTTATACTTACAGAAACATGCCTAAATGATACGTCTGCTCCTATACTAGAGCTTCTAGTTCTCCCTAGTCACAACATCATTAGGCTGGATAAACCAATCAGGCCAGGTGGTGGGGTTGCCTGCATCTTTCGTAACACCCTCGATGTGAAAAAATCAAATACTTTAATTCTTCCAGCTTGTGAATACCTAGGCATCAATAATGCTAGTAATAACTGTCTCTTTTACAAACTTCACACAATCTACCATTCCCCGAGCGATAACCTTCCTTTTATTGAACAAATCATGAAAATCATTTCACCCAACACTGATCAGCAAACTAAACAAATCTTCCTGGAAGACTCCAACTTACACTGGGATGATCTGAATGGCCATGCGGCGAACAGCTTCAAAACCTTTTTAGCAGACCTCTAGCTGTTCCAATTCTGGGACACCCCTACTGACATCGGCGAGACCTTGGACTTAATCATTGGAAAAAGGAACAACATCCAACTTGAACCTATCATCCCTTTTGATTGGTGAGATCACTCCCATATCACCTTCTTCATCACTAAGTGGTGAGTTAAAAAAGAAACTCACCTAAAGAAACCTAAACAATGGAAAAGAAATCAGCGGAACCTAAATCATAATGATTTCACTGCCTACAGTAACAACTTCCTGACCCCCAAGTGGCCATGGCAGACATCAACGTTCTCACTTATCACTACAACACTTCCATCTTAAACCTTTGTGACTCAGTTGCTTGTGCTCGTACAACTGAAAATATCCACCAAAGACTCTAAACCTTGGTTCAAAGACCACCTGACTGTGGAGAGACAAGACCTGAGTCTAGCAGAAAGAGCTTGGAGATCCTCACATTCCATTGATCACCTGAAAAACATACAATTGGTGAGGAACAATTACAATAACCGAATTAGAAGTTTGAAAGCTAATTTCTTCAGGACCCAACTGGATCTAGCCAAAAAACGTCCTACAAAACTTTTTGAACTTGACAAAAAACAATCAATCATCCCATTCCTTCTTCCAACGGGTCGAACATTCTTCCAAAATGCAATGATTTTGCTTCCTTCTTCCAGTGTAAAACGAAAACAATCGATGATGATCTGCAAACACCAAGGATGCGCCTTCTAATCATTCCTCACAACGAAAAGCCCCCGCCATTGATAGGAGAGTCTGGGGTTCGCACAGGGCACTCCCTCAAAAATAATGCCCCTTGGCATTGATTCACTCGCCTAAATAATAGCAACATCCACAACTTTTACAGCATTGAAACCATCTCTCACTACCCACTAGTTTTCTGGTCAGTGCAGAGATATCCCTGCTGGGGTGATTCCAGCTCTTTATAATTTCTTCATTCATTCATTGATCAGTTACCTCTGAATATCCTCAGGGACATCAAATCTTCTTTACTCCCACTCTGGACAAGGACCGTTAATGCCTTGCTTCACCAAGGAACTATCGCAGACTATCTAAAAGTAGGACAGGTAATCCCCATCCTAAAAAAAACCTAATGCTGATGGCCTGGACCATAATAATTTCAGGCCCATCTCCAACATTTTCACCCTGGTGAAGCTCTTAGAGAAATGTGTTCAGGTCCAACTTTGTAACCATATAGATCAATTCCAACTTCTAGATCAATACCAATACCAATCTAGCTTCAGTCAGGGCCACAGCACTCTATCAGCACTTACGCACATAGTTGACGACGTTCTAAAACATCTGGTTAAAAATGTAGGGTTCCTTCTCATCCTCCTTGACCTACCTTCTGCATTGGATAGTGTTAAACACAACAGTTTACTAGAGCTACTTGAACTCCAGATATGTGTGTCAGGAACTGTACTAAACGGTTTCATTTCATTCCTCGACAACAGATCCCAAAGAGTTAAGGTGAATCAATCCCAGTCCTTCGCAACATCGGTCACCCTAAAGGCTCCACAAGGGTCTTCTCTTTCACTTACTCTCTTCAACTTCTTCATGGACTCCTTGAAAGCCTCCCACATTCAATATCACATGTACGCAGATGTCACCCAACCATATTTGAAAATCTCATCCCTAGACAACATCAGGTTCTTCAACACAACTCTAAAAATACTCAAAACTGGCTAACGCATGACCACAACCACAAAGCCAAGATCGATTTATGGATGAAGCATCCAATGGCCCTCAAATTGCTCTCCTCACATTACTGATTCTGTGACATTTCTGGAGATAACATTAAACAAGTATTTGAACATGCAGCAGCACATTAGTGCTGTCACCAAAGGAGCAAGCTACCAAGTTAACATTCTAAGGAAATTAAAACCTTTCCTCCATCACAACGACTTCAAATCAGCGGACCAAGCTTTAGTCGTTCCAAGATTGGATTATGGAAGTGCAACTCTTTGTGGACTTCCTAGATCCACGCTGATGGCTTGCTTAATCACTTTCCGGACACAGGCCAGGAAAACAGCAGGCATCTGCTATGGGCTCCTGAGATCTTGTAGGAAAGTGCTCCCCCTACTGCCATTCCAGTCCCGTCTCCTGCTAATTCAAGGGCTAGTGCTAGCAAGGTTGGATTACAGTAACGCCATCTATCTCGGGGCGCCAGAAGCCACCTTGCAAACACTACAAAAAACCCAAAATGCCGCAGCTCGCTTGCTCACAAACACCCCAGCGAGAACCTCGGCCAAGCCTGCCCTGAAAAAACTTCACTGGCTCCCCGTGAGGGAAAGAGTCGTTTTCAAGGCCCTCTGTCTGGCACACAAGGTCCTGAACAACGCGGGTCCCCCCATTCTGAGCTCCTGGATCATTCCTTACAGACCGTCGAGAGCGCTCCGGTCCGAACAGGAACACCTCATTGTTGTCCCCAGGGTGAAGAAAACCCGCATAGGCGGCCGCAGATTCTCAGTGAACACGGCCAGAAAATGGAACGCGCTACCCTCAAACATCAGAGCCGAACCAAACCTCCTTCGATTTAGAAAGTCCCTCAAAACCCTCCTCTTCCCCTGATCCTTCTTCCATCTTCCGTTACCCCCCCGTTTAGGAGTTCGAGGTCTAGCGCTGGGATACTCACGGGTGACTACGCGCTCTACAAAAACCATAAATAAATAATAAAAAAAAATTAATGCTGCTGCCAGGCTCGTCACTGGAACTAAAAGAAACAAACACATCTCCTGGATCTAAAATCTGTGGCTACCTTATGAGGCAAGGATTCAACTAAAGCTTGCTTGTATGACTCACAAAGCCGCACACTACAACACACCAAAACACTTGGTACAAAAATGTTAATTATCTGGCGGATGCAGATGCTCTAGAAGTTACAGCACCCTGCTGCTAAAACCAAAGACATTCCATAAAAAGAAAACTTGCAACAGAGTCTTTTCAGGTATTGCCCTGAAAATGTGGAACTCCCTACCACCTGAAATCAGACTGATCTCCTCTACTACATCATTCAAAAAAGGAGTGACATACCTTATTATGAACAAATTGCTACCTTAATTGCATTATCCTGAACGTTTGTTCCGCCCATATGTATATTTTTTGCCTTTTTGCATTTATGTCTCTTTTTTCCATCTTGTCACTTGAGGTTACTCTCCGCAATTTGCTGTTTTTGACTGTTTGTTCCTCTTTTTCTTAAATGTCTCTTATGTTGTATCACCTGTAAAGTGCTCTGATACCCAATCGGGACATGTTACTGTGGCCAAGTTTTTTTGTTTTTTTTTGTTTTGTTTTTTTATTACATTTGTATAGCGCATTATCACCGATTGGTCTCTAAGCGCTTGAATCCCCTAAGTTGTAGAATCCCCTGCGTTCCGTAGGACTATGCCCATCTCTGGTGAGTCCAGGGGGGCCCAGAAACCAACTCACTTCTTCGGGGACAAATTTGATTCAACAGCCCACTCCCTCTCTGCTCCACCGTTACCTTTCACTGGCTCCGAGGGCCTCACAGCGGGCACTCCCTCCTGCCAGTGTAGGATGATGTTTCAGCTGTGGCTCACACTCTGCCTTTTGCCCGGAGATGCACTCAGCGAAAGCGCCGGATCGGCCCTGCTTCATGATCCTGCACTGCAAGAAGGCGGCTGCTGCGATGTCGGGGGGTTGGAGGCACACCACCTAGATCGGGTCACTGGCTCCGTGCTCAAGCCGCCATGCATTACATACATTGCATTCACCCAGACCACACGTACGCGGAGTGTGCGTGTGTGTATATATATATATATATATATATATATATATATATATATATATATATACATACATATATATATATATATACACATATATATATATACATACATATATATATATACATACATATATATACATACATACATATATATACATACATACATATATATACATACATACATATATATACATACATATATATATATACATACATACATACATATATATACATACATACATATATATACATACATACATATATATCAGGCCATTATTATGGGTTGCACCATCGTCTCCTTCCCCATTATTTTTTGGGAACCTTAAATTATATCAAAGTGTGCAATAAACTGATACTACTAAGCTTTGAAGAGGAATAATAAAAGAGAAAACAATTCTTTCTGTCTTTTCATTTGAATTGTAAATCATTGATGTCTGAGTAATTCAGGTGAATAAGCTAAATAGACATGTACATTAAGTAGTTATATGTTACAACATACTCCCGTGGTTCTTTTTAATACTGTGTGACAAGACTTGAGGGCCTTACCCGTCAGGAGGAGTACTTGGAGTAGCAATCCGATAGAACCTGTATAATTACTAATAACAATGAGTGTACCGTTGGAGATTAGGGGAGCTTAATCCAGTAGAAAAAACCCTACTTCCAATAGGTAGACTCACAAACCAAGCTACAACTGACCCTGGACAGAAGCAAAGCTATGTAGAATATTAAGTAATTTTACAGCTTTTCTTGGGCAAGGAGGTTCCAGGTAACTCCCATAAAGGAGAGATACAGTACATGATTATGAAACCCAGGCAAAAAAGCCTGCCATTGTTTTGACAGGCTGTGTCATGTGACAACTATAATCCACAAATGTCAGCTAAAGCTTGGCAGTGAATGCTCTTGGAGTCATTTTAAACAGTGATGATACTCAGTAGCCTTCGGCCCTTACCCAAAAGGCGCCATCATGGAGACTTTACCAGGATAGGGGCCTATGTCAGAGTTTGAAATGGCAGATATGTAGAAGGTAGTAAAAAACATGTAGGTAAGAACAGTAGATGGGTGTCACTCTGTATAAGAGAAGGGGTCAGCCGAGCTTCTAAGAAGGTTGATACAAGAAAGTTATAGTACACAGCAAGCCTAGCTAATAATCCATTCAGAGGCATAATGGATAAAGGCTAGAAGCATACTTTGGCTGATGAGGTGAAATGTATAGAGAATATCCTTCAACAGCCTTCGTGGAGGCCAATAATTTGAAAAAAAGAACATGAAAGTAAGTATGACGAGTCCAAAATGCAGATAACCGTCTTCTGATGCTCAGTCCAAGACAATGAAATTGGACACAGCTTTACAGATTATTTCCCTTGCACATACTGATAAGGACCAGTTATTTTCTGGTGCAACCTTCACATTCACTGCTTCCTCTTTGCAGTGCCATTCAACTGTTTCAAGAGATATCTAGGAAATAAGGATTACCCAGGTAACTGCAATGAAGTAAGGTAACATGTTTGATGCCTTGGACACGAAGTTCAGTAAGTTGCAGCAATAAACAACCAGGTTAGCCCTCTCTTGCCTACGTGACTGTGCAAACATGGAGGCAGAGAAATCTCTAAAAGAGAAGTATGATGGAAGAGAGAACTTTTAGAGAATAGTTCTCAGCAGTCATAGCTGTGATTCACCAGCATTCTTCAGAAGGTTAAGTAAAAGGAAAACATTTTTTTTCTTCAGTACTTCTGATTTACATGAATTTAAGGAAGAAAAAGCTTTGGGATTTAACAACTATTTTGGCACACAAATTCGTACTGAAGAACTCTCACACCTGCAAGATGAAAGAATCAACACTCAAAGTATACTGATGGAGACTGCATGAAAACTACTGTGTATGCCATATTTGACATGGAAATTCTGGGAATGTTTATGTTCTTGTGAGAATAAGCTTTATCGCTCGCCCACATCTAAAGAAAGCTCACCATGGATCTAAATGGGTTAGAGAACTGTTAGAAATCCAAACACAGTTAGTGGTAAAAACTAAAAAGTGCGGGCACCAATCCAACGACTGCTAATACTTATGGCCTTATTTCTAACAACCCCACTCACTTAAGCATCTCACGTTGACATTAGCCTCTAATAATTCAACTTTCATGGTGAGGTGAGAGTCAAATGCTGCTTGTGACCCAAAGGCTAACTCCTCAACAGAATGACGGGATTAAAACCACTGGACTACAGTTTGGAGGGAAATCAGGTATAGCCCTTTCGATGCTCATGACGAGCTCAGCTCGTCATGATGCACAGTTGAGCTGTGCTGATGACGAGCTGAGCTCGTCATGACACCAGCAAAATGGCAATTTCCAGCACGGGGGGGGGGGGAACGCCTAGCAGCCAAGGTGTTAAAATTAGGTGTTTATTTAGTGCAAAATCACAATTCCCCATCACATGATACATCATAACTGCTTTATCTGGGTACGTTACCCATGGGACTGCCAAAATTGAAAAAGCGGTTTCATTCGATCATACTCCCATAACTATTTACCCAATGGGTGAGGCTGACACAGTGAAGAAAAATCGGAAACAGAAAGATAGATAACTTTTTTTATTGGTGAATCTAATATGCACCATTCAAAAACATGTCTGTAAATGCTTTGAATAAGTATAGTGGGATTAGAAGTGGTCTGGAACCACTTTCAATCTTCTGTTGGAGATGGGTTATATTCTGGGGTCTTTATAAAAGAACGTCTACAATGGCTTGTGGATGCTCTTCTGTGGTAAAAGATCTTCAATGCATTGTTGAGTCAAAAGTGTAATTGATGAGCGATCTACATGGAACTTATTTAGTCAAAAAAAACTGTCAACAAACATTCATTCCTGCAAATTATGCTGAGTAACAGACTCTGACAACACTGCTGCTACCACACATTTTCTTAACTACTAAAGAATACCTATATCAGAAAAGATGGAGGGTACAGGGCTAGCACAAGCAGTCTGACGGATATTGGAGATATCACAAGTATCCTTAGCCGGTAGGGCTTTGGGAAAGAGGAGTTGATCAATTAGTTTTTACAGCCATTTTGGAGCGAATGTTTAGTGACATGTTATCTACGGGTAGATGTCTGCTTTCCTTCAAGAACAGTATATCGGCAATCCCTGCAAAAGGAAAATTAAGACAAAAGAAAAGAGGGGTGTCGAAGTCCAGTAGACCTCTGAATCTCAAATTTACCAATTGATAACATTTGACTAAAATGACCTTGTATACACATGATGCTGGTACACTGCTAATTATTAGTTTAGATGTCAAGAAAGCAAAATGAATATAGTGGCCCTGGAATCTTTCAAATCTGTATGGGCCACATTTGAATGACGACACCAGGTTGGAGCTGGTGTTGTGTAGCATAGTCTGGGCCAATATGACAACTTCAGTTGGTGAGGGCAAAATAAATCATATTTTGGCAAGGAACTCCCCTCGCCTCTACAGATGCTTGATCACTTAGTCAATAGCATTTGGAATAATATACATGTCTGGGCCTGCAAAAGAAAACTTGTGTCAGACAAATGTAATTGAATTGTAAGCAGGTATTTTAATAGCATACAAAACACTTCTAGCTCTGCAATAGCTGCTTTTACCAATACTTGAGAATATCAGTAAACAAAAAGAACACAGTCAAAACTGTATTGATCCCCATCAATGCCAATGATGATATTGGGCAATTTCATATTAACCTAAAACTGTGGAAAAAAAACA
Organism: Lissotriton vulgaris; assembly: GCF_964263255.1. Lineage (NCBI taxonomy): Eukaryota > Metazoa > Chordata > Amphibia > Caudata > Salamandridae > Lissotriton > Lissotriton vulgaris. The sequence continues at coordinate 1,482,688,530 of NC_141694.1, forward strand.
GGTAGTCCCCGGAGCTCTATGTACTTATTTACAGCCAGACAGAACAATGATTAAAATTATTCTGCAATCTCAGTTTTAGAAGCCATTCCTAACATTCATTTTTCAACTGAATTAGGACAATGAAATACCATTTTCTGTGGAGAGGCAAAAGAAGTCTAAATAGCAAAAGGAATGCTGCCATTCTTTTCAAAACATTAGATGGGTGCTATGATTTTTGTGTGTTGTGTAGTTGGAGCGAATAGATTTCTTAACAATTACACCAGTATTAAATTGATCCGTTTTACCCTTAATGAACACACTGCACAGCACATTCTAAAAGTCTTTTTGCAGAAATTGTAGGATACAGATTTGTTTTTTAAAAATGGAATTCAATTAACTGCATGATTTAAATTACATATGGTCAATAATAAAGGGTATATTATGTTTCCATGAGATTGCCCAACTGTGGAGAAACCCCTTGATATCAGCTGATGCTTCTGTATCAAGATTTGTTAATTGGGTAGCATCACAGAAAAATATCGATTAAAAATGTGTAACTAGGGGGAGGAGCTTCGCACGCATCCAAGATGGCCATGTGAGCTTAGAGCTCCCGAGACCCTTGTAGCCCCCGGAATATATCCTGTCATTTATCCTGTATACTGTGGAGTGCTTATCGCAGCGGAACCGACGGTGTGTCGATTGCTGAAAACCGTGTCCCAAATGTTCCCCGGGGACCAGAGTTAGAGATCTGGACAGTTTGAGGCCTGTATCTCTTGGAGTCCTGGTGTTTGAGTTGGCGCTGTGCCTGAGCTGTAATGCGAAAACAACAGCTCTGAAGACCGGAAGTGACTGGCCCAGCCTCACGACTCCCACTTTGGTTTCACTTTCGATCTCGCTTGTAACTCCCCGATACCTCGTTGAGACCCACTCCATGATAGTTGACACCCTGATAGACGACAAAAGATCCTAGAATGAGGGTGCTTTCACGGAGTGCAGAATTGTGGAATCGAGATTGAAGATTTTTGCTGCGTGTCGCACCAGTCGCTGTGCCGAGGCCTAAGATCTTTGCTGATAGCACAAACTAGCAGATAGCTGCTGGACACTCGTAAAGAATCGTCAGTAAGATATCGGCCTGAATATAGAGCCTATCTCTCGCTTCTGCCGGGAATCGAGTGACGAACGTCGTCCCACAATGGCGGCTAAGCCAGAGGGTGATAAGCGACAACTGAAGTCCACTAGAGGTGGAAGGTATACCCAAACTAATACCATGGACCGGTATGCACAGACTAAAGGGTCGCCTGATGGAGCGGGGAAGTCGCAAGAAGGAGCGAAGGAACCTTCTATGCTGGAAGCGGAGCCGACGCTACAAGATGTGATGATCTCCATTGACGGTATCAAGTCCTCACTCTGACAACAGATGGAAACCCTGGCCCATAAAGTAGATGCTGTATCAATTGAGGTAAATCTGATTCGGGCAGACCTCGCGAAGACAAGTGAAAAAGTCAAATCACTTGACATCAAGACTGCTAGTCTTACTGATGATGTAACCGAACTGCAATCGGAGGTTCGGAATTTGCGGGCCTCAAATGATCAGGCTATCCGTGAACTGGAAGATTTTGAAGGACGGACCCATAAGAACAACGTACCTCTTATAGGAGTACCGGAAAAAGCGGAGGGGCAAGCGGCTGATCTTTTCGTCGAGGAGCTGGTACTTATCATCTGAAACCCAAAGGTCTGAGCAATTTCTTTACCGTCGAGAGAGCGCACAGAGTTCCCAGAGGTAGAGCGCGTGTCGGTGCCCGATCTCAACCTTTGATTGCTAGAATCTTTAATTTTAGAGACAGAGATGCGGTCCTCCAGGCCTCCAGATCTGTGGGCCCCTTGAAATTTGAAAACTCATCCATCAGTTTTTTTCCAGACTTCACACAAGTAGTTCAGAAGCAGAGAATGAGCTTTATGGGAATTAAGCAGAAGCTTTGTGACCAGGGACTCAAGTGCGCCATGCTATACCCGACCAAGCTGAGAATTTAACATAATGAGAAGGCTTATTTCTTTGATACGCCGGAGGTTGCAGCGGACTGGTTGGACACTTTAACTGCTCAGCATGAATCCCAGAGACCGAGTGGAGACGAAGGAGGGGGCTCGCACGAACAAGAATAAGTACTCTTGATGTTGGGAACCGAGGAGCAATTGGGGATGGACTACTTCTGTGTTCTTTCCGATGAAAATGTTTTTGACACAGTGAATATGGGGGTTCAACGGGCTATCGGTGGGTCTCTTCCCTCCTCAGACTTAACTTTTGTGGGTAGATTAGTTTAGATGTGGTGACGACAGGCACACTGCAAGTTGGGGAGACTAGAGAGTCGTACGCAGGGAGGGGGGTAGTGAAACAGGAGTTTTGGTGGGAGGGGGGGTGGGGTGTTCTTTTTTTGTTCTGTTCTTATGTTCTTTGTTTTTTCCCAAGGCATCGTAATCCAAGATTGTTTATTGATGTTGCAAGGCTTAGAGGGGGGTTGGACCTTCTTCATGTTTTATGATGAGGGGTAGAGGGTTGCGAGTTTTGAGTTGGAATGTGAATTGGTTGGGGGATAAAATCAAGCGCAGTGTTGTCTTGCAATTCCTTAAAAGACATTCTCCTGATGTTGTCCTACTCCAGGAAACACATTTGGTGGCCTACAGAGACAGCAGTGCCGTGAGGGGAACGGCTTACCAAAATTACCTTACTTTGGGGCTGCCATCACTCCGCCGTGAGGGGAACGGCTTGACGAACAACAGCCGCACCAGCAACATCGCCGCTGAGAGGGCAGGGAACTACAATTCCCAGGTGCCCCGGAGGCTGTGACACCAGCAGAGCGCCCGGAGGCGCGATAAAGGAGTGGAACGCCGAGCGCTCATTGGGAGCGTTCTCTACAGAGACAGCAGTGCCGTGAGGGGAACGGCTTACCAAAATTACCTTACTTTGGGGCTGCCATCACTCCGCCGTGAGGGGAACGGCTTGATGAACAACAGCCGCACCAGCAACATCGCAGCCGAGAGGGCAGGGAACTACAATTCCCAGGTGCCCCGGCAGCTGTGACGCCAGCAGAGCGCCCGGAGGCACGATAAAGGAGTGGAGCGCCGAGCGCTCATTGGGAGCGTTCTCTACAGAGACAGCAGTGCCGTGAGGGGAACGGCTTACCAAAATGACCTTACTTTGGGGCTGCCATCACTCCGCCATCACTCCGCCATGAGGGGGAACGGCTTGACGAACAACAGCGGCACCAGCAACATCGCCGCTGAGAGGGCAGGGAACTACAATTCCCAGGTGCCCCGGCGGCTGTGACGTCAGCAGAGCGCCCGGAGGCGCGATAAAGGAGTGGAGCGCCGAGCGCTCATTGGGAGCGTTCTCTACAGATACAGCAGTGCCGTGAGGGGAACGGCTTACCAAAATTACCTTACTTTGGGGCTGCCATCACTCCGCCGTGAGGGGAACGGCTTGACGAACAACAGCCGCACCAGCAACATCGCCGCCGAGAGGGCAGGGAACTACAATTCCCAGGTGCCCCGGCGGCTGTGACGCCAGCAGAGCGCCCGGAGGCGCGATAAAGGAGTGGAACGCCTCTCGCTCCGCGAGTCACGCGTGGGAGCGCCCGGGCGAAGCCCGGGTAAAGGGCAGGCCCTCTGTGGCCCTCAGAGGCCTGAGGAGACTGGACTGGGCCATAGACTTTGGTCTTGAAGGGAAGACCCGTATGCAGGTATTCTCTGTGAGTTCCTATTTTAAATATTAGTTGCAGGTAATGAGTGCTGATCGCATCAGGCCTGTTCTGTTTCAATAACTTTTTAGACTGTGTGTGGAACTAAGCTTGTATGATGTCTAAAGATAAAAAAGAAAAAAGTGATAAAATTGCTTCTGGGCTAGGTCTCATGGATAATTATCTGATTAAGAAGATAAACCAGATCAATAACGATAGAAGGGCTTCCCTTGGCCAGGGGAGTCCTAGAATAATACAGGATGAGGCGTCACTGTTAGTGGCAGACACACCTATGCCCAACAATCCCCCTACTGCTCCTGGGAAAGTTGTGACAGCCATAGCCCAGGTGCACGCTGAAAGATTTGATGACTGGCCAGATATCCCTATTGTGGAAATAGAACATGCCTCGTTTCCCCCACATTCGGCTAGAATATTCAAAAAAGCAAAACCAAGACGAAGGGGGAAGCATAATCCAAAAAAAGCCGATATATCTAACACTAAAAGGGGTCCTCCTCTGGACTCAATGACAGACAAACTATCCTCTTTGGGGCACATAGGGACAGTACCATCGCCAACCCAAACACATACTATTGCAGAACACACTGTGCTAGTAAACACTGTAGACAGGGAGGACAAAGGGGAAGCGCCAGAATATTCTAGCACTGAGGTTTCCCTGTTGAGTACTCCCATTAGTACCCGTGCGTCCTTGTCGAGTCCGTATAATAGGTATGATGATGAAGGGTTATCAAATTCCCCTAGATTCTCTGCTGTATCTTCTCCTAATATAAACCACATGTCGCCACCCAATGCCAAAATCAAAAAAAAAAAGAGGGGGTTGTCCATTAAAGACCCGGCAAGCCAAAATACAGAATAGGAGCTATACTTCAACACTGGTGGACGTGGTTGATTCACTGGCTTCTCCTATGGTCCCTTTAACGACAACTCATCGTCCTTTAGTGAGGGCGGTCTCCTGGGAAAAACTGAAAGTCTGGTAAAATCACTAATAAAGCCTCTGTTAGAAAAGATTAATCTGTGTAACACTCACCTAGCCCTCATCGATAAAAAGGTAGAAAAAAATACACTTTTATTAGCAGATCTGGCCAAGGGGGTAAATATCATAAAATCTAGAGGTACATCTGCCACAATGACGACAGCAATCAAACAAGTCCCACCATGTCCCACTCCCTCTATAAAATCAAATCAAGGTGGGAAAAAGCCAACCGGTCCTTCCCCGAAAAAAGTTCAGCCACCCCCTTTGTTGAAAAAGAAGCCTGTGCCTGAAATTCAAACCTTAAGTAAAGCAGGCGTCCAAGGGGGGGGAAATTTGATCGTGGAAGAAAGGGCAGAGCCTTCGCAAAATAAGGCTATTAAGGAGAACGGGACAGGGAATTTCCATAATACAAATTGGCATTCACATAGAATAGTTGATTTACCGCCTGAAGCTGCTCCTTACGCAATAGTCATGGCGGGTGTCCCTGAGCTCCCTATGGGCACCAGGGAAGATCACCGAGCTTTAAGAAATAAAGTGACCCATTGGCTACGCAACAATAGACCCTTGCCTGCCCATATTAATGGGGAAATTCTGAATGTTAGGGGTTCAACCTGGGTGGGCCCACGACCCAAAGATAAGAAAGGGGATGTAATTATTGTAAATTTTAAAGATCATAGAGCTGTCAGGCATATTGGGGATTGGTATGATTCAAAAAGTAGCGATTCCATTTCCACTCATTATCTTAGCTACTTCTACCCTACGATATACAACATGAAATTGACAAGAACAATAGGGAATTGATCATTTTATGGGGGGGGTGGGGGATTTTAACTGTCCACTCTGCTCAAAGGGTAAACAGGGGATTTGTGGCCTAATGTTAGAGCAGGATATCAATCTAACACATTTTGACCACTCCTTGATCGGGGATTTACTAAATGAAATACTGTTCATGTATGACCTGGGATACGCCAACGAAATAGCTCAAAAACCTACTCACTTCGGGCCTACATTTATTGGTAGAGGAGCATCGTCCACTATTGATTTTATTATTACCTCAAATAGTTACAGTCATAAGATTAATAGGATAAAGACTTTAGAGTTACCCTTAAGTGATCATCTGCTCCAAATAATAGAGGTTGAAAACCCTTTTTTTGAACATCATGAAGACGTGCTCCTTTTACGTACAGTCCCTGATGTGGTTCTGGGGAGGCAGAATGGGTACACTCTAAAATGGGGTAAGGTCGTCCCAGAAATTTTCCTCGCGAAACTGCTGAACGTTTGCTCAGATAGTTTCGCAATTTGCCTAGGGGAGAAGTCTCATAGTGAGCAGATAATAGAGCATTTTAACATAATAGCTTCTGAAATTAAAAATAGTCTGCGGGTGGAGGCAAAGAAAAGGACAAAGGGCAATAAAAGTTGGTTCGACAACGCATGTACAAGGGCACTAACTGACTTGAAACATGCTATTCACAGGTCACCCCGAGATCCGCTAGAAATAAGAGGGTTGAGGAAAACATATAACGAGGCTTTAAAAAATAGAAAAAATGCTATATAAAAAAGGAGGCCCTAGAAGCCCTTTGCGAGGCTTCACGGTGGAAGGATGCATCCGCATTTTGGAGGGCCGACAATACCCCTTTCCTCTTTGACAATCTCAAGGCCCGTATGGAGATAGCAAATACTGAGGAGGACTGGGTGGAGCATTTCTCAAACCTTTATAGGTCCCAAGATGAATCTCACACTATAGATCCTTTTATAATGGGTAATGGTGGATTAGGGGCTCTGGAGGAAGTCATGATGGGTCTGAAAGCAACGAAGGGAGCAAGGCCGCAGGTCCTGATGGGATCCCAGCAGATCTATACAAAGCAAATATTGAGATCTGGGGCCCTATGCTGGTGCAGCTTTCTAATGCAGCACTAGCTAGGGGTTTAAATCCGTCTTGGTTTACCTCGGTTATTGTACCGATATATAAGAAGGGAGACAGACAAAACTGCGCTTGTTATAGGCCAATCTCCCTCCTTGACTCATCTGTAAAAATCCTTGGAAGAATCATCCTGGCAAGAATCCAGAACTGGGCGGAGGAGAATGAAATAATGAGCGACCTACAGTATGGATTCCCCTAAATTTAGGCCGGCTACTAAAGGGGGAAAGTCCCTTGTGTTCCTGGGTTCCAAGGCATGGAATAAGCTGCCACTCCAGCTTCGGCAACTTCCTACAGAAATCCAGTTTAGGAAAGAATTGAAAACATGGATTTTCGCCCTTACTGATACTGCATGTAGAGCTTTAGTTTGAAGTGTATAGGACCCTCCGAACTCCGTTAGTCAGCCGGCCTATTTCCATCTGGCTGGGGTACTTAGCGCCAAGATGCTCCCTGGAGTGGTAGTCGCGCTTTACAAGTATGCTTTTACATTACATTACATTACAGAAGGGCATGGGAACCGTTGAACAATGTTTAAATGTAATGATTGTTCAACAAAAGTATACTAGGGTAAAAGGTGAACGTCTGTATCTTACGTTTGTCGACCTATCGTCGGCATTCGACTGTGTGTCACATACTAAATTGTGGGTAATCCTGAAAGGGCTGGGCGTGGAAGATCCCATCATCTGCTTTCTGAGAGAATTATACTCAGTAGCTACAGCTTCAGTCCGATATGGTAGGGGGGGGAGAATATACCAGAAAATTCAGAGTGGGATGTGGAGTACGCCAGGGGTGTGTTCTGGCCCCTTTCCTATTTCTGCTCTACATAAATGGACTTGAGCATCGTCTCCTGCAGGAGTGCAGGGACATGCCTAGGGTTGGTAAGAGATCTATCCCTTCACTCTTGTATGCAGATGATGCAGTCTTAATGGCTCGTACTCCCTTGGCCCTACAAAAACTGATAATATCATTTGAGAAGTTCATGTTGAGTCTAGATCTAAAAATCAATTGTAGTAAAACTTTCTCCATGAACTGTGGCACAAGATCTGGAAAACAGATGAAAAAAATGTTTATAAATAACGTTCCTTTGGAAAATACCACTACTTTCCCTTACCTGGGTATTTTGTTCCATGAATCTGGGGGTTGGACAAGTGCTGTAAAGGCCAGAACTCCTTTGTTCCAAAAAACAATAATGGCCTTAAAGACTTTTATAAAAAATTTGGGTAAAAAACCAATAAGAGAAATCTTGACAATATATAATGCCACATGCACATCGGTAGCCCTGTACAGCGCAGGTCTTTGGGGGTATTCGAATATAGAACCAATTCAAATAGCCGAAAATAAATTTATGACGGACGTCCTAGCAGTACCACAAAGTGTTTCGACCTACATTTGCCATACTGAACTGGGTCAACCTCATATTTCGGATTTAATTAGAACACAACCCATCCTCTTGTGGCATAGGGTATGGACAACTAACGAATGTGTCATCAATCGGGCTATGTTGCAGGACGTATTAAAAATGGAAAACGTGGGTAGATTTGATTGGCTAGATTACGTTAAACGTTTTATGATCCAAATTGGTTGCCGACAATACTACGAGGACCCACTCTCAATGGGAAATATACCCAGAAAACTGCTGAAAAAACTGTGTTTGGAATACCTCGAAGAAAAGAGAAGGTGAGACGAAATGAATAAAAAGACAGTTACCTCGCACATCTTGTTATTAACTGGCGATAAAGTACAGCCATACTTAACTCTGCCGATGTCTAATTACGATCGATTTCTCTTGACCCGTTTTAGATTAAATATTGTTTTTAGACTCTTGTCCTTCCCAGAAATGAACTCATGGTCGTGAAATGTATCTACTTGCCCGTGTGATTATTCCTCGTCCCAATCTGATATTCATATTTTATTTTTTTATATGTTTTATATCATGCCTCGTAGGAAATTTATAATCCCATTCCTTAAAGAAATGAATTTAAATAGATGTCGCCCAGCCTTTTTAGAATGTCAGAGAATGGACACAGTTTTAACCGTTGCTGTAGTTTTAATTTTTTTTAAACATGTATTTAAATTACGGAAAACAATTGGTGCTAATGAAATATAATAGACTTGTTATTTTTTAAAATTTCCTGTGTAAATTGTAAATTTCATGCTGTTGCTTTTATGGTTAATGTCTTTTAACCGAATAAAGTACTTTTTGAACTTGAACTTTGAACTCTGGGTAATGCATGTAGGGCGATGCACAGGAAAGGCTCCCGGATGGTTGCACATGCCGGATTTACTTCGGGGTCCCGAGGAGTTGGTATACTTCTTAGAAACTCTCTCCCATTTGTAGTTGACATCCGTAATTGCGGATAAGAGGGGTCAATATAGAACAGCGTTGGGTCGTTGGGAGGGGATACACTCTCTCTTTGGTCTCGATTTATGTCCCCCCTGGCCTGCAAGCCACCACCTTTGTAGACCTTGGTAAGATTGTTCTAGACCTCCCTAGTGGCTTGTTGATACTGGGTGGGGATCTCAATGCTGTGGTTTCCGGCGCCATTGACAGGTTTCCGCCCGAGATGTGGGACGGACGCAGAAATGGCTGCCTGAATTTTTAGAGACTCTGGGATTGGTGGATAGCTGGAGATTGTTTCATCCTACTCAGCGACAATATACCTTCCTCTCTGGTGCCCATGGTAGCCTGTCTCGAATCGATTATGCCCTAGTGCCGGAGGCCCAGGCGTCGTATATTACTGAAGTGAAACATCTAGCCAGGGGCATTTCTGATCACTCGCCGCTCTGGTTCAAGTTTGAGATGACCCTGGGTTCCGGTGGTAGGATCGCCCCCATTAACCCGTGGCACTTGCGTAATCCTAAGATTCGCAAGGAATTGTTACAAACGTTAGAGCACTATTTTCAAGAGAATGAGGGATCGGTCTCTTCCTCGATTTCGCTGCGGGAGGCCTTTAAGACGGTGATTAGGGGTCAAGCCTTGTCCCTGATCGCGGGAGCCAACAGACAGAAAGAGAAAGAGGTGATTAGGGTTGAATCAGAGATAGCAAATATCGAAAATGAAATAGAACAGGAAGTAACCCGGTCTAGGTTACATGTTTTGAAACTTAAGCAGCTTGAGTACAGGACGCTGGTCACAGACAGTGCTAAAGCCTTGAGCCACGAACAGCAAGGGCGTACTTACGATGTTGGGGATAAGGCTGGTAAACTGATTGCTTGGTTGGATAGGTTTCCGCCCCGAGATGTGGGACGGACGCAGAAATGGCTGCCTGAATTTTTAGAGACTCTGGGATTGGTGGATAGCTGGAGATGGTTTCATCCTACTCAGCCAGGGGCATTTCTGATCACTCGCCGCTCTGGTTCAAGTTTGAGATGACCCTGGGTTCCGGTGGTAGGATCGCCCCCATTAACCCGTGGCACTTGCGTAATCCTAAGATTCGCAAGGAATTGTTACAAACGTTAGAGCACTATTTTCAAGAGAATGAGGGATCGGTCTCTTCCTCGATTTCACTGTGGGAGGCCTTTAAGACGGTGATTAGGGGTCAAGCCTTGTCCCTGATCACGGGAGCCAACAAACAGAAAGAGAAAGAGGTGATTAGGGTTAAATCAGAGATAGAAAATATCGAAAATGAAATAGAACAGGAAGTAACCCGGTCTAGGTTACATGTTTTGAAACTTAAGCAGCTTGAGTACAGGACGCTGGTCACAGACAGTGCTACAGCCTTGAGCTGCGAACAGCAAGGGCGTATTTACAATGTTGGGGATAAGGCTGGTAAACTGATTGCTTGGTTGGATAGGAAGGACAGAGCAGATCGAGTGGTTCCTGAGATTGAAACTAAGGAAGGTATTCATGTTACTGATCCACAGGGGATAATAGATGGTTTTGCGGATCATTTTCGTTCAGTTTACACTTCCGTCTCAGATAGACCGGAGGAGGATTCGCATCTACTGTTGAGGGATATTCAACTTCCTTGTTTGTCGGAGGAGGATCGCGACCTCATGGATGGTAAACTTACTGCTGATGAGATTGCCTTGGCAGTGCGTTCTTTAAATTCGGGGAAAGCAATGGGTCCTAATGGTCTCCCAATCGAGTTGTATAAACTTAGACCAGATAAGATTGCCCCCTATTTGAAGGATATGTTTTTGGAAGCTCAAGACTGTGGAGTGCTGCCCCGAGACCAGAGAGTGGCCTTGATAGTAGTGATACCTAAGGAGGGGAAGCCAAGAACCAAGTGCGCTTCTTATAGACCGATCTCGTTGCTGAACTCGGAAAAAAAGATATTGGCTAAAGTGTTGTCGAATAGGTTGGTCAAGGTCATAAGTGGATTAGTACACCCTGATCAATCTGGATTTATCCCGCATAGGAATACGGCATTGAATCTAAGGCTCTTGCATGGAGTTCTGGCCAGGGTGCATACATTGCGAGAACCGGCCATATTAGCGTCGTTGGACGCGACGATGGCCTTTGATATGGTAGAATGGCCATATCTCTGGGCTGTATTGGCTAAATTCGGTTTTGGTCCTGAGTTTATTAACTGGGTGCGCTTGTTGTACACTGAGCCTCTTGTGCAGGTTGTTGTGAACAATCGTGTCTCTGCGCCATTTTGTCTTGGGCAGGGCACTAGACAGGGGTGCCCGCTTTCCCCTCTTTTGTTTTCATTGGCTCTTGAGCCCCTAGCGGCTTGGATCCGCTGGGAGCCTTCGATAAAGGGTATTCGTTGGTCCGCTCAGTTCGAAGATCGTATTTCATTATACGCTGATGATATATTGCTTTATTTGACTTCTCCCAGGAAATCCCTTAATGTTGTTGTGATGTCTTGGCCTCGTATGGTAGGAATTCAGGATTGGTAATAACTTGGGCAGAATTCTATCTTTATGTGTTATGCGGTGATGCCCCTGTCCTCCCTCGTAATTGTCCTATTCAGATCGCTCAGAACGGGTTTCAATATCTCGGGATCTATGTTTCAATGGATCCCATACTTCGATATGACATGAATCTCCTTCCTCCATTGGCTCGGCTGAAAAGTGATGTAGCTGGCTGGAAGAAACTTCCATTGTCCCTATTAGGACGAGCGGCCCTTTTTAAAATGATATCCCTTCCCCGATTTCTTTATGCCCTCCAGAATACCTTGGATGTGGTGCCATCTAGCTATTTTCGAGAAGTAGAGGGACTGCAGTGTAGCCTACTCTGGGATGGCAGACCGCGTATAGCGTTGGCCAAGCTGACGCTCCCATGGTACGACAGAGGTATTGCCCTCCCAGATATTAAGAGATACTATTGGGCATCACAGTTGGGAGCTATAAACCATGGTACCTATGGATCCAATATGGATCCGGGCTATGCAATGGATAAATAGCTGCTCCCTGGCGGTGATTACAGTAGAGCGCTGTACACCAAAACTGTAGAGAAAGGTCTGACTGGACCCACCAGAGTTGCTGTTCGCATATGGCATGACGCTCTTTGTTCACTGGGATGGAAAGACCGTCTTACTTTGGCTACCCCGTTATTTGTTTCGGATAAGTTGGGCAGTTTGTGGAATTCGAAGGGTTTTGATCGAATGGATTTGATAGGGATCACCACTGTGGAGAATGTTTGGGTGAAGGGAAGAGTTAAATCATTTACTCAATTGCAAACTGAATATGAACTGAGTGGGACAGAGTACTTTCGCTATGTACAGGTGTGACATGCATTGAGGTCGGTGTTCCCTGATGTATGAATGAATGAATGAAATGGGTCTTATAAGGCGCGACTTAGCCCAAGGGCATCAAGGCGCCATACAGAACAACGTGGACAAGACAGACATACAGCAGAAGTCTTTCAGCACAAGAACAAACATAGAACAGAAGTCTTTAAGTATCAAGAACAGAATGAATGAAGGGGAAGAGATACTGGAAGCGTCCCCATTAGAGGATTGAATACTGGATGGACATCTACCTGACAGCACCATTTCTCTTATTTATAAAAAAGTTAATAAATCATAGAGCAGATCTCTTAGTATACTTAAGGGATAAGTGGACGCAGGAGGGTATCGAAATTGATGACGAGGATTGGCAATCAGCAATTTCTTCCCCTAAGGAAGTGGCGATCCCGGCAAGATTGAGGCTTGTTCAATTGAAAATACTGCACAGGGTCTATATCACTGGTCCGCGTCTGGTTAAAATGGGTTTAACGAGAGATGGTTTGTGTAAACGTGGTTGCGGCCAGTTGGGGGCGTTTCTTCATATCCTGCGGGAATGCAGATATATGATAGACTACTGGAACAGTGTCCATAATGTCATGTAGGAGGTGGCAGGGGTGGCTCTCTTGCCGGAAGCTAGGAGATGTATATTGAATACTTGGGAGCCTACGGACCTGAACATTGCACAAACTCGATGGGTCACGCTAGGGGCCATGATTGCTAAGCGGAACATAGCACAGCAGTGGGGAGCAGCTAGGCCACCTACGCTGTAAGGATGGATAGAAAGTATGGATAGGTGTATGTTCCGTGAAAAAACTTTATCTGGCACGGCGTCGCCCTAGAAAGTGGAATAACATTTGGGGACCCTGGAACCAATACAGAGGAAATATATGTGTACCACCTGTAACGATTGTTTTTGATACTCCTCCTTCCCCATGACCCTTACATGTTAATTTGCCTGATATTTGTGCTCTATGCCCCCCCGGATTATTATTTTTTGTACCATATGTTGAAGCTGTTACTGACCCTCCTCTGCAAAGTGTAACGATGTCTTTTTTGATGCCTTGTTTTAATAAAAAGAAATATTAAAAAAAATGTGTAACTAATGTACAACTATTGTGGAATCCAGGCTAAAACGTCCATACCTCAGAAAGGAAATCTTTTTAAGTACCTCCAACCAAGAAGCTACCAAGAGAGGCTCCGGGGCTAGGTTCATTTCAGATGCAACTTTAAAAGTAGTCTATTTGCCATCTATTTTGCACACCCTGGAGTTATGCAATATGACACATACATAGCGAGGATATAAATGTTGATATAAAATATTGGGCAATACATTTTTCATAATTCTCATGTAAGGAATGGCATGCACTCTGCAAATGCTCATTCGGCAATTGAACGCACAAACATTTGTAGGGTGCAGTTCTTTTTCATGTGCAAGTTCTGTTAATTTCCATAGACATTGCCCAAACTAATGCCCACCCCCCTACATCCCAGCAAGCTAAGCAAAATCAGGGCTTAGAGTTGATCAATTGTGGGACAATGGCCCCATTTCATATGTGACTGCCACCAGTTAATACATAATGTACATGTTACTTTTCAGGGATGAGCGCCACTCTTCGGACAAGAAAAGACCCTTGCCTTTGTGTCACAATGCTAGTATGGTCCAAATTGACACCTCACTTTGACACCATTATGCCTTTTCATAAGCTCTCATGATATTTGATCGCTAGAAAGTACGGAATCACATATACTGAGTTAGGAACTCAGAGAAACAAGGTTTTTTGAAACACAATGCACAGTCTACGAGATTTTGTTGAATTACATAGTGATGTCGCACACTTGAAAGCCCTTTGGTGTCCGTGCCTGTGGATCGACAAACAATTCCTGTGTAAGGGGTGACTGTTGCATCTCAAATGCTGGAGGACTGAGGCTTTCGTTTTTGATAAGGAGGTAAACATTACTCAATGCATTATATGTTGGGGATTATGTATTTGCATCTTGCCCCTGAAGTTCTGCAATGGGTACATACATATGTGAGTCTGTGAAATGTTTACCAGACAATTTGGTTCTTTCTGCCTGGGTCCAACGAAATGGAAATTTGCTCCCATTCACACTATGTTTAGCCCCCTACTGTCCAATCAGTAAAAAGTCATTCCTGGTTCCATTTAATCCATTTGCAGCTTATCATTTCTTAAGAAGTTCAATATTTTATGTGTGATACCACACGGCCACATTCACTTCTACAATCAAATTACCCAGTGTTCCCTTTGTTAACAAACAAGTACTATTATCCCCAGAGTGGAACACCAGTTCTACACCTGCCACTAAGTTAGAAGGTCTAGTGCTCATGTTTATTGGACTCTCTTCACATGTATATATGATTCTAACAGAGCACAATTCAACAACATAACTGAATATCTAAATATCGATACTAGCAATGTGTTCACATTATATTAGTGATATCACTTATGTGTTTTACACTAAATTTCATAAAATACATTTACTAGAGTGCACGGTTTGCAATTACCTACCATAATTTTAAATGTGCAAGACCCCATCCCAAATATATGCTCACAATGAAAATGTCCCTGTCCTGCTTTGGAACTCTACAGTCTGTACTGCAAAGTCGAGGTTGAAAAACCTACTATAATTTTAACACACCTATAGATTGTGACTATGTTACTGGCTTAACCCAGCAAGGAAACACCTAAAATGCGCGAGATATACTCAACTACTATATCATAAATTACTACTTTAAAATTAATTCAAAATCAGATCAAAATAATACATTCAAACAGGCACACCTCGATGTGATAAGTTAACATGGTTTGCCCATTCACTGGTGTACTGGTTAAAACAATAATACTGTACGGGTCAATTCTTTGGAGAAAGATTTTGGCCAGGTGTCAAAGCACATTTTTCTTTGTCATACACAGATTTCAATGAACAACACTGAATTTAAGAGGTCCTGTTGTCTATCTTCTGGTCACTTCTGAAATCTACAATAGTGGCCACACACTCAGTTTGTTTTGGGCATTGTGGTCTTTCATTCCAAAACAGTTATGTAGCTGGTCACTTTGCTAGATGGTAATACTGTAAATAATTACCAGGTTGGTGCCAAAAAGGACACCAAATCAACTTACGTCATTAGTGATTAGGACAGGTTTCCCAGATTACCACCAGTAGCGATTATATCAAGCCACAAATTAGATGGTCAACAGGTCTGAACCTTATGAGTCACAAACTGGCATCCAATAAACAAGGAAACATACAGTGGTTTCCAGTTAAAGTGAAGATTAAATTTACTCTGATCTTCCCACTTACAAATTAACATCAGGCTCTGGCCAAGCATCATCACAGGCAAAGATGACATATTGAATACCACTAGAAACATTTGTTCAGTAAACCAAATTCCTACCATTCCTTTGTCTTGCTTCTCTAGTAAAGTGGAGGGTCCTTCTCTGTTCAGACATGTTGCAGGTGGAACGGGTTACTTACACTATTTTGGTACCACACAAGGAGAAGCTTTAACACATCGCATATCCTCAAAATACATAACTTTAGATAACAAAAGGTGATGGTCATCTATCATGAAGCATGCCACAAAAGTGTGGGTGACGTCTCCTCATCCAATATACACTTTGCTATTTATGTGACCAGGTTGTTGCAGGCTATCCTTACATCGTTTTGTGGAGATATATATATATACTAGCAGCCCGCCCCGGCGATGCCCGGGGCAGAAGGGGGCTGGGGGCAGCATCGCAGCAGGAGTGGCGCAGCAGAGCGGCCGTTTTGCTGGTCCTGGCCGCTTCTGCCCACGCTTTGTTTTCCCCGCCGTCCCGACTTTGAAGAAAATGCTTTTTGAGCACTCAGTGTTTATGGCCCCCGCCCGTCGTTGGTCCTGGCCGCTTCTGCCCACGCTTTTTCTTTCCCCGCCGTCCCGACTTTGAAGAAAATGCTTTTTGAGCACTCAGTGTTTATGGCCCCCGCCCGTCGTTATTCCTGGCCGCTTCTGCCCACACTTTTTTTCCCCCTACGTCCCGACTTTGAGGAAAAATCTTTTTGAGCACTCAGTGCTTATGGCCCCCGCCCGTCGTTGGTCCTGGCCGCTTCTGCCCATGCTTTGTTTCCCCCTACGTCCCGACTTTGAGGAAAATGCTTTTTGAGCACTCAGTGTTTATGGCCCCCGCCCGTCGTTGGTCCCGGCTGCTTCTGCCCACGCTTTGTTTCCCCCTACGTCCCGACTTTGAGGAAAAGGCTTTTTGAGCACTCAGTGTTCATGGCCCCCACCTGTCCCTCGGTGCGCACCCGCTGATGCTTCTCTTACAATCAATCAATCAATCAATGACCCTTGTAAAGCGCCTCATCCTCATCCGCCGCTCCTCCCCGCGCTGCTGATTTTACCGCTCCACTGCTCCTCCGCTTCTCGCCGCTCCGCAGCTCCTCCCCGCGCTCATGTCCACCGCTGTTCCTCGGGCTCCTGTACGCCGCTCCTCCCTGCGCTGCTGATGTCAGCACGCACGTCGCGGCCGGCGCTACTTCCAAGGGACTACTTTTTTTTAAATCGTTAATTTTTTAAATAAGGTATATATTTTTTTTTAATAGAGCCTATGTCCTTCTGCTTGTCCTGACGTTTTCAAACATGTATTGGGTGTTTGGATTGGTGGTGTAGTTTTCGAGTTTACCTGGCTCAAAGGTCACAGTTCTGTCTTTATAATAGTAGTATAGATATCACCAAGCGTTGCCCCACTGAAGCAGTCTCACACGAGGGGGTTCGCTACACAGCCGCCATAGGCGGTTGCATCACAGCGCTCCTGCCGTACTTCGTTGTCAAAGCCAAACGCGTTTCGAGTTATCAAAACCCTTGATCACTGGCAGGCAATTTGTCAGCAGTAGTGCACGGACACAGTAGATTGTTTTCAGGATCTCCATTTTATAATAATCACAAGCCCCGCCCATGTGGGCGGTTTTTTCGCTTTCTCCCTTGGCTTTCTGGTACAAATATATATATACATACATATATATGCTTTCGTCTGTCAGTGCCCACATATGTTCTAGTAAGTCCATGTCGGACTGTCCCTGTCAAAATATAGTTGATGGTCCACATCAGTGCCCCAGTAATTGTGTACGTTTGAACAATGTACCTGGGAGCGATTGGTTTACAGTGCTGCATAATAGAACAACTTGCAGATAACAACAGGTCAGCTGGAATATAACTTAAGAGAATAAACAACAAATGAAAAAGGGAGTACTCAGATCGGTAGTCTCTTAAATGAAAAATATACGATGGTGTGCTGATTTAAAGACTTAGAGACCTATGTATAAAGCTTTTGTGGAGTCAAAAACAGACCGATTCACAGAATCGGGGTGTTTGCAATTGCAAAGAAACATTTTTAAATGTACAAACTGTAATTCAGTAACTTGCTACTGAATTGCAATTTGGCTTTGCAAATCAGAATTTAGAAGGGGAGTGTTTAGGGTGGCCCATTCAAAAAAACAATTCACAGTGGTATGTATTAATGTTTTGCAACAGAATTTCGGTAGCAAAACATTAATATTTTATCACCTCCTCGAAGGAGGTGTTAACCCATTCGGAAATGGGAAGGGGTCACCAAGAGATCCTTTGCCCTTTGAGAATGTAAAAAAAGATCTTTTTTAGGAGCTTAAAAAAAATTAAACTTCAAAGTTGAATTTTCTTCTTTTTTTTTAACGAATGTAGTTTTTCTTTAATGAAAATGGCTGCATTTTTAAAAAAGTTTGCTGTATTTAAAAACAAACAATCCCACAAATGGTGGTCTGCTGAGCCCAGCAGGCCACCATCCCCATCCCATGATGGCAGCAATTCCTAGTGGGTCACAAATTGTAACCTACCTCATTAATATTAAAGAGGTAGGTTGATTTGCAACCCCACTAGGAACCGTTATTTTAAGAATAAGGGATATATGTACAAATTTAAGGAATAGTGATTTTCTAATTGCGATTTTCTTTGAATCTTAATTAGGACATTGCTATTCCTAACGTATGAAACACACAGAGTTTCATTTAGCGATTCCTAGTGGGTCACAAATTGACCTACCTCTTGGATATTAATAAGGTAGGTTGCCGTTTGCGACCCATTAAGAATTGCAGTCATCACAGGGATGGTGGTCTGCGGGGAAAGCAGACCACCATGTCTATGAATGCTTTTTATTACACCTTGGCTGCTAGGCGTTTTCCCCCTCCTGTGCTGGATTTTGCCATTTTGCTGTTCCCATGACGAGCTCAGCTCGTCATCAGCACACGACACCCGTGGGTGATGATCAGCATCGAAAGGGTTAAAGCTCATTTTTTTATGTTAAATGCAGTCCGTTTAAGTTTCATTTTTTAAAAGTAGGCAATGGCTCAATGGACCACTGCTTCTTCTTAAAAAATATTTGTATTAACATTCACAAAGGGGAAGGGATCCCATGGGGGCCCCTTCCCATTAGCAAATTGTTACCACCCTCTCGGAGATGTCGGTAAAAAATTTATGTTTTGCTACAGTAATTTGGTTGCAAAACATTCATATACATCACTGCGAATCGGTATTAGGAAGGGACTCCCTAAACATGCCCCTTCCAAATACCAATTTGCAAGCCCAAATTGTGATTTGGTAACAGGTTACCAAATTGTAATTTGGCTTTTGAACATTTTAAAAAACATTTTTGTGGTAGCAAACGGCCCGATTCTGCCGATAAGGTCGTTTGCAAAGTAAATAAAGTTTTGTACATGTGGCCCTTCGCCTTTAGTACATTAGGAATTGTGATTTCCTAATTGCAAATAGTTAAGTCTCAAGTCTGATTCTTTATTGCTTTGCAAATAACAATTCTGTACATATCAGCTTTTGGATTTTTTTCCCCAAAAGACAGAACGATGCATACGTGCCTGTTAAATTATAAAGACAGATCGTATTTAGGTGTAATGAGCAGAAGTGGGATTGCCAGTGCCAAAAGAGGGATAACAACCTTTAGCATAAATCTTTCACAACTGAAGTTCAGCTATCTGCTTCCAAATACAGAGCCAAGTATTTCCTGGAATGTTCAACAACCAGAGACAAGACCTTGAAACATTTACTGCCAGCTTTTCAGAGACATTTGTGCAACGAATCCTACGTTCACTTAACTATTCGCTGCATTCTTATATGGCAATGATTAGGAGTCGAAGAGGGGGTGTACCCCCACACCGTTTGTGGGTAAACAAATGATGCATTACATTTACTGGTGTATTTATAAAGTGCAAAGCTAACCTCAAAATGCACCGGAGTGCGATAAAACGCCTAAATACACTATAGAAACATCCCACTACTCTAGAGAAAACAAAAACATTTATAGGGACAATCAGCCCGACATTTGATGTATAAACTTGTCACTTGCCTTTAGAGGTTTACGAACATGCGCGTACATCAATGTGACAAAACAAGGTGCTGTTAAAACTGGACTCTTCGCCATAATAAAATATTATTCGCCCACCACTGGAAATAAAGGTGTGGCTGTTGGTTCTGAGTGCAGCTGTAGTATTTATTTGATTTGAGGAGTTTTATATAGCGCGAACCTAACTCCTCTGGGTATTAGAGCGCTGTACAAATAGCAAACATGTTAAACATACAAATGCAAAAAAAGGAATAAGCAAAAAACAAACAATGTATGTGTGATGGAAATTCTTCCTGGCATGTAAGGGGGCTGCCTTGCAGTACATTTCACATCATAAGCTTGCAAAGCGTATCCCATACGGCACCTCGCCTACGCACAAGGTTTCCCGGGTTGTTGGCAGCAGAATGCGTTGTTTGCACCAAGCTAGGAGAGGTTATTGTAGCATGTCGGTTAGATGGCACATCATTGAACAATTCAAGCAACCGACACAGGAAGTAGCCAGGGTGTCATAGACCCCAGTGCAAAGAAGGAAATGTGCGCCATAGCTGCTGTTTGAATTATAAAACACAGATATAAGCAGGGTTCAGTAGACCACTCAGGCCACCGGTGCCACTGCACCAACTGTTATGTCCCTGAACACTGGTGCTCATGTTGCGAGTGTGAAGCTATTACTACAGCCCAGGGCACAACAGGGTAACGCTTTGTCTAAAATAAAAAATAAAGTACAAGAAAAGTTTTATATACGGAAAGTTTCAGGGTAAAGTAACTAGATGTATCGAAATAAAAGATGGGAGTGCAGGGAGGCGTGTCGTGCCATCTGGGGTCGGAGCAATCTATTTTCTTCAGAGGGGTGCAGAGCACGGTCTACAATGCTCTGGGAAGAAGCCCTACCTTGTACCGCAGAAGGCAGTCATTCATTCATTCTCCCCGTTCCCTCCACCCTGGGCATTACTAAGTTTTGGGAGTGGCACAGGGTCATGCCGGAGAAGGCACACAACAATTGGCATGGTCCAAAGAACCAGGAGTGCGCTTGTGGTGGTGCTCCCTCTACCCCCAGGGGCTCCAAACTGAACCCCTGCAGGGCTGGTAATGGTCTCATATTGTGGCGTAAAAACTTAATGCCACCGAATCCATAAGACCTATTTATCAGAGAAGGGTAAAGAATGGTGTGTGGGCCTATGATGGCCTCTGATCTAAAGAGGAAAACAGTGAACTACTGTATTAAGAAACTGCTCTTTAGCATTCACGTGCAATTGAGAGTTATACTTTATCCTCGAAGAGAAAACATCTCAATAAATCTACCTCACTGATAGATATAGCTATACCTGTTTTCTTTTTGTCATTTTACCAGAGTTGTTATAGGGAGGAAGGAGAAGTTTAGAAATACAAATCAAAATTTACTGTAAAAATCAGGCCTGCCGGGGGCGTGGCTAGCAGCCAAGCATGGCGGCCGCTTAGCGTGAGAGCTCCCGAGGGCACTGCAGCCTTTTCAGAAATCCGTCATACTTATCCGCCATCAAGCGCGCCTGAAGCGGCGGCGTTCGAGTCCGGGACCCAAGCGGTGTCTCCGGTCCAAGTCTCGAAGAAATCGGAGCACCGGAGCCCGAGCAGCATCGAGAGGCGAGTTGAGGCCTGTAGCGGGAGGCGAAGCACCGGCCTTGCGTAGAGTCTCGGCCCCGGCGGAAGTGAGGCG
Source organism: Lissotriton vulgaris (assembly GCF_964263255.1). Taxonomy (NCBI): domain Eukaryota; kingdom Metazoa; phylum Chordata; class Amphibia; order Caudata; family Salamandridae; genus Lissotriton; species Lissotriton vulgaris. Next base: position 1,482,709,905 of record NC_141694.1, read on the forward strand.
GACCCGGCCGGAAAAGTGATCGCACCCCGGTGCATAGCGCTACCTTCGGACCAAGCCTGCCACTACTAGCGGAATCCTCCGGTGACAAGAAGGCTGCCGCCTACGCCACGCAGGACCGGACCGACGCAGAGGTCAGTGTAACCCCAGCCTGGGCCACGCGGAACGGAGACATCGCCTTGCAGCAAACCCCCCCCCCCTGAAAACAGACATACCTGGCGCCGCGACGCTACTGGGGGCAATCTCAGACACCACATACAGGCGGGGAGACGGAGGGCCCGCACAAAGAGCCAGAACAAACGACAATTGGAAGGTGCCCCGGGGGGACGGCGCAACACCGGGCAGCAGCGAAGAACGTAAGGGGAACCCCCGGGCCCGCCGTCAGCAGCGTCGACACACCAGCGGTGCCCATCGCACGGCGGCCAGTCCAGCGCACGGATTAAGGTGCAGTGCAGAACAGCAGGGGGGGGATCGCAGTGACAGCCCCGTCTCGGAGAGAGACAACCGGGGACGACGACACGGTACGCAGCGGTGGCTCCTAGACTTCTGCGCTACCGTCCAGTGGGACCTACTCCTGGCTGACTGATAACGCTTTTCGGTGACCTCCGTCGGCCCACAAGCCGCGGTCACCTGGAACATATCTCTGACACCCACAGGCCCCAGCACCATGGCGGGAAAAGGCCTCAGGAGCGGATCCGCACAAACCAAATTGGATAAATTCGCCTATGGACACCAAGGGCAGCAACAACCTACAGGGCGACCCTCCACGGGCCAGGCCCAGGTAGCGGAAAAGACGTCGACAATAACGCTGGAAGACATCATGAAGACGGTCACAGAAGTAAAAACCACGGTGGGTGCCATCTCTTCAGAAGTATCACTGCTGCGAGCGGACTTCCACAAAATGGCGGAGAGGGTGTCGCAGGTGGAAGTGGTCACGAAGTCACTCGTAGAAGACACCTCAGAGCTCCAATTGGCCATGGAAAAGATGCAAAAAGTCACTAAACTCCTACACGACAAGCTGGACGACCAGGAAGGGCGTTCACGCCGTAACAACGTGCGTATCCTTGGGCTTCCAGAGACGGAGGGGAAGGGGGCCATGGACCTCTATGTAGAAGACCTCATCAAGAACAAGCTCCGGCCCAAGGGCCTGTCGCACTTCTTTTCAGTAGAGAGAGCGCACAGGGTCTCGGGAGGCCCACCCAAGACGGGGGCGAATCCAAGACCGGTGCTAGCACGGCTCTTCAACTTCAGGGACAGAGACGCAATATTACAGGCGGCGAGGAACTCACCACCAGTACAGATTCAAAATGCAACCTTAGCGTTCTTCCCGGACTACACGGCAGAGGTGGCCAGGAGACGTAAGTCCTTCACGGAGGTTAAGAAAGCACTGCGCGACAGAGAGCTGCCATACTCCATGATGTTCCCGGCTAAACTTCGGATAGTGGCTGAGGGAAAGACCTGGTTTTTTGACACGCCGGAGGTGGCTCAAGAATGGCTGGAGGGCTGGCGGCCAGCAGGGCGACGACACCGCTCACAGCGAGACCAGCCGCGACACCAAAATGAACGGACTTCGCCCAGTCAGTCCTCCCACCGACAACACCTGAGAGGCGAGACAGAACTTGACTCCGACCTCGAGAGGGATCCATTGGACTCAGGACAATCGGCTCCGGTGTAACATTTACCTGTATTGTTTCTTGAGACTGTGTGGGCCGCGGAACCGTGGCTCGGACGTAGCTGAGTAGGGTGGGCACAGGCAGTGCCCAGAGGGGACTCACCAACCCTACGAGCAAGTAAGATGTTTAGGGGAGGGCTGAAGCACTCTGCAAAGTTGGGGAAGCGGGCGGGAGTTTGTCCGTGGAGCAGGGTAGCAGGGAGGGGGGAAGGGACTGAAGTTTATTTGCTGAAATGTTTACTCTTGTTTATAGTCATCACTCACCACCTACACAGTAGTATCACCCTGGCATCAGCAGGCCCCCTACACGACACGACACTAGTCATAGCCTGGGCTAAGCCGCAGCACGCGTTGTGTGCCAGACTCCCTCATCAACCCAATGGCCAGGCCACTTAATCGCACGCCCGCGGAGGGCCCCTCCACAACCGGCACGATTCCCCCACTGCGCATACTGACGTGGAATGTCCGGGGCCTGGGTGACAAAATCAAGAGAGGCTTGGTCCTCCAGGCCATAAAACGGCAGAACCCGGATGTGGTCCTCCTACAGGAAACCCATCTCACGGGATCCACCTGCAAAGCCTTAGACAGACGTGGGTACACAATGGCGATCCACGCCGACTTCACTACTGGCTCCAGGGGAACGGGCATACTGGTGAGAAGATCTTCCCCCCTTATGGTATCCAACTGTGTGGCAGACGACCAGGGTCGCTTTGCGGCAATCCACGGACAGTGGGAGGGCAGGGCCCTAAATGTGATTTCAGTATACATTCCACCAGCCCTACATTCGGTGGCCTTACCAGCTCTGGGCAAATTCCTTCTTGATCTCCCTGATGGCGACATGATTGTTGGGGGAGACTTCAACGCAGTCATGGATCCACTCAAGGACACTTTTCCCTCTAGAACCCGGCCGCGAGGCACTGCACCACTGTCAGACTTTGTGGAAGCCATGGGCCTTGTGGATCTCGGGCAGCAACTACACACAGAAACCACTTACTACACCTACTACTCAGCGGTACACAACAGCTTATCTCGCATAGACTACTTCATGACGTTGGGTTTGGGACTGGATATGGTAGAAAAATTAGACACACTACCCAGGGGGGTTTCAGACCACTCTCCGATCGTCCTATCACTGGCCACCGGAGGGAAGCGAAATGCACGACCATACCCAATTTACCCCAACTTCCTGAAAATCCCCAAGATCCGGAAGAAACTCAAACTGGCAACGTCTCTGTATTTTAATGAAAACACGGGCACAGTGGAGTCACCCTCCATACTATGGGAGGCGTACAAAACTGTCCTATGGGGGGCGGCCATTGCCGCGATTACGGGACACAAACGGGACTCACGGAAGGAACTTACAGACCTAGAACTTGCACTGGATACGGCCAATAACGCTCATAGGACAGACCCCTCCCCGACCACGATACACACACTCACGCTCCGGCAGCAACAATACCTAGCCCACCTCAAAACGACAGAGAAGGGATACATCGCGAACACTAGACATAGAATCTATGATGTGGGCGACAAAGCGGGGCGTATGCTGGCGTGGCTGGACAAGAGAGGGAATGGAGTGAGAGGTATCCATAGACTCAATACGGAGGATGGGCGAACACTGGTACACCCGGAAGCAATAGTGGGCGAACTGGCTCGTCATTATCAGGACATCTATACACCGGGACGGAGGGTCACACAACAAATGGCGAGGGCAACACTTGCTGACACTACCATACCTAGCATAACACAGGAGGATAGCGACGCACTAGAACTAGACCCAACGGGGGATGAAATCCAGCTGGCAATCCAGGCGTTACAGTCAGGTAAAGCACTGGGCCCGAATGGAATACCGGTAGAATGGTACAAGTCCATGGCTGTGGACCTCAGTGCCCCGCTGCTAGCTATGTATTTAGAGAGTAGAGACAAACTAGAGCTACCGCTGGACCAACGCACAGCGACGATTGTAGCAATACCCAAGCCCGGAAAACCGCCGACAGAATGCACCTCATACCGCCCGATATCATTACTGAACATCGAGGCCAAAATACTAGCTAAACTTCTGGCTACCCGGTTGATGCCCCATCTTAGCACCCTAATCCACCCTGACCAGTCGGGCTTCATGCCCCACCGGAGTACGGCGCTAAATCTCCGGAGAGTACGGGAACAAGCGGTAATCCTCTCCCTCGACGCCAAAATGGCGTTCGACCTAGTAGAATGGGAATACCTCTTTGTGGTGCTGGAACGCATGGGTTTTGGCCCAAAATACATTAGGTGGATACGGCTGCTCTACACGAAACCCGTGGCACAAGTGGTGGCCAACGGCCACACGTCGCCTAGATTCCCACTGGGCAGGGGGACCAGACAGGGCTGCCCCCTGTCCCCCCTGCTCTTTGCGCTGGTACTTGAACCCTTGGCCATCCAAATCAGATCAACGCCACTATTCGCGGGCATCAAATGGGAGGAGGGGTGGGAGGACAAAGTCTCGCTATACGCAGACGATATGCTCATATACATGACCACACCCGAGACCGGCATCCCAGCACTATTGGATCTTTGCGACACACATGGGCGCACATCGGGTTACACTCTCAATTGGTCGAAATCCACCATATACACATTAAAAGGCCCAGAGCCGAGACTACAGGGGAACTGTCCTATGCTTAAGACGTCGGCCTCTTTCAAGTATCTGGGTATCATCATCGCGAGCGGGGAAACAGACTTTTTCGTAAACAACCTAAAACCACCTATAGACCGCCTGCGAGCGGATGTTAAGCACTGGGCGGCCCTCCCCCTGACCCTACTGGGCAGGGCGGCACTGTACAAGATGATGGCCCTCCCAAGACTCCTTTACGTACTGGAAAACACTCCGCACCTGGTGCCACAGCGTTATTTTCAACAGATAGTGGCACTGGTCACGGTCCTGCTCTGGAACACGGGCCCGGCGCGCATAGCATATGACAAACTGGTAAAGAGCTGGTACGAGGGTGGCATAGCGCTCCCCAACATTCAGCTCTATTACTGGGCGGCCCAACTCAAGATTATAAATTACTGGATCCACGCCCCGAAGAACGACCCGGCCTATCGGGCGGATTGGTCACAACTGGGGACGGACTGTATGCTGTCCGTACTTTACAACAAGTCACAACTGAAGGCCCTGATCGGTCCGACCAAACACACGGCGGCACTATGGCACGTGACGCAGACCCGTCTGGGGTGGGCAGGCCGACTCACTAAAATGACACCCTTGTGGGACACGAAAGCGCTGGGGAACCTGAGAAGCTGTAAGGGGTTTGACCGGTGGGACTCAATAGGTATTTCTACAATAGGAGACCTCTGGGAAAGTGACTCAGTATTACCATTTCCACAGTTGCAACAGCAATACAACCTCGGACCCACAGAAACGTTTAGGTATGTCCAGATTAGGCATGCATTACTACAGGCCATCCCGGCCGGCACCACACTACCAGACTCCTCTCCTTTGGAGGATAGATTGCTAACTGACTTCATGCTCCAGAGTGCCACCTCCCTCACATACAAGAAGCTGATCAACAACCTCAAAGACCCGACGCTAAAACTTAAGGAGAAATGGGAGGGGGAACTAGGCGATACAGACGAATTTGAGTGGAATGAGGCCCTGGCCTCCCCAAAGGAGGTGGGAATCTCTAGTAGGCTCAGACTGGTACAGCTTAAAATCTTACACCGCATCTATTACACCAGAACACTGCTGCACAAAATACAAAGAGCAACACACCCCTACTGTTTGCGAGGCTGCGGGGAGGAAGGGACATTGTTCCACACACTATGGGACTGCCCCCAGATACGTGAATTCTGGAGACAGGTGCTCCGATCCATCTCCCAGGCCCTCAAACTTTCAGTCCTGCCTGAACCGCGTAAATGCCTTCTAAACATTTGGGACCCGAACGACCTGGGTAGATATGAACTGATTTGGGCGACACTGGCATTGACCGTGGCTAAGCGGGATATAGCACAGAAATGGGGGGCGCAAGAAGCACCCACCGCCAATAGGTGGGCTAAAAACATGGACATCCTAATGGTAACAGAGAGAGCGGTTTATGTGATTCGAGCGGCGCCCAGGAAATGGAACAAAGTCTGGGCGGCATGGAACTTGTACAGAGGGGAACTTTGTGAGCCCTTGCCGGAAGGAGAGGAATCAGACTCCGAGGGGGAGGAGGAGTGAATGAACAACTGCGAGGGGGTGGCCTCAGGCATGTAACACGAGTATACAGGTGGCACTGGCCTGAACATTTCTTGTGATACGATCAGCGGCACAGATGACTACGAGCTGTGGGGGGAGTTCGGGGGATGTGATGACACAGGGTTGGGGGGATATGTTGGGGAGTTTGTTCTTAGTAGTTAAGGGGAGGGAGACATAATCATCATTGAAATAGGGAAGAGGGGTTATCGAGGTAATGCACGTTGTGAACAGATGGCGCATGTCGAATGCTAAGACGAGACCCTTGTCACGGCAGGAACTATGTCTTAATTACGTAATTGTAGCCCACAAATTATTGCACAGAAAAGATGTACAAACTACAGGATTACAAAATGATTGTATGCAATTGATTGACCATTATTCCTTCCTACCAATAAAGTTTTAAAAAAGAAAAAAAAAAAAAAAATCAGGCCTGCCAACAAACACGGCGCCACTGTGTCACACATGATATTGGCTTCCTTCACACATTCATCCAGACCTTGCAACTCACACGGTGCCACAATGTGTGACACATGGTATCGGCTCCCATCACACGGTCGGTCACCTGGTGAGGAGCCAATATCATACAGTGAGTACACAATTAGTTGGAAACCCCTGCAACGAGATAATTGTTTGGAGGATCTGGTCAGCCGTTGTCCATTACAAGGTGTGAATCCTCCCCAGGACATCAGCAGCAGCCTAAAAGTCTTTGGTGTGTGGGTGTGTGGGGGTGGGGATGAGCAGGCTTTGAGGTAATGTATTAAAAGGTAACTGGGACTGTGCTCGGCATTTAGCCCAATCGCCTTCAAGGACCCGCCCCCCCCTCCTTACACTGAAAAAGTTTCCTGAGTTGGCAGATTTGGTCACCGTTTGAGGAGCCATTGTCACACGGGGATAGACAATGTGATTTGGAAACCCCGGAGAGAGTTTTTCCAACTCATATTGTGCGTGTAAGTTGAGCACAGCTGAAGCCCATCTGAGATTTGCCTAGGACATCAGCGTCCGCCACTGAAACATTGGTTGTGTGGGTGTTTATCGAGGGGTGGGGGTTAGAGTGAGGTACAGACCATGGCCTGCACAAAACCCACCCCTCAAAATGGCCAAGCCCCCGCCAAAGTACTTTCATGACTGGGTAGGCTAAGGGCTCTAGGCTCCGCCCACTCCTAGTCAATTGCCCTCACATGGTGAGATTTTGTTCCAAGTTGGCAGGCAGGGCCGGATTGGGAATCTAAAGCAGCCTGGCAATTTTGTCAGACCGGCTACGGCCCACGGGTGGAGAGGTGGGGTAAAAGTGAAGCACTGCTGTTTAACAAAACCTACTCCCGCACTGTTATTTTTTGGGGGGGCCATATTGCAACATCTCTGCAAAACCTGCCCCACCCTTCCAGCCTCCGGGGCAAACGCCCAATGCCTGCTACGGCCAGTCCGGCTCTGTTGGCAGGCCTGAATAATAATCATGTGGTCTGTATATAGAACGTGAGTGTTAGCAAGCAAGAAAGAGGGCAGATGTGTGCACGAGTGAGAAAGTGAACACATTCTCAGGGTCGGATTGGAATTAAAAATCAGCCATGGAACAGTACAAAAAAAGTGGACCACATTTGCATATTGCCTTTCCACAAAACACTTCTTCGGCAAAATGTTATTTAAAAAAAAAAAGGGAGGGAGTTAAAAATAATGCATGGATTAGTTTACACTAGTGAAACACACCTGAAACTAAGTGAGGCCACTTCTGCTCAGGCCCGCTGCCCCCCTCAATATGCATACATTAATGGGCCGGCCCAGCAAGAGAAAGGGAGTGACACCTCTGCCATTGATAAAAGGGAGACAATGGATGCCCATCTACCTCCAGAAAGGCCACTCAGGTGTCCACTGGGCCGCTGGCGATATCCGAATAATGCAGAAACCACTCATATCGGCCATGGGTGCCATGGTTGCAATGCAAAACCAGGAATATTTAGCATTTACCATTCACAGTAAAACATACTTAAATCCATCAACAAATATAAAAAAAAGTAAAACAGCAATACAAAATCTTAGAAATAATTAAATCACAGATTTTTTAAAACCAAACGCTTAAAAGACATCATGCACAAAAATTACAAATGTTAGTTGATAGTCTAGTTTCTCATACTCAAAATTGTAAGTCTTTTGAGCTAGGCGGCAAGTAAGAACTTTGATACAGCAAAGACTACATAAGCACCAGTAGCAGAACTAAATCGCTAAGCAACATGTAGTTCAGACATCTAGGATAGCAGACCCTCAAATGACTTATGATAGAAGAGAACAACTCAATGTACCAAAAAAGTAGAAACAATGATCTTTATTTTAATTAGGAGAATCTTTCTTAAAAAGTGGCTAAACACTACAACAGATCATACAAATAGTGAATAACAAATCAAAATCTATATTCCTCTATACAGAGATTACATTCCTAATGGTAATCGTTTCACTCTCTGTCATATTTGATGATATAGAACTCCATACACTGTATAAGTGAATATTGATGTTAATATAGGACATGTAATAAAAACAATAAACTAGTATATATACTGGAAAACAATCATCAAAGCCACTCTACTAGTAATACACAGACATAACATTGGACAGATAAAGATTTGAGGAATATTATGAATCCCTTTATGCCCCATCAGCTGCTTTACAGTCCCCGGTCTTCTTGGACCCAGTGACCCTTCAGGTACTTACCAGAGCTAGGTGGCACCATTACACCCCAGGATGTGACAGCTGCTATTAAGACCATGGGAAGGGAGCAAGGTACCTTCGGGGGATGGCCCGCCGCTGGAATTTTATACCACCTATAGGGAGGACTTGGCACCTAGATTAGTCAATCTCTATGCTGCAGCTCAAGATTTGTGCCACTTACCGGGGTCCACGTCCGAAGCAAAGATAGTTTGATTTGATTTGAATAAAATGTATATCACGCAGACAATAACCCGAAGGCATCAAGGCGCCTAACAAAGCATATCATAAACTTAAGCATGACACCATTACAGATAAGCCTGCACAAAGAGATGCGTCTTTAGAGCACTTCTGAATGCCTGGAGAGTGGGTAGGGATCTTAGTTCCAGTGGGAGGGCATTCCACCACTAGGGCGCCAAGGTGGAAAAAGCCCTGCCACCTCATTTAGCTCTTCTGAATCGAGGGGCTGACAAGAGAAGTCTACTAGAGGAACGCAAATCCCTAGAGGAAATATAGCGGGACAAGATAGATCCTACACCAGTAGAACTATTTTAAGCAAGGGCCCTATAGGTCATACATAGGGTCTTGAAGTGGATACGGTCCTCAACAGGGAGCCAGTGTAACAGCTTTCTGGCCGCTGTAGCGGAGGCACGTTTGGGGAGATCCAGCACAAATCTGGCAGCAGCGTTCTGGACTACCTGCAAGCGCTGCAGTAGACTTTTATTCAGTCCAGTATACAGCGCATTGCAGTAGTCCAGCCGAGAGCCAATGAGGGCAACTGCAAGCTGTTTCCTTGCCTGCAGTGATAGATAGTGCCTGATCCTCCGCAGGATGTGGATGATGCCCCAACAGGTAGAGATGGTTCTGCTAACCTGTTTACCCAAGTTGAGGGCAGGATCAATCATAACCCCAAGATTTTTTTGCAGAGGAGGTAGGGGTGGGGCAAACTCCTAATGAGTCTGGCCACCAGCAGGATGACCATACGTCATCTTTCCCTCCAAACACCATCACCTCCGTCTTCTCTCCATTCAGTTTCAATGAGTTATGGATCATCCATTGTCCGACTGCCTCCATACAAGATCTAAAATTGGAGGCAGTCGGGGCACCTGACTGGGAGAGAGAGACAAGGATCTGGGTGTCATCCGCATAGGATTCTAACTCCATCCCATATGATCTGATGAGCCTGGCAAGTGGGGTCACATAGATGTTGAATAGGGTCGGACTAAGAGCTGACCCCTGGGGGACCCCACATTGCACAGGCAGGGATGGAGATAGATACTCCCCCAACTTCACTCTTTGCACTCGATGATTGAGGAAAGAGGTGAGTAGATCTAGAGCTGAACCCTGAACCCCAACCTCCCTCAGCCGAGCTGTTAACACTGAGGGAGAGAGGGTATCGAAGGCCGCCGTCAGATCCAGAAGGATCAGAAGGGTGGTCTGACCCCCATCGACACACGTATGGATATTATCCAGCACTATGGTGAGGGCCTTATTGCATTATTGAAACCTGCCCCCCACCCCCCCAATGACGTTAGAGCTTATCGCCTTTTGGCCATGTTCAATGTGGACTATACAATACCTAGTCGGATATTGGCAACATGCCATTTGCCTCTTATGCCTCAATTGATCCATGGCGATCAGGCGGTTTTATACTGGGGTGAAATATGGCACTCAACATTCTTAGACATCTCTCGCTCCTGACAGAAGCAAGGAGCAGCAGTCATGGAGATACAGAAAATATTTTGACAGTCTACAATGGGATTTCCTATATCAGGTGATGTCACATATGGGTCTGGGACCTGGCTTTGTAAAATGAACTCCACTCTTTTATTCGGGGCCTACAGCACAGGTTGAACCTGTAGGTCGATCTCTGACTCCTATGAGGTGGGGAATTTAACCAAGCAGGACTGTCCACTCTTCCTTTACTTTTCACCATTGCAGTTGGCGATCAGTGCACACACTGGAGAATTCTATCGAGTATTAGATATGCAGGGCTCCTCCCACTTTGTAGATTTATGTGCTGACAACATGTTATTGTTCCTCCGAGATGTAGAAACTGACTTACTGGGAGCGATAGCCCTTTTGGAGCGCTTTGGGAGGGTGTCAGGCGTGTGCATCAATTGGCAGAAACCCCACTAATTTTCGTTCTTTGCCAGTATACGTCCACCGCTAGACTTGCACGGCTTGACAATGGAATGGACCTGGCAGAAATATCTGGGGGTCAAGATTTATCATGGACTTCTAGACCCGGATAATAATGTTGGTGCAGCCATTAGGACACTCCGTACTAGAGTGGACTGTAGGACATCTTTGCCGCTGTCTGCGGCTGGTAGAACCGCTGTGGCCAAGATGGTGGTACTTCCCCAGCTGCTTTAATTATTTTTTTTTTTACATTGCCCCTGCTTGCCCCCCACTGGCTTTTTTGTGACCTTGACACATTGGTGATCGAACTAGCGTGAGGGGCCGGGCAGAAGGAGAGTGGCAATGTCCAAATTACAGTGTCTCGTTATGGAGAAAGGATTGGCAGCACCTGACCTAGAAGCTTATTTATTTATTTATAAAGTTTTATATAGCGCTAGCTTGACACATGGGTATCAGAGCGCTTTACATACACAAAGTAAAAGAAATATTTGCATTGCATAGCCGGATAAGAGGGAGCATAAAGATATAAGCAAAAACATAATACTTATAAATACAGAGAAGGGGGTAAAAACGCGGGTGGTTGGAACAGTCAGATAACCACCCATCCTTGAAGGTCAAGTGAGAGGGAGTCCACTAGGTTATTGAAGCCTAGGTTAGTTGGCTTGGACGGTAAATTCATTGTTGAGGAGATGGATTTTCAGGTCCCTTTTGAAGCAGAAGGAGGGGTTGCATCTGAGGTCTATAGGTAATGAGTTCCACATCCTGGGTACATTACAAGAAAAGGCTTGGCACTGGGTCGTTTTCCTTTTCTATTTCGGGGGGATGAGAAGAAGTGAATTGGTGCTTATCATTTATAGAACAGCGAACCTAACATTACCTGCAAACACAGCTGTAATGGTTCAAGCAGTAGATCTACTCCCGGATGAACTCAGATGGTGGGCCTTCTACTCAATCCCAGATTCTCGTTACCTGGTTCAGGTCCGTATGACCCCTATCAATGCCTTCAGGGAGATTCCCAGCAGCTGCTGTTGAGTTGGCGCTATTGGTAGCACTGCCTGCAGCGAACCCGCACTTTGGAGCCTTACTCATGGGACCTGCCATTGCAGTGGCTGGAACAGGTAACTCAGGGTGAGGAATTATGTATGCTAGCTAAGTGGACTGTTTATGGATTACTCAAGTGGGGATCTCTCCTGGGATGGAGAACTCCTCCTGTTTGAAGATCCATAATCATCATAACTGCTGCCACATTCTCTATATTACGACTGGCCGCATTGAAGAGGTGAAATGTCTCTATCAGGCCCTGCAGGCTGACACTCTTACCCCGCTAATGAATCTGCGTGTGAAAAGGGAGGAGGATTTCAAACTCCGATACGGACTGGGCAAGGATTCTTAAAAAAACCTCGGCAGTCTCTTGGAATGCCAGGCTTGAATTTGAATTTGACTCGGATTTATAGAGCGCGTAGCTACCCGGAGGCGTCCCAGCGCTGCGGCTCAACCTGCAAGGTCCCTAGGGTTAGATTTAATAGGGGCAAAGATTATTAGGGGAAAAGCCAGGTCTTCAATAGCCTGCGGAAAGGCAGCTGGTTGGTTTCTTTCCGGGTGGTGAGGGGTAGGGCATTCCATAGTTTTGGGGCGTTGTATGAGAAGAGGCGTCCCCCGGTGCACGCTCTTCTAATTTTGGGGACACTGGCCAGGGAGAGTGTCTGATCTCAACTGTCTAGTAGATTTTTGAGGTTTAAAGAAGGGTCTCAATATGGGGGGGCCTCTGCCATGAAGAATTTTGTGCGAGATACACAAGGTTTTAAAGGTGATCCGCTCCTGTATTGGGAGCCAGTGTAGTGATTTGAGGGCGGGTTTAGCAGAGGATCTGGGTTTGGTCCCAGTGAGGAGTCTTGCCGCGGCATTCTGGACGTGTTGCAGTTTGTTGATGACTGATACTGGGGCACCTAGGTACAGGACGTGTCCGTAGTCCAGTCTTGAGATGACGAGGCCCTGGATTAGGATCTTCCTGGACTGGGGTGGGATCAGGGGGAGGATTTTCCTGGCTGTTCGCATGAGGCCGAAGCAAGTGCCAGCGGTTTTTCTTGCTTGGACTCTGAAGCTGAGGTCTTGGTGTAACCAGATGACCAGGCTCTTAATTTCCTTTTTTGGTGGGGGGGGGGGGGGGGGGGGGGGTGCCCATGCTGGGCGGCCAGGATAGAGAGGTGGGAAGTTTGCGTGGGTCGCCCAGTAGCATGATCTCAGACTTCTCTCCATTGAGTTTGAGGCGGGAGTCACACATCCATTTTGATATGTTCTGAAGGCAGGAGACCAGGTTCTCCATGCACTGGGTTGATTGGTTAATGGCGACGACTAGTTGGGTGTCGTCGGTGTACATGATCACCTTTATGCCAAAAGGTGAAACAATGTCGTCTAGTGGGGCCATGCTGGGCGGCCAGGATAGAGAGGTGGGAAGTTTGCGTGGGTCGCCCAGTAGCATGATCTCAGACTTCTCTCCATTGAGTTTGAGGCGGGAGTCACACATCCATTTTGATATGTTCTGAAGGCAGGAGACCAGGTTCTCCATGCACTGGGTTGATTGGTTAATGGCGACGACTAGTTGGGTGTCGTCGGTGTACATGATCACCTTTATGCCAAAAGGTGAAACAATGTCGTCTAGTGGGGCCATATAAACGTTAAAAAGTGTGGGGCTCAGAGAAGATCCCTGAGGGGACCCCACACTGAAGGGGGAGAGCTTTAGAGTGGTTGTGACTGTCGGCCACCTCGAAGGTCCTGTGTACCAAAAATGATTTGAGCCAGGCCAGGGCGGTACCAGTGACTCCTGCCTTATTGAGACGGTGGATGAGGATGGTGTGGTCCACCGTATCGAAGGCGGCGCTCAGGTCCAGGAGGATCACTGCCACTGATCCCCCTGCATCTAAGATGGATCTCGCTTCTTTGATTACGGCCAGGAGGGCGGTGTCGGTGCCCTGCCCTGGTCTGAACACTGTCTGTGAGTGGCGGAGGAGATTGTTGGACTCCAGAAAAGTGGAGAGTTGTTGATTCACGATCTTTTCAGCCACTTTGCTGATGCCTGGGAGGAGAGAGATCGATTGGAAATTGGATGGGTCTGAGGGGTTGAGATGGGATTTCTTTAGGAGTGCGCGTACTATCGCTCTTTTGCAGTTAGTGGGGACAATAACTTGAGTGAGGGAAGCGTTAATAAGACTAGTAAGTAGGGGGGATACTGTGGGGGTGACTAATTTGACTTTGTTCATGGGGGTAGGGTCAGTGGGTGAGCCACTCTTAAATTAATACATTTCTATTCCTTGCACAGAGCTCATCTCACACCTGGCAAAAACAATAGGTTTTACAACTTGGCAGAAGCAACCTGTCCCAGGTGTAACAAACAAGGAGCTGTGTTGTGCCATATGGTGTGGCCTTGGCCCTCCCCGACTGGGTTTTGAGTATATGTGATGGACTGTATTAATGAAATTACCCAACGGAAGATTCCTTGTACTCCTATGACCTCCTTATTTGGGGGTTCCCGTGACCAAACAAATGTAAAACTACAACTAGGTTTATGGACCTGGCTCTACTACTTGAGAAGCCGGAGATCACAATGCACTGGAAGGCCACTAAGGGTCCTAGAATAGATACATTGAGGGACACACTTATTAAATGAGCAGAATATGAGAGTGCCGTCCTGCTTCGAGAGGTGAAGATGGGAAGTGGTTTGATTGATAGAGCCCGTGCCTGGGAGCATCTGGTAGATTGTCTTATGGATTCTGATACGGACCCCCTAGAAGGGTCTACCCTATCTGTGAATGGATTAGAATGGGGGGTCGCCTAGAATCATTTTATCTTGAACCAGAACAGGACCAGTGAGGCTTTTGCCAATGTTGGAGGATTGAGTGGCCACTAGGCTCCCACATTTGGGATTCTTGTGGGACAGCATGGTGTGAAGTATGGGTTCGGGGGCTAGGGGGTATGGGATAGGGTGAAGGGTCTATTTTTTGTAGTTAGTAAGGGCCTGTGTTATATTACATATGTGCATGGATTCCGTACCCTGTGATATTATGTTTGGAATGTTTCCACAAATATTGTACTGTGCATATGGCCACGAATATTTATGCTGGACTGTGCCCAGGACTGCGTTGTTTATGAAGGTACAATAAAAATGTATTTTATAAAAAGATTGTGATTTACAGGGTTTTTGAAGATGTGCACACACGTATTCCTTCTATCCTTCCTGTTCGATCTTGTGTCATAATCAAAGTGTAAATAAAGTCCGTTTACTACAGGAGGAAATTATCCACATGAATGCAACAAATGTAGACAATTTTACTTGGATAACCAGCTTTATTAAGTTATTTCATAGAAGGCAAGACAAACCATAACAAGGTGTTGCAGCATCACCGATCAGAAAAATGCATAAATCTCTATTATACATTATTATACCCAGTAATTAAGCGGTCAGTGTGATTAAGACAGGGCCATAGTACTCCCACCATTTGCCCCAGATCTTGCAATGCTTTGGGGCCAACCCCAGGCCACGCAGATTGGTTCTTCCTGCTGAGCGCACCAGTTCCGATCTTTTACACCACTCCCCTAGTGTGGCAGGGTGTGGGCTTTTCCATGCATGTGGAATGTGAAATGTAGCCAATTGTTAATAAACTTGCAGTGTCAACATCAGAGGCGTAAGTAACTGATGGTAAAGTGTTTTTCCCCTTAGAATATCCTCAGTATCCTAATGCATCTGTCTGTATAGTCTGAAAAAGAAAAAAAAGAAATACAACTGGCCCTTCCATGTTACCTTTAGCACTAACTTGTTTAGTACCAATTGATGGAACGTGACAATTAAAATCCCTTATGTTACAGAAAATAAAAGTAATATAAAGCAATCATAAAGAAATCATTTTATTTCTCTAATTGACTTGAAGTTTGAAAAACGGCACATCCCAAGAAGCAAACAAACCCTTTCCCAAATGAACTGCTATTCAAACTGAGACCACTCCCAACCACACACTTATCTAATCTTAGTGCCTCCTAACAAAACAATAATCACCAGGTACAAATCTGCTTTCTCCCACCATACAGATAATAAAAGGAAAACCCACCAAGAGGATATTTGAAAGGGGGGGGAGCGCACTAAAGAAGTTAAATACATATATATATATATATATATATATATATATATATATATATATATATATATATACACACACACACACATATATATATATATATATTTGAAACCGTGCTTTTACACACACAAAGCAAGGTTTCCCAGATATAGGACCACACTCCGCAGCAGGTAAGTTCAAAACCTCTTATTCATGAGGGATATTGAAAGGGAGGGGCGCGCTAAAGAAGTTTAAATATATATATATATATTCTTCAGCAAAGAACGGACTCAACCAGCTCCAGTACGCAGCCAGGAGGTCCAGAAACACCACAGCACAAACAGGGTCCAACACTCAATTTCAGGTAAGACGTTTTTTTATTTTCTCAACACCATCGTGCAGACAAGGAGGATGGTCAACGCGTTTCAGCGATTGCCTTCAACTATATACACATATACATACACACACACACACAAAACAAGGTTTCCCATATATAGGACTGAACTCCGCAGCTGATAACTTCAAAACCTTTTATTCTTGAAGGCACACAGCTTTCCATCCCTGTATGTAGTCCCTGGCCTTATGCGTTTCGAAGCACTCTTTGCTTCTCATCAGAGGCCGTGTTGACAAACAATTCAAATGAGGCTGCCACATCTCCTTACGTGCTTTTCAATGTTATTTTTGGCCTCTGGTGTGCCCTGATAGCGATGTGTTATTTTCCTGATGCACGTTGGGAGTTTTAGTCATTTCTGCCATTTTTTACCCTCCAGTGGGCTTGTTTGTTGCACCCAATCTGGGACTCTTTTCTCAGCCCTCCAGTGGGCTAAAAGATTTTGAACTTACCTGCTGCGGAGTGCGGTCCTATATCTGGGAAATGAAATATATATATATATATATACATACACACACATATACACATATATACATACCGCAAAGATGCCTGATCAAGGTTCACAATGTAATGCCACACGATGTAAAGGACAACACAGGGCATTACTGCTATTGCATGCACAGCAAATACATGCATGGTAATGGCATGTGTGGTAACGTAATACAACCCAGAAATACACTAAGATATGGAGGGGGCTGGTGCCAATATAGAGGACTTGATCTAATGTTTCCCCGGAAGTACTAATTGTATTCAGTGTAAAGTTTGAATGGAAGAAAACGAGTGTATGGACTTTGCACACAAAAAAACACACACTTGCTTGATTTATAAGAAGCGAATAATCATGAATACCACGTGCGACTGCTATTATATATTATGAAAAAATTTATAAAATATTTCAATACAAAATAAGACATTTCATGAGTTTGTGGTACTGCAGTTGTGTAACCGAATTGTCAAAAACATACTTAGCGCCCAATTATGATAACTATGTGTGTAAAATGAATGAATAATTTTTCCAGATTATGTTACTTTCATTTTTTACAGCCATTCTTTATATGAAACAAGTATAGATTCTCTCTACCATACGAATTAAAAAGGTGCCTGGCCCAAATCAGAAAAGTGTTTATATAATTATTGACCTAGAGTGATAGCTTTATGGCACTTTTGCTACCTGAATATTCATAAACAAGCTATCTTCTGATGTAGCACATATTTTCGAAGTAAGCTTACATTAAAAATGAAAACGGTTCTTAGGCTACCAGAGGAATACATTAAATTCAGCTGTTAGTTTATGTCACGGCGGAGCATCTGACTTTAAGGATACACCAAACAAACACTTTCTCAGCATCACGTGTTTGCTGCCATATTATTTTATCCAGTCATGAGCGGGTCTTTATTAGAGTTTACAGGTCAGGAGGACAGAACTGGGCAGCTTGTTGAGGCGCACGAACGGTACCAGTTAAGGGAAAATACAAGAAAGAAAGTGAAACGCAATGCCCTTCAGTAGTAAGAAGAACCCACCCCCCGCAGCCCACAGTGGATGAGGCTGCGCTGTCAAGCCTGGACTGGTAGATATGAATCAGAGAAACGTGCAGCACTTCAGCTGCAAGAAATGGCATGTCCTAGTAAAGATTTTAAGAATGCGGAGTTTTTGCACGTGCGAAGCACGTGACACACCTCATAAAAATAGTATAAACAGTTGTTCACAGTAAAAAAACTCCTCCGAGATCTCACCTCAAAAGACACACTGTAACGCTTACAAGTATACTTTTAAAAGAACATTTTAACAATTATTGTGCATAGTACGAATCACTCTGCGTTCACATAGGGGCGGGTTCCTACCAAAAAAAAAAAGAATCAGTTATGTAACGTTCCTCTTCCTGACACACCATACCACATGAAAGGTCGTTCTGTTTGATGGATAAAACAATACGCGGTGTCAAAATACTGCAACTTTCGTTCAATGAAATACTACACAAAATTCCTGTCACGGCTAAACACTGAATAACGCTGTTCCGAATGCCTCTGTGGTCCGCACACCGGTGACGTACGTCTCATTGTGAACACATCCGTGTAAAGCAGTCATTAACTCTCACAGACCACACATTATTATCGTCCCTTTTTAGGTCTCAACCTACAGCATTGCTTGTTTGTCGAGATTCTAGTAAGGCGTCCGAACAACCTCCCCAAACTGCGGATTCGATACAGTTCATGTGAGCCAGGCACGTGCTCATCGCCAGGCACGTCCCACACCATGCCTCGGCATCAGACTTCAAAGGAAGCCGCTCTATTGGCCCCACCCCCATCAGACTTCAAAGGAATGCGCTCTCCCGCCACAGCAATGCAGAGTGCTTGTTTCTTTAGTGCAGAGCACTCCGTTAGTGTTTGTGAGCCATCTCAATTGAGTATATCCACCCCATAACTCCATTTTACTCTCTGTTGTTGCCTGATAGCTTCTCCCTGCTCCTCTATTTTGCACTTGCCTATGTTCCTTTTGCTAATGCTGTTCCCCACGCTGCCTTTGTGTCCCCTCATCAGCCCTCCCGCTGTTGCTTTCGAGTCCCACCCTTGTTGTTTCAATGTTCTACCCCCATCCTCCCCTGTGGTGCTTTGTTGCTTGCCCCCTCCCTCTGGGATGTTGCGCCACAGTATCTAGTGTTGCTTCTGATATCATCGGGACCCCCGCCCCTCCAATCAGCCCACTTCAGGAAAAAAACATTTTTGGGGCCTTTTCTTTTCGGTTACCGATCCAACTCCGATTGGCAACTAAAAAGAAAAAATGCTGTCTGCGTAATTTTTGGGGTGGGTGCATGGGTATTGCGCACTTCTACAAAAGAATGTGCGGCTGTGACAAAGGATTTTAATTTGCTTGTTTTATTTACTTATTATTTTTACTGTTTGATTGTGGGGCCCATGGACGTTTTCTTGATCATGAGTGGACTTGAAAAAACAATATTCGCAGAAGGACTAAGACTAAAATAGTTCGAACTGTTGATGGTGCACCATTAACTTCAGATCTGGTAAGAAACGCTTCTTTAAGATAGCAGGTCTCTTTTGAGAATTGTATTAACGGTACTTCTGGATAAAATAGCCTCTCCTAATTATGATATGGCTTTTGGCATTCCTTGGCTATGGAGATATAGTCCACATGTCAATTTCGCTACTGTGATCATATCGGTCATGATCATTCTGGAGTCTAACTGAGGAGACTAAAGAGATTTCCTGTCAACTTCTAATTTAATTGTGGCTAAACTCTCTTCTGTGCTACCTCAGTTCAAAGCATAGTCTACAGTCTTTGCTAAACCTGAGAACTGCTCCATTCGCCTACACTGCACTCAATGCAACATACACTCCAAATCCCACTCAGTGCCACATAATTACACAAGACTCAATGCAACATACATCAAATACCACTCAGTGCCACATAATTACACAGCACTCAATGCAACGTACACTCCAAATCGCACTCAGTGCCACATAATTACACAGCACTCAATGCAACATACACTCCAAATCCCACTCAGTGCCACAAAATTACACAGCACTCAATGCAACATACACTCCAAATCCCACTCAGTGCCACGTAATTACACAAGACTCAATGCAACATACACTCCAAATCCCACTCAGTGCCACATAATTACACAGCACTCAATGCAACATACACTCCAAATCCCACTCAGTGCCACATAATTACACAGCACTCAATGCAACATACACTCCACATCCCACTCAGTGCTACATAATTACACGCCACATAATTACACAGCACTCAATGCAACATACACTCCAAATACCACTCAGTGCCACATAATTACACTCCACATAATTACACAGCACTCAATGCAACATACACTTCAAATCCCACTCAGTGCCACATAATTACACGCCACATAATTACACAGCACTCATTGCAACATGTAATCCAAATCCCACTCAGTGCCACATAAGTACACGCCACATAATTATACTATACTCAATGCAACATACACTTCAAATCCCACTCAGTGCCACATAATTACACTCCACATAATTACACAGCACTCAATGCAACATACACCCCAAATCACACTCAGTGCCACATAATTACACTGCACTCAATGCAACATACACTCCAAATACCACTCAGTGCCACATAATTACACACCACATAATTACACTCTACTGAATGCAACACACACACTCCAAATACCACTCCGTGCCACATAATTACACACACATAATTACACTCTACTGAATGCAACACACACTCCAAATACCACTCCGTGCCACATAATTACACACACATAATTACACTCTACTGAATGCAACACACACTCCAAATACCACTCCGTGCCACATAATTACACACACATAATTACACTCTACTGAATGCAACACACACTCCACACAATACCACTCTATCTATCTATCGCCCTCACTCTATCTATCTATCGCCCTCACTCTATCTATCTATCGCCCTCACTCAATCTATCTATCGCCCTCACTCAATCTATCTATCGCCCTCACTCAATCTATCTATCGCCCTCACTCAATCTATCTATCGCCCTCACTCAATCTATCTATCGCCCTCACTCAATCTATCTATCGCCCTCACTCAATCTATCTATCGCCCTCACTCAATCTATCTATCGCCCTCACTCAATCTATCTATCGCCCTCACTCAATCTATCTATCGCCCTCACTCAATCTATCTATCGCCCTCACTCAATCTATCTATCGCCCTCACTCAATCTATCTATCGCCCTCACTCAATCTATCTATCGCCCTCACTCTATCTATCGCCCTCACTCTGTCTATCGCCCTCATTCTGTCTATCGCCCTCATTCTGTCTATCGCCCTCACTCTATCTATTGCCCTCACTCTATCTATCGCCCTCATTCTATCTATCGCCCTCATTCTATCTATCGCCCTCACTCTATCGCCCTCACTCTATCGCCCTCACTCTATCGCCCTCACTCTATCGCCCTCACTCTATCGCCCTCACTCTATCGCCCTCACTCTATCGCCCTCACTCTATCGCCCTCACTCTATCGCCCTCACTCTATCGCCCTCACTCTATCGCCCTCACTCTATCGCCCTCACTCTATCGCCCTCACTCTATCGCCCTCACTCTATCGCCCTCACTCTATCGCCCTCACTCTATCGCCCTCACTCTATCGCCCTCACTCTACCTATCTATCGCCCTCACTCTACCTATCTATCGCCCTCACTCTACCTATCTATCGCCCTCACTCTACCTATCTATCGCCCTCACTCTACCTATCTATCGCCCTCACTCTACCTATCTATCGCCCTCACTCTACCTATCTATCGCCCTCACTCTACCTATCTATCGCCCTCACTCTACCTATCTATCGTCCTCACTCTACCTATCTATCGTCCTCACTCTACCTATCTATCACCCTCACTCTACCTATCTATCACCCTCACTCTACCCATCTATCGCCCTCCCTCTATCTATCTATCTATCTATCTATCTATCTATCGCACTCACTCACTCTATCTATTGCATCACCACAACATCACTCAGCATCACTCAGGGGCACCACAACATCACTCAGGGGCACCACAACATCACTCAGGGGCACCATAACATCTCTCAGGAGCACCACAACATCACTCAGGAGCACCACAACATCACTCAGCACCACCACAGCATCAATCTGTGCCACCATTTAACAACAACTGGTTCAGATATGGTCTCTCAATGTTTCAAGCTTTATTACAAATGTCACAAAAAATGTTAATATTTCATTTCTGTTCTTGGATTTTTCGTCATATTAAAATACAATGAACATAATCTTCACAAAAGTTATTTACAAAAGTTTAGACTATTGCCATTATCAATTAAAAAAATGCTATTGTAAGTATTAATTATTAAAAAATTACAAGCCATTGTTATTTGTAATATCAATACATCTAATTCATGTAAATACAACACATATTGCGTTACAAATGCTATAGGTGTCACATTTGCGAAAGTTAAAACTATTGGCATTGTAAATGACAAAGCTATTAATTTTGCTATTTTCAAAACCAACACATAAATAAAAAATTAGTCATTTACAATACCAATAGCTCAAACATTCCTAATGCGAGATCTATTGCGTTGCAAATGCTTGTTGCGTTTTGCAGAGAACTGTAAAATTATGCGGCGCATAACTACTATGCACTGATTCTCTATCCCATAAGAGACTGTGCTTTGCGCTTTCATGGACCGTTTGAGGACACAACTGACCATACACAGCGCTGTCAACAGAGTGCATAGGAAAGGGATTCAGCTGCTATATTGGAATCGCTGTATAAAAATGCTTTCAGATAATGAGGAGCACACATTATCGTCGGCAGTTGAGGAGTACACAATTGGTAAAAACACAACAAATATATTTATTTTAGATATTTTCTACAGTAAAGAGCTGCGTAGGCAGGGGCGGCTGGTGACATTTGAAAGTGGTGGACCGTAAAATGATTGGCATACTGGCATACCGTTTGAAAAAAGAGAAGAAAAATTGTGCATTTTCAAGCAAATTTGAGAAAGCAGGAAGGTTAATAAAGCAATTGTGAAAGTTTAGGTTTTTACAATAATAAAGAGAGGTCATATAACATAGGTAGCTGCTTATTCAGTATATCCACAGAGCTTCATAAATCTGTAATGACAGGTACACGGGTATTACTACACAGTAATTACCACAGTATGTAGAATGGTAATATTTGAAGACTGTAGAAGTGGGTGCCTTAATTCCTCCATCTCTCCCTTCATTCTCTGCTCAACCTGCCCTTTTTTCTGTCCTTGGCCTTTCCATCCTACCTTCTCTCTTCCTTCCTCCTTTCCTCTCCGCCTCTCCTTTCACATCCCCTCCCCTCCCCCTCCTCCTCTCCTCCTCTCCTCCTCTCCTCCTCTCACCGTCCACAGCCCACCCCACCCCTCCTCTCCTTACCTCCACTTCCTTCATCTACCCTACTCCCCTTTGATAAAGTCACATGCCAACGGTAAGTTTAGGTCAACCTACTTTTGGTCGTGTAGATAGCGTTGTTACAAGACATCTTGTGACCATCTCCGCTGGTCACTGTGTGCTGGGCGTCATGAAATATGCAAATGGCCTAACCAGTGCATTTAGGGATGTATGCTGTCCTCAAATTATCAGGCTTTATGTGTGCACTAGGGTGCTTGCTTGTAATGCAGCGTGCATCCCTTTAGTAATACAGACTGAGTAATGCATGCGCCCAGCGGTACTTGAATTTAAATGGAGCAACGCGCAATAATCTCTGTACATAACATCGACTGGCACACAGGACCCACCAAAGGCCCATGTCTAGTCGTCAATGTTTCTCCTAATGTTTCAGCCACCGCCTGAAGCTCCATGGGTCATTTCATAATTATACTTATTGCAAAGGATATTTCCTGCCTTTTCTCCCACTGTGCTGTCCTTCAAACACTGACTCCATAGGACTGTCCTTCTTAGGTGTATTCACTGGGAGACATCACCCCAGTTTATAACTCCTCCCAAGTGGCTTCTTGTCGGTGCCAGACCTTGGCCACCCTCCTCACTGGGCTCCTCCTGCCCAGCAGCCTGAGCTGACACCATTTGCCAGTGGATTGGAGGGTGGACAGCCTCTGACTAGTCAGCCTCCCAACTACAACCAAGGTCTTGCTGCATTTTCACGCTGGTCCTTAACACCTTATGCCCAAAATGCTGTAGTTGGAAGGAAGACTCTTCATACAAAAGTCTGGAGCCCGTCCGCAAGGAGGTAAGTTCTTTATTTTGTATTAGGCCCTTTGTTTACTGCAACAGCAGGTACATTCTGTACCTTCCCTCCAACTCTCCCATTCTCCTAGTCTCCACCCTGCTCAACATACCATCATTCTATTACATCATCCACTCGACATCCCAGACACCGGATCAGACGTACAGGGAATAGGGGCACACAGGATACCACACGGTGGCTGTAAGCAAAGCATAAACATCTCTGGAAAATCCAGTAGAACATATCAAAGCATGGTGACTCATCAGCGTGGCAAATTAGTGACAAGGCCAAGATTATTCTCTTTAAAAAGGATGCAGTTTATGCAGAACAAAAAGCCTTTTTACATCCGGTTTGTAGCTACTAGGGCGGAATATTTCCAGTTCTGCCTAAAACAATCTCTAGAATTATTCTAGAGATTGTTTTATAAGCAACACAGAGCCAGAGGGTGGCAGGGGAAGAAGCAACAATGAGCGGGTACGGGAGGAGGAGAAGAAGTAACATGGAGCGAGGGGTGAGAGGGGAAGAAGCAACACGGAACGGGGTGGGAGGGAAAGAAGCAACACAGAGCTGGGGATGAGAGGGGAAGAAGTAACGCAGTAGGAGGGGGATAAGCAACGCAGAGTGGGGATAGGAGAGGGGTAAGCAACACAGAGCGGGGTTGGGAGGGGAAAACGCAACACGGAGCAGGGATGGGCAACATACAGCGATGTGGGGAGGTAGGAAGCAAAGCAACATGGAGTCGGGCGGGTGTTATTGGAAGAAGAAACATTGAAAGCGGGCTTTAGGGGAAGAAGCAACAAGGAGCGGAGGCAACAAGGAGCGGAAGCAACAAGGAGCGGAAGCAACAAGGAGCGGAAGCAACAAGGAGCGGAAGTAACACGGAGCGGAAGCAACACGGAGCGGAAGCAACAAGGAGCGGAAGCAACAAGGAGCGGAAGCAACAAGGAGCAGGGGGTAAGAGGGGAAAAAGCAACATGGAGCAGGTGATGGTAAGGGAAGAAGCAACACAGAGAGGGGAATGGGAAGGGAAGAAGCAACACGGAGCAGGGATGGGAGGGGAGGAAGCAACATGGAGCAGGAGGGTTAGAGGGGAAAAAGCAACACGGAGTGGGTGGGAGAGGATGAAGCAACACGGAGTGGGTGGGAGAGGATGAAGCAACACGGAGCATGGGTGGGAGGGGAAGAAGCAGCACAAAGTAGGAGGACAGGAAGAAGCAAGAGAGCAGGGGGTGGGAGGGGAAGAGGCAAGAGAGCAGGGAGGTGGGAGGAGAATAAGCAACAGAGTGGGGGGGTGGAAGGGGAAGAAGTAACAGAGTTGAAGAAGCAACAGAGCGGGAATTGGAAGGGGAAGAAGCAACAGAGCGGGAGCAGGAGTAGAAAAAGCAAAAGAGCGGGCAGGAGTAGAAAAACAAAAAAAGTGGGGTGGGAGTAGAAGAAGCAACAGAGCAGGTGTGGAGGGGAGAAGCAACAGAGCATGGTGGGCGAGGAAGAAGCTACACAGAAGTAGGAGAGGGATAAGCAACAGTAAAATCAATAATTCAACCAGAAGCCATCAATTTCTGTTTAAGTGCTGAATATGGGATTATAACCCAGCATTCCAGACACAAAGGTCAGTAAATTAACTATCTGACCACATTTCCACAACTTTTTTCAGGATGCCTTTTGCATGTAAAAACAGTTTATATATTATACATACCTCTCTGAACATGCTGTTAGATTGTAATATCTTTCTTCGTCCCCCTCCCACCCACTCCTCTATTTATGCTGGGCATGGTGTGTTTTAGCTATTTTGCTACAACATGCCTGAAATATTTAAAAAAAAAAAAAGGAAAAAAAAAACTACGATGCGGCCAGCGTGACCGCGTCACAGCTCATTTATTTTGTTTACTTTCATCCATGTTGCACGGCTGCAGCTGTGCAACATAGCTAAACAACTGACAAAGCCAATAGATTTTGTATAGGTGCGACTTATTAATTTGGAAGAGGTGTGGCGCAGCGGCCAGGGTGACTGACGCCGGACGCTGGGGATCACGGTTCAATCCCCGGCGGCAGCGGTCTGCCCAGCACCATGTGACTCTGGGCAATAGCTCGCTTAATCTTCCCAACGGCCCCCAGCGCTGGGATGCCTACGGGTAGCTGTGCGCTTTACAAATACTGGATTTACATTTTACATTTTGGCCATTGCTTGTTTGTGTGTGGCACAACATCCTCTAATACGACATCTGTAAGCCTCTGGGTGACGTTATAGGCATTTTAAGGGCTGAGGCAACGGGCTGCAGTGTTCATCTCTCCATCTCATGAGCCCCATGAGGTCAAGTACCATGTTGCTTGGGAGCACACATATTTCATCACCCTTGTGGATTCATGTCTTCATCTCTATCGACATATATCTTTTTTACATTCATGTCTAAAGCCTAAACTTGCAAGACAGGTGAAACCCAAGAGATATAGATACAAAGTGAACTTTTTGCAATCTGAGCAGTAGCTCAAATGTTCGAGTCTATACATCTGTCCAAACTGTTGTGTTTTAAAAAAGATCTGAGCTAAAGAGCACTCTCGCCTGGCCCGTGGGGTATTACAGCGCCGAACACACAAGGAGCAAAAACGCCCAATGATGAAGCTGGACACCTTCGCAGGTGTGTCAGTGCATCACTTCCTAAAAAGGAAGCCCTCCCTGTTCCCACCCAAAAATATCTTTTTGCATTTTCCTAGTTGTATCTCGTTACCTCTTTAGGAACAGCTACCCTTCAAGGGTACCATACAAACTGGTCGTTAGTCAGTTGTTTACTATGGTCCAAGATTGTGAGAGCTGTTGAATAAGAATCTACTTGGAAGGGGAAAGATGTAAAGTTACATAAGTCTAGCAAAATGACATATGGCCATGCTAAATTGCATACCCAGAATATTTCAAAAGTATTATATTTCTGGCATTTTAATTAAAAAAAAAACAGTTTTTTAAACTACTTTGGGGGAGTGATCCCTTCTCTCCCTCAAAACCCGTGTGAAAGGATGGAGCGCAAAAGCTTTAGCATATTTCACGAATTACCCTACAGAACTGTGAGGAAACCTATGTCACATTTATAAAAAGCTGATTTGTATAATGCACTCCTTGACATTTTTTTTCAATATTTTCTGGGAGGAGTAAGGAGACCAAGAAGTTTATCTTTCTGGTTTTGCTCCCTGTGAGATTCAGAACACAGGCCCACAACTTTTGAAGCTCAGCAGCCACCAATACGTACATGTGAGCACGCTCCCTCACATTCACCCCCTGGCCAAAAAGGAGCTCTTTCATACATGTGAGAAGATCAGGCAGAGTTATATTTAAAGGAGCTCCTTATCAAATTATGCATGGGTCTCCATCATTAGGATTCATATGTATGGCAATTCAACAAATCTAATTCTATACTTTCTTTAAAGGACTTGGGCAGGCACGCAAATTCCACAAACAGAAATGCATGCTCACATACAGTCACAGGTGCAAATAAGTCCATGAACAAACACATAAGCTAAACACGGCAGCTTCTCAGCCAGCCAAGAGCCAGCAGAAAGTGACAAAGAAGGACATCGTCCTGCTCTGCTTCCTTTCCCTCAACTACTATTGCATTCTGCAAAAGATTTTTCAGTGGTGCAGAGACTCCATGTAGAATATGTGACAACACCAGTCGCAAAGCCAAGAGACTGCTGTACATCCCAGGAGGAGACGTGGCCGTGCCTATGGCAGCAAAAATATTAGGGTGTCTTCTCAGGCAGCTAAGTTTCATTTTCCACCACCAAGAGTCTCTGTCCCCATGGAGTTAGTGACATCCAGAATAGAACGTGCCTAACAACTATATTTAGATCTTCCACAAATAAATCTGCTGGGACTCAGGCTGCGGGTGCACAAATCCTACTACTCTGCTCACCCATCACAAGTGCTCTTTGCACACTGCACTGCCTTCCATTTCCTCGAGGGATTAACTTGAGGTCACTGTGTACAGACAATCAGGAATTTTACAGTTTAAGTCCTTTATTTCACAATCAGAAATTCCAGTCCTACTACTATAGACTGAACTTACTCTAGTCTGCTACCTCCCCGTTCAAGATGCGAAGATTTAGGAAGGTGGGAACACTGGATAATCCCAGACCCTTTAGGGAAACCTTTAAAAGCACATGCACTGTGCTCATTGGGTGCATTCACAATCACTTTAGCATAGGGAAAACCATAAGAGCTATTTTGCTCAATTAATAAACTTTATCTGCCTGCACTCGTTGAACTACTGAGTATTACAGAACAAAGGGTAACATTTTTGATGAACAATGCGCGATACAATACAACCGAAGGAGATGCACTCAGCCAGCATGATAGTTGGCACACTAGCCAGTGGCCTGAAGCCATATATGCTGCATGACTTCTAATCTCTTACAAAAGGTTACTCAACAAGAGATCCAAAGCACTCTTCCGTCAGACGAAAAAACTGCTCTCGATTTTAATCCAATTCATCTGCTCTCCAACACACCACTGCTCATCATTTCTGTTTATTATGTCCGTCTTCTTTATCTTTTCTATTTATTGTTTCACGTCCAATTGTTTTATTTGTCACAACACTCCACGGAAATAAATACTATAGTCACAGAAGTCTACAGTTTTGTGGTCTATCGCAAGTGCACAATTGAATCCACAGATAGAGAGATACATAATCTTGGATTGCTGGAGACTCGAAATGTTAAGATATGGAGATTTAGACTCTAGATACATAATGCGGAATGCATTAGATTTGCGTAACTATACATTTCAGTGCTGTGATGCGGTGCACCACACTGGAATGCGTTAGTATAACACTTGACGAGTGGTACTTGGCAGGACTGCTATACAACAATATCAAAATATAAATACAATCAGGGCCCTACTGGGAACCAAAACCGACCTAGGCAAACAGCTCAGCCAGCTCCGGGGGGAGGTGCCAGTGGAAAAAGCATCCCTTTGTTACAGGGGGCCGATATTGCAGATATGCTGCAAAACCGTCCCCCAGTAAAGAAAAATGGCCGTCCATGGGTCCAAAACTGGCCCCCACCCTGGCGGCACACCAGGTGCCTGCTACGGCCAGTCCGGCTCTGAATACAATGAAAAAACTTTATTAAAGGCACTTTACACTGATTACTCAGAAACAATGCAAAAATCTCCTTTTCACACATAGTATAGTACAGTATGTAGATGACCTTTTTCACAAGGAAACTAGATTTGTGCAGTAGTAGTTAAGTTGTAGTGCAACAACTTAGTGATATCTGTTGCCGCGGTAGTACTGCGGTACATAGCAGTGACAATTTATGACATTATTGGCTAATGACTACCCTTCCAAAACAACAAGGCAACCATCTTACTTTTTAGGTGCACTTTGACTATGTTCTGCGTTACACCTTCAGATGAATTTAAGTATTAGATTTGGTTATTTTCCCACATCTATCACCACTTAAGTAAAGTGGTAATAGGTATAGAAAAATATTTATGTTTCTATAAATAAAATTTTTAAAAATGTATGGAGGACTGCAGTACTACCACAGCATTGTCAAGAAACTACTGTGGTACCTTCAATAAAATGTTTTTAACCCCTTGGCCGTGGCGGTAATTCCGCCGCGACCCTGGGCGGGGGGAGGGGGGGAATTTGGGTCACGCGGCACCGCAATGCTTGTGGCGGAACAACTCCATCACCAGACACGGGTGCGCTGTGCTTATGACGGAGTGGTTCCGTCACGGCTCCGCCCACTCACTAATTCGCCCGAACAGGCGGGGAATCAGTGCGCCGTGGGTGGAGCGGCCACGGCGTGACGGAACCACTCAGTCATGAGCATAGCGCCCCCTTGGCTCGTGACGGAGTGGTTCCGTCACTAGCACGGACCGGGTTAAAAATCCACACATTTTTGGCCATCACTTAAAAACAAGGTTTGCTCTTAGAATTTCTAATTATATAGGTTTGGTAAGACATTCAAGGATGTTACTCAGGAACACATTATTGCCGTTGGAGGGTAAATGGACACCATCTCCACAATATAGATGTGGTTCTGAAAAAACAATATTTAGGAGGTAAATGGAAGGCATTGTATGACCTCTCAGAAATTGCAGACACAGTCTTGTTGATATGTCTTTTTTTT
Organism: Lissotriton vulgaris; assembly: GCF_964263255.1. Classification (NCBI taxonomy): domain Eukaryota; kingdom Metazoa; phylum Chordata; class Amphibia; order Caudata; family Salamandridae; genus Lissotriton; species Lissotriton vulgaris. Next base: position 1,482,739,997 of record NC_141694.1, read on the forward strand.
CAAACTTTCAACATTCGCTATTGAGTATTTCCATTTTTTCCTGTGACAAATATTTGAAAACAAAATGTGTATTAGGAAATATACTCATTAAAGACTGAAAAGTAGCTTTCATCTCAATTTCTATTCTAGCACCTGTGAGGTAACCTATATCATCCCCTCCACAACGAAGGATCATAAACTGTGGACACTCACAAAAACTAAGAGATGAAAGCAGAGGGATAAGGCTACTCCACCTCAAACCTCTTTGAGCAACTAATGTAACATCTACGTCTTCTAAACCTAAATTAGTCTCAAAACCATTCATTTTTGCATTATCGCTTTGTCTTGGGCTACTAATCTAGCCTAAACACTACTAAAGAACCACATTCAATAAAAAATAAACTAGACTGCATAACTACATTACATTATACCTACAACAATCACACACACATTGAAGGTCACATGGCAATTTAAACCAATAGATAATAGCACACCAAAAGATATACAGCTCCAACATGTTATGCAATTGGTCATTTGGTACAACTACACCTCAAAGAGAGGATAACATCAATTACACGATATGAATCACAAATACAATGTGTCATAACTAATATAATGAATAAGTAACAAGGATTCTCTTTGGATTACAAGTTTAACTGGGCTAGAAAGGTAGCCCAATACTACTAAATGTATAACAGCACCATACCAACGTTGGTAACAGCTCAACTACAATAGAACAGGATTTCTAAAGCTACATACTGCAAAACCCTCTACTAATGTAATTTCTATATTACACCATTTACAAATTTACCTATATACTGCTTTTATGAAATCACATCAGTATTTACCAGTATAATTCTCCTCAGCTTTTTGAATTTCTATATTGAACAGAAACAATGAAGTTTTGTTACATTTTACGTCTACATACAGGGTTCTATACATTTACTGGTATGCTTACAAAATATTACCAGGAAAAAAATAAAAAGAACATATACTCTAAAATGATTAGAGAACCGCTAACCACAGCTAAAAATGAACCTAAGAACTAAATACTGGTAAGCTTAATATCAAATCCATGCATGTTCATGCCCAATATTATGTTCATAAGAAGCATATAACTGTCAAGGTCTCCACGTCCAAACACTGAGAGAAACTAATAAATTACACTGTACACTCGTACAAGAAGGGAGTACATTCGAAATATTATATCTAAATAATTTAAAAATAAAGTAATTGCCAATTTACTTCAAAAAATGGCCATTCAAAGGAAGAAGACTGATAGACTCTTACAAAAACAATGTTAATCACTTTACTGCTGGAGGTTTTCTCCCCCAGTGCAGAGCTCTTTTCGGCTATTAGGGGTAATTTGCACTTAGGGTCCATAACTGTTTTTTTTTTTTTACACATAAGGTATCCATGCCAAATTTGTGTCCTATTTTTCCAACATCCTGCGGATTCTAAAAGTGCCCAGGGTGTGTGGACCTTCCTGGAGAGGACAGAGAAAGTTCGCAAAATACTGCAAAATTTAGAAATTTTGAGGGAAAAATTGGAGACAAGTACTCTGGATAAAAGTGTCTGGTTTTCTCTAAAACAGCATCAACGAACAATTTGCTGTACTAAAGTCACAATCTTCCCAGTTTTCAAGAACGCGCAGATCCGAATTAAAAACAATCCTACTTTTTTTACTACAGTTTTGGCATTTTTCCAAGAAGTAGCCTATTCTTCCAATTTCTTGGGTGGGTTCTCAACTGAATTCCAGTTTGTGATAGAAACCAGTGTGAAACCTGTGGGTGGTCCAGAAAAGCTATAGATTTCTGAAAAGTAGACAAATTCTGAATTCAGCAAATGCTCATTTGTGTAGATCCCTCAAAGTGTTCCCAAAGAAACTAAATGCTGAAATAAAGAAATATTGAAAAGGAGTACTCAAAAAACGGCCTTAAATAACATCTTCATCTGAAACTTTCTGTCACAATGGAAGAGTTACAAAAGCATTATGTTCGCTAGAACCTTCTGGTTGCTGGAATATATAAGGTTTGCAGGTTATCCCAGAACCCAAGGTACCCACGTGCAACAAATGAGCTGCACCGTACAATGTTTTTTCATTGTGTACAGAGTATATATATTCATATGGTGAAATATGTATATAGTGTCAAATGGGTATCAAGGCAAACTATGGATTTCTGAAATGGGCACAAGATATGGAGTTTAGGAGTAGTGGTTATTTGTAAATCATTGAATTTGTGGGTACCTGCAACATATGATTTAGAGGATATTTTTCAAAAGGTCTTTTTTCTTACACACTGTCATACATTTGGAAGGCACAAATTCAGCAAAATCCAATCGATAATAACAAATGCTCTACTAATCTGTGTCCACATGTGTGCCTATATAAATGGTACCTCACTTGTCTGGATAGGCCTATTGCACGAAACTGGAAACTGCCAAAAACACAACATGGAACCATCACATTTTTCCACTGAAAACTGGCACTATTTTTGCAAAGTAGTAGCTGTGGGTTTCAGGCATTAGCTCATCCAGCACCTGGGTATACCCCGCAAACCTGCACACTTTTTTAAAACTAGACACCTGGGGGAATCTAGGAAGGGGTGACTTGAGTGGCTCTTATCAGTTTTCTTTACCCAGAATCCACACACTTCCTTCCACACCGCATTCCCCGAAGTCTCCCGAAAAAAATGGTACCTCATTTGTGGGGGCAGACCTAGGAACCGTAACAGGAAAAGGCTCACAACCCAACATGGATACATCATATTTTTCCAATCAAAACCAACCCTTTATTTGTAAAGTGGGTGGCTATGGACTTTGGGCCCTAGCTCAGCTGACACCTAAGGAAACGTAGCAATCTTGCAAATTTTTTAAAACTAGACACCTGGGGGAAATCGCATGGTTCTCAATCAATCAATCATTCAGGAGTTTGTATAGCGTTACTACTAATCCGTTAGAGTCTCAAGGTGCTGAGGTGCCTTGTACTAGGTTATTTTACTCAGAAGCCCTAGCAAAAAACACATTTTCCTTACATTTCTGAGATGGAAATTTCTGGAATCTGCAAGGAGCCACATATTTGCAACCACTCGGAGTTCAAACTTGACCCCCGATAAGCACAGTACCACACTTGTGTGGGTGGGCGTTAAGACCACAACACAAAAAGGCTCTCAAGAACAACACCGAGAGATAAACAATCAGGGTAGCTGGGATATTTGGGGCTGTGTTGTGGTGCCACCCATGCTTTCTGCCCCCAGGGGGGCAGACTGGCTGTGAATATCACTATCCATCCCCCAGGGGGTAGTAGTTCTATTGGACAGCAAGGTGAGAGAGAGCATGGGCCTATGCCCAGGGGGGTGCTCCCCCTTAAAGAAAATACTGCCTAAATGTAGTTACTGGTGTCTTGTTGGGGTTCTGCCTCCCAGTGGGGACAAATTGGGGTAATTGCCCCAATCTACCAGAGGGGAGGCAGAAAGACTGTCTGGCTTCTTGTTGGGGTGGGGGAATGGCCATGCCCATGGGGGGGGGGCGGGGGGGGGGGGGAGTACCCAACTATGTTAAAGAAAACAAAAACATTAAAACATTCTCTGGTGTCTAGTGGCTCTCAGTAATCGTCCCCATCTGCCCTCTGAGGGGGTCAGAAAGACTGTCACTGTAGGTTTTGGAGGGGGGGGTGGGCACGGCCAGGCCCTTAGTGAGCAGCCGCCAGGCCCATAGTGGGAAGCCCCCAGCCCCTATATTTATTGTAAGAATAGGCCTTGGTGTCTACGTGGCTTTGTGCCATCCAGGGAGCGGGGGCAAATTACCCCCATCCTGCCCCCTGGGGGGCAGAAAGACCATCTCTCCTGTTGGAGTGGGGGCATGCTATGCCCATGGTGGGCAGCCCCACCGCTAGATTTAAAGAAACATTACTTGGTGTAGGGTAATCACCACATCTGCGCTACGGGGGGGTCAGAAATACTGACACAAGAGTGTTTGGGAATGGGGGAATGTCTCTGCCCATAATGGGCAGCATACACCTCCTATAATTATATATAAAAAAGCAGATCTGGGTATTTACACTCATCTGCCCCCCCCCCCCCCCCAAACCCCTCACCCCCAGGGCAGAAAGACTGATCTAGTATTGAGGGAGGAAGGACAAAGGTCCTTGCCCAAGGGTCTGCTCCCTCAAAATCCCTGGCGTCTAGTGGGTGGATCCCTGCTTGGGAATCGCTCTCCTATGGAGGTCCCCAAGCAGGATTCCACTGGGGAGAGATATCATTGGAAAGGGTAGATTCTCAGATAATAAGGCCAACACATTTGGATAACATAAAATACTTAAGTTATGGAACAAAGATCTAAGAATACTCAACTTTTGTAGTACTTTTGGAGGATGCTGGAGAAATACCTCCAGTATAGAGCCATACTTTCATCAAGAGACTTACCATCCATACACTAACTGGGTCCCATCTGTGATTGATGAAGGACGTTGCTATGGACTGTTACATGGTTCTGTGGTAGGCTTAGAAAAAGAAGTAAAAATACTACCAAAGTTGTCTGAAGAGGGCGTTCTGGTCAGAAGTACAAAAAAACCTGCGTACGAATAGAACTGTACGCCTATGTGCAATATTCAAAATAAATCCACTCGGAAACTGAGGACATTGCTGACAACATTTTTTTTTTTTAAAGCACACCTCCAAGGTAAAATTGGACACTTGCCCAATTTGAAATATTAGAAACCTATAAGGACATTCTATATCCTGCTTATAAAATGAGATGTGCAATTCAACATTCCATGACATTAAAATACTTTCCATCCATCATTCAAGTATAAGACAATTTGTATGGATTTTATACTTTGTTAAAGGACCAACAATACAATTGAAGCAACTTAACAGTGTTCTACTTCACTCAAATCCACCAAATGTTCTCTCCATTACACACTACATACAATCAAAATACTCTGATGGTGAATCAGAAAATTCTGTGTCCAGATGTTGTCTACATCTAAAATCCAATGGAAAATACATTAAAGAACTTACAAAATTATCAAAGGGATATAATGTAATTTCATGAAGCCTTTTCGGAACTACCCAATAACATATGCAATTAATGCAGAAGAACTCATTATGTTAAACAAAAATAATATTTGCAATAAAAAACTGAAAAAGAAGATAGAATAGCTTGGAGAAAACTTGCTATTTAAATCACTGTCATAAACAGATATGATGTTTGTGATGATTCAATAGAATATAATTATTGCTTTGGAAAGTTGGACTATAATTCTATGCTTTTGCACGCAATTCAGAACACTTTGGAACTTTATCCTATACTTCCAGAATTAAGAAGTCTAAATGTATATGAAAGTATATTAATTCAAACACCATATCCTTTTCAAACTATTATTAGAAAGAAACCAACAGGAAAGTTTCACCCTAATGAATTAGTTTGTGCACTCAAAGGAGAGGATGTGATCTGTCAGCTAGACTGCCGACTTTGGTGCTGGAAACCAGGGTCCGAGCCTCGGGGTCGCGTCCACATCCTGTGATTGTTATGTTATGTTATGTTATTGCGTCTTGTATAGCGCACAGCTGCCCCAGCCAAGGAGCGTCCCGGCGCTGTCAGCTACGAAGCACCAACACAACACAGCAACCTGCAACCATGTCAGCCGCCATACCACCGTAGGCTAAGCTAAAGGAAAGAGAAAGGTTTTAATAGCTTTCCTGAAGGCAAGTAGACAACCTGTGCTGCGAATCTGCTACGGCACAGAGTTCCACAGCCTAGCTGCAAGGTAACGAAATGACCGTCCACCCGCACGGCTGCGCCTAACCCGCGGAACAACAACCAGATGCTGCCCCGCCGAAAGCAGCCCGCGGGAGGGAACATATGGAGTAAGCAGATTACTCAACAAGTTGGACTTAGCAAATTTCACTATCTTAAAAGATAGGCAGAATGCCTTAAATTGAATATGCTTCTCTATAGGAAGTCAATGCAGCCTCCGGATAGTGCCGACAGCAGAACGGGATCGCAGGAGACATATCAAGATTATGGCTGCAGCATTTTGGACACGTTGCATCCGAAGTATTTCAGCCTGGTTGGCCCCAAGTAGAAGGGAGCTGGCATAGTCCAAGCGGGATAGAATTGCCGCCTGAACAACCAGCTGATGTGTGGCAGGATCAAAAAACTTCATAAGGGGCTTAAAACCCCGCAGAAGGCCGAAACACGTGCCAGCCACTTTCCTGGTGTGGTCCTGAAAGCTAAGAGATGAGTCCATCCACACCCCAAGATTTTTTACCACAGTCTTTGGCGTGGGGATATAATCCAAGACAGTTGCCCACCAATGCTCGCTCCACTGGCTAGCGTTCTTCCCGACCAACAAAACCTCATATTTGTTGGCGTTTACAATTCCAAAGACAACAATCATGATTCTGGACAAATCACTTAATTTCCCTGTGCCTGAATGTGTAATGTAAATACGGTGCTCATGTAAAGTGCTCCAATACCTTCGGGTCGAGTTTGCGCTATATAAATATGCAAAAAAATAAATAAAAATCTTTCCTTTTGATTTTAAAAGAAATGTTGAAACTCTTGGGGTACAACGCAAATTAGAACAATCTTTAGTTGTATTTGTGAATGGAGTCCCAACACAAGACAAAAAAATCTGGCAAGAATAAGTATTGGAAAAATACAAGATGCCATTTTGTAATTTTAGAATAACAATATCCAATATAAAAAGAAGCATTTGGTAATGCATCAGTTTCACCTATGTAATGAGTAAAGGGCTTTTTTCATCAATCATCGTTCGGGAGAAGGAAAGAGCTCTCTGACAGATAACATGTGAGTGGAGAGGATACGGCGCAGCGACCAGAGCTGCTGCCTCGAGGGCTGGGGATCCTGGTTCGAGTCTTGGCAGTGCCGCAAACCATCCTGTGATTCAATGCAAATCACAATCTCTCTGGGTGATAAATTGTTATATAAATATGCTGCAAGAGTAAAAGGCAAAACTTTATGAAAATATAGTTCCACCCAAGCAGATGTTGACAGTATTTCGTCGGTGGGAAACTGAAAAGAGCTGCAACTGAGGAACAATCATTGGTAAATGCAGGAAAATATGCTACAGCCAATAGAAATGGAGAAAGGGTAGGTGGCACGCATGGGAAACACTAAGAGGCCAGGAAAGAGAGGAGGCGGGATGTAAGTCCCCTTTAAGTTTATATGAAAAACAATAGATTTCTCAAGCACAGCACAAGCGATTTGCAGGCGAAACCTAAAAATGGAGATTGAAGACATGCCATTTACACATGAAAAAAACAAGTAAGTTCAAAAAGATTATGAAGGAACACTATGAGCACTACAACAAATTAAATGGTTTCTCAGTAATCGTATTCCATAAAATCCCTTTTCAATTAAATTACATACAACTAGTTCAGTAGAATGTACAATATCCAGAATACGTCATAGCCAAATTAAACATTGAACAAATTAATATATACAAACAAATTTAAGAATGTGTAGATCATGGCCTTCAACAGGAACATGGATTATGTCAATATACTAATTATGGGCCTATATTGCAATACAACACAGGCCAAGCTGGAATGGACAAAAGCGTCCGTGTAAATGTAATGACCACTTAAGTACATAAAGTGATAAATTCAAATTTATCGTGAGTGGCAAGTGTTCCTACACGATTAGCAGCACATAATATAAAAGGAATTACATTATATTTTCTATTACCAGTGGAATATGATAACAAATCAGAAAACGTACAAATTTAAACAGTGATGCCGGTCAAGAACTCCGTAGACTTTAAAAAATATTTACAAGTTTTGATTATAGATGAGGTTAGCATTGTGTCAAACATCATGTTGGCATTCAGTTATGGATGTAAGAAGTACTAACGAGATCATATGACATTCTCTTTAGAAGGAAACGTCTTTATTTTTGTAGATCTACTACAATTAACGTCTGTGAAAGGTGAACCAGTTTTAGAGTCTTTTACAAAAAGAATCTCTCAATTTACTAGGAAGTATAGGCAATGTCAACATTTGGGTGCATTTTACATACACTGAACTCAACACAAAATATGTGTCAAGCCAATGATGAAGAATATGGAAAATGATTGCAAGACATTGGGCTACGAATTTTAGCAGAAGAGGCGAAGAATATACTTTTGAGAAGAACTATTACTTCTTTATTTCCAACCTTCAATCTCTAGCACAAATAGTGCATCATCTTTTTTTACAGGCACTACCCATTGTTTATTTGATGCCAACCCTCAAAGAATGTTCTGGTATAAGACACACACTGGTCCCCAGTGTTGTCCCCGAGTCGCTAGAGGGAATCAACTATAACTCATCACTGTGCAATGTACTGTTTTTTGATCAAATAATGTATTTTGTAATTTGGCATTACTGCGGTTAGTCACAGACCTAATGAAAAATCTATAAATTATGTGATATGGAAGGATACAGGTACCACATTGGAAAAGGACGTGTTTTAGTTGATGCCCTGTATCGATTCAGGTGACCAGTCACCAGCTCACGGGGTTCCAGTCAGGAATCATCTGGGAAAGAGGATACTACATGTCCTTCCTCTCATCCTATTGTAAAGCGCTCCGATATCCCTCGGGATCGTGTTCGCGCTATATAAAACTTTATAAATAAATAACTAAATAAATAATCTGCTCCTTAATAAATGCTCGTTCGCTAGTAAAACATGCACCTGAAGTAGCGGATCTCAACAGTCTCACAATTCTGACATCTTATTTATCTCTGAAACTTGGGCTACTAATACTTTGACACCAGAACTTATCACAGCCACACCCTCCGGGTACCTGTTACATAGAGAAGACCGTGCAACCAAAAGAGGAGAGGGAGTGGCGGTCATCTACCGGGATAAATTCAGGGCCAAATTCACTACTATGCAGTCTGAGGACTGCGAAGCACTGTTTTTCAATCTTGGGCTCACTAATAATTACACCTTCCGAGGCTCTCACATGTATCGCTTTTTTCCTCCTGGCTCAACTCTGCTTTTTCTCAATTAGTCCAGACAAAAAAAGGTGGCCTAAGTAGGACCCACCAGTCTGCCCCATGGTTCTTAGAGGCCCTTAGACTGGAAAAACAAGGTTGTAGACGCCAAGAGAGGAAATGGAGACCCCAATATGACTACCATTAACTAAATATAAAGCCCTAATGGTTACAGAAAAGGCAGCTTACTTCTCATCGAAAATCAAATCTGCCGAAAACTCAGTTAAAGAACTCCATCTAGTCATTATTAAACTCACCAAACAACCAGAGTATAAAAGAGATTAGGTAAGCCAGGCCTTTTGCAATGAGATTGCATTGCACTTCAAGGAGAGAAAAAAAAAGATACAATTTTTAATTCAATCGGTCTAAGTGGCAATCTTTCGCCATCCACCAGTCAAGATAATGTGAACACCACTTCCGATAATTACTTGTTCACTTCCGTTTTTGACTCATTCGCCGGTCTCTGCGTTGCAAATAAAGAATCTCATCTTGACCACCAAGTCAGGTTCTCCGGACGATCCTTGTCTGCCCTCAGTTATTAAGCCTGCCCCGACACTATTGCAGTCCATCCATCAAACCTGTTTAACAACATGTTTAAAACAGGCATCTTTCCATCCCAATGGAAGCGAGCCTCCATTTTGCCTTTATTGAAAAAAACTAATCTGGACCCCGAAGACCATGCCACCTATCGGCCTATTTCTACACTTCCCTTCCCTGCGAAAATAGTCGAAAAAGTGATGAACATCCAATAAATCAGTTCATTAAAGATTCCAACTGTATGGATCCCACTCAATTCGGATTTAGTTCCGAACATAGTACAGAGGCGGCCTTGATCAAGGCCACCGATGAGCTTAAATTCATCCTGCATGAATGGGGGGGGGGGGTGAGCCGCCCTAATTCGGATGGACCTGTCCGCAGCAGGGAAAACATAATAAACACTGATGCCTTCTCTTCAAGTTCCTTCCGCTTACCTTGCAGCGTGCCACAGGGACCGTCTCTAAGCCTAACTCTTTTTAATATATACATTGCCGATCTAGCTCTTTTGGTCGGGTTCTCCCACACGGCTTATGCAGATGATACACAAATTGCCTCTAAAAACGGCAATCATACTTTTTCTTCACATCCATGACTGCATGACATTTATTGATGGCTGGATAAATAAACACCCCCTAAAACTCAATGCTGGAAATACCGAGGTGATCTTAGTTGGCAATAATCCCAATTTTTGGCCTGCCCCTTGATGGCCAATCAGCATGGGACCCCTCCCTACTCCTACAAGTAAAGCCAAGACAAGAGCTTAGGTGTTATCATTGATGATCGTTTACTCCTAGGCAATCAAATTAACGCAGTGGTCTCCTCTTCGTATAATACCTTGAGAATACTTACTTTTTTAAAATCTTTCTGTCCACCTCAGTCAGGAAATCAGTTATTTCCACATTGGTATTGTCCAAGATCGACTATTGCAACGGCCTCTACAGTGGCCTGCAGGCTTAATACTTGAACAAATTGTAAATTCCTCAAAACTCGGCAGCCAGACTTCTACTGGACTTGCCTAGGCACCATTCTGTCTCGTCTGCTCTCAAAGATCTTCATTGGTTGAAAGTCAAAAACAGAGTCAAGTTTAAGACCCTCTGTTTGACATACAAAGCCCTACACGATTTTCGACCTTCCTTTCTGACGAAAGCTCTTTCATGGTACATTCCAATAAGAAACCCAAGATCATCAGGCTCCTTCAGAATAAATCTTATCAGATTTTAAAATGCTAAATGGGGTGGTAGCTGCTTTGTGGTTAGAGCAGCCACATCTTGGAATCTTCTTCTAATCAATCTAAGGTCAGCACCTTCCCTACCCCAGTTCAGGAAACATTTGAAAACCTGGCTTTCAAATCAGTAGGTCCTCCCTTCTGCTTATTGTTGCATACTGAATCCACACCAAGACACCTTTGGGTATACATTGCGCTTTACAAATAAATTACATAAACACATCAACACTGGGGACGCATGTTTGTGTCTTATCTCAATGATAAATAGATTTGTAACTTAGGGTGTGGAGTGGTGTGGCTCACTGGTTAGAGGCGGCAGACCCGGAAGCAGAGGACGACCCGGGACCAGGGTTCAATTCCCGATGCGGCAGGGTCGTGGACCAGGGTCAGCGGACTCGATAATTCTCGCTTCGGTGTCTACTCTAACCAGGGATCACACTCGGCAACTCTGGGTATTAGCTTGCCTCATCTCCACAACGGCCCCCCACATACGCCGGGCATGCCTGGTTTTACCTTGGAGATACCCACTAGGGACCATCTCACAGGGAAAGTAGGGACTGGTTCCCCAGCGGCCTACAGCGCGGAGATACCCCATGTGGGGTGATTCATGCGCTTTACAAGACATCATTACATTACATTACATTAGGGTGCAACTATAACTTTACAATCTTATGTGTTTGTCTAGTTTATGTTTGCTTTGAGAAGTAACAGTAAAACAATTGTCCCTAAAATAATATATATGTACATACATACACAAACACACAAACTCACTGGAAAAACAGAGGTTAAAGTAACGTTATAGTTAGGTGACTAGGTCAGTAGCAACATTAACGTTTTGAACAAAAGAAAAACCTAGAAATTCCCCAATTATAGTTGGCAGAGCTAGCTATAAATTGCGCCCGGTATGCACAGCTTATGACCTCACATATTACATCACTCATGACATGTTCTAGGACATAATTTATGACATTAGTGATGACATATCTAATGGCATTCATTGATGACAACATCCAAGTTCCTTTTGTACACATTGCTCTATAAACGGGCACGGTGTTAGAGCTATGAAAGTAAAATAGGTCAGAATAATATGAAGCATATTACTGCCATCATACATACAACTTCCATAGGTGAAGTAAGCTTGTGTTATGTGCAACACTGACCCTATGCCATACACTTCATGGGTAGCCAAGTTCATGTTGGCCATGAACCACAGATAAAAGGATTTTTAACATTGCGCTTCCGCAAGCCTCTTGCGGTCCCAACTGTCCAGATACACAAATATTTTTTAACCTTCATTTCTAAAAAAACGACCTAACAGATATACACCAAATCACAAAAAGCACAATCTTAGGACCAAGTTCTAGCTTTCTGCCAAAGTTGGTGTAATTCCGTTCAGTAGTTTTTAGGTCGAGGACCGAAGGCTGCGCTTGCGCAGTCTCCGGGAGGAGATTTTGGGCCCGATGTAGGTAAATCTACATTTACCACTTCATAAATACCGAATCATACCGAATCGGTATTTATGAAGTGGTAAATTAGAGGGGGGGGGGGGGGGGGGAGATGTAGGTATTTCAGATTCGGTAAATACCGAATCTGTAAGATTCGGTATTTACCGATTCTGTAAATACCGATTCGGTATCCCCCATTGCTTCCTATGGGCCTTGAAGCCCATAGGAATCAATGGGCATTACCGAATCGGTAATTACCGATTCGGTAATTACCGATTTGTGCAAGGGTGCAGGGGGTGTCACTTTGACACCCTCCAGCACCCCAAAAAAAGGCATGTGAGCCATGTGGCACACAGACATGCCCTAAGGGCATGTCTGTCTGTCACATGGCATAGGTGTGCATGCATAGGTGTGCATGCACACCTGGATTCGGTATTTTAACACCCAATTGGATTGGGTGTTAAAATACCGAATCAGAAGGGCCTGTGGGACTGAAAGTAGTCCCACCTACATCCCAAATTTAAAATAAAATAAAATTAAAAAATTAAAAAAATAAATAAATAAAAAAAAAATTTAAAAAAAAATTCGGTAAAATTACCGATTCGGTATTTTTGCGATTCGGTAATTAATCGGTAAAATACCGAATCGGACAAAAAAAGGTCCCCTATATCTCAGTAGGCCAAATACCAGTCGGAAACGGCCGAAATCGTCCGTTTCCGACCAGTATTTGGTACCTACATCGGGCCCCTAATGTTTTGGAGTATGGGGGCTTGAACCCGCCTCTCTCCTCCATTGGCTGGCTTCCTAAACGGAGGCCAGCCATTGGAGGAGAGGGTTGTCACTCCTTTAAAGCCCCGCCTCTTTCGGACTCGGGCGTGTTTTTTTGCGTTCTTTCGACTGTGATGTCATCCGTCACTCAGAACCCCAAAACAGGCCCCCGATTCCGAAAATTTCGGAAGCTTTTAACATTTGATGGAGACATTTATTGATGGATAAATATTTATAAGGGAGCGTAGCCTGAGGGACAGTCTGGATCATAGACCGGGTCAGAGGGTGGACCAGGACTGCGGAATAAATAGTGTCAACGAAGACGGCCGGTCGGGTACAGCTGGAACCAAAATGGTTATCGGGGGGCCCTCTACCCGATAAAGGTGTTTCCCGGTTCGAGGGCCGGGACGGGTAGAATAAACAGCGGTATGATCGGTGTGGCTGAACTCCCGGTGCCGCAGAAGGAACGTTATGGAGATCATTTATAACCGAATTTGTGTCTAGGCGTCGAACAGAAGTCCAGACACGGAGTGTCTGCTGCCACACTCCGGGCCGACAGAAGTGTGATCCAGCAGAGGGGATTGCATTGAAACAGTCTTGGTCAAAGCCTTTGGGAAGGGACTTGGCATGAGGCTGGAGGAAAAATCTTCCTTTTTTCTGGGGTCAGTGTACATGGGTTTTGAATGTGCGGGGATTCGGTGATGTTACCCCGCTAATTCAGGGTGGACCTTTTGAGGTCAGAGTGCGGAAACTTGTACATCTTCAGGTCGATTAGAGCGGGTAATATTGATGTGCATCTGCTACCACAACTGATACGTAGCGTTCACAAACTATCCCAACCACCATTGGCCCTTGAAGGATGTGCCCCCACACCCTGCATCCAGGAGTAGGGGGTTCGGGAATGGCTTACTCTATGTTTAAAGCCATTAAATTGACCCTGTTTAATGTTTGTAACGGAGGGGTGGGGAGGGTATTCCTATATATATTTTTATTCTCCCACTTGTCAAATGTTGGCATTTATGTACACGGGCGGCTTGCAAAACGCTCGTGACTATCTTTGTCCAGCATTTGGTGACAATCGTCTTTGCTGTTGTAATTTCTGATTCCGCTTCCATCCAGTTGGAAAGTGACATGCTACAGGTCTGTGACTAGCCGATTTTTATTTTTAAGCTGTTTGTTAGTTATTTTGTATGCGTTTATGTGAAACAAAGGCATAGTGTAGTAAGCCATTTCGGAGGTTAAATACATTGTAATGTACGGTAATTTTGATCGCCATAACATTAATTTTTGATTGGCTGCTCAATATCATTGGTCGTATTGGCATTTTATTCTTATGTTGACCACTTACTATTTGTATTTTTTGACACAGAATGAAAACAGACCCCCCTTTTAATTGCGGGCGCTCACTACTGTCGTTGGAACTACAAGCACACTCGAAATAACGAGCTGCCTGCCGAAAGGGGTTCTGTGTGTGGGGCTCTGTGTATGTGTGTGTGGCTCTGTGTGAATAGCTTTTTTTGTAGGTGGCCCTATGTGTTGGTGGCTCTGTATGTGTGTGTGTGGGTGGCTTTGTGCGTGTGGCTCTGTGTGGGTGTAAATGCAATAAGTCATGCATTTGCGAGCGATTAAGCTATTGGCATTGTAAATGATAATGCCATTTTTTTAACGACTAAGCTATTGGCAATGTAAATGACAATGCCATTTATTTATGATTAAAAAAAAAAAGTCATGAGCAATGCCAATAGCTCTACCTTTAATAATGTCGAGACCATTGCATTGTAAATGCTTGTTAATATACCCATGCCTAAAGAGTCTATGGAAAATACACGGGGCTTTGCGTTTTAGGACCCCTCCCTTTTTTCAAAAACTAGGCAAAAAGAACACTTCTTGGAAAGTTTTGGTGAAATTCGTCAAATGGTGCCAAACTAACAAAAACACTTTTCCTAAGAAAAAGCAATCCGAACTATAACCGAGAGAGATATCTCTAAGAAGCAATTGCACACAGGCACGTAAGAAAAAAAGGCATCCATTCGAAATCTTCAAAAGGTGATTTCATCCATCAAATGGCTGCAAAGCTCCAATGCTTTTCGCCACAAATCTTTATTTACCTTTTATAGATTTCGAGTGTATGCGTTTTTTGTCTCTTCAGAAATGTCTTCCTGGATTTACGGGCTACCTGAGGCCACCGCATATCGCCATCGCTGCAACCAGGAGGATGTTCGTGACAGTTGGTTGAAAAATATACATATAAATGTTTCAATGCAAATGTGTACATGTGGCGCTTGCACAATGAGCACCTCTTCTGTGTTTGCAAACAAATGATTCACAGTTCATAAACATTTACGGATGTATATGTCACCCTAGAATACATGGTCAGGTCACCGTTTTGATAGGGAACTCAAAAACGACTGAACGAAAAAGTCACCAAACCAACAACAGACACCAAGTGGAGCCAACTCTGCAAATACAGTGCATTTTCAGTAAGTGTTTAACTTTTTTCTGCAGAGTAAGTAGACTATTGCAATGTTCATGTTATTTTGAAAATAGACTACATTTGGGATACCCGTTACAACTTTTGACCACTTTAACAAATCTGTGCCTAGGTTAGTGCACAATAGTAAGAGGGGGTAAACTTATTAAGCCTGAAAAAGAGATTTCCTACATAGCAGGGTATCAACCTCAACTGCAGGTGAGTAAATGCACAATTGCAATATCCCCCTGAAAACATCAGCTGAAGGGATGTTACGATGTAAAACTTTAAAATTACAGAAATATGACAATTATGGGGAGCAACACAACTAGAACACCCTCAATGCATGCCAATGACTTCACCCAAGTCCATTTTCCCTGCCCTTAGTGTCCATTTCAGCACGGATAGCTTCTTGCTATTTTTTATCTTTTTTTTTTTTAATGGTATTTTTGGATCTCAAAAAATAATTTGGGATCCAAAAAGGCAACAGTAATTGTTTCAAGGAACCAGGGCATTAACACCGATTTATCAGATCTACAGTTGCACATCTGATTGTGAGGGCCTCGCAAAAGAAAATATTTTTTCAAAGTTTGAGGGCCGGATCTGCCGTTCTGTTTTCCTTCTGTATCATTCCTATAATCAGAGTATACTAGCTCAGATCCATTTAGCTTAAATACGTTCTTTTATGCAGGAGCATCTGCAAATATCCATGAGCCCTCCTCCGCTTTACTTAATAGCAGCTGCATTTTTATAAAAATATTTAAATCATGGCTAGCCTATCAAATTGCTCATTTCCGCAAAGAAAACCAGGGGTTAGGAACAGGGGAACACTGGGTTATCTCAGGAAGCTTCATGTAGAACCCAAGGATCAGAAAATGCTAATATTGAAAATGCTCCATCGTCCAATCAAGCTTACTTACATTTTTTTTTTATACTCTGATCATTCGATCCTGTGGGTGTTAATATATAAAATAACAGTACAAATATATAATAGATTTGCAACATAAAGTCCACCTCACCTTTTTAAAACGCAAACACATTGAAAACACAAAAAGGATTTACAGTAAACCAAGAACAGGGCGATTTCCAAGTACTGTTTTTATACAAGTTTATTTTAGATATGCTCTGCAGTCTCTGATGTAACTTGCAAACATGATTCCTGTGAGAATTATCTGGAAAATGCTGCTTTTATATCACAATATACTTTGTCCATTCTTGATTGATCTGCCCAAAACTTGGAATGAAGAACCAGAGTTCTGCACCGATTACGTTTAAAACTGTCAAACTCAGAAGTAAATCAAAAACATCTATTTCCTAGTTCACAGATACACACACAAACACACTTTTCACTGAATGCAGTAGCTATGATCAATTGAAGTTGGTCATTTAGGTCAGATATGCAACCATAACCCTCAGCCCCATGCACTGCTTATAACCTCATAGGCATCATAACATATAATTGATGGCATTTTGGTGAAATCGCTGACGACAATATATTACATTACTATGGCACTCAGACATCTAGTCATCCATATTCATAAGGATTTTTAAGACATTATCAATACTACTGATAAGCAAGCTTGGTGCAACTCGTGTACACCTGCAAGATTTATATAACTTAAATAAAAGCATTGCTGTATCGCCAGTTACAGTGGTATAGCTCATCCATCAACGAATTGAAATGGTTACATCTGTGTAACATGTAAAGTTTACCACCCTGCCCATTTGAAACAGACTCTCAACCATTACATACAACTAAGAATCCACGTGGAAGGAGCGGAACAGAACAAGCACTGGTAAAGCTAAGTGGTCACGCCATTCTGATCTATTCGCTTTGACTATGCTTCTTACAGACGTTGTGCAGCATCAGCATATATTTGCAAGATTTGTATGCATCACTATGCAGTTGCAGCCCATCATGAGGATTGTTGGCATGCAAACGCGTCGGAACTGATATGCACGCATACAGATTTACACTGAGCACAACGTGGTTGAGCTTTTTTTTCCTTTTACTTACGTGTTTAAGGATGGTAAAAGCCACTTGGATCAGCAATTTAAAAAAATAAATAAATGCCCACAACAATTTAAACATACAGAAAGCGAGTTGTTAAACGAAGTGGCCTAGCAGCAAATGGCAGCAGCTATATAAAGCAAATAAAATTAAGACTTTTTTTCCATTAAGGACTGTGACTATAGAAGAATGAAGAAGTGTGGGGGGGGCAACAGTAAGTGGGAGAGCAACATAGTAGGACATTAAAAAATAAATAAAAGGACTCGTTGTGGAAAGGATCAAACATGGGGGATGGGAGTGAGTAAAATGGAGCACAGGAGGATAGTAGTTTCCAGCGGAAACGTGCACACAAGGTAGAGAGCAAAAAAAAACATGCACTCCTTTGAAGTGCACAAAGCAAAGGAAAAAAGTAGTTTGTTAAACATGAGAAGTGGAAATATACAAATCATCCAATAAAAAGAATCGAAAATAAGCAATGCTTGCAGGTGGGGCAAAGACAAGAAGAAGAGGAAAGGAAGCCATCGAATAGGAAGCATGCAAATGAGAGGGATAACAAAACTGACCAACAGTAAGAAATGGTCGGGACTAAAGCCCACTAAGTTTTGGTATGGTCCACAAGAGCCCTTTCAACAACAGACAGCTGAAAGGGGACCTAACAAACTGAAAGCAAGTGTAAAATAGGAGTGAAGAATAATGCTATATACGGGGCTTCTCCAACGAGTAGCTTGTGAGCTACTGGTATCTCTCCAGCTGTCTTTGAGTAGCTCTCCTGTGATTGGCCCAGTCTACTAAATTAAAGGTTTTGCTTAACAGAATTAATATATTTATACCAAAATTGTTAAGTATGCATTCGAGATGAAAATGTATTTCTTTTCAGAAATCATAAAACGATACCTGAAGAAAATAGTTGAATTTCCAAAAACATTTTAAAGCTGAAAACTGAGTGATAAATCATGTGGTGTTGGGGAGATTATTACTAATATTACCTTGTTCCATGAGCAATGCAGCTATCTATGGCTGCTAAGAAGTACCTATGTAAAGGCATTACAGATTAACAACACATTTGTTAACATTGTTGCTAGCAACACTTCTTGGCACACTTACGAGATCACTGCTGGTAATCCTGCACAGGATGGTCACTAATATAATCTGGTTTGATGTTGTCACCATTACAACACTAATAAAATTAGTAGCTCATGAAAATTTTTATTGAACTTAAGTAGCTCTTGTTACAAAAAAGGTTGGAGACACCTGCTATATATACAGGTTGGAAAATGGTCATGAGTGATGTCACTGACGATGTCATGAGTGATGTAATATGTGACGTCATCAGCAGTGCATTGCAGGCGCGCTTGTTATAGTGAGTCCAACTAACTATAACGTTGGAATTTCAATGGTTTTATGTCAGTAATATTTCTATAACTATAACTGGTGTCAAACCTATGGTTTTTTCAGTGAAAATATATATATATATATATATATATATATATATATATATATATATATATATATATATAGATAGAGAGAGAGAGAGAGAGAGAGAGAGAGAGAGAGAGAGAGAGAGAGATAGATATACACACATACATAGAGGGAGGGAGAGAGATGCACACACATCACGTTTATATATTGTGCCTTCTATTTTAAGTGCTGTAAATGAGAACTATCATTCTTATCCGATCAAAGGAGTCATCAGTTGGTCAAAATTCGAACTTGTGCCCTCCAGGTCACACACAGAAGCACATAGTGAGAGCTTGACTAACTGATCCATCCAACCCGATAATAAAAGTGCCTGGCCGTGAAGGGGCGTGAAGATTTAGTATCGAACTGTGCGTGAAGTGTGGCAGCCTCGCCGTCTGGGGAGCAGATATATCGACAACAAGCAGGAAAGCACTGCGTAACCGATTGTACGGTAACGTCTCGATGATGTCAACAAGTTTAAATTAACAATTTACTTAAGAAATCACTGACAAACGCCTCTCCAAACTAGTGCAGAAGAGTCTTAAACTTACTGCTTCTAAAACGAGAGGACTGTGCGTCTGGAATACCTCGGTCAGCGTTGTTGGCACTTACACTCAACTCACTTCGTCCAAATTACAGATTTAAAGAGTAACATAACATAAATGACTTCGTCCAAATTACAGAATTAAAGAGTAACAAAACATAAATGCAATTCTATCGATTACATTACACATATTCTTTATTCACATTGATTTCTGAGGGCCGATTTCCGACCCGCCGCCCCTTTCCCCTGGATCTCAGGGCTCAGGACCACGGAGAGCTCATTAAAAGGTTCAATCCTCGCGCTGTGGTTTCAGGTTCCATCTCTTATGGAAGACCAGGCGCGTGGGGGGCAAGAGAAGTGGTCAAGTTAAGTTCCACCTTCACTTCTGCATATTAGTTAATTTTGCTTTTTAGCACAGGTGCAAAAAGTCAAAGCAATTACAACAAATTGCATTCAAAAGAAGCCACCACAGTTCCCGAGATTTCTAGTTATGGTTTATCAATACTAAAATTACAAACCAATTATTTATTGATTTGGATTTCTGAAACGTGCTCTGAAGCCCTAATAAAGGCGCCAGGGGTCTTACATCTAATACAAACGATTACAGAGAGAGCACTAAGAACTGGCTTTATAGCAACCTTGCAGGTTACAAAATAATTATTTAGATTGCCAACATATAGGATTATGAGGCATATAAACTGGTGTTGTGAAATGCCTCAGTAGGAGAACAATCAATCTACCCAATAGAAAGGGCTACTGGAATTATGAGATTGTGAGGCTGAAACTTTTTCCTCATAATTGTGGATTTGCCACATGAGCCATAATCTGCAGATGATAACAAAAACAGTTATTTCTAACTCAAAAGTTATTAAAATGCAGTGACACATATTGTTGCACAGTGGAAGGGCCTTCATAAAAGGTGCCCGGTTACTATGTTGCTTATTGCTGTATTTAGGTGTTAAATAGATACTAATGGGGTGAAGCTTTGTCCAGACAGTGATAAGATGTGTAACAGGCAATGGCAATAGGGTCTAGCTTATGAATACACTGTCGAGCCAAACCTAAAATTCCATGTGTATTAATGACAGCCCTCTTCCCGTGTGTGCTACTACCAGAGAAAAAAACGCCATAAATTATCTAGTTAGCCAAGACACTTTAATAGCATTGCATTGGCATGTGTGTGCCCTAAAAGTTGAATCTCAGGCAGCGGAATAAACAAAACAAAAATAATAACAGCTGTATGTAGGACAAGCAATTTTTGTGGAAGCATACAACTTCTACCCAATCAAAACATTTACTTCTGGCTTCCAACATGTGGGCGGCGCCAGATCCTCTCCCCTGGTAAAACGCAAATAACTATTTGGCGACAGCTGGCTGTCAAACTAGACTATTAAAACGACTACATAAAGAACTAATACTATCACGAAATGTGGCACATTACGCCACATAAGTTGCCTTTGCTTGCCGGATGGTTTATTCGACCCTGTCACGTAATTTGGTCTTTCCCTGCAGCATAAGTCTAGAGGCCCTGACCTTAGGGAGGCAACTGGAGTGGTCATAAGGAACTTGGTCCCTTATTGTACCACACATTTCTCCACGACACAGGATGGCCAAAATCCTTTGCTGCAGGAGGCTCCAAGTGTGTTCAGGATTAAAAAAATCTTTTTTTAAACCAAGCAGCTAAAAAGTTTACTCATTGCTTTGGGCAGGTGGGTTTTGCCACTGCGTTACAATACAAAAGCTTGGTTAAGAAGTCAATCATTTTGAATGCAGTTACTTCCAAAACAGGTATATGTGAGAGTATTGTTTAGAATTATCATGTAGATACGTATATAATCCTTACAGTCTATTAAAACTCTAGTAATTGAACACATTGCACATTAGCCAGGAACAAAAGGTAGTGCGCGTAATATGCTACAACAGAAAAACATGGGGAAATTGTGCTCTCAAGTTGGATCCCTCTATAACAAAACACTTCCAAAGGACTAACAATAAACACCTATGAAGTGGGTCAAAATACCTTACTCAGTCTCTGCACATCAGATTACTCTTTCGCAGACCATGCCAGTATGTTGCCTGAAAGAAGGCAAGATGATTTGGAAGATACATTGGTGTGGAGAACATCTGATCAGAAAAAATGTACACGTGATTGGCAGATTTAGGCAAACCATGTATGATATTTGATATCCCTCAGCTTCCTTACTGCCGGAGTAGAATGTCAAATACAGTGACACTTTCTGATAAATTAATCACGAAAAAAGGTGATTTTTGGTAGATACTCCAACGAAATGTTCCTCACTTCATGAAGTACCCTAGGGGGCCAGGATGGATCCGAAGACTTTTCCATTAATTGCTCAAGTTTACCAGTAGGGAATGCCATTGGAACCCACAACAACATTGATTCATCCACCAAAGTGGCAACACAAAGCCATAGATAGGCACCATAGCATAGATAGGACTTTGTAGAAGTGTTGAGGTTCGTTGTTTAGACTTCGTGGTACACGTAAGTCGTTGTTTAGACTTCGTTGTATAGGATGTTTCCCAGGCACCACCAGTGCATGCCAATGTCAGCTTAAACCAAGCATTCCTTGCTCTAAGAAGCAGACCTTCAGTTATAGACTGAGAACCGTGACAGTGTGGAAAATCTAACTTTAGACCTTATGAACACCTGGAAGGCCACAAAACATAACAGGGTGGAAGGAGGGTCACTGGGGAATCCGCAATTACACAGAGGAGCATCAACCAGAAAGAGTGTTACTCAAGGTAACTAACTTGTTCTTCTAATAGATATTTCTAACTGCAGATTCACCTTGTAAATAGATACCAAAAGAAAGAGGATCTGAGCAGTAGGATTCCCAACAGAAAATCCTGCAAGACAGATTGGGCAAAATGGCATTCCCTGCTGACCTCGGAGTCAACAAAGTAATGCCTAGTAATATAAGGTCTGTGTTAGACTGCCTTTCCCCTATTAGCACCAAAGAACTCAACAAAAAGTTGGTCATCCATTCAGTCCCCCTTAGATTGACTGATACAAAGACCAAGTGCTCTTCTGAGGTCCAAACAGTAAATCCTCTTCTCCTCAGAGGAAAGTGGCAATAAGAGAATGCCGGGAGTGTGATGGATTGCTCCACTTGAAATGGTGATATTACTTTTGAAAGAAACGATGACCGAGTTCTGAGCACCAGCATGTCTGGAAAGAAGATGGTATCTGGAGGATGCACTGACAGAGCCTGCAGTTCACCGACATGACACAGGAAAACGACAGCAATAGAAGTACAGTTTTAGGGTCAGCAACCTCAGCTGTGCAGAGGCTCGAAAGGCATGCACATCAATACAGTAGGAATCAAACGAAGGTCCTACTATCGCATAATAAACGGCTCAGGGGAGAAACATATGTACACCGTTTACAAAAATGCATCACAACTAGTGACTTAAATAAAGAGAGCTAAACCAACATAAACCAACAAATAACTTAAATGTGTCCAAGGCAAGACCTTGCGGAGCCAAAGACAGTACAAGCAAGAGAACCGAAAGAGGTCTGAAAATTTTGTGTGCAGCAGATCTACTTGACAGTCCCCACATTAGGCTAAAAACTTAGCCTAACAGCTAAAATAGACTGATTTTGAGGACAGACAGCAAGCATTCAAGATGACATCCAATACTTCCTAGAGCAGATCAAATCCACTCAGCTGGGTCAGCTCAATCTCCACTCATGCAGATGTAGGTTGTAGGGGTTTGGTTGTAAAACGCTGATCTGTTGTTGGGAAAGTAGGTCTTCCCGATGAGGCTCACAGGGAGGGATAGAGGTGCCCGGATTCAGAGTACCAGACTGTGGTGCTTGAACACACATGCTCCACATAAAAAATTAATAGAGATTTAATTCCAAAGTAAAACAGCACACCAATGTTCGCCGCCGTAGAACTCAGACACCTCTCTCCAACTGATGTGGAATTTAGAAATCACAGACAAAGAACGCCGGAAAACAATCCCAATAGAACATTACATATTTAAGAGACAGAACAAATGCATCAAAATAAATTGTACATGAACTTCTGGAAGAAGACGCTGCAGACGCCAGTCCAAAACGTATGCATAAATGCCTTAATGTACCAAATGGGTTGAAAAAGGCGATAAGAAATTTAGAATCATCACTAAGTGCCACCTGGAGACAAGCTGACCTCAAATCTATGATCCAAAATACTTTAGCCTTCTCTATGCGTGCCAGCATATCCAGGATTTTCAGGAAGGGAAAACAGTCCACCAGAATATTCTTATTTAAGGACCTTAAGTCACACATTGCCTCAACTCTCCTGTCCTTTTCCTCGCTACCACTAAGGGAAAAATTCACTGAGAGGAGTCAACGGCTTAAATGACTTCTTCCTTATACAGCACGTCCAAGTGTTCACACAAGTCCTTCCTAAATTTTGAAGAGACATTTCTGAAGTTATGTGCCACTGAACAAGACTGCGCCTTAGAAACTATCTTGTGTTCAAATACTTATACTGTTACCAATCTATACTCAAAGAGCCCCTTGTGTCTGTCCAAGAACATGCTCAAAGACTTGTCCTGAACATCCGTCGCATCAACTAAAGAAATGGGACATGCTGTACCTGACCTAAGAATCATCCCCAAAATCTCCCTATCCCTCCATTCCAAAATATTGTAACCTCTCTGTACTTTTAAGATCCTTTCTCCTGAAAATACCCTAACATGTCAATGGCGTACTCTCCAAAAGAAACAGTACAAATATCTGGCAAGGATAACACTGACACACACTTCCTGACATAAAAATCATCAGTACTAAAAGGTACAGGAGAACCTGGATCTACAGTAACCTCAACTTGGATGTCCCCAATCATAATGGTGCACACAGATCATCTTACTGCAGCAGACAGAAGATGAAACCATCTTGATAGATAATACCACCCTTTTGACCATGCAGTCATCCTTTTCCATTTCCAGGTTTGAACTGGACGTTTCCTCGTTTAGGAACAGACCCTGGCAAAATGGCAAATCTTGTTGCATTTCAGACAGCTTTTCCCTAAAGCAGGACAAGCTTTAGCATCAGCTAAGTGAGATTAGGATCCACATCTGTAAACATAGGTTACTAGCAAGTATCCCATTCTTTTTTATTTTTTTTCTGACCAATAGAATCAGATGTGCTTTTATTTAGAATAGCATTCATTCTCTCAGAATCTATACCATGCTTGAATTTTCCTAACGCTTGGGAAGCCATGATGGATCTTTCGATGTCTCTTAATGAGTATTGCTGCGGCTGGAGTTTCTGCAACATAATAATTTCTCTTGGACTCCCCTGTCGCACCAGTTGACTACAATTTGGTCTAGTAGATAATTATCAAGATTTCCATCAAAGTCACATGTGGAGGCTAAAATCATTAGTTTTGCAAGAATTCTGTCAATAGGTTCATGTTTGAGTTGTTGGCAAGTGAAAAATCTGTGACATTCCACAATAATGCTAGTGTCATCCTTGAAATACGTTTATCCAGTTCAGCAAACTCAAAGTTACCCATTGGGAGGTAATCAGAAATAATTCTATGGCCCTCTGCACTTAAGCAGTTGTACAAAATAGCTTGGTTTCGGAAAGTTAAAATGTATTGCACCAGCAGCAATTAAATAACTTTCAAACGATTTTAACCATTGCTTCCACTTCATTTTTTGCATGCCTGGTTCCGGAAGAAAAGAGGCTGGAAGGTTTTGCTGACTGCATGTTGAACAGAGTGCAAAGCCAGTCAAGACTAAGTCGTGTCTTAGAACCAAAGACAAGAAATTTAGCAAATAACCAATAGGGAAACAGCAAACAGCTTCTCCAGTGGCATATGCAACTAAGCTAACGTGACACAGACACTCCAAACCCAGTCCAGGACTATCAGAATGCCCTGAGCCCAGTACCTCTAGACCATTTTTAGAACCTGAGTAAGCAGAGGCACGACCAAGTAAAGGACACCGGAGTCCCACTGTAGGTGAATTGTGTCTCCAAGGGAAACCTGAGGAGGAAACTCTAGGATGCGTTCTCAGTGGTGGCGAAAAGATCTACCCAAGGAACGACCCACTGGGCGAATAGGCCCTGAACCACCTCAGGATTTAGATGCCTCTCATGGTCTGCTAAATGGTGTTTGCTGCGCTAGCCCATCCTGGGGGTTCAAGGACCCTACAAGATGGCCTACATTCAAAGAAATTTGGCGTAGGTCCAGCCTAGACCACAGTCTCAATGTCTCTTGGCATAGTACATTGGATGTTGCAGTGCAGTACCATGTGGCAGTCATGTTGCCCATCAAGGCTTGCACTGGACTGCCTTTGATTTTTTAATTTTATTTATTTTGAAGGTTTTATAGAGCGCGAACAAAATCCTTGCGGATATCAGAGCGCTTTACAATGATAAAGTTGGTTATACAAAATGAATAACACAATATAAATGCAGTAGATTGGGGGAAAGAACAAATATGGGCTAAATATAAGAATAGACACGAAAAGTCATAAAGTACGGAAGCATCGGAAACATAGTATAAAAACACAGAAAAAGTAATCGAAGAACAAATCAGACGCTTCTCGGTTGGCAAAGGTTCAGGGCAGGGTAGCGTGGTCAAGTACATTTTGCCATGAGAATCGCTTTTACTTCCTTTTTAGGTTTTGCCTAGCGAATGCATGCGTACGAAGTACGCATGCGCTAGGAAAAATCTTATGATCTGTGTGTGGAGTCGGGTAACAGCCCCCTCCTCCCACTGGCTAGCTCCATAAATGGAGGCTAGCCATTGGGAGGGGGCTGTGTCCGTCAATCTCGGACCAGATTCGGGGGCGTTCCCGAGATTTTTTGGCTTTTGGCTATGTCACGCTACGTCAGCCAAAAGCCCTCAGGAACGCCCCCAAATCTGGTCCGCCGAGACTCGACCCTGGCCCCCCAGCTCCATAATGTCAGTGTTCCCGTTCCTTCCCGCACCCCTCCCCCCCGTCCGTGTGTGTCTGTTCCCGACCCCCCCTCCGCTGTCAGTGTGTGGCCGTTCCCGCCCCCCTCCCGCTCTCCGTGCCTTTCCGCCCCCCCTCCGTTGCATTGTACCGTTGAGGCCAAAAAGTGCTATGATTTGATGCAGACACAGTAAAGAGCTCAGTCAGAATTCAAAGCAGAGGACTGATTTTAAATGATAGAAAAACAATGCTCTTAATGAACTGGAAGTTTTTCTCCCCACCGTATGGAGAGCATTGTTCTTTTTTTCCCGCCTGTCACTTCTGCTGTCCTTGCTGCCTACGGAGAGGAAAACGGCTGGAATCCCCACTTCAGATGGGCGGGGCTTGCAGTGCCACGGGGCTGGTGGTCCTGGGCTGCTGTGTAGAGGTT
Organism: Lissotriton vulgaris; assembly: GCF_964263255.1. Classification (NCBI taxonomy): domain Eukaryota; kingdom Metazoa; phylum Chordata; class Amphibia; order Caudata; family Salamandridae; genus Lissotriton; species Lissotriton vulgaris. Next base: position 1,482,766,793 of record NC_141694.1, read on the forward strand.
TCTGGTGGCTAGGATGGCCGAGGCTCCCCCACCAGAAAGACAGTGGTTCCCGCATCTAAACGAGTCCGGGAAACTAAGACAGATGGGTCAACACTCACTCCAATGCGCCGCCTCTAAAACAGGCTCTAGCTAATTAAGCTTAAGGACTAAGCTGTCAACACATTCCCCTAAGGGGAAGAGCTCCCAATAGCACTCGTTAACACCTCCCTGGGGGGTCGAGAACGCATTAGCGGGGTGCAACTGCGACCGAAAACTATTGGTACATTCCTTTCTGAATCGGAAATTAGAGGGGCACACCCATATCAATCCTTTTCCTATTTGCAATTTGGAAAAGATCACAGAACTCTTTTTACAAGTTGGAGATCATTTTCAGACTCGCAAAAGAGTATTTATACAGAAAGACAAGCCCTTTTGCCACCGCAAACACGGCGTTTCAGCGAATCTAAGGATTTTCAATTGCGATAAGGCTTTGTGCATGAGGCCCGATGTTCTGCCACTTCGTCAATATAGCTTAATATTTTTTTTAAAAAACAGCTGGATTGTGCATCCTCGCTGCAGCAGGATATGCGTTTTTGCCTGGCTGCCAGATCACTGTGTTTAAAGACAGGAGTTTAGGGTTCCAAGCCTCCTAACTAGTCTGATTTTATAATGTTTTCTTTCTGGGCCATACTTAGCTCATTGTACATTGTCAGAGCTTTGACGTCAATTGGACTCCTACGAACGAACAAAAGGAAGCAGGTCCTCCCGTAGTGATTGACTGACATGGGTGCACCAGCTAGCCGCTAGGAAGACAGCTGCAAGAAATCGTTCGTGACCAATCAAACGCTCCGCGGGAAAAATGAGCCTGCCTGACTGTCAGGACCTGAGAAAGCGCGCGCGAATTCTTGTTACACAAGCGGCAGCTTTATTTGAAAAAAATCCTGCTCCGTCGGCCATAGTATGAAATACAAACTTCACGAGACATAAAAGTCTCTGCAAAAATACTGCATGCACAGACAAAGTTTGGAAAGATGTCAACTCGGCCGTGCAGTCTGTGGCATTTTGCTTGTACGATTACAAAGTCAGAGAAGACCTACAAATGGTGGGTCGTAAATGCATGGCATAGGCTGGTGCAGGTTACAAGGAACACGGCCATCCGCGCTGGGATTGGCCCAGCCGGCCGAGCCTCCGCCGCGTCATCGGGAGGAGGAGTGGAGAGCAGGAAGCAAGAGATCTGCCGGAAGAAGTCCAGGTGAGTGCTTTGTTTTTTTGTTTGTTGCTTTATGTCCGTGTGTGTCTGTTCCCGCCCCCCCCCTCCCGCTGTCAGTGTGTGGCAGTTCCCGACCCCCTCCCGCTCTCCGTGCCTTTCCGCCCCCCCTCCGTTGCATTGTAAATGCTTGCTTTTATGTGCTTGCACCCTGAGAACTACTCATCTCACAGGGGTGTAGAGGGGAGATCTGAGGTTGTGAGCTCCTCAAAACACTCACAGGTGTCAGTGGGGCGGAGGTCTAGTGTGTACATCAAGAAGGTATCTGCTTCTGTGGAAGAGAAAAGGCCCTCCTTGCATGTCCAGAGGAATGGAACGAGTGCACTAGTATCCAATCTGAGGAGGAAGAAGGGCTCTCCGTATCGACTTTTAGGGGCAAAGGCTAACTAAATGCTCCACTGGGGCACATTTGGAATGCGTGCAAGACCACCAATGCAGTGTAGATTTGGAAGCGCAACTATTGTAAGCAGAGACACGTGCACCCTAAGTGATGGTATTGCACAATATGGTTCAGTACCCTTCGGGAGTGACGACCAAATGTGCTTCCGATTTGAGGTCGTTTTTTGTTACATATGTGCCCTAATTTGCTGCATCCTTTTTCGTGGACAAATGTGCACTAAGTACACACCTACCACTGGAGATTACGGCATTACTAATGGGCAGTACTAGCACACCTTGGGCGAAGACATCCGAATTTGTGTGGGTGGGCGATGGAGGTTAGAGAGAAGAACCTACCATTAATGTGTAGATTCTTTGGATATTACGGATCTATATTCTGCTGAAATACTGGTTTAATGATGGAAATTATCCGAGAATGTGCGGCTGTCTTGGCGATAACCGCCTGTAATGGGGAGGGCACCTGTGGCAGGATCCTGGCATCTTAATGTCAGGCACCTCTGGAAAGTACCACTTTTCTGTTTGCTAAGAAAAATGAAAGACCCATTCATAGCTTGTGTACATTCCTTGGATGAGTTCGTCTCCGGGGATGCGGGCCCTGTGTGCACCATAGGTGAGTAGGGGTAGGGGTGATGTACAAGCTGTTCAGCACTCAAACTCTGTAGGTGCAGGCTGGACCTTAAATGGTATGGAGAAAGACTTTGGCATACTATAGGATAAGACGTATGCTTCCTTATGAAGGGGATGCGGTAGTGCATGAGATCTGGTGTGCAAGACTACCAATAGAGTGGGGTATTTTTGCGCACCTATACCTCTTGTGTGATGCACCATTGGAGCTGCAATTTTTAGTGCTAATCAAGGATGACAGAAGTAGTTTACTACAGACTGCTACTACAGGCTGCTGTGCAGCACTTTAAGTCGAGACGTGTAGTATTGGTAAACACTTTTTCAAACCCTGATTAATGTGCAACATTTATTTGAGCTATCTATCCATAAATTGGATCACCCATTACAGATTTGAAAGGATCTCTGGGGGGATGGATTGGGGAAGGGGGGGGGGGGGGGGGGGAGTTAAATCGTTAAAATGAACATAACTGAGGGTGGCTATTCTTAATGTGAAGCTCCTTGTTTTAAAAAATTTCAAAAACTGGAATAAACCTTTGTGTTTAGTGTAGTGAATGTGCACATTATAAATTATTACTATTTAAGTAATTTGTCTCTGAATCGTGACAGATATTGTTCATTACTATCCACTACGCATTTGTTCCTTGATAGTCTTGACAGTGAATGAAGCTAAAAATTGTAATTAGCATTGTAATAAGATACACATGCGTACGAGCACAACTGTCACAGCATTTATCAACTATCATGTGTTTCTAAGGATAGAATTAACGCGTAATCGGGTGAAAGAGTGCTGGAAAGACGAGGAATTAAGATAATTGAGTGTTATTGGCTTTGTTAGGTCCAACCGTCTTTCTTTGGTGACTGTCCTTGCTGCTGGAGACTAGATTTTGGCATTTTCATTTGTTTTTTTGTTTGTTGCTTTATGTCCGTGTGTGTCTGTTCCCGCCCCCCCCTCCCGCTGTCAGTGTGTGGCCGTTCCCGACCCCCTCCCGCTCTCCGTGCCTTCCCCCCCCCCCTCCGTTGCATTGTAAATGCTTGTTTTTATGTGCTTGCACCCATCGGAGTGATCCACCACTTCCTATGTAGGCGTCCACCCTGTCCAACCTTCCCTCCCTGTAAGCCTCCACCCAGTGCGCAAGCATATTCATGCCCCCCAATCTGCCGTGTCCCCCCCTTGCTATGGGTCCTTTCCTCTGCGCTCCGCCCCTAGCCACTCCACCCTCCAACTCTTCAAACTCTACTGGCTGATGCAACCCAGCTTGCTGCTGGCTAGGCCACAGGCTCTGTTCCACCACTTGGGACTCCCCCCTGCCTCATACCCCACCCTTCTGCGCATCCCCAAAACTCTCACATAGCACCACGTGAAGCTCAACAGATGCAGCTTGTTTATATCCTCCCCCCTCGATACCCATAAAGAGCGTCAACTCTACTGATACTGAATGCTTCCTCGCTTCTTCACAACTCGTGGCCCCATAGCTGTGCACACTGTGCGGATGGTCCGCTGTGCCCCGACTTTCTTCTTCTAAACAACCCCCCCTTGGTCAAGGGCTCCACCACGCCGGACTCCCTAGTGTCCCCTCACCACATCCCCTCCCCTCCCCTCCCACCTGCAGCGCCGGCTCTCACTCAGGCCGCGCCCCAGCCCAAGCTTGATGGCCCGCCCCATATTTCCAGGTAATCTGTTCACAGTGTGGCACCTCGCACTCACCTAGTCAACGATGGCCCTAACACCCTGCCACTTTCTCAGGTGGAGAAAATACTACAACCGTGGCAGCAACACCCACCAATGCCTGCCTCTCCACTTATCATGAGCTCTAACCTTCCAACCTCCCTCAGGAGCCTCATCACCTCTGCCACATGAGTGTCACTGGATACGCTTCACAGTAAGGCACTCATGAACAAATAATATACCGGGGAAACGTTTAATACCACAAAGGCTAATTTACCTCACCAGAAATTAAACACTGCTGTGCTTCCTGCCACCAGGTCACCTGAACATAAAATGGTGGAAGGGAACCCAACATGACCCCTTAAATATAGATTGGGCTATTTTTGGGCGACATATGCAGTCCAATACAAAATGGCACTCACTGGACTGCACCACCCTCCTAATCTGCCCAGGGGGCAGACTTCCCACTGGTCAGCTGCCACCCAAAATACCCCATGTGAAGAAGCATAACTGGTGCTTTATAATAATTACTGGATTTTCTAGGGATGCCCCTATCTTACATTGAGGTTCTATGTCACCCTTCCGTGCTCCCTCCGAATGCAACCTTTTTTAATTGTTCACCGAATGTGGAATATTACACAGTGCGAGTTACCTCAACTTTTCTGCAATTTGGTGACGGGCTCACTCCTTGATTAATCTGTCAAATTATTAATTTGCATTTTTCTGGTTGGGGTTCAATGACAATGCCATTTATTTATGTTAAAAAAAACATAAATAAAAATAATGTCAAGAGCAATGCCAATAGCTCTAACTTTAACAAAGGCAAAACCATTGCATTGTAAATGCTTGTTGAAAGATACGGTAGAGGGATTCACTCTGGTTTCAGGGGGAAGAGTATTCCAAATCCTAGGAGCCATCCCAGAGAAGGATCGTTTATATGTTTTTTTTTATTGAATCTTTGAATTTTCAGTAGAAGGTTATCTGCACCCCTAGAGGACCTTGAGCCACCGGAGATTGTCAATTTCTGTGCGAGGTACCTGGGCGTCTTGTGGTGCAAGGCCTTGTGTGTCATGCAAGCTATTTTTAGATGAATTCTTGCTTCAAACGGGAGCCAATTCAAGGATTTTAGGTCAGGGGAGATGTGGGAACTTCTTTTCGAGCCAGTGATGAGTCTTGCTGCAGAGTTTATTGAGACTCTGAGGGGGGCTGTAGTCGCTTTTGGAAGGCCGCAAAAAGAGACACTACCATAATCCACACGAGGGATAACTAGCGCTTGTACTGCCTGTTTGAAGTCGTTGTCTGGCAAGAATGGCTTCAACTTCCTTAGAACGTTTATCTGGCAGTTAGCTCCCTTTGTAGCGTTGCTAACGTATTTCTGCATAGAGAGATTGCTGTCCAGAATTATTCCCAAGGATTTTGCTGAGTCCACAATAGTTGGTTGAACGTTGAGTGCAGTGAGATGTTGGATTAAGTTTTGCATCAAGGGGATTTTAGCGGGGGCTATAAGGAGGAATTCCGTCTTAAGCGCGTTCAGTTTGAGATGATTTTCTGCCAACCAGGTTTGGGTGGTCATAAGTGTGGAATTAAGCGGTTTAATGTCTTCTAAGGTATTAATCTTTAGATACAGTTGTGTATCATCCGCGTACATATGATATTGCACATTAGCCACTTGTAGAATTTCAGTGAGTGGCTCCATGAACAGCTTAAATAGTGTCGGGGATAGTGAGGATCCTTGCGGGACGGGAAGCCCAGCCTTACTGGTACTGGGTTGGCAAAAGTGTTGTTGATCTTGAATTGTTGTGTTCGGTTATGTAGAAAGGAGGTGAACCAAGTTAACACTGATCCTGAAAGACCCATCCTAAGTCTGAGAAGATCAAGCAGACTCTCGTGTTTGACCGTATCAAAAGCTGAAGATAGGTCTAGCAGGATGAGTAGGCATGACCCATTCTGGTCCAGGATTTGAAGCACATCATCATTAATGTGAGTCATGGCTGATTCTGTGCTGTGCCCTGCTCTGAAGCCTAATTGATAGTGGTTAAGAAGGTCAAAGTGAACGATATGTTTAGTTAGTTGGTGGTGCACAAATCTTTCAAGCACGTTGGCCAGGGTAGGGATATTGGATATAGAGCAATAGTGGTTGAGATCCGTGGGGTCAGCTGTTGGTTTCTTTAGGATGGGTGAGACCTGACCGACTTTGAGGGTGTCTGGAATACAACCTTGTTGGAGTGAACTGTTCATGATTTTGGTCCATAGCGGAAGCAGCCATGGGGTTAGGTCTTTAACAGCGTTAGCAGGTAGCGGATCGATGAGGTGGTTTGAAGGTTTCAAGGCATTTAGAATATTACCCAAAGCCTCTTCCGAATAGGTGTCAAAGGACGACCAGGCGGCTTTGTTCTGAAGGTCACACTTTGAAGGGATATGGTGTGTCGTAGTTGGTAGTGCCGGGGAAGTTTGTGAATGTGGCACAGAATAAAGTAAACGGTCCTGTGAGAGATCGTTCTTGATGTTGAGGGTCTTCTGAGTAAAGAAGGCAGAGAATTGGTCACAGTTGGGTTGCGATTGGGCGGCGTCTAGAAATCGTTGAGGTGCTTCCTTGGATTGCGATTTGATTAGCTCAAAGAGTTTTTTTGGGCGATTTCTAGCTTGGTCTAGTTGGTGTCTGAAGAAGTTTGCTTTGGTGCGCTTGATCTTCTTGTAGTAGGCATTTCTCTTTTTCCTTAGTATTTTCAGGTGAATAGTCGACGGGACTGATCTCCAGTTACGTTCGGCAACTCTGAGAGAACGTCTGTCTTCATGGAGTAGGCTATTGTACCACGGTTTTGAGTCTTTAGTGGAGACTCTCTTTAGTTGAAGAGGGGCTACCTCGTTGATTATTGCGGTCATCGAGTTGAGGTAGTGGTTGGTGAGATCATGCACGTCTGCGGTGCCAGCAGGTGGCAATAGAAGGTTGTAGCATGAGATGCACGTCTGCGGTGCCAGCAGTTGGCAATAGAAGGTTGTAGCATGAGACAGGTAGTGTGTTTGCGTTGAGTTGTTTCAAGTCTCTTTTCCAGATCTTTGGTTTCGTGGCCTGAACTGAGTTAAATTTTACTGTTTCATTGACAAAGAAGGTGATGATATGGTGATCAGACCAGTCGCAGGGTTGTATCGATTCCAGTTGAATGACGTCAGTTTTGGAGATTATTAGATCCAGGGTTGCTCCTTTCTTGTGTGTAGGGCCCTTGGCGGTTTGGGTAAGGGCTAGATCATCCAGGAAGCTTTTGAGGCAGTTGACCACTGCGCCGTTATTGTCATTCCAGTGGAGATTGAAATCACCAAGAAATATTTGGTTATTTTGCCTACCCTTTGTTAGTTGAAATCATATCCATGAGATTTTCCGAGACTTTGAGATTGTCACCTGGCGAATGATAGATGATGTGCAGAGAGCAAGCTGGTTTGCCGTTGCTGCTAAGGTCTAGGCAGAAGTATTCGCAGGAAGGGAAGACCGGGGTTGAGGTTCTATTTACGGTGATGTCACTCCGATGAATACAGGCTATCCCTCCCCCTATCTTATCAATTCTGTCTAATCTGATGATGTCGTAGTTCGGGGGAACTAGAATGTCCAACAGTGGGGTGGAGGAATCAGTTAGCCAGGTTTCGGTTAACAAATGCAGGTCTAGTTCCTGTGAGATAATGAGCTCAGCTATATCCGCAGCATGTCTGGAAGCAGATCTACAGTTTAGGAGTGTGCATTTAAGACAGGGAGTAATGAGGGAGCGGGAAGGGACTTGGGAGAGTGGGACGCTTCGGACGCTTCTAAGGTTGCGATCGACGATCCCTCTATTGTTAGGTCTGGTAACTCTGAGAAGGTTGGGGTTTATAGTAGGTATGGTCAACTGAGTAGCGGTAATGCAATTAGTGGGAGAGGGTTCGTAGGATTGTAGAAGAGGTAGCAGATCGCTCTCAGAGTGCGGGTTGACGCTTCACTTAGGGCGATAAAATATATTGTGGAGGGGAACTGAGTTCCAATTGGGTGGCATGGGTTTAGGGGAGTGAGTTATGTGGTGTGATCGGCAGTTTGGGTTAAACGCTCTAGCAGAAAAATTGCGATAAGGTTGGTTAGATATCAGATCCTTGAAAGATTGGAGTTCCTTTTTGATATGGAGTAAAGCCAACAATATTTCCTCAAATCTAAGGTCGGGTTCAGTTGTGACCGGGGTAGGAGGCTGTGTTCTGCATGTGGGTGGCTGCAGAGGTGCGGGTAAGGAAAGTGTTGGAGGTGGTGTTGTGTGAAAGGGAGGATGAGTGGGGGCTGTATATGTCTGAGTTGAGGGGGTGGATGGTTGGGATGTGGGTGGAGAGGGAGAAGTGGGGGGTGCTCATCGGGTAGTGCATTATCATCGCAGTAGTCTGAAGTTGAGATATGTGCCAACCTAAGACTACGGAGGGGGTGGATGTTGTGGGGAGAGTAGGTGTGAGGAGTATCCTTATAGGGTAGTGATGCCAAGGCCGGTGGGCTGTTGGAGGATGTAATTGAGAACAGGGGGAGCTGCGTGATTATTAAGTTCCTGTATTGACGAGACATGTGGCAAGGTATGGCCTTGCATGGGGTGAAGTGTATTAGGGGGAGGGGTAAATTGGGTGTCCACGTCGAAGACCGATGTCGGAAGAGGACAGAGTGGTGGCAGGCAGTCAGGCGTGTTGTTTGGTTTTGGTGCCGTGACATGTGGTATGTTAGCTGTGTGAGAAAATTGGGTGGAGATCTCATACGATTCCAGGGACGGAAGGGGCGGGGAGGTTGGGGGTCCAAGGTGTCAGACTGATTGGGTGAGGTGACTCCCTGTGAGATGGTCCTGGAAGGAGATTGGGCACCCACAAGGGGTTTGAACACTAGGTTTTTGATGGTAGGGAAGATGTTGTCCAGGAGAGTAAGATTGCGGTCTGTGGCTTGGATGAGGATAGTAACGTTATTGTAGAGGGTGATGGTTGCTGTCGCATGGAAGAGCTGGGAGGGCGAAATATATAAACTAATACCATGTGCAGTTTTCCTCGAAGAAGAGTGAGGTGAGGAATGCTTTCCTCCATTGGGCTCTTCACTTTGTATGGAAAATGATGTCAGAGGTTGTCATCCCGTTGTGTGTTGAGAAATAAGGATCGGCAAAGAGTGTTTCAGGGTGCGGTTTTATAAAATTGTGTTTCAACCGTTTGGCTGATTTTTTTGTGAGGTCGGAGGGGTAAATAATGTTGTTAGAGTGTGTGCCTGCAAGTTCCATTATAAGGGCAGTACAGAGGATGAGATGATATAGAGAGAGATGGGAAGAGCGTGTAAGCCTCATGGAGGAGCTTGGAATGAAGAGAGGGTTGTGAAGAGGAGGGTTGGTGCAGAAAGGGGAGGACAGTCCCTGAGGAGGTGGTAGAGGGTAGGTAGAAGGGGGATGGGTGGGGCGAGGGTAGAGTATCAATAGTCCTGGATGTAGACTGGACTGTGAGGAAGCAGAGACAGTAACTGAGGAGGTGGTTGTGGGTGGGTGGAAGCGGGCTGGGTGGGAGGCTTGGGTAGATAAGAACCTCAAGCGAGTACAGGATAGGTGAGGGAAGGTGAGGAGGTGTGCTGAGGGAGGTTGGGAAAAGAAATCTCAATACGTAAAGCGCTTACTATTAAAATCTTCTGATGTACAGTCAATCTTGCAGTAGGAGGGTGGCTAAAACAGGAATCAAGGTGCTAACTTGCTCCTGTAAGTATTTAGCTGGGTTGTTATGGAGTATAGATGAACATCTATGTAGGTGAATTGAAAAACATTGCCCCATCAAAGATGGCTTCCTTCAAGCTCCAGACTGTGTAGTAGTCCTATACCTCTTTCACTGTCCCATGCTTCTCTGTAGCGTAGTCCTCTGTCTCTTTCTATTCACCAATTACAGAGATGCCTTGAGTAGAATTCTATGTAAGAGATGAGGGAGTAGTCCGATCTCTATGTTGATAGATCAGCCATTTTGAGGAAATGCCCTGAAGAGGTTAAATGGGCAATCCTAAAATGGTGATATTGTACTATTGAACTACCAACCGGCTGACCCGAAATGACAATTATGCAAAAAAAGAACAATTAACTGTCAGTACGGAGGGCCTGTCAGCTGCCCAAAAGCGGTGACCAACCAAATAACAGCTTCCCAGCCCTGGAGTCTATGAGTGGAGGCTGCATTGAAGTAGCAGTGAAGGAAGATCGCTACCCGACACAAACAGAGCCCCTGCAACGGAGATCCTCCGGGGGCAGTTCCACTCCACTCGCCTGGCTCCGTGGGCAACCCCAGGCCCGAGACGAAATGCCAAAGGGAAAAGCGAAACGCCCTGGAGACACGGCAATGAGGGTCAAAGCAACCAATGTCAGCCACAAACGCCGGAGACCGTCTCCTACGACCCAGTCACAAGCGTTTCGCAAAACAAGCTCACCTGCTGCGCCCCAGACCAACCGGGGAACTGCGCTTCACCTCCAATCGCCCGGCACATCCAGAGCTGCAGGCAGAAAGGCCCTAAGCGCCAACTGGAAGGCATGCAGCTCCAGGGGACGGAAGTATTTCCTCCGCTGTAGCGGAGACCAGAGGCCTCTGATCTCCATCTCATACAGACTTAATTCCAGCCCAAAGACAATGCATCAAACACCACCAAGGCCTCTGGATGGGGTACGCAGGACAGCCTGCCGCAAGTTAGGTTAGGATCTTTCATCCATCACTGAAGGTCCAACGCAGCTTCATTCAAAACACTGAGAGGCAATCCCAGTGCTGACCCCACTGAAGACAGAGGTTCCACTGCAGAGCCCACATGTCCAAATGGGTCTGAGGCACCAGTGCAAGGTAGCCTCAGAACTGTCTGGGAGAAACATAGGATCAAACCTGTAACACAGGGATCATATATTGATGGCCTAGACTTGTTGCTTGGGTGTAAAGGCTTTGAATGTTACCATGTCCGGGACAGCCTCTACATAAGAAATCCTTTACATTGTCTAAAGGTAGGATTTTGTCTCGTTGATAGAGAACTCTGTAGAAGGCAGCAGCAATATGATCATCCTCAGGTGGTCCCCAACTCCTGTGCACTCCTGTTCTGCAGAGATGGTCCGCAATCACTTTCATCACCTTCATTAACACCCCAGGAGTGGATGTGAGGCTGAAGGAGAAAATAGTGAACTAAAAACATTCCTTACCTAGCACAAATCAGAAGAACCGCCTATGGCATTCCAGGACAGGTACATGAAAACATGCATCCTGCAATCCCAAGGATAACACAATATTCCCAAGATCTACTGGAGAGAAAAACAGGGCCAGAGTCAGCAGCTTCAATATTTCCACCCAAAAGAAGGTGTTCAAGAAACAAATGTCCAAAATCAGTCTGAACCCACAAATTTTTTGGGGTACCAAGAAGAACAGGACCATCAACTGCTACCTTTGTCCATCTCATGGATCCCTTTTCTACAAAAATAAAAAACTTTTTTGTAAGGATGGAGGCATGTTCTGCTGAAGTCTAAGCAAATACAGGAGGAATAGTATGAGGGAATGATAGAAAGGGAAGGGGCAGAAGTATGACTGACAATCTGCAGGACCCAATGGTCAGAGGTAACTGCATGTCAGTTGGACAGGTAAAAATGTATTCTATCCCCTCCCCACCCCCGCTCACTGGTTACTCCCAAAGGGAGCATCAGTTTGGCTTTGCTCTGGAAGATGCAAGGAAAGAGGAAGACTAGACAAGGCCCTTTGATGGTGGACAACACAAAAGGACTCAACAGTCTGCTGCACTGGCTGAGATGGCTGCCTCTGGGGATAGGCTGGACCCCATCACTAACCCCTGAACTTCAGGTATTGTTGATGGAACTGGCAGGCTGTAGAGAGCATGCCTAAGGACTTGAAAATGGCACAGATATATTCAAATCTCTCCAGCGCTGTAACCACCTCGTCATCAAATAGCCTGGAGCCATCCCAAGCAAATCCACAAGGGATATCTGCAAATCCCCAAATGAACCTATGTTTTGCATTCAGGTGTGGCAATAAATCAATACACCAATGCCCATAGCCAGACCTACACAATATGTGGTGTTCAGCTAGGCCCACAAAATATATTTTGACAGTGTCCTGTCGGTTGTGGATGATTTGTGAAAAAGCGTTCCCCATAGTCCAAAGTGCATGAGTGTATCTGTCCAGAAGGCAGACTGCACATAAAGAATATAAAGCCAAACGGGAATAAGAGAAAACCCTCTTGCCAAGACCATTAATGCACTCGGATACTCTCCAAGAAGGTGTGGCAGTATGGAGACTGCATTCAGATTAACTTGCCTGCAGAAGTCAGCACCGCAAGGCCTTCCAGTTTGGGTGCAGAGTCAAGAATGCTGGACACCCAGAATAGGCCGATAGTGACTAGCAATGGAACAACTTAATGGTGGAGACAACCAAGGATTCCACCACAGTCAGAGTGTCTGTCAGAGTCTTGTTGAAACACAGCAGGGGCTCTGAAGTTGAAGGGCGAAGTCAAAAAATGTCATTAAGGTTGGCCTTAGTTGCCACATTGACAACTGCAGCTCCAGCATACCTGGTGCTCTACGTACTACCACATCAAAAGAAGTGCTTTACTCTGTGGGAGGCCAAATAGGGCAGTCCAATTCAGTTTCTGGTGAAGTGTCTCGACCACTAGTATTTTGAGGGTCTAAGTATAACACATTATCAGTGTAATGCGGAATCAGCAAATTGCCTGCGTCAAAAGCTGGATGACCAAGTCTTGTCTCAAACTTAATGGAGACAAGACAGAGCTCATGCTCCTGGGTCACACTTTACCATCTACCATAGACACTCTCTGGCCCCCCAGCTTAGGTCCGGCTCCAGCTCCCAAAGACGCCATTAAGAGCCTTGGTGTCTGGCTCGACGGGTCCCTGTCCTTTGACCAACAGGCAACAAAACTTTCTGCCACTTGCTTCGGCATCCTGAGAGTCATCAGGAAGATCTTGCCTCTACTCCCCTTTGAAGCAAGAAAAACCGTAGTCCTGGGCCTGATCCAATCGCGGCTGGACTATGGAAACGCATTGTATCTCGGAGCTCCTGACTTCACTTTACGCAAACTACAATTAATACAGAACTGCGCAGCCAGAACACTTTTACAAATCCCCCGCAGATCCTCAGTAAAACCAGGACTAAGGATACTGCACTGGCTCCCCGTAACGGAAAGAGTAGATTTCAAATCACTCTGCATCGCACACCAGACTTTCTGGTCTCGAGGCCCGGCTATCAATCTCCCTCTCATTACACCCTACCTACCCACTAGACAGCTGCGTTCCACCTCTGCTAATCTAGCCATTGTGCCGCAAATAAAGAAATCAAGGTCCGGAGGCCGTTCCTTCTCCTACAATGTGGCAAAAAAGTGGAACGCCTTGCCTCAGCATCTCAGATCAAACCCCGACATTCTCTCCTTCCGCAAACAGCTGAAAACGCTACTGTTTACTACATAATCAATGGAGCTGAATCTGCCTTCCTTCCAATTTAAACCTCAGCAATATTCTTAGCGCTTGGACGCCTCAGGGCAGCTACCCGCGCTTTAGAAATCCGAATTCATTCATTCATTCATTCATTTTCCCTATCATATGGAATATTCTGAAAGACCATCAGAGCCTGAACTAAATAAGGCTTCAACGAGTTGAAGTATTTAATGCCAAGGCAAAGGCATTTCCAGAAAGTCTTGAAATACCACTAGCTGCGTCTTAGTAATTTCATAAGGAGACAGTGGCTTAGATCTCGACAAACTCTGAGCGTTAGGGTTGAAAACCCGATCTTGCACTGGCCTGGCCGTAACCAGCATTGGCTCTTGGAAAGTCTCTAACTGTTGTGGAGTTAAAGATGACCTGGAAAATTCAGGACACACTGTGTACAGCTCTGGAATTAGATAGACACAATTGGTGCAAAGCCTTGCCTTTAGAATCACCCGGATCAGGAGGGACAGTGAGTGAAAGACTCCCATCTAAATATCTCGTGTTTATAAAAAGATTTGTCTTTGGACTTCGTCTTAGACTTACCTGATGACAGGGACCTGGGTGACCTTTAACGAGACATCTTCTTGTGGTGGGTGGTGTGCAACTTCACCTCCTGCTCCCTGATGGCCTTGAGTTGCATCAGGGAGCACCTGTCGCATGAATGAATCATTCCTATATCCGAGACACCAAAGACAGATATCATGTAGGTCCACAACCAACATCTGCTTTCTGTATGCGCAGAACAGCTTGAAAGCTATCGTTTTTGGGGAAGAGTTACCTAGCTCCAAATAACAAAAAAGTAATTTTGAAAGAAAGTAAAGAACCGACTAATTTTAGGAGCGAAACTCCGGATCTAATTTTTAAAACACAGGGGAAAAAACAGAAAAAGGACTAGCGTCAGTACACAGTGGTGTCACCTATATAGGTTTCAAAACTGTGACGGACTGAGGTTGCTGTAGAGTCCAATGGCATCATCTACCAGTGTGTGGGAGCAATGGCCAAAAAAGTTTCCAAAAGCAGTTTGACACCTGTGCGTAATACACAAGGTAAATAATCTGCAGTTACAAGCACAAGTGCCTGCTTCGTCATAAATGGCAACCAACCCAGCTCTGATGACAAGCATTCACCCAAAAAGCAGGTGTGATTAGCTACAGCAGGATCACAGAGAACATGTAATATATAAAAAAAAATTACTGGGAGTATATGGTTGTAGTGCCATTATTTATAACGTGACATGAGACTGCATAAACACCAGTAGCACCTTTAATTTGTTCCAGACTCTTGGCAGGACCTCTCACTTCCAGTAACTGGCATTCCAAAATCATTGCAGTGCATGTGGACAATATACCTTGCGGGTAAGGAGCTAAGAGGGGGAGAAGAGAAGTGGGAGAAAGGGGAAGAGGGACTGGGAGACAGACAGTGTCAGAAGCCCGAGGGAGTGTATGGAAAGAAGACAGGCAGGAGTAGTCGTCATTTGGGACAACTCTTTATATTTTTTAAAGGGACTTTCCTCCTTTTTTGACCAGACTGTTGATATTCACAACTTTTTTTCCTTACATCAATCTTCCTAAATTATCCCCTCCCCACAACCCCTCATCCTGGATCCGTTCTTCGTGCTTTCTCTGCCGTAAGTGAGGGCATTATGAACGACAAGACCTTGCTGTCTCTCTGCCACATCGTACGTGAAATGCTTCTCAGGTTTTATGAGAAGCTCTGGTGCCAAAGATCACACAGATCCCAAAAATCTATTAACTGCTGAACCCGTCTCCTGGGCAGACTCTCAATGTAACTTACACGGGTTCTCATGTATAACGAGTCCAAAAACCACAACACTTTGCAGACTCTGAATCATTTTGGCAGGTGTTTGTTAGCTTTGGGAGGACTGTAAACGAGATTCATTGTCAAACGTTACTGCAATTCAATTGCAAGAACGTCTAGCATGGTCTGGTAACAGGAGACCTTGAATGTTCAGGAAAGGCATTGCTATGGTGGCGTAAGTGTAGAGCTTGTCAATGTTCAGAGCAGCGGCTTGTTGCTTATTTGCCATGTGCAGAAAAGGGCAATAGGGGCCACTGCCATGTAGAGGCATAGCCCTCTCTGTGGGATGTACACCTCTGACTGCACAAACTTCATGAACTCAGGCATAACTTTCTCCGCCTCGCCTCTGGCATATTAGTTTTCAAGAAGCATGTGCACCGAGGTCAGAAGGCATTTCGTGCACTGAAGTTGTAAAAATCCATGCTCAGGGTAGTCATGGCTATCAGAAGGGTAATGCCTTGAAGGAAAGTCCTAAAACAATTAAAAACAGCACAGTCCTTGAAATGCTTTTCTCCACACAATTGATCCCTGGTAGCCAGCCTTCTGGTAGCATAGCTTCTTGTGGTGTGGAGAGGTGGAATCATAGCACTGCAGGTGTACCAGCTTTCCATAAGGCTAAGGGGAGTCCTCTAGAGCAGTGTACTGTTGGGGTGGCATGAGCTACTGATGGATCAGTGAGCCCAAATGTGTGAATGGATTGAGCCCCATTGAGCTTCAGTGGATGGAAAAGCAGAAAGCAAACGCCAGAATGTCTTCATCATGCTTCAATACAATATTTCTTCGTACATCACCCACTTTCTATCCCATTTGGATTCAAAAACTTACGATCATATTAGAGGGGTGGACTTTTACTCTTCAAATGTTGCTTCTTTAAAATTGTTTCATTTAATTTAATTGGAGTGAAACTGAATATAAAATTAAAGGAGAGGTAAAACTATGACTAAGCGTAAACACTTAATTTTATGTTGTATGATGCTCAACTTCAGTCTGTACCATCAATGCATTTGGTATTAATGCAGAATCGATTGACAGGCTGTGATAAAGGTCATTCACGTTGCTTGAGAAGGCTGACAAGACAAGCACTATGAGAATCTTGCATCACGCATCCATTTCCTTGTAATGAGCTCTAGAATTTGGCAAAACCCTCGACGCTAATATTCAAATGCCAGTCACACTTATTTCAACATCTCTAGCAAGCAACCAAAAAAAAAAGAGTAAAAACACCATTTAAATGGTGTGCAGCTTGTCAAACATGCGAGAATGTAGTTCCATTCACCTGTGTGTCAGAACTATTGAAATAACAATTTTATACCAATTGTATGTACTGTAAGTGTACCGATGTAGGTAGTAATGGGCACAGATCAAGAAAGTGAGATCCCAACTCTGTAAAACGTGTTGACTTTTAATGATTCCACTTATCCAAGCAATTGCCTTGTTTAAAGTGGACAGTGTGGCACAATCCATTTAGAGTTTGCACGGCCTCGTTAAGAAGTTTAATTTAGATTCAACTGCATAAATTACAAAAGAACCTAGCTATCCTCACGCTGCAAAGGCTTTCTACAAATAAGAATGTTAATGGGTTACCAAGATAAAACCCTGTAGGACTTGGGTACAATTTAGAAGAGAAAAATCGTAAAGCACCATATCGTTATGGGAATTCGCTTTTTGGCACATGATATCAAATCCTGTGACCTCTGAAAAGGACAAACTGCATCCAAATTAATTATCAGTCATGTGATGCTAGAAATAAAGTGAGCCTCCTGTGTACTGTCAAATTAAATATGTTTTGATTAAGCGGTAGCTAAGGGGCTTAACAGACATCACAGTTTGTGGAAAAGCCCAGCAAAGTACAGTAGTATGCGATAGATGCATATTTATTTATTTATATAGCGCAAACTTGCCCGGTGAAATTCAAGGCAAGCTTGAAGGAAGATGAGAGGCAGATTTAAATCACACACAAACAGCAAATAACCAGATTTTAAAAGGAAATCAGAATCAACATTTTGTTTACATTTTCCTGAAAAGGTCTTCAATGCATTTGCACTGGTGATTGCCTGTCATCTGCTTCTATGAGGAAGGGTGGCTGACAAAGTACACAAGGACCAAGTGACAGTCACCGAGGAGAAGGCTTCTCTAGCTCCCAGGGGTCTCAGAAGGCCACCAAGGTTAGGACATGACTAATTAGGACGTATAAAGGGTTATAGTGCCAACAAGATGGAGTTCAGGATTTCTATGTTGTTCCTCTACCTTAATATTCAGGGTGACGTTCTAGAAGGGATCCACGGTCTTACAAACTGTGCGATGATGAGATGATCCACTGCCACTAGGACTGTGAGTGGATGAGATGGCCCAATGCCACGAGAACTGTGAGTGGATGAGATGGTCCACTGCCACGAGAACTGTGAGTGGATGAGATGGTCCACTGCCACGAGAACTGTGAGTGGATGAGATAATCCACTGCCAGGAGAACTGTGAGTGGATGAAATGGTCCACTGCCACGAGAACTGAGTGTGGTGAAATGGTCCACTGCCACGAGAACTGTATGGATGAGATGGTCCACTGCCACGAGAACTGTGTATGGATGAGATGGTCCACTGCTACGAGAAATGCTAGTGGGTGAGATGGTCCACTGCCACGAGAACTGTAAGTGGATGAGATGGTCCACTGCCACGAGAACTGTGAGTGGATGAGATGGTCCACTGCCACGAGAACTGTGAGTGGATGAGATGGTCCACTGCCATGAGAACTATGAGTTGGTGAGATGGTCCACTTCCGCAAAAACTGTGAGTGGATGAGATGGTCCACTGCCATGAGAACAGGGTGCGAGATTATCTACTGCGATAAGGAATGTGTGTGGGAAGAAAGGATCCCATGCCTTAAAAACTGCTTTGAATGCAATGATCCACTGACATGGAGAGCTGTGTGTGGATGAAATGGTACTCAAAGCATCGAAATGTTAAGTGGCATCATGGAAAACACAGAACAGAGCTCACTTGACCAGGGCTTTCGGGCTTGCTCTTCTGAAGTACCCGACAGAAATTGACATTTCTACTTTTATTTCGGCTTTTCCCTAATCGTTTCTCTTATTTGACTTTTTTCTGTAATGAAAGAAAGATTCTTTTTTATAACAGCCTTTGGAAACAGAACGGGTCTACAAGCAGATGTCCCTGAAGGCTGCCCCTCTCTGTTACAAAGTCCTAGAATAAATTATACGAGTCTGCTTCAAATCCTAGAGTGCCTCAGTGTTGAAGAATGAGAAGCCCTTCAAAGTTCAATAAGCAATACATGTTCTGTGAGAAATATAGTCACTCCAACACCCCAACTCCAATAACCCCGCAAACAAAAGGGCTCAGGCCAGCATATCGGTTCACATGTTCAAACTAGTAACTGGTCACTTTCCAATAAAATTTGCCCTAGGTGATTCTTTCTTGGCAGCCCAAACAGATCTTCACACATTCTCAACTATGTTCTACATTTTATCAAGTGAATCAGATCAATCCCTTGACCCTCCTTCAGATGAAATCAGTCACATTAATCACATAGTTATGTCAATTAATTTATATAGTTTCACAGTGGTGGTGAATTATGAGTTTTATAGTCAAGTAGGGATGGAACATTTGGTAGGAAATGAATTTTGTCGAACTCTTGGAAAGAGGTGGGAAGTTGGGGATGCTTCAAAAACCAAATATCTTACACACGGTAGAATGCAGCAAAGAGAAAGTGATTTAACAAGCATGGAATGAAGATGGAGGAGGAATATGTATCGCGGAGAATGGAAAATAAAACATCTCCAGTAACCTGCATGTCACAGGTTTAAATGGTGGCCAACTCAGCCTTCCATTCTTCAGGGGAAGTTCAATCGAGTACTCAGCCTTCCATTCTTCAGGGGTAGTTCAATCGACAACAACACCTATTTTTTACAGAGCTTAAAAATGGCAACATGAAGAGCTATAAAAAGGTATTATGTAATTACTATTATTAAAGGATTACCCACGTACAACACAGATCACATAGCAACCCTTAATCAGTGTTCAAACACTGCAGCACAATGGGTGCGAGTGTGTAAATGACTAAAGATCCTCTGATTGTAACACAATGTATCTACATCATTTTAAACAGTAAATATTACAAATGGCATTTCTAGGTATTCCAAACAATTTGCAAATAAATTAAATTTCTTTTACTATCACATACTTTTTCAATTCTAAAAAACTGTTATAATGGTACTTTTAGAAAGCCAAACACCCCACTCAAAATAAGAAATTCCAATATGCACAAATTATTTCCACCACCATCTATAAAACTTTAATTTTGTGTTTTTTACACGTAAAACGGCCTCACAAAAAGGCATAATAGGGACAAAGTGAGCTGAAACCCTTCTTTTCTAATACCAGTTATCACAAACTACACAACACATTTCTTTCTTGCATCAACAAGACTAGAATCGTTTTGGAAATAAAAAAATACTGTTCAAACCATCAATATTTTATGAGAACATTTTGTACAGTGCCAAACGGGAGACAGAGATAGAAAGAAGCCAACACAGAAATCTGATGCCAGAAAAGTACAGCCGGAGGGGGATGGGGGGGCGTGGGGGGGTCATTACCCTAGCCTCTCTAAAGTTAGATGCACTGTTGTCAGTGTCAATGCTGCTGAGACATCCTCTCTCCCATCCTCGCCCCTCTTAAAGTAGCTTGGAGTATCATCTTCGCTAACCCAGAGCATCTTTTGCAGCACCCAGTCTCAGCTGCCCTCCCTTTCCACGGACACCAGTACTCATGTGGTCTGCTTTAAACAGTAGTTAATTGAAAATGTTTTTAGCATGATCAACATTGTGTATTTATTATTATCGTGGTGAAAACAAAAAGAATTAATGAATTGCGTAGGGAAGAGCCTGTGTCTATTTTGGTGCCCGAGTTGTGTGTTAATGATAGAAGTGACACTGGAATCCAAACAGAGTTGGGTTGGTAGGGCTGTGGGGAGCATCTGTACTGGAGAGGAAAAGAAGAGCCGATCTTCTCATTTGCAATTCTTACCGAGTATCTGAAAGTGCAAGATGGTGGCAACACAGATTCGGAGATGAAATGTAACTTGCATACTGCCAAACTCTCCTTGGCATGTGCTGAGGAAACACGGCTGGGCAGGCGAGCACATTTTACACCTCGAGCCAGAAAATCGCAGAGTCAGGGGCGAACAGTGTAGGTAGAGACTACGAGAGAGGCAGAAAGAGTCTAGACTCTAGAGGAAAGAGATGGCAAGAGAGAAAGTGGAAGGAAGAGCAAGGGGAAGAGTGAGGGAGTGCAAGTGTGAACGAGTGTGTGTGTATGTTTGTGTGAAAGAGAGAGAAATAAGCAATGGCGTGACATATCGAGAGAGAGGAACAAAGAAAGTAAACCATGGGAAATAGTGAGAGAGAGGGAGAAACAGAGAGGGGGAAACAAACACAGAGTGCGTGTTAGTGTGTCTTTATGATTGTCTGAGCGGGAGTGTGCGTGAAAGAGAAGTCCGTGAATGAGCGCTTCAGGGGACGTGTGTAAGAAAGAGAGTGTCGGGCAGCTTGCTTGCAAAGGTTGCCGACAAACAGCTCCTGGAAGGCTTGGTTCCGAAGTACTTAAGACAAGCACCGGTATATCTCGGCACAAACGTGGATTCAAAACATGGTAATGCCAATGGCCATAGGGCAGCTCTCAGTCCATCGCCAATCAGCCTTTCAATGGTAGGTAAAAGCACGCAGGGGATATACCCAAGCTTCAGGTCAACTCCAGCAATTTTTAAGTGGGTATATATCAGAAATACCGATGTAGTGCTTAGCAAGATAAAGCTATACTCAGACAGTGTTGCTGCAGGGCATTTGCACAGCCTGGTGGGCGGATCAGACTGCTTAAAAGATCGGTCACAACCTATTCTGACAAGTTAAATTGCCCAATCACTCTTTGCAAGCGAGGATTACAGGAGAGAAAGGCTCTTCAAGAACCAGCCACCTAAGTGTCTACATACTAAAAGAACGGTCCACTTCTCACTTGGTATACAGCTACAGCAGAGAAAGAATCGTTAAAAAATATAATATAATGTGCAGTGTTAGTAACAGTCCAACCAAACAAACAAACGAAGCAACAAAAGCACATGCTGTTCACAGCCACTTTTAACTATGACATTCACATTTACAATCATTCTTTTGTGGTTATACATTAAATGATTCCAGAGCAGGAAAGATTGGAAAATGGCATGCAAGGACATCGCACAATGGAAAAAAATAAACAATTTTACAATTAGACTACTGTCAATATTAGAAAAGAGAACGTTGCCAACGAATGTTTTTTGTCTTTACATTGTGTGCTCACCCAGACTTGCAAAATACTTTCCTAAGAGTCCAAGGATCAATCCAGTCCTGTTACCAACCTCCTTTGAAAAGTACACAAGCCAGCGAATGGACAAATATGCCACTGCACTGGACTTTAATTTTTCGATTTGTCTTCTGAAGAAAAAATTAACACAACAACGAACTTTTTTCAATGAAGTTCCTTTGATTCACAAATACACTATCATCCCATCCCAAATGCTAAACGTAAATGAAAAAAATTGAATAAACGATATGAGTTTATGAACAAGCAATTACAGGTAAAGCAGAATTAAGAAAGGTGCGCACAGAACAATCAAGGCATGTCAACCAACAAGATCCTATGCTACCTATTGCCGCACCTATTGCCGCATGGCAGTCCAACATTCTTCGAAAAGTTCTGGAGCCAGGCCAGCTTTTCAAGATAATCCTTCACTCTGTAAATGATTCCTGTTAGGTTTATCTGCATATAGATGCATTATGTGCATATCCTGAAAAAACGATGGATTTGGGCCCAGATCTTTGAACTGGGGTGAGTGTGTGACATTGATCCACATTCGGTCCATCACCTGTTGTGTTTGCATATTCCGCCCTAAGTGCGCTGGGGATGCCCAGACGTGGGTCCCAGGCACTCCACACCACTTGGAGTCAAGCTAGCCGGGCTGATGAGAGGTGTTACCTCGAAACCGGTCCGGTCCTCGGATGCTTGATTCCGTTCTGGGAAGGACATGGCTTTTGTAGTTCGGACTGGACTGTTCCCATGGGGCACAGGGTCAGAGCTGATTTGCATATCGCCATTGTCTAACCCAGGGTGGTGTGGAGTGCAAAAAAACGATGGATTTGGGCCCAGATCTTTGGACTGGGGTGAGTGTGTGACATTGATCCACATTCGGTCCATCACCTGTTGTGTTTGCATATTCCGCCCTAAGTGCGCTGGGGATGCCCAGACGTGGGTCCCAGGCACTCCACACCACTTGGAGTCAAGCTAGCCGGGCTGATGAGAGGTGTTACCTCGAAACCGGTCCGGTCCTCGGATGCTTGATTCCGTTCTGGGAAGGACATGGCTTTTGTAGTTCGGACTGGACTGTTCCCTTGGGACACAGGGTCAGAGCTGATTTGCATATCGCCATTGTCTAACCCAGGGTGGTGTGGAGGGCAAAAAAACGATGGATTTGGGCCCAGATCTTTGGACTGGGGTGAGTGTGTGACATTGATCCACATTCGGTTCATCACCTGTTGTGTTTGCATATCCTGAAAATCTAGCATAGCCGTGGCCCTCATGGACCAAGTTTGACATTGATTGTAGAGAATGTGAGAGGGGCTGCTGAGAGCATATTGGTCTAGAAGTGAGCTGTGTTTGACATTTTGTCCCCATGTTAACATTCTGCCTCTGAAACAGATCACTTGTTGATCCGATCCACTTCACGGAGCAGTATGGGCTCCTCGTGCATTTGCTGCCTGCCACAACTCCTCCGATGTTCCTCAAGAACTATGTAATGCTGAGTTTGGGATTTTCATTCAGATACTGTGGGTGGAGAGAGCTTACACCAGAAAACCAATGGCATTTCAGAACACCTGCCAGCCTGGGTGGCTCCCTCTGCTCTCTATGGTCCTGTAACGAAGGCTTATTGATAGTCAGAGACCCGAGTGAGGTGGACTGAGCAGTGTAGGCTCTAAAACGAGGGTCATAAACTGGAGTTAGGCAAGTAAGTATAGAGTTCCATTATGAAATATGGGGATTTTTATTGCAATGCAGTCTTTCAGTGGGATACCAATGACACTGTCTGATCTAAATAAATCCTAAAACAGTGGTTACAGATATTACAACTTTCCTAATCTGAAATCATATTACCACAGAGGTGTCTGTACATTAACTTGGCATATAATAATTTAAAGGTTTCACAATATTTAAAGAATTGTGGAGAGCAAATTACATTTTATCTCAGTCCTAATAGCCCTACACCACCTATATGGGGCTGCTTGTGGAAGTTATTCTGCATCTTGTAAGGTATAAGACACCAGTCTTCCTTTGAGAACACCAAAAATTACTATCCTAAACCACAGTCTAACTCCGTCATGGCCGGTCCCAAGCCCAGCTGCAAAAGGAGAAGAAAGGTTATGCGTGCGGTTAGCTACCCCACCATGCAAAAAATCCTAGTTACAGAAACGTCAACCAAAAGACATCCCGGCCTTGGGGAGAGAGGAATCTCCTTCACAGAAAGCTATGCGCCTTGTGGTGAAAGTTAATGATCTCTGGAAGCTACAAAGCTGACCCCCCCTGCTTTTAATGAAGACCATTGGGACATGAAATGTCACGGCCATGTACAAGACAGGCAAGACAGCTCAAGTGGCAGCGGGAATGAAAAAAATATGACTGTGTCCTGCTTGGCATCAGCAAGACCAGATAGACACCGTCCGTACAGAAAAGACTGGCTCCAGGAGAAATGCTGCTGTATCCTGTAGAGAACGGGCCACATACTCACGGAGTAGCACTGATGCTAGCAGCAGCAGCCGACAGCACTCTGATTAGATGGGAAGCCCATGGCCCCTGAATGCTCACAATGAGCATTCACACAAAGAAAAAGAAGATCAACATGAATGTTATCATGTGCTATGCACCTACAAAAGACAGCAAAGAAGAGGAAAAAGAACAGTTTTTCAACAGACCCCGGTCTACCCTGGAGAAATACCTTGAGAGAAACAGCGTCAGACTAATTGGGGACCTCAGTGCCAAGATTGGAAGCAACAACACTGGGTATGAAGAAGTCATAGGCAACCATGGCTTTGGTGACATTAACGAGAATGGGTGGCAGATCTCTGCACCCTGAACAGTCTGCTGACAGGCAGTAGTGTATTCCCACACAAAACAAAATACACAAGGCAACGTGGGTGTCACCAGACCATTCAACAGAGGATCAGATCACCATGTCTGCATTGCCATGAAGTTCCGGAATACGTGATAATGATAAGAGGAGCAGAAGTGGTGTCAGACCATCACCTTGTCGCGGCCAGGCTAAATCTGAAGAAAGCATGGATGAAACCGACAAACCAACACCAGCAATAGAACACCAACCTCCCCAACGTTGCACAGAAACAGAGTGAATACTCAGTCACCCTCAGAATCAAGTTTTAAAGTTCTGTAAGAACTGGAGGATGACAGAGACCCAATAGAAAGTCATAGGGAGAAGATCAAAGAAACAGTGATATCAACCTGCCCGCAGGTCCTGGGTCCCAAGAAACACCAGCATAAAGAATGAATCTCAACCAAGGCTCTCTGCAAAATCCAAGAGAGAAAGGAAAAGAAAGCTGCAGTAAACACCAGCCAAATAAGAGCAGAAAAAGCGACAGCTCAACCAACAAGGAAGCAACGGGAAGCCTAAGAGCAGACGAGCAAAGATTCATCGATGATCTGGACATAGAAGCCCAGGAAGTAGCAAGCCATGGAAACTTGAAAGAGTGTACGACATAACAAGGAAACTCTCCAGCGGTTACAGCCAGCTGGAAAGACCCGTTAAAGACTAAGCTGGGAAGACAATCATGGGTAATTAAGGCAAACATCGAAGATGGGTGGAGCACTTTGAAGAACTGTTGAATCAGCTTGTGCTGTAGTCTCCACTTGACATACAGCCAGCTGACGAGGACTTAACAATCAACTTCAGCAGACCAAACAAGGAAGAAATACGTCAAGCCATCAAACATCTGAGAAATGGGAAGGCAGCAGGAGCAGACAACATTCCTGCAGAGGCACTGAAGGCAGACATTGAAACATCAGTAGACATGCTCGGCCCACTGTTTGGAAGGATCTGGGAAGAGGAAAAAGGTGCCATCAGACTGGAAGGAGGGGTTACTTATCAAGATCCCCAAGAAAGATGACCTGAGTAACTGAGCAAATTATAGAGGGATACATTTTCTATCAACCCCAGGAAAAGTATTCAACAGAGTCATTCTGAACAGAATAAGGGAACAAGTCGATGCTCAGTTGCGAGGCTAGGAAGCTGGCTAGCCCGAAGATAGAGCTTGCACAGACCAGAGAACAACACTGAGTAGTTGACAGAATGGAACTCACCCCTCTATGTCAACTTAATTAACTACAGGAAGGCGTTCAACAGCATGGACAGAGAGACCCTTTGGCAACTCCTTCGTCACTACAATGGGTCATAGAAAAGCAGGGCATCACAGACTCCTACGTCAAGGCAAGAATCAGCAAAGCAAGGGTTGCCTTCATTCAGCTAAAGAAGATCTGGCGCTCCAAGGACCTAACACTGCAAACCAAGATCAGGTTTTATAACACTAATGTAAAATCGGCCCTTCTGTAAGAAACAGCAACATGGAGGACAACAGTGACTACCACCAACAAAGCTCAGACCTTCATCAAAATATGTCTGAGGAAAATCCTCCAAATCCACTGGCCAAATATCATCAACAACAATGACTTATGACAGCAGACTTTTCAACTCCCTGCTCATGAAGAAATCAGGAAAAGACACTGTGGTTGGATAGGTCACACACTCCACAAGCCCACATCAAAAACCACTAAGCAAGCCCTGACCTGAACCCCTGAAGGGAAAATAAAATGAGGAAGGACAGAGATGGCTGGAGAGTCCTGGTTGATGGCCTATATCCCAGGAGGGTTAGTAGGCATAAGTAAACAGCAGTGTATTTCAGTCAGTATCATACTGAAGGATGTCCGGCACAATACAGAGTCTGAAGTGGACAGCACTGAAGATGTCCATGGGCCAAGAATCTTTCAGTTCTTTGGAAGTCTGTCTACTGACAAACGGATTACAATTAAGGTTGAGCTTATGCCTGGTATAGATGCACTTAGGCCCACTTAGTGCACTTGAGTGGCCTCCATCCATATAGTTCAATAGGAGCAACTGCGCTCTTGGAAGGGTAACCTAGACAGAATAGAGGACTCCACACAAAAAATGTGCACTCTTTCCATGGGAAGACAGAATAGATTGAAGTGCTGAGGTGATTCAATGTTCAACCCACTACGGAACAGGAGCTCATGAAAGATGTGTGCTGACTGGATGCAAAGTGTGAGGCAATTTGCTGTGCAACTGGTATCCTTATTCTACTGGAATGTCAAGAATGAATCTGGAGTGAGATAACATGCTAAATGGTTTGTCAAAACATTCAACAAGCTATGCAAAACCTGCAGTAACAGAATTTCAGGACAAGAGACCGAGCAGAAAGGAGAAGGTTAGGTGGCAGGATTATGCCCAAGACTCCTCATGGATGTGTATTGCAATCCCAGTGGAAAAACACCATGTGCCGTTCCTCCCCACTTCCCAAAAGAAATCCAGATCCTATTCAAGCAAAACCTTTTTGCTACATAATCTCACTTGTAGCTTATTAATTGTTGACGTGTACCCACCCCCCAAGCCTTGATACCACCACCACTTTATCCCTCCAGTTTTCCCACCTTGCCCAGAAATAAACCTTCCTCCCCCTGCCTCCACCCACCCCTCGCACTCAGCCCCCTTCTTTTCTACCTCCACACCTAACCTACTGCACACCTAAGCAACCCTGCTACTGCAGTGCACTTCCTTGGACCCCCTACTTCATCCCTCTGCTTTAATTCTCCAATTTGGAGTTGCCTGCCCTTCTCCAAGAAGATCCCTGTTTGTTCCTCCTTCGCTGTATAATGTTACCTTACTTTGCAGTCCAGTTAGATCCTTGCTATATAAACCCCACACATTGATTGCAATACTTCTTGTTTAGGAAGTCATAAAGAGTCAATCAGGCTGATTGGTGACATATTTTATGAAAGAGTCCAAGCCAGTAAGTGTGAATGTAGTTTAAATGCTGGCAGTAAGGTCCATAACACTCCTCTTGCATGCACATTAGAAAGACTGAATTGAGCAGGGAGACTTCCAGATCTCAATCATTACAATGATATCCTACGGTTACATTAGGGTCACTAGGTAAAGAGAATTAAAAGCTGCCAATGGTGTTAGAAAAGAGCTATTTAGTGGTCAAACATCACACAGCGAGGTCTGAAATGTCACACAACGAATCCAGTAAGACATCTTACAGTCTTTAGACAAAGATGCCACCCTGCATTTTGCCACGTAACTCTAGTGAAAGTCCCTTGGTCCCCTGTACTGCTTTGCAATCATACAGTCAAAATGTGCTTTTGGTTTCTAGTGGCAGGTGAATCTCACCCTGGAGTTTGTGGTCACCTTTGATGTAGGCATTCTTAATAACGTTGGGCACTGTAAAGGTTTGTGCACTTAATGACAAACCACAAGAGGTGCCCACCCGCACAGCAACATAAAACAAGGAGTCAGACAAAAATATAGGTTGTCCAATTGTAGAGACCTTAGAAAGCCCAAAGTCAATATATGTTGTTTGAGGAAAGATGTAGTCCAAGCGTGCATGCAAATGGCTGTCTCGCCTGTAGGCATGTTGGGCTTTGTTGTATCTAGCCTAGACGGATAAAACAGCACTGTTAAACTCACCTGCAACTAAACATATAGCTCCCCATATGTACATATTAAAGGACCACGTGCTCATGCATCAGAATGGGGCATTCAAGTATGTGGCAATCGAAAAAGTATGATTGAGCGGGTATTGTGTTTATATTATAAAACGCACACCTAAATGTTTTAGGAAAGATGCCTCATAGTTATGCACCTGGTTTAGGAAACAGCTTTGCTGAACTAGAAATCCTGCATTCCTTCCAAGTTCTGTCAAGGTCCTCTCCAATACATCACTGAGCCACAGGCCTGGAATGTTCCTAACTTGTAGTACATCAGACACAAAGTTAATGCTGCGGCTGCACTGCAGGCTATCCACAGCACAGCGAGATTAGGAAACAAACTGGCATAACAAATGAGTATCCAAACACATAACACCAAAGCAGTGCACGACAAAATGCACAGTAACAGAATGTTAAAAAGCATTCTCTCATGAAGCCTTTCCCACGTTAAAATCAACAAAACAGTTGTATATCAAGTAGCAAGAAGTTATATGAGAATCTGCGGTTTTCTGTCCCAGGTCGCTAAGTATTCGTCAGTACGCAAAGACGGAAATTCAGGCTGCCTAATAAAATACAAGCAAATTTGAAGCTTTTGTAAGTGCTTGCAAGAAAACTACTTTCCATGATCATGTAGTCAAATATCATAACATTAGTACCTCAATTGCGTGTGCTACGCCAGAACAGTCATAATTATCAACGTCTTCAAAAGATAGGAAAGTCACCAGAGCTCCATAGGAAAAGACAATTGTTTGATTTGAGACAAGAAAGTACTTTAGGGGCAAAAATACACACTTCTATAGGGGTACACTAATTTTTTTATCATTTACCAAGTAAATGTGTATGTCTCACCTGCCCTTGAAACAAACATTTTAAAGCAAACAAAAGCAATGTCTACTGCCCTCCCAGTGTAAAAAATATGATTAAGACTGAGAGCCACGACCCAAGCTCTAAAGTCTGTTGAGCCTAAAACCCCCACAAAACGTGCTGAGTACAACATCAGACCTAGACCGCGTGCCTGTACTTCTGTTGCGGATTGGACACCACCATGTACAAGGGTATTCTCCAACCACTATGCAGTGGTAACACTCCAGCCACCAAGCTTAGCATCTGCACTAAGGAGACATTACCCGGTACTCGCAATTAGCAGAGAGGATAAAGGAAATCAGCACCACCAAGCTAGAGGGAGAAGATGTACATAACAGCCTGCACTCTCAAATGGAAAATGAGCACTGACAAAGAGGAGGCGGTACCTATCTAAACTAAACATTGTATTAGTTTTCTGATTCTCTTGTGTCTTCTATTAGTTCGTTCTGCATCCTTCTTGGGGAAATACACTGTTAACCACATGCGCATTTTGAAACAGCGTTGTGTATTAGTAAGTTTAGGTCAAACCTTGCTTTAGGGCACCTAGAACTCACTTTGAAAAAACCTTTGTAATCCCATCGTGACTACAAGTAAAATATGAAGTGAAACCGACACAGGTCAGGCATAGGGTGAAAGAGTGCGAAATAGTCCAGTGATGCAGTCATTTCAAGTTCTGAGACAGCATTAACTATGTTGAAGAGCGCACAAGATTTTCTTAGACCAAACTATCGCCTGCGTTTGGACCTTGATGGAAAAAGCAAAAACATGTTCTCAAGTTGATATTTGGATCATTAGCAACTTCCCGTACAATGTATATTAAAAATTGGTAAGTGAATGAAAAATGTTTAAAACTTTGTAATGAAGGAATTAGTCGCCTTGAAGAACTTGCATCCTACGAGAAAAAAACTGTGTACGTTCTCAAATGCACTTAGCCCATGGACTGAGACTTCTTGAATGGACCGGGAGGGTCAGCGCAGTACAACTTCAAGCAAGACTACATGCTTTGAACAAAAACCAGAAGAGCATAATCCACTCAATTGACAGAGCATCAGTCCTTCCTCTGCACTAAGTGATGACTACTAGCATCTTTAGTGAAGAAAGAACGTGTCTACTTCTGCAGAATTTGGGTAAAAAAACGTACACCAACCTAATGAAGAGGTGATGTGGGATAAAACACCAGAAAAAAAGAAAAGGGATCAAACACAGAACAGAGCCTGTGCTAACCCGCAAGACTCATGGAGAAGTCAGGCACATTAGTGAGCCCGAAATATTTAAAAGGAGGTAAATAAACAGAAAGCACATGTAGATGTTACGCCTACACTTATGGTTGTGTGGAACGAAATAAATTGGATAAACCCAGCAATAAATAAAAGCAGGGGTATAAATACATGGTTAAACAAAATGTATTTTTCTGAAGTGATTTCTTCTTGAATAACACTTGATGTGTCCCTTCCAAACCTCCACACTTAAAACGCTCATGCCTTGCTACTCTTAACGCATCTATGTGACTGATCTTTCGAAACAGTGCTGTTAGTAGGAGGTTTTTGTCTAGCAGAGGATTATACTACACTGACATTCTGGCACTGGCAACATCTTGGTTGTGCTGTTTGTCCAATCTAAACCATTTTGAAAGTCCTACAGTAGTAAACGGAGACCGAAATTTACATAAAAGGAATAGTATACAGCAAATTGAATTGCAAGCACATGACAAAAAAATAAAAAAGGAAAACATATAAATATGTCACCTAAACGTAGTCGCTTTATGCTTGGAAAAAAAATGTACATTTAGAAATCATTCACTAATGTGACTGTTTTATTAGTGATGTTTTTAAGCAATATGCCTACCAGTTGTGCGTTATATTTTATCATTGGTGAAGGAGACAAGAATAAGTCACCACCTAACCAATTTTTTAAATCGCAGGCAGCTATAATGTCACTTACAAACTTTATAAAGAAATGCAGGCAAACAAATAAAATTGCCTCTATGTAAAGTTGATATAAACAATGAATAAATAAATGAAATAAAAGTAACACTTTAAACCAGTTTTGAAACTGAAAAAAGTAACTTTTTTTTTAGGTGGATGTGAACAATGTGCACAAGCTTTGTGCAGCCACGCACATTTAATGGAACCAATGAGTAAAGTGGACTAACCCACTACATCATGCTGTACACTGGTGGGTGGAAGGGAAATATTACAATTTAACAGATCAATAGATGAAGTCTGCAGGCCAAGAGACCC
Organism: Lissotriton vulgaris; assembly: GCF_964263255.1. Lineage (NCBI taxonomy): Eukaryota > Metazoa > Chordata > Amphibia > Caudata > Salamandridae > Lissotriton > Lissotriton vulgaris. The sequence continues at coordinate 1,482,797,950 of NC_141694.1, forward strand.
TCAATGTATAAATGCATGATTTTTGGGGAAAACAATAGTTCTGTGAAATGCCTACAGTTCTCCCAAAGGCCAAACACACACATTTTCAGGCAGTAACCATTGAGAAGCAAGTTGAAAGAGATACAGCCAAACCTTTGGAGAAACGATGGGCAGGAATGATGGCCAGGAATGATGAGCTTTAGCTTTAAATAAACAGAGCTAGTGCAGGCAACTCAAATGAAAAACTGAAAATATACATATATGGTCCCAAGTTCAATTTATCCAAGCATAATTGAATTTCCCCCACACTGGTAAGGAGGAAGAACCAAAATCTGTATTTCCTAAATGAGTGCAAGATTTTCAGATTGGTAGTGAAAAAGTATACAGTAAGACACTCCTACTGCAATTTCCTCCAAGCTGAGTTTCTTAATCTCAACAGCAAGCCAAGTCATTACCACAAGACCTTTCACAGTGTATGAGACCCAGCTTCAGGTATGTCATCTAACCATGCCAGAGCACACATCCTCTGCAAATAAAAACTATTCTCAAAACATGTCAATGCATTAACAAATATGATTTCTTGTATAAATTTCCTAATCTAATTTAAATAAGCATGTGCATTCCTAATACTGGTGTGGAGTACTCTGGACTACGTTGAACACAGACGACTGGGAATTAAACTTTTCAGCTAACCTTGTTGAAGAGGATGGAATCAATTGATGTGGCTCCTGTGAATGCAAAAGCCGCCCATATTACCAGAAAGACCAAGATCACCACTTTTGAATAACTCCGGAACAGTTTAGCCACAAGTGAACCACACTGCAACCAGTAGCTAGATTGAAAATTCAGAATTCAGTGACTTTGACCAAAAGCAGTTAAAAATAAAAAAAATATAAAAGTGTGAAAAAAAATCTTCAACAGTTATCCCAACCACATTAGTTGGCACATTCTTAAGTAGAAAAGTCTGAGAAATTCCAATTCGATCATATTTGAAGTTGTCAAGATATGCTTCTACTGTAAAAAAAAAACGCAGTGTAGGAATTGTAATGAAAGAGCACTATGTCTGGTGAAACATTGTCTTTTCAGCACACGAACAACAGTTCTATTGTCTGAGCAACCAACACAGAAAATGCCATGTGTTGGTCAACGTGAATAGCTACAGAGAAAAAGGCCATGGTGTCTCTTTGCCTAAACTATATATTCACCCTTTTCAACTTCTCCCTGCTTTCAATGAAACGGTGTGAGCAGCCAAAATTTGACACTTTTCTGCATGCAACACTAACAATTGCTCTCGAAAAATCACGTCACATGTGAGGCACCTATCTCACCTCTGTACTTAAAATGTACGTCAAGCTAGTTTCTAAGCAATATATTTTAGCACTCTCAAGCATGATAACCGAATCCTGGTTGATTGTCCTTTTTTTAGTATGCAAATTGGATCAATTCAAATACATTGTATACATATCAGATGAACAGTTGTGGTAAAAGGTAGGGCCAATGACCTTTTTCAGAGTTGCCCGGCGCTAACGGCCTCTAATACCACTCAAGTTTGTCAAAGAAGAGGGGTTTATGGCCCAAGCATGTGAGAGCGGGGGCTGTCAGCGCGCGGGGGATGCCTGCGAGGTCAGGAGAGAGAGAGAGAGAGACGCGCTGGCTATCGGCGGTGGGCAGAGAGGCCATGGCATTCAATATGGCTGCTGCTTACGCGCACGAATGGGCCTAAAAAGGGACAAGATGGCGCCGATAATGTGGACGCTGCAAACTAGATTTTAACACAGTGGTCAAAAATATACACTTCCGTTTAGAAAGCTGTACATATTTTGGTCACCAAGAACATTCTTTGGCGTTTCATTTAGTCATACAATAGGGTGAATTATACATTTTCATGTTATCTACAACTGAGCCAACTTCTGATACTAAATATGAGAAGTCTAAAACACAAGTTAAGTGGGTTAGCAGTTTATAAATAACAGGAACAACCTGTGACCTCTGCACCAATGACACTTCCTTGTTTCAGCAAAATGTAAAACTGCAACCACGTAAATAACAACATAATATCCATCTTAGTGCTAAGTAGACACCAAAAGAGACACGTTTAAGTAAAAGGGATGTTTAGAAAAAAAATATGTATTTTTGCCTGTCCGCCGGCATCACGTATTGGATATTTATCTTAAAGATTAGGTAATGCTTTGGAAGAGGATTCCTCTCGACTACCACTTGGGTTAATGGAAATTAGATTAACAGACAGCCACAAGATTACGGACAATTGATAAACGAGCTCATTGTGAAAGGCCATTTCACATTTAAAAGGATAAATCAATGCCTCTCCTTTAAAATTGCAGTAAGAAAATATTAAGTAACGATCCACGTGAAAGACATTGAAGCTAGAGGCCCGTCTTCCTAGCAGTGCCACAAAAGTTGAAGGAAAGTTCACTGTGCAGATATATGCAGCAAGACACCTAATGTGGGCTCTAATCAGACAAGAAAAAACGCAAAAAATATTGAACCTGCTAATGACCATCGACTGCAACAACTACAGAAAGCACTGGCTCACACACATTAATTCGATCAAATGTGTCGTTATGAGTTTATACAGTAGCATAATTTAGGAGAGTAAATAAACCACATAAGACACAATTTCTCACACGGACTCTATGTCACCCATCTTCTAAAAGAAAAGCTGTGAATACCAGTAAGTCTTGCAGCAGCACAACCTGGCCCGTTGCCTACTACACACGTCAAAGTAAACTGTAAACTGCATATTTCCCCGAAGGTGGCAATTTACAGGTACTCAGTAGAGAGACTTGCTGCACTCTTCCACCCCTATACTTTGTGTGTTCGCGATCTAGTAAAAGCAATTGACACTCAAACTGGAAATACTTCATCAAGAAAGGGAACCGTTTACACTCCATCCAGATTAGGGAACCCAAGGGAGGAGCATCACCTGCACGCGCCAATTGGAACAGCATCATGAAACAATTGAGCGAGAATTACAGGCATCCTTTAAAGTGGTAGCTTGATGAAAGGGGCATCATCCCAGGCAGAGGACCACCCTAAGAGGTATTTACAAATTGGTGGGGGCAAAAGCATTCACAAGAAAGGAAGCATCAGTCTCTCACGTAAAAGTGTTGCTGCTAGCAGATATTTGTTGGCCAGTGAAATGTAGTCCATATGAATGTCGGTCCCATAAGAATGCCTGCATTTTCCAACCAGTTGGTAAGGTAGCCTCTGCCAGGGATGAGAGGATATATACGCTGTCATGTTCTACTCTGTACTAGGTGCAGTGTGTGAGGTTTCTCTCTGGCAGGGAATGGGATGGGTACCTTGCCGAAGATGATAGTGGACGCAATGTTCACACCTGTGAATGGTTCGCCTGCTACTGTGGCCTGGACAGTCCAGGGAGGGGAATGCACAACGATGAGCATCCCGCCATGTATTGTCCGCCTCCTCCCAAGGGTGGCAACAGCCTACACAAGATCAGCATCAGTACGCAGGTCATTCCACCGCTTAAAAAACACTCACCATTTTTTGGTGCACTCCACCATCAGCTCCTGGTAAGATGCCACGAACTGGAACTTGGACGCGTGCTTGCCAACCCGCTGCAGCCTCTTCCAGACAGAAGCCATGATCCCGGTTATGCAGGGCGGCAGCGGAGATGAGAAACGTGAAAACTCTGGAACTACATGAGCAACAAGGCGTCAGGGCTGCCCAAGCTTAGGCGGGATCGGGTACAGAAACTGCTTGTTGGAGGGGCAGCTCCCGGTTCGAGCTGCTACGGGATGAGCATGCGCAGTTGTTCCTTCATGACTTTTCCCTTCAGCCCCGTGGCTCAGCAACCTAGCCGGTCCCGCTAGACGTCTCTACTAGCGTCATTGTTTACATAGACATCAAAGAAGGACTACAACGGCAAATCATCTGCTGCTCTCAAATAGTCGCGTGTGACGCCAGCTTCTACTTTCTAATTGAAATGTAAGTATAGATTCTAGGTCAACTAAACGTCTCTGGTTTATGATGTTGTAGAACTGAAGTTTTTTTTGTAGTTTTAGTCCTTGAATATAACACATATTGTTTATACGTATATTACGAATTATGTCATCTATAACATTTTGATATATGCGAAGTGCCGATTTTACTCAAATATTTGTTTTCAAACTTGTCACAACATTAGGAAATTTACCAGATCATTTACCCTACTCTGCACCTTTCAAATGGAAGCTAACACATTTTAAGATGGCCGCTCTCACGTGTACCTTCTCACTGGCGATTTTCGTCTCTTACCCGTTTTCTCTTTCAGACAATATTTTGACTGTTTCTAAATCCACGGTTTCGGGCCCGCCTCTTTCCAGGTCTGTTTTGGTAGAAGCGGCTCTTGGTTGGTCAGCTGTGGGGGCCACGGCTTAGGGCGTGTGCAGGGAGGGGTGGGATTTAAGAGCAGGGGTCTGATTGTGAGGCCTGACACCTTAAAAGTCCTCAAGTTTACTCTTTTACTGCTGCTTCTGTAGGTCTGTGCAAGGCAACGTTTCATTGCCACTGAGCGTGGTCTATGTTAAAAGTGATATTTAAACGGTTACAAGTATGTGTGCGCGAGTACAACCACTACTTGCAACGGAACTAAGAAGGCAATTTGTAGCGATGTACAGGAAATATTGCACATGGAGTAGGTTTTTATTTATTTAATGCAGTTTTATATAGCGCGAACTTTACTCAAAGGTGTCAGAGCGCTTTACAAAAGAACCAGGTAAGTTACATAAGGAACACAAGATACACTAAGCACTCTAACATGTTACATATATACAGTTACAAAGGTACACAAGAAAGTCTGAGCACGTTAATACGTTTCATATATGCAGTCCCAAATCTAACTATTTGCATATTTATAAGGGGAAACAAGTGTCAGTGTTAGGTTAAAAGCAGGAGTATTTATTTATTTATTTATTTATTATAGTGTTTTGTATAGCACGAACAAGACCCGTGGGCATCAGAGCGCTTAACATAAGAGAGTAAGTTACAGATTGACAATATAATAACAATTATAAAAACAAACAGATATGAGGTAGAAGAATATATGGCTATGAGGGGGTGCGTTAATATATATATTCCTAACGCATGTGCAATTTGCATTAAGAGGCGAGTAAGGCTTAACTTATATCAGGAGCCATATAAACAAACATAAGTGAGGTAAAAGAGTATATGGTTTTGGCTATGAGATACAATTATAAGTTCACATTGACATGAGGTAGCGATAAGGATACAGCCTAGGCTTGTACGTGGAGTGAGTCATGTGTCATCGATTAACCTTCATAATATTCATGTCGAGGATTACCCTTCTGCTGACATAAATGTTCATACCAGTGATCAATAAGCTTCCCTATGCAGGGTATTTACTCATCATATGGCTCTTCAATTCCCGCTTGAATGTTACAATATTTTGAATCTTCCTAATGTTTGGAGGGAGTGAGTTCCAGACTCTGGGGGCAGCTCCTGAGAACGCTCTGTCATAAGTCTATTTCTTTCGGAAAATGGCTGGCCGCAACAGCAGCTCCTTGGCACTCCTAGTTGGTCTGTTACCTCCCGATAGCTTAATTTTCTTGGCTAGGTATCTTGGTGTGTTGTAGTGGATCTCTTTGTGGGTAATACATGCTAACTTCATTTGAATTCTGGCCTCATAAGGTAGCCCGTTTAGTGCTTTCAGGTGAGGAGATATATGATCAAATTTCCTAGATCCAGTGATGTCTTGCCGCTGCGTTGAGACAAGCTTTTAGTGGTGCTGTGGATGTTTTAGGTAGGCCAGCTAAGGTGGTGCAACCATATTCGATCCTAGAGATAACTAAGGATTGGATAGCCAGTTTTAGATCCACCTCTGAGATGAATGGTTTCATCTCAGAGTAAATTTCATATTTACCAACTCAGAGTAAAATTCATATTTACCAACTTGATCTAATTTCAGTGCTAGATGAACGAAAGGGTCAAGAAATAAGTTGAATTATTCTAGGAAGTGCCTTTGGAGGAGGAGAGTTTTAAGATCGTTTTGGAGACCCGGAAAGAGGTGGTGGTTCGGAGGGATGGAGGAAGTGAGTTCTAGATTCTGGTTGCATTACCAGAGAAGGATTGAGCCAAAAATCTTTCCCTTTTGAAGGTACGAGGTTCAAGCAGTAAGTTTTCTGCATTGCGCGAAGGTCTTGAGCCTCCAGAGATTTTGAGTTTTTTAGCCAGATAGTGTGGGGTGGAGGTGTGCAATAATTTGTGGTTGATACAGGCAGTCTTGTAAATTGACCTTGCTTCAATAGGAAGTCAGCGAAGAGACAACAGTAAGGGTGTGATATGATCATTTATTTTAGCCCCATATTCGAAGCGAGCTGCTGAGTGGAGGATGGATTTTAGAGGGAAAAGGTGGGATCTGGGGAGGCCAGCAAGGAGAGAGTTGCAGTAGTCCAATCTGGAAAGTACCAAAAATTGGACCAAGGCTTTTAGGCCTTGTTACGGAAAGAAGCGGCAAAGCCCCCAGAGAAGGCGCAGTTGGTAGCGTGCATTCTTGGCGATGGAATTGATATGGGACTGTAAGTTGAGCCTTTTGTCTAGGATGATGCCTAGAGATTTGGCACTGTCACCAATGATTTGTTGTTGAGAAAGTCCAGGTTGTTCATCCAAGATTGTATAGTAGGAGGCGATAGTGAGGTCGAGAGGAGGAGGAATTCTGTTTTGGAAGGATTCAGAATTAGTTGATGAGTTGACAGCCAGTGGTGGATGGTGTTGAGGATTGAAATGTCATGAGTGGAAGATACCTTTAGGTTGATTTGGGCATCATCTGCATATAGGTGATAATGGATCCCAGATTTTTCTAGGAGATTACCCAGCGGTTCAATATAAAGGTTGAACAGTGTGGGTGCGAGGATCGAGCCTTGAGGGACGCCGTCCAACAGCCATTGAGGTGGAGAGAGAATTTGCTATTTTGATCATCTGGGATCTGCCTGGGAGAAATGATTTGAACCATTTGAGCACTGTGCCTTCAAAACCCATTCTTAACTTTAAAGCGTTCAGAAGAGTGTTGTGATTAACAGTGTCAAAGGCTGCGGATAGTTCCAGAAGGATCAGGAGGTGAGTGTAATCAAGCACTTTGCCGATGTCATTAGCCCAATGGGAACTGTCAATTGTGCAGCACAAAGGGAGGTGAGCATCCTTCCTGGAATGCCATGACATGCTAACCTTCATAATTTTTTAACCGCTTTATTTGAGCAGTCTCCTGCCTGAAAGTCCATCTACTTCAATGTAAGTCTGTGGGGAAAATATAGTCCCCCGATTATTTTTTCGAAATCTCCCTCCCTTTTATTTCAAAAAGTTGGCTTGTATGTGAATAGCAAGATACAAATAGAAACATTGAACTCAGCGTAATTCATGTTCACTTATATGTGAAGGCAAGCTATATCACCTTATTGATTTAGATTGATTCACAATATTATCTTCTCCATAACCTTGTAAATCTTTATTTTGTTGTTCACTCACATGTCTGGTTGACGCATCAACATTCAATGAGATAAGCTCATAGTTATTGTCCTCATTGCTATTACACAAATTATTCACTTCACCTAGCTACACATGGTCTTAACCTTCATTCACATCATATTCATCAGTCTTGTTATATACTGTATCCCAAACGTTTTATATATGTGATTTTTTCAACTATCCTTTACAACTTAAGCTTGTTCACTAGTGAGTACAACTACATTACATTTACAAAACAAACATTTATCTTCCAGCTCAACAGCATCTTCTTTTATGCTTTCAACTTTGCAAGTATATAGAAAAGAGATTTCTACTCACAAGGAAAGTGACAGACGGAGTAAAGGCAATGAAATTCTGTTTTATGGGTTGGATGAATCATATTCAAGAATCCTCATGTGACAATCTCAATAGAATACATAGGTGCTATAGGTTGTGGCGCAGTGAAAAAGTGACCAAGTGCGATAATGTGGAGAATATATATGCAGTTTGCAACACTCAAAATATAGATACAAGATCCCAAAAAGTAATCAACCACAGGCCATAGGTCTAAGAATTGTGTATACGTGAAAGCAAAGTCATGTAACGTCACAATATTGGGGGTCTTTCTAATAAATGAAAAAGTAGTTGATACCAAGTAAACATTTTGACCCTAGGACAAAGATTTGGAAATGGTCTTCATCAGGACAAAAATAGCTACCTAGAAAAGAAAGGGACTGTCAGACAGGGAAGAGATAAAAAAAAAACAGAGAATAAAACATACATATGATAGAGTAGGAGAGCAGCAAGCCGCTCATCTGGCCTTAGTAGGAGTAATATCCTGTGAAGAGTAGATATGAGGAAAGTAGTAGGACTGTCTATTCCAGAGGTAAACAGAGAGGTTAAGTAAAGTAAAGAACCCTAATGGGAGAAAAAACCCATGCGAGTTACAGTTACCTTAGGGCAAGAGTTACAGTTACTTGAGATAACTATAACAGCTGAATTTTTATGGTTTTGTGTGTACAAATTCAGAACCTAACTATACTGTCCCTGTAACCCTTGGGTTTTTTATTGAATTTCTAAGGTTGTTTTAAATTCTGTTTCCTAACTATAACATCCCTGTAACCTTTGTTTATTTCAGTGAAATTCTATGTTTTTTTTTTAACTCAGTGGGAGGTTGGCCACAGGGCCTGCCTGCGTCCAGGCGCTGCATCCATTCTCCTGCATGCAGTCAACCCCACTCAGTGTATGGCCTTTGGCCATGCACATTGGGGGTGGCCGCCTGGCTTGCAACCAGGCCCTGTGTCCCACCCCGAAGCCAGCCAACCTGGGTGGGTGGCTGAGTGGCCTCCCTCCCCAGGCTAATTTCTGCCCTGGGGATCCCATCCTCCGGGGGCCTGCCACATTTATTTTAGGGAGAGGGTACATGGCCCTCCTCCCCTGGCCTTTTTATGGCCTCAGGGACCCCATCTCGTAGTACACTTCCTTATTATAAATGGGGATGGGTGCACACATAACCACTCCCTGGGCAGATATCTGGCTCTGGGGACCCCATCTCCCAGGGCCCAGCCATATCCTCTCCTTCTTGGGCTGATGCCTGGTCCTGAGGATCTCATCTCCCGGGGCACAGCCTTGCTGTAATTAGGCAGTGGGACACACAGCCCCCTCCACAGGCCAATGTCTGACCCAGGGACCCCATCTTGTGTGATCAATCTCCTGCATGCAGCCAGTCACATGCAGCGTACAGCCTTTGGCGGTGCACGTAGGGCAGTTGGCCGCAGGGCTTGGCCTGCTGCCAGGCTCTGTGTACAACCTCTCAAAGGCAGTCAACATGGGTGGTTGGCTGCATGATCTCCCTCCCAAGGCCTATTTCAGCCCCCGGGGACCCCATCCCTCAGGGCTGCCACAATTGTTTAGGGAAGGGATGCATGGCTCCCCCCCAGGCCGTATTTTGGCCCAAGAACCCCATTTCGCATGGCTCAGCCATATGTAGAAGGGGGTATTTGGCCTCCCTCCGACGATGATGTCTGGCCCCAGGGACCCCATCTCCTGGGGCACTGCCTTACTGTAATTGGGAAGGGAGGCACGTAGCCCCCTCTGTGGGCCGATTTCTGGCCCTGGGGACCCCATCTCATGGGACTCTGTCATATGTTTAAGCAGGAGGGGGGCACAGAGCCTCCCTCACCCAGGCCACTATTGGCCCCAGGGACCCCATCCTGGGGCCTTATCTATTAATTATAGTGGAGGGCCCACCCGGGCCCCCGGACCGATTTCGGCCCTGGTGACCCTGTCAATTACTGAAATGGGAGGGGGTCGCATGACCCCCCTCCCTTGGCTGATTTCAGCCCCGGGACCCCATCTTCCGAGGCCCGGCCATTCAATGGTGGGTGCCCTGGCCCCACCCAGGCCACCCAGTGTCTTTTGCTAAGGGCCAAGTGGGAAGCCCTAATGCTTCCACGGTTCCTGCTGGCTCCCCACCTTACTCAGGAGTTGGCATTGCTCCCACATGAAGGGACCAGCAAAAAATGCTGATCCCTGCGTACAGGAGCAATTTTTTCATCTGTACCCTGCCTGCTTGCACCCATTCTCAATCGTCTAGTTAACCCTTTCGATGCTGATGACGAGCTCAGCTCGTCATCACCCACGGGTGTCATGTGCTGATGACGAGCTGAGCTCGTCATGCAAACAGCAAAATGGTAAATCCCAGCACAGGAGGGGGAAAACGCCTAGCAGCCAAGAGGTTAATGAATTGGGACACTCAGTGGTCCTTCCACCTTCCATGCAGATGGCATCAATAGTGGTGATCCCCAAGGCAGGGAAGGACAAAACACAATGCCCGTCATACAGGCCGATTTCCCTGTTAAACGTGGACCTTAAATTCTTTATGGGTATTTTAGCATCCCGTCTAAATTCGCTCCACCCAGGCCTATTGACCCAGACCAAGCCGAAATTGTCACCCAACGTCAATTCTTAGACAATTGCGTAGGGTTCTCCAACTCATAGACAAAGCAGAGAGACTCAACCAGGAGCGGATGCTCCTGGCGGTGGATACCCAGAAGGCATTCAATAGAGTGCATTGGCTGTACCTCGAGTCTAAGCTGACGCACTTCGACTTCGGGGACAGGTTTAGAAGCTGGATTTTCAGTGCATATGACTGCCCTACAGCCACGACCGGGTCAAAGGCCACACGTCCACCTCCTTTCCAATAACCAGGGGCACCAGGCAAGGCTGTCCCCTGTTGCTGGTACGTTTGGCAATATACATGGAGCCCATGGCCTATTGTGTTCGATCCAACCCAGCGATAATAGGAATTACATTTGGCGGAGATCATCACGTAGTTAGCCTGTGTGCAGATGACATTCTGGCAACTTTGGACAGCTCATCCACTTCCTTACTAGCGTTTCTTGAAGAACTAGAGACATTCGGCCAAGCAGCCGGTTTTAAAATGAACATCCATAAATCGCAGGCCCTGAGCCTGACCCTGCAGCCCCATATGATGGTCACTCTTGTGCACACATTTCCTATCTGTTGGGCCCCTTCACATCACTCCTATCTGAGACTCAAAATTGCCGCCATCATCCCGGCCATGGTCTCTCTGTCTCAACTACAGCGCACTGTCTCGCCAAATACGCGCAGACATTATTCGCTGGAGACATCACTCCCTCTCCTGGCTGGGGAGGATCGCGGCTATGAAATTTACGATCCATCCCCAGATCTTGAACTTGTTCCAAGCCCTCCCAGTAGGAGCCCCACCTGGCACCCTTCGCACCCCCCGAGATGAGTTAAACTGCTTTATTTGGGCAGGCAAATGCCCCGCCTTCTCAGAGATATCGCCTACCACAATCCACTTGAAAGTGGCCCTGGGGTCCCAGATCTAAAACGATACTACCAGGCTACCCAGTTGAGAATTTGTGTGGATTGATCCTGAGCAGAGTCAGCGAAACACTGGTTCTTCATGAAAAGGGCCCTGGTGGGGCAAACCCTATGGAAGATCCCCTTCCAACCCAAAAGCGCCTGGCCCTCCAACCTATACCTGTCCTTCACCTCAAATCAGCATTAAATATCTGAGACAAACTGGTGTCCCAGAGAAACCTCACCTCCTTCCTTTCTCCTTTGACCCTCATAGTGGGGAAACCTGAATTTACGCAGGCCCTGAAAGAACCAGCGTTCAATCGATGGAACCAACCAGAATGTAGGTTAGGGGGAAACTTGTTCGACACGGAGGGCCGCATTCCATTTAAGTCCCTTGCTGCAGATCACGGGCTTACCGAAAGTGAGTTCTGGCACTATTTGCAGATACGTAATTGGGTGATGCAACCATTAGTTCGACCAGGGACACAATATCAACCTCACACCTTTTGTACGCTGGCTACTCAAACTCCACAAACTCACGCCTAATCATACACTGTAGTGAAGAAGTCCAGACGAATATCGTATCAGGAATAGGATATTTAATGAAAGGACAAGAAAAGGTAATACAACAGGTGGGAGCCAGGGAAGCGATGTATACAGTCCAACAGCTTCCTTAGAATGACTCCTAACATGGAACCAACATATTAACACCATTCTTCATTCCTAACACGAGCTCTTAAAGAAATATACAACATAACACACCCCCCCATACAATGAAAGAACAATATACACAAAGGAAAGAAAAATAAAAAAAATGATGGAAAATAAAGCAAAATATGACCAAATAATTTACATAACGAACCCCTTAAGCCAACCTGGCAAGGCTCTAGTTCTTTTATCAGGCAGGACATCAACCACATTACTCCGAAGAGTATCACATACATCCAATTGAGCAGTTGTCTGAACATCTGAACTGCAACCTTCGCCCATTCCCCCCTCATTACACAAAGGAGAACTGGATTTCCCAAAATTACTTTGTTGTTCAGAATCTGAAATAGAATCATAAGCAAGTTGGGATTGTAAATGACTATTTTCAAAATGATCTTCAATCCAATCAAAATCATTATCTTTAGGATCAGAACACTCCTTCACAAAATCCTGATCAGGATTCATGGCGATGCTTTTAAGATTCCACACCCTTCCATCCTCAAGTCTTACAGAATTTTTGAACACCTCAGCAACTCTACATGGTGGTTCAAAACAACTCACGCCTTTAGGTACCTTGAAAGGTTTCTTAACCCTTACCCAATCTCCAACCTTGACTAGAACATTCTTAGTGTTATGATGACAATCATAAAAATCCTTGCTTTTAGCATGGGTAGACATCAATTTAATCTTAACTTCTACAGGAGACCAATTTGCTATTTCTCCATCAAAAAGCCACCCAGGGTTAAACTTACACCTCGCTGTTCTGCCCCTCATCATGATGAACGGGGACATGCCAGTGCTGTTTTGTACTGTAATCCTATACGACCAAACCGCCTTCTGTACTTGCACTTTCCAATCCAACTTTCTATGCACCGAAGCCTGAATAATGCCCTTGATCACTCTGTTAAACCTTTCAACAGTGCCGTTACCACTGGGATTATACAACGCCGTGGTTTTATGTTTGATACCACACTTTTCAAAATACTCTTTAGCCAAGTTGGATGTGAATTGAACAACATTGTCCGACAGAATGCAACTAGGTAAACCTTCCATGATGAAGATCTTGTCTAAAAACTTAAACACAGTCTGGGTATCCACTCTGTCTACAAATTTGACAATCGGCCATTTAGAGAAAAGGTCGATGACAACCAAACCAAACTCCTTGGAGTCTCCAATTGGTCCAATAATATCAATCGCAATAGTATCCCAAGGAAAGTCATGTATCAGACCATCACTCATTTCAGGTTTTAAAGTCCTAAGTGTCTTGTCAACAGACTTGCAAACATCACATCTCCTTACAAAATCCTCTATTGCACCATCAATACCAGGCCACCAAAACATTCCTTTAACAACAGATTTGGTCGTAACAATCCCAAAGTGTCCTTCATGACAAAGTTGCAAAATTTTCCTTCTCAAAGACACAGGTGGAATGATTCTGTCACCCCTAAAAAGTATACCATTTTCTGAAGACAATTCCATACAGCTCTGCCAAAACGCATCCAAACCAGGAATATCCCTTTTCTTGGGCCAACCCTTGCAAATGTAATCCATCACATTCTTCAACACAACATCCTTTCCCTGTTCAACCATCCATTCAGTCTTGTTTATGGCAGGTTCGCCACAATCATGTACTAACGCTACACAGTATTCACTCCAAGGATCATCATCACACTCCTCTAGAGGAGGTGGTAGTCTAGATAAGCAGTCAGCAATATGATTATCCCTTCCAGGTAGGTAGACCATTTTATAAATATATTCCTTCATACGCATAGACAGTCTAGCTAATCTTGCTGACGCACCTGAAATACCCTCACATGACAAAATACGGATTAACGGTTTGTGGTCAGTTCGAATGATCACAGGTTTGCCCCACACGAACGCTCGAAAATGCTCCAAGGCCCATGCACACGCTAGAGCTTCTCTCTCAATAATGGGGTACCTACTCTCTGCAGGAGAGAGAGCTCTAGAGGCAAACAAAAGTATTCTTTCTTTACCATCCAAGTCATACTGCGATAACACGGCACCCAGGCCTTTGTCGCTAGCATCTGTGGTTAACAGACAGTCAACATTGGGGTCAAAACTAGCAAGTGCATTCACATTTTGTAGATCAACCTTAACCAACTTAAACTCTTCCTCACACAATTCACTCCACATAAATTTTGTGTTCTTCTTTAAAAGTGCACATATATTGAAGACCTTTGCAGCAAAATTCTTTATAAACTTGGCACAATACTCAGCCATGCCGAGAAATGCTCTCACTTCATCCTTGGAAACAGGTGCAGGAAACTTTACAATATTCTCTACCAATGCAGGTTTAGGTTTGACACCTTCTTCACTTATAATGTGTCCTAAATAGGAAACACTCCTCTGACTAAATTTGCACTTGGATAACTCCACAGTCAGGCCTGCTGACTGTAAAGTCTCCAAAACCTGTCTCAGTTTTAAATCATGACCCAATTTGTCACTCGCAGCCACCAGAATGTCATCCTGGAAAAAGGAAATCTTGTCCATATCCCCAAAAAGTTTGTGCATCAACCGCTGAAAAACAGCAGCGGCTGAAGCCAACCCAAAAGGCATACGCCTGAATTGGTAACAACCAAACGGCGTTATAAACGCCGTAAGACTCTTGGAATCAGGATCTAACATTACCTGATGATATGCGGCAGAGAGATCAACCGTGGAGAACCACGTTGCACCTTTAAGGGAGGATACCATTACATTGATTTTAGGTAGGGGAAATTTCTCAACTACGATGTTATTGTTCAGGTGGCGTAAATCAATGCATAAACTGATTTTTCCATTGGGTTTCCGGGCAACCACAATCGGAGAAATCCACTCAGATGTTTCAATTTCTTCTATAATACCTTTTGCAAGCAATCCTTGAATCTCCCTTTAACTTCCTCCCTGATTAATATCGGTATAGGTCTTACTTTATGAACCTTAGATTGTGCATCAGCCTTCAAAATAATTCTATGTTAGAACCCCTTTAAAACACCAAGTTCACAGCTAAACACCTTTGGAAAGCTTTCAGACAATGCTTCCCCCATTTTACTGCAGTCATCCAAAATCAGCACCTTTTCCTTGCTGTTGGGGTCCAAAATAATGTGCAAATTCTTCTGATCAAACCATCCCAAAACTGATGGTCCCACTTTTGCCACATATAACTTTCCTCTTGTGGACCTCCCTTTAAATAAAAAGGTAAGCCATCTAAACCCAATCATGCCAATCTTATCTCCTGTGTAACTGATTGGACAAACATCAGGTGTATTCAACTGCTCACCAATTTTGTCCACAAATTTCTTCTTCCAAACCTCTTCATTCACGATCGTGTATGGTGAACCAGAGTCTGCATACACACTCGCAATTACTCCACCCAACGATATCTCACAAATAGGTTTTCCTTTGAGGGAATTTTCCGAAATGTTAATAACATAATTCCCTCTAACATTTTTTATACAACATTCATCCTCTGTTTCCACCTCATCCACAACCTCTACATCTTCCTCATACACATACTTCACATTACTACGTCTACGACACATCTTACTAAAATGGCCTAATAGTCCACATATTCCACATTTTTTTTTTAAAGCTGGACAAAGTCTACAAAAAGCTAGATGCTCTTTACTATCGCATCTGTAACACCTCCTTTCATCCATGCTCCTGTTTTGAACCCTCATAGGTTGATTAGTCCATTTTCCTTGTTGTTGCTGTTGGCGAAAACTTCTCACAGGACCTTGAATTTTACAAATAGTTCCAGATGTTTTAGGTAAATCTTTTTCAGTTTCTTTCACTACGGTAGCGCACCTTCCAGACATTTCTGATTTCCTCATAATGGCTACAACATCATCTAAGGGCGCGTCTCCATTAACGCAAAGGCGATCTTGTAGAGCAGAGTTGTTATTATGCACCACTAACTGATCGCGTATAAGGTCATCATGTAAATTGTCAAATTTACAATCAATGGCAAGTTTTTTTAAATCATCCATCCATTCATCCACAGTTTCTTCTTTAGTTTGTTTTCTTTGAAAAAACTTATGCCTTATGACACCTATACACACTTTGGGTTCAAAATATTTATCCATATTTTTGATAGCATTCTGAAATTCATCCAAATTGGGGTCATCAGATTTACTCATCCTTTAAAAAGTCTTTAAACCAACTGGTCCTAAAGAATGTTGCAAAATTCTCTTTTTCTGTTCTGATTTCATCTTTTTAGTTTCATCAACTGCTTCTAAATAATTAATAAAATATTCTTTCCACTCTATCCATTTAATATTGGGTTGAGTAGCTTTAACCCAAAAGGGTTCAGGAGAGCTTATAGAGAAATTCTGTAGTGCCATGTCTCTGTCTTTATCAGCAGTGCTTATAGTGCAATCACCTTCTTCCATGCACTATAGAGCACTATATAAAAAAAATTGAATCAAAACAAATACAAAACAAATAAATCTTCTCCCGACTTCCTCACCTGTTGCAATAGTCGAAGTAAATGCTATTTTATTTACTTTTTTTTTGTAACCGTAAATGTTCTCCTTAATGTATGGCTCGATGTAGACACTTTAATGCATTCGCGCTGTAAATCTTCTCACGCTGTCAATTCCTCTCGTCACACTGTCAAATTCTCTCGTAACAAAAGTCATCTACATACAAAATGGCCGTCACGCAGGGTCACGCTGCGTGACCTTACGTCCAGCGTCACTCGCGTTAGTAGCACTTCTGCGCATGTGTTGTGACGCGCACCTTCTTGCTGACGTGCACCGTCTTCTTCGTGCTTGGCGCATGCAAGGCAGAACGGCAATGCGGGTTAAAAAATGCCAGCAACGCGATGCTCCAACGGCTCCAAGAGAACCAAGGTATGACGGGACAGCAGTGTCAAGCGTAGATTAAACGAACAGCAACATTAAAAAAAAAATGTCATATAACTCACAGAAACCAGTTCCCTTTCCGATACGTTTCCCTTTTTTTTTGTTGATAGAAGCTTTACTCCGAATCCAAACTTCACGTAGAATGTCACTTCAGTGTAAAAAGGGTTAAAAATGTCCAATTTCCCTCGTCGCCAATTTGTAGTGAAGAAGTCCAGACGAATATTGTATCAGGAATAAGTTATTTAATGAAAGGACAAGAAAAGGTAATACAACAGGTGGGAGCCAGGGAAGTGACGTATACAGTCCAACAGCTTCCTTAGAATGACTCCTAACATGGAACCAACATATTAACACCATTCTACATTCCTAACACGAGCTCTTAAAGAAATATACAACATAACATACACCTATACAGATTCCTAAGCCCTCTGAGTACACCTTCTAAAACCGCAGGTGAACTCTGCTGGGAGTCCGAGATTGGGCAGGATCTGACCCCGAGGGAGTGGGGAGATATCCACTATCATGCAAGGTAACATACCAGGGATCAAAACAGCGACAAAGATTAAAACATACTGGTATCTTACCCCCTTCAGACTTCACAAGTTTGCACGGTTCAAATCCCCAGACTGCTGGCATCAATGTGGCCTTCGTGGCACTTTATCACATATATTATAGGAATTCCCGAAATTAGATCCATATTGGACAAAGGTCCTTAATGACATTGACCAATTCCTTGAAACGGAACTCCCAAGATTCCCCGCCTATATCATTTTGGGTCTTTCCAATGCACTCACTTTTCCACTAAAATCCTGTGGCGGCGGGCAGATTGGGCTCACACTAATGGTACCTTTGCAGAATATACTATCGCACTGGGGTACAGACCTTACTCAGACATACCAAGGCTGGTTGCATTGACTGTGGTACACTATGGGAATGGAGCGAGTTACCCTCAACACTGATGAATCAATGCTCAGCTTTCCCCAAGCTCTGGAAACCATTTCTGAGACTCCTGACATCAGAATTTCGCAAACAAACTGGCCCTAAGTATCTACGCCTACTGATCCTTTTGAAAGCCCCTATGACTCCCACTCCAAAGCCCTGAATCATTATGAGGCTGGGAGGGTGAGTGCAACACCATTGTTACTAGTTATTACAGGCAGTCCGGAGTAGTGAGGGAGAGGGTATAGTTGAGGGGAAGTTAGATACATTTATGTAATGCATCCTGTGATCCACAGGCTATTGGACTTATGGTATTTGCTATGATGGAAATATAATAAAGAGATTTAAAGCGTAAACACACAACAAAACCAACCTTCTGTGTACGCCTCTGTATCTCAAATCAACCAATTATACACCGCCACTCCCAAATTACTTTTTCCATGTATGTACTAAACTAATTCAGAAAATAAGTAACTATGGGGTCACAACTAGCCCAGTGCCGGGTTGGCAGAGGGTGGCGTTTTCCCAGATTCCTAATCTTTTCCAGCCTCTCTATCACTCTACATTCATGCAGTAGACCAGGCACCTCACCTACCAACTCACAAACAAAACAAGGGTTAGGAGAAATCCATTTCACCTAAGTGAAAAATCCAAGACATCAGAGTAGAAAGGGAGGGAGAGAACCAACCTTGCTCTCCCACCAAAGGCCCACCTCGGTGTTGAACATCTTCTCTATCACTCAGACTGGTGTGTTTTTCTGATCATTAACAGCAGTGCAAAACCTATCTTGGGTTGTTGTTTGAAAATCAATAAAAACAGTGTTAAAAAAAATCAACAACACTGCAAAGGTACGCATTTATCTCTTCAGTCCCATTGTTCCTGCCCATTTTCAATTGCCTCCAGAATGCCTCATCATGACTGTTTATACTTGGTACGATACAGAGGGAGATTTCCCCTAACTCTCCAGTCAAACCGGTGCCCCTGCTCAGCACCACTCCCCGAGTCAACCCAAAGGTTATCTAGTCATTATCCTGGTTACCGGACCACTCAACTCTGTCCCACTCTTCATACAACATGATCATCCCATTCTGCCAGATCAAAGGTCTTTAGTCGGTGTGCTGTTGCTCAGCCCTGCCGGTGTTATCTTTTAGATGATCAAGTCCGTTGTAAATGGATCATCTATGATCAGCGTCCGGCCATCTCCTGCAGGCACACTAGGTCCACTGAGGTCAAGCCAGTCCCACATGTCCTTGGGTGACATGAAGAAGTGGGATCTCTATCCATGCAACACCTTCAACTTGGCAGGGAACAGTAACTTATAAAGCCTCTTTACCTTTGCATGTTGTCTTGGACCGTTCTCCTCTCCGCCACCGACGACATCCACTCCCTCCTTGACTGGGGAGAAACAGCAGCCCTCATCCTCCTAGACCTCTCAGCAGCCTTCGACACCATCTCTCACCACACCCTAATCACGAGACTCCATGACACCAGCATCCATGACAACGCCCTGGACTGGATCCGTTCCTTCATCTGGGAAACCACAGAGATCAACTGCAGAGTGCCTCAGGGCTCCTCCGTGAGCCCCACGCTTTTCAACATCTACATGGCCCCACTCGCAGCCATCATCAGGACCCACAGACTCAACATTGTTGTTGCAGCTTAAAGAGCGCATACTCTGTGCTGCCATAAGGGATTCTGCATTCCAGTACAAGGGCCAGAAACCCACACTGTATCAAGACTAAGCGACATCCACGTTACTGAAACTCAAAGCATTTCAGCCTATTACTACACATCTCATACTCATGTGGGCACCCATTCCGATTGATTTTCCCCCTCAATGGGGAGCTCCGACAACTACGCTCAGTGACTGATGCCTGCAGGCTATTGGGCAGAGGAGCCACAACAAGGCAAGACAAGCAAGAACTGCCGGAGTGGCCATGGGTGGACAACAATGAAGTCTCCAAATCATAATCTGTGTCCTGATCCGGACACCATGGCCAAAGAAAGGCAAGCGGTCCTGGCGACGCTGGCCGGGACTCCCCTGGAACATCAACACCATTATATGTGGGAAAGATTGCAGACAATGGGCTGGTCCCTTTTCTTGCTTTTTGATCCAATTTGATGAATGCACGGGGCTGGGCCTGGGCGTGAGCGTGGAGACATTGGCCATTGGTACCCTTTTACTAACTCTCTAGGAGCGGACATCAGTCAGCCGTAAGCTGACTGTGCATTGGTTCATAGTTTCCCTTGTGGGGGTTTTCTTATTTTTGTTCACCCTCCTGGGCCCCCACATGTTTGGCTCCAAGTGCAGGTAACTGCTCTCCACCAGATACATACACCTGGCATCCCAGAGACATCTGAGGGCGGGGGTCGTCTGGTATGCACTGGCTCCTTCTTTAGCTCCCAGTCTTAGTCTCGACCGACCCATATGGTAGCGAACACTAGCTGTTTTATCCTACCTCAAGTAGTCAGGTGCACACATATGTCTGTTACTGGAAACCCACCTCCTCTCCAGAGACACACACAGACTTCGATCAAGGGCATTCCCCCACCAATACTTCTCCTCACATACAACCAGAAAGGCCGGAGTCACCATTCTTAACTCTCACACCTTTGGAAGGAAGGTGGGTGCGAAATTAGCCTAAATTAAAGGGAGGCTTCTAGCTATCGCAGTGACCATTAATGCACGCACATTCACTATTGGTTCTGTATACTTGTCCAATAAGGTGCAAGAGGCATTCTTCAGCAGAGCAGTGATGGAACTAATAACCTCTTCGGATAGGCAAATTATGCTGGGGTGAGATATAAACATGGTATTTGACAATCAGCTGGATCGTTCAGCCCAATGGCAGCGACAGATTGGGGCCCTTTCAAGGAACGGGAAGGAGTGGCTACATGACCTAGGGCTGGTGGACATCTGGCACTCCATACACCCCGACGCCACAGATTACATGTTCTATTCTCCTGAGCACAAACCTTATGCTAGAATTGACCACTTCATTGGGTCTCAATCTCTGCTTTCTACAGTGCTTGCTTTGGATATCGAGCCCTGACAACTCTCAGACCATGCTGCACTGATGCTTACACTGGCAATCCCCCCCTCGGATAGGTCATCAAATTCTTGATGGCTATGCGACACACTCCTTCATTGCCCAGTAGTGGTGCAACACCTAACCAAGACATTGGAGGAGTTCCTGGCCTTTAATGACACACCTGACACTTCAATCACTAGCCTACTTGCGAGGGGGGAACTCATCGCCACTTCCTTGGTGGATAATAGGCTTTGTAGCCACAAGAGAGATGGCCTTTCCAAACAAATACAGGAGTTAGAGAATATCCATAGCGGACAGGGGCACTCTGGGTATGGCGGCAATTAGGGGCAATGTGTTTGCTGTTTTCCGGCCTTGACTTGGACAGTGCGGAATATGCCTCCCTAAGACTGAGACACTCCTTCTACGTGGGAGGGGACAGATGCAGGCACCTTTTGGCCCATAAATTACAAGCTTAGTGCCAAACAGCTACCTCCACACAATGTAAGACGCGACTGGCTCTGAATGCACGAACGACACAGACATAACACATGCGTTTTGCGACTTTGATGCTAAACTCTACACAGCTCAAAATCTCCCAGAGCAGGCTTCCCTAAACTGTCTACAAGGGATAACCCACTCTAAATTGACCCCAGAGCAGGCATCCAACCTGGACAGCCCAATCAGTATTGAGGAAGTGATCTCGGCCATAGCTCCACCTAAACATCTTAAATCCCTCCGTCCTGACAGGTTCTCTGATATTTTGTAAAAGACTTTTGCACTACCCAGGCACCCATCTTAACTAGACTTTTTAATGCAATACGCAAAACTTCTGACATCCCCCTTGTGATGCTCTTGGCATCTGTTGTCATAGTCCAAAAGCTCGGCAAAGACGGGCGATTCTCTGCTTCCTACAGACTGATATCCCTCTTAAATATTGACCTAAAGCTTTTTACGGGGATCCTGGCAGTCAGACTTGGGCCAATGATGCTGGGCCTGGTGGATCCGGATAAGTCGGGGTTTGTAGCTACTAGGCAATGCCGTGATATTACGTGGAGACTACTCAATCTCATTGATAAGACTCAGCATAAAGGGGTGGAGCAGGTGGTGCTGTTGGTTGATTCTGAAAAAGCATTCGACCAGGTGCATTTTATATACCTGGAAGGCACACTGACGCAATTCGGAATAGAGGACCACTTCCGCAAATGGGTATTTAACAGCTACAGTCACCCCACAGCCACGGTATGGGTGAACGGGCACACCTCAGACCCCTTCCCGATATTTTGCGGCACAAGACAGGGGTGCTCGCTCTCTCCGCTGCTATTTGCTCTTTATATGGAGTGCATGGCCCAGGGAGTGTGGGAGAACCCACTGATCTCAGGGGTTCAATTTGGGGGGGAGCCCCATAGCATAAGCCTTTATGCGGATGATGTTCTCGCCCCACTAGTGGACTCCTGGACCTCCATCTCAGCATTTTTGCTGAGCTCCAGCTCTTTGTAGAAGCTTCAGGCTTCCAGGTCAATGTTTCTAAATTGCAAGCCCTTGGGGTTTCCCTCCAGTCCTCCACTAAGGATGCCCTTAGACAGCTATGCCCGATTCATGGGCGACAGAATCGATTCTATATCTTGGCATCAGATTAGCAACATCCAGTCAGGCCACTGTCACCTTGAATTATAATCACCTCCTTTCCCAAACTCAACGAGATCTGCGCCGCAGGTGGCCATTTGGCCTCTTGTGGCTAGGTCGTGTGGCGGCACTTAAAATTAACACGCTACCAAAAATACTGTACCTCTTTCTGACACTCCCCGTGGAACTCCCTCCCCTGGTATCTTAAACTCGCTCCAACAGGAATTCCTCTAATTTGTCTGGGCAGACAAGAAATCTAGGATGAATAGGGAACTAAGCTACAGACCGCCGGGGAAGGTGATCTCAGAATTCCCAATATAGGTTGTTACTACCAAGCTGCCCAGCTTCAAGTCTTGATGGAATTGTCCCATAGTAAATCGGAAAAGTGTTGGCTTTTTATGGAAAGAGCCATTGCCGGCCAGTCTCTATGGAAGATCCCCTTCCTCCATAAAATTCAACGTCCCACAGGGCTATACAGATCAGCGATCACTTGCCAACATTAAAGAACTGGGATTTTGCTGCCATAAGATGTGGCCTCACTTCCTTCCGGACTGAGGATTGGACCACCCTACTGTGATGCCTGCATTGAACTTCTTGTTTCTGGCGGGCAACAGCCAGTAGGTCTGAACTTATGTGGTCGCACCTGATCATAGCCGCTGTTAATCTATGCATAATTGGGCAAAAACAGAACAGACTTTTAAACCTACTATTATTGCAATTATTGGTTCAATGCTGTATAATTTGCTTTTGTTTGACTTGTCTAATGCGATGCGAGTATATAGTTGTAACTGAATTAGCATGTAAGGGTCTAGTACATGCAGTCCTCATTTGTGTACAAATGTCCGTAATAGCAGCGGAAAATTCCAACCATCTTATGTACATGCACATGTGTGTCACACAATACCTAGTGCGATAATAAGCATCACTATTCACTGCCTCTAGAAGGGCAACTCACCTTCACTTCACTTCCCCATCTCTCCTGCACATTAACCTCAATAACCACTTAAAAATGGCGTGAGTGGGGAGGAGCCAGGACGGCGGCCAAGATGGCCGTGCGGACGCCCAGCTCCGCCGCTCACCCTCGTCTCCCGTGATATTCTGCCCGCGATCCTGCACCCCAGCCGTGGCTTCGTGCAGATGAGCAGTAGCAGAGCCCGACCGTGTAACTCCGGTCCGCGTACCGCCCCGGATGGCTTGAAACGTCGTCCTGAAGTCTTCGGCCCTAAGTCCGGATAAGCCGGGACCTCGGGTTGCAGCATGGCCGCCTCACAGGAGATAAACAACGGCCCCGATCGGCCATGATAGTCCGGAGCCCCGGAGGTGAAACCGAAACCGCCTTGCCGCAGACGTTGAGTGCGCTCGCGGGGCCGGACCTACTACCTGCATACTAAAGCCTCTTGGTTGGTATTCCTGATTTTGGGGACGGCACGCTGCGAGGCAGAATCTATTGCCCGGGCTGGATCATAACCGAAATGCGGTAAGAGGTGAATGCCGCTGTGGCTGACCGGGGCTCGAATGTGACTCTCTGCGACTCCTCTATGAACTGCACGTTCCTATTTCAGCTGAACTGCTACTGGGGCGGCTCTTGCTTTGTTCCTTGAGTCCCGAGGTCCCGGCTGACTGCCTGGGGTGTAATGGCGCCTACGGTGAGAGATGTTTTGTTGGCCATCAATGACCTGCACACTGCCCTGAAAGATCTGGGGACGACTATGCGCCCCGCGCAGCTGATACCTTCTCCTGTTGTGGCGCACCTAATCGCAGATGCGTGTAGCAAAGAGTGTCTGGATAGTGTGCCTGCTACCCCCTTTGATCTACTACCGGCTCATTTGTTTCCCGATCATGGGCGCCATGCACTACCGCTGACTATTGGGATGCCCTGGAGAGATGCTCCTTTGCTACTAATGTGTTCCTTGTTGTGGGTCTGTGTGGCCTCAACTGGTACTTTTGGTATATTGCGTCTCACTGTGCACGGATTGGGTGGCATGCTGACTTTTTTCCGGACTGGTCAGGGCTGACCGCTGCTTCGACATCTCCTGAGTGATCTCGGTGCCGGAACGGAACGTTGTTTGAACTAGAGACTTTGTACGGCTGGGATGCTCATACACTGTTGCCCACGCTCCTTCTTAGTGGACTTCCGCTTTTTTGGGGTTGGGGGGCTGGGGGTGAGTCTGGGGCTGGAGCTACGGCCCTCCTCCGTTATTTCCCGCTTTGGGGTCTTCTTGGGGCGACAGGCATGCCTATGGGGGGGGTGGGCCGTGGCCTTCCGCTGGTATGCAGGGTGGGGGGTTGGGGGATGGGATGTGTTTTATGTTCTTCCTTTGTTTCTATGGCCCTCTTTCTTTTTCTTCTCTTACTCTGTTTCTTCTTTGTTCTTATATACTCTTTTGCTTACTTTGGGATCGGGGTCCGGTGTTATTGGGGAGTTTACTGTATTGTGTCATCATATGACGTAGCTGCTGGTCCTAGTTTCTTGCTGGTGGGACACTGCGTTTCGGCGATTGCCTCCTTTTATCATGCTTCCCGCTATGTGCTCCTTTAATGATGACTGCTCCCCTGTTCTGCGATTAGCTCCAATTCTTTTCTCTTGTTTTATAAAACTGCACGCTATAATATCCTCGAATCCTATTAGAAAAGGAAATCCTCCCAACTCCTGGAACATTGTGGACATACCCATTTATTGATCCTTAACACAAGACTGCGTTGACCATTGCTGTAATGTTTTCCCTCTTTCTGCGAGGCTTTATGTTCTTGTATGCTGTTGTCGATTATCAATGGTCCGTGCTTTTAATCCCCTGTAATGGTATGTTTGAGGTTTTCCAATAAAAAATTTAATAAAAAAAAAAAATGGCGGGAGTTAGCTACACCACTGTAACATGTCCGCCACTTCCCTCGCGCTTATTAAATCGCAACAACCACTCCAAAATGGAGTGAGATAGTCACACCACTACAACAGACCCCTTGATACTCTCTATGTTAGTCCCTCCTTGGTTTCCATACCCCTATACTCCCTTTATCTACCCGGAAGTCCAGATAGCCACAAAGCATCCGCGGATTACCGCACTGACGAGGAGAGAGACCATCGCGTCCTTCCACCCGCAGCTCGCCGCACGTATTAGGAGAAAGACCACATTGTAAGCCCCTGTGTGAGCCCCCGACCCGGTGGCTCATTGTACGAGTACCCGAGTGTTCCCACTCTTTCCTCACCGAGGATTCTCATCTCTCGTTTTATAGTTGGTTCACAAGCAAAGCTGCAAATCTGTGGCATTCCCCAGATCCATGGAGAACCACACTTCCAATTGAGAGTCCAGACACCCAGAAGGACTCGGACTTGGTTTTACGGTTCACCGGAGTCCTTCCTAAGCCTGATTTCCTCAAATAGAAGGTAATTGACACTCCGTACCCGGCCGACCACCCCCAATTCGGCACGCCACTTCACCAACCCCCTTTTTTCCCCCTGTTACAGTTGATCCGGACCACGCTCACCCTGCAGAATCCGGACATCTTGCACTCTGCAGTAGCACCTGACCCACGCCATACACTGGAGGCTGGCAGGTCAGTACCCGCTCAACTTGTACCATCCGATCTCTGTTAATTTCACTCACATTACCTGTCACCCATCGTTTTTAATTACAGTCACTAGTGCAACTAATCCTTTTAAGTAGCAGTAATGCCAGTTCTTTCGACGGTCGTCCCGCGTTACCGCGCTAGTTTCAATCACCAGCTTAGACCTCCCCTTCCAAGGCAGATCGCTCGTGTTGCTACCATCACCTTGTACCATAAGCATTGTTCTTAATTTTCACGAACTTTACGTGCACATCACTGCGCCGGATACAAGCCTGGACTCTTGGAATTTTCACTCTTTTCAAAATCACATCACCGGTTACGAGTCTCCTTTTTCATCACTCTGTCTAAACACCGCGTAATCACTCTACCTTCCATACAACTCCCGTTGCCAACACCTGCATGCCTTAATCGGATACGCTCTGAAAAGCAACGCATTCACAAAATATAGATAATTGTTACTCATTGCTTTTAAGCAAGCTCGATATATGGATTTTTAAAAATTTCTCGGAAAAAATTCTTCTGCATTGTATGGCAGATGCCTTATTTTGTTTTCTTTTGTTCTTCTTCCTTTTGCTCCAACAGGCGTTCATAATTTCAAAACAGGCAATTAATCATATAGTCCTGATGATGATCCCGATTTATTAGGAGTCAGGGGATCGAAACGTCGACGCTTAAAACAGTTCTGCAGTAAATCCATTGTGTTCACTATATTGTAGATACTGTTTGTCAACGCTTGCTGTATTATGTAACCAATTGCAAGTGACAGTTGTCTCCAACGTTTTTGCCTGCCAATTCTTTCTCTTACTTTCCCTACTTTCCTATCTACAGTTTGTCTTACTCTTGGATAGGTACAGGATTGTGCCCTATCTAATGTCTGTATATGTCCTCTCCAAGGTTATCTGAATTCATTGATTGAAATAAACATTCCTTACCCGGCTGGGTATAGGAAGTGCGATTATAGTACTGATTCTAGTCTATAATTTCATTGTGTGTTTAATTAATTCACCTTTAGGACCTTTGTTTTCTTTAATAAATTGATTACCCATGGTCCAAAGGTATCCATTGGGTCCCCTTGTTCACAAAAAAAAGACTCACTTCCTTCCCGTCACCCATACACCTATAGTTAACACCTCAGATTTAACACCAGGTCTTGACCTGGTGGCCTTTAAACATTGGGTTAAAGAGGGATGTAGATCAATCATCTATCTCTCTGACCCGGCGGGCCCACTGACTTTCGAAGATTTTTCGCTCAGACCTTGTGTTGCCTGATACTGAGAGTTACCAATTTCAACAAGTGCAACACTGGGTCATGCACCTCTCAATACATCCGAGAGCTCAAATACCCTTTACAAAAAGTGGTTGCACACCAAATCAACCAGCACACGCCTTATCACGGAGCTCTAACACCTCCTGTGCCCTTCAGAACCGGTGGTCAAATCGCAGAGACGCTGGGAGGCAGAATTGGGACGCACACTCTCTCAGAAGGAATGGGGCCACATTTTCTATTGGTTATGCCACACTGCATGGAACAACGACCAAGGTTGCCTCATATTGGTATCTCACACCCCGAGACTGCACAAAAGTAACCCCACCCACAAATCAGACTGCTGGAGAAATTGCCGGTCTGAAGGCACGCTAACACACTTACCATGGGACTGCCCCATCCTTGCCTCATACTGGGAACAAATTCTATATGATATAGACACTTCGACAAACAGATACCGAGTTTCCTGCATATGTCATCCTAGGCCTGCCCAACATGCTCACATTCCCCATCAGATTGCGCAAAGGAAGACAAATGGGGATAGCTTTAGGTGCGGCCTTGCAAAATAACAATCTCACTGGGGCACAGACCGAACAGACATGTACTCGGTATGGAGCGTATATCCCTCTCGCTCCAGGGAAATTGTGCCTCCTACACAGACCTCTGGCACCCATTCCTCGCCCTGCTGAGCACAGAAATATGGGAACGTACTTGTCCCACATACTTACGCCTTTTACGACTCACAACGCTCCCACAAGATATTGCTTAATCAGCATCACTAGGCAACACACTTCGAGAGTCCCGACTTTATTGGCTCCACACCAAGCTGGCCCAGGAAGGGATTGAAAAGGGGGTTGGGTTTGGGTGCCTGGTGGGAGACCTGGGAGGGAGGGGGGGAGTAGGGGTTTTTCTTTTGTTATGTGCCCTACTGTACTGTACGATCTACTTGACTCATAACTAATGGCACTGTTTGATGCATAAACTAAATTTGGCAATAAAGATTTAAACCTAAACAATTCATTCATCAACTTTTGGAAAATGCTCAAAACTGATGCCAGTCCAAATGGCATTCACAGAAATTTGTAGACACCAAATGGTGTGATACATGTAATTAATATTTGTGATTCTTTTGCAAGTGATACTATGCTAGGCAGCTTTTAAGTCAATTAGAGTGAAAAACATTGTTTTGCCTAGCATGGCAGCATTTCGTTTATTGGTGGCAAGGGGTAAAATTGTATTTACATATTTTGGTGATCTCGGATTTGAGCATAATGTCACCTGACTTCATTTTTTGCGGGCAGTCGCCATTGTGCACCATCCACTGGACTGATTATTCTCCCACACACAACTTTTTCTTTAGCTCATCCCTATTACTTAATGGAATACCTCAGTCTATGTATAATTGGGATGGTATTTTGTTGTATTCTTAGTTTGGCACAATGTGCAATATATGTTCTGGCACTTTAAATGTTATATTCTGGTTCTAGCGTTGCTAGGTTCAATGTCATAGCTGTGTTCTGCTGCCCCCAGTTGTATGCTGGCTGCATCAGAACACCAACGTTATCTCTGCGCTTCTAATAAAGTGCTTCTCTTATGAATTATATTATGTGTGGAAGACTCTTTGGATTACTACAGATGGCGACGATCAGCTAGCAATTTGCAAGGGAAGCGCAGAGTGAACAATTTCATTCCGTTGGTTGAGGAATCCATGAATATGCGCAAGAATCGACTTGACACAAAGATTTGAACTGGAAGTAAGGAATTGACCTGGAGTGCGTGTCGAAAGTAAGGATTTTACCTGAAAATCGCATATTTTTGTTTAAAAAATATATATTGAATTGGGAATTAATGAAAAATTTTATCTACCAGCAATGGTCTGTGGACTAAGGAAATGTATGCTGAGCAGTTTTAATTGTAAGGAGAAGGAGATTATTATCAAGGATACATTTCCTACAATATGATTGAATCTATATACTGTTGAACCCGTTGTTATTGTTTGGAAGCATCACAGTTACTGTTTAAAAGATCACAGGACAACGCGCACTTCATCGTTCGCATTGTTTCCTTCTCTGTTCGTGATCTTCAACTCTTCGCAGGATGACGCTCGCAAAGATGACAAGGATGCAGGCGTATTGAAGCGCGATGATGTATGAGGCTTGGGGACGTATTTGGCAGCCATATTTGTTTTCTTCTTTCTGAACCATTTACCAAGGGAACAAACTCTACGCTAAGGAAATAAAGCTTTCAATAGCTGCTGTTCGCTTTTACATACTCTTTTTTTATTTTATTTTTTATTTTGCAGAGTTTTATATAGCGCGAACTTGACCCGAATTGGGTATCAGATCGCTTTACATAGCACCAGTTGCATTACATGAGAACACATTCATATTTTTTTTGTTAGGCACTGGGAGATTAAGTGATTTGCCCAGAATTACAGGATGTTCAGCGTCATTGCCAAGACTCAAACCCAGTGCTAGTTGCTGTTCGCTTTTACATTAACAGTGAACATACAATTTAACGGTCATATTGAATTTCAACATCCGACAACAAAGAGAACAAATTATACGAGAAGAAGGTATATTTACTTGTCGTTTACCTTTCACATCGGTATTGTGTATTCAATTTTATTAAATAAAAAAAGATTTGAAGAATGACAATCTACAAGAAGGAATACCTCTGTGAACATTCCTTATTGACCTGCAATTGAACCACAATTGGGGAAACATTGACTACCTTTCAGCATATTTGATTATTATTATCAGTATATTAACTGTACAATTAGTGAGCTTTCAGTTACTGTTAGATACTCAATTATATCTTATCTAAGAAATATTAGTATTAAAAGTATGGAAGCTGTTGCTGTAATACCACCACCTCTATTTTTACAGCAACCTGGTAACCCTCCTATTGAGTGGAATGAATGGATAGAGATATTTGAGAACTATACAGAGGCATTAGATGGTAAGGAGTTTAGTGCTTCAAGAAAAAAGCTTTATTGTTAAGTACTTTGGGGAAGGGAGGTCAACATGCTTTTACATTTTTACCTGCTGGTGTAGATGCTGAGGGAAGAGCAATCTCTAATGTTTATATGGAAGCAAAGCGAGGTTGAAGAAGCAATATGCTATGTGTAGACATAAATTCTATACACAACCTCAGAGGAGTGATTAAACCATAGACCAATGTGTGACACGGCTACTTGAATTATCTCCTAACTGTCAATTTGGTGGGATGTGAGAAGAGATGATCAGAGATCAACTCAAAGTGCAGTGTCGTAATAGGAAAATGCAGGAAAGGTTATAGGCTGCAAAGAATCCTACGTTAGCAAATGCTATTGATATAGCTAAAGTAGTGAAACAGTCAGAGATATGCATGAAAGAGATGGAAAAAAAGGAAAATATGTCAGCGGTAACGTCCATAGGTCAAGATGAGATTGCTGCAGTGAATTCTAACAAAAATGGTGAGATCGGTGGAAAGAAGGGTTCATCTGTCAAAAAGTATAATAGCAATTTGGGTATTAATTCAGATCATAACAAGGTACATGAGAGAATGTGTACTAGATGTGGTAGCACATATCACACTGCTGAATATAAAAGATGTTACGCTATTGACAAAGAATGCAGATGGGTTGTCTATGTTACCTTTACCATGGGATGAGGTGGATAAGTTGAGAGTTGAATCTTTTCAATGTGAAGGTGAAGTGGCTACAGTTGATGAATTGGCAGAATTGTGTAGTGGAGCTATTGATAAGAGTCAGTGGAATGAGAGTATGTTGAAAGATGAAGAAGGTACAAATAAAATCTTGTGTGTGGATGAGGAAAATACAACAAATGATTTAGGAAGGAGGTCGAGACCCAAAGCTATGTTCTTGGTTCAAGGAAAATTAAAGTGAATTAATGGTGGATTCAGGTTCATTTTGGACAATCATTCCTCAAGTAATGTCTAAACAGATTTGGCCGAATGAGAAATTACTTCCAAAAGATATTAATCCAGGAGGATACCAAGGGGAGAAATTTGACATCAGTGGATACATGTTAGCTGATATTTCTTTTCATGATATATGCATAAAAGTAAAAAGTATATGTGGCTTGTAGTGGACCACCAATATTAGGGTGGGCACATCAGTATTATTTACACATAATCATAAAACCCAGACCAACCCACCAAGTGATGGTAGTTGATGAAGTCACAACTGATACTATTGTTGAAGGAATTATTAATTTATTCTCAGAAGAAATTGCGAACTCAAAGCTTATGTCCATAAAATATTACTTAAGCCTGATGCTGTTCCTATGCAACATAAGGTAAGAAAGGTTCCCATCATCGCAAGACAGGAGGTAAAACGTATGCTTACTGAAATGGTTGAACAAGGGATTATAGAACAAATTGAAACCTCAAGTTGGATTTTACCAGTTGTGATCACGGGCAAACCTGATGGTAGTTACAGGTTCTGTGTTGACTTGCGCACAATTAATCAAAATATTGTGGTAGATAGTTATCCATTGCCAAATATAAATTAATTAATTTGTCTTTAAAAGGGGGAAAACTGGACCTGCGCAGCACTTATCATCAAATCAAGTTACATGTTGATTCCAAACCATTACCGGCATTCATTACTACAGAAGGAATATTTCAGTTCACCAGAATGCCGTTAGATTTGGTATTTACTGCTGGGGTATTTCAATGAATGATGGGTTCAGTTTTAAAAGACACAAAGAATGTTGTATACTTTCAAGATGATGTATTGGTATTTGGTGACACAAAAGAACACCATGACTTAGTTTTGAAAGAGGTACTGTGTAAAATGGACAATGCTGGGTTAACTCTTAAAAAATAAAAAATTAAATTTGCTGTGGAGGAAGTGGAGTACCTAGGTTGTACGTTGTCTGTTGATTGGATTAAACCAAAACGTGATTTACTGGAAGCTATAAGGAAGGCTCCTGCTCCTTCAGATAAAGACCAACTCAGGTCTTTCCTAGGTCTTATTGAATATTATGCCAAATTTGTGCATAATTTTGCAGAGAAAACAGAAAAAATTAAAATGCTTCTCGGAAAACGCTATAAGTTTGTGTGGTCAGATGAACAACTGATTGCTTTTGATAAGATTAAAAGAGAAATTTGTGAAGCAAAAATTCTGACCCCATTTGATACTAAATTGAGATCAATTCCTACTGTGGACGCTAGTGCGGGTGGTATAGGAGCTGTGTTAGCACAAGTGCACATATCAGGAGTTAAAACTGTGGATTTTGCTTCAAGATCTCCTACTAATTCTGAGATGAATTACTCAGTGATAGAAAGGGAAGCTTTATCGGCAGCATGGGAGACTGAGTATTTTCACATGTACTTATGGGGTTTTCAATTTACATTACAGACAGACAATAAACCCCTTATCAAGATTTTATCTCCTGGTGGTGCAGGTGAAGGATCAGCAAAATTGGCTAGGTTAGCTGCTCGTTTGCAAGAATATTTGTATAAGGTTGAATATATAGCAGGTTGGAAGAATTGCAAAGCAGATGGGTTGTCTAGGTTACCTTTACCATGGGATGAGGTGGATAAGTTGAGATTTAATCTTTTCAATGTGAAGGTGCAGTGGATACAGTTGATGAATTGGTAGAGTTGTGTAGTGGAGCTATTGATAATAGTCAGTGAAATGAGAGCATGTTGAAAGATTAAGTTTTACGAGTGGTTAAAGAACTAATTGTTAAAGGGGCAGACGTGAGAGTACACTTCCGATTGCTGTGAGACCCTTTGTGAAGGTTCTGGATGGATTATCCATCTTTGATAAAGGGGGAATGTTATAATGAAAGATGATAAGTTTAATCCCCCACAAAATTTGAGATTTTCTTTGTTCAAATTGGCTCATGAAGGTCATATGGGTCAATCCCTCACGAAGAAAAGGTTAAGGGAACATTTTTGGTGGCCTGCCATGGACCAACAGGTGTCTGATTGGGTTGAGAGTGTATGGAGAGTGAGAAAAGGTTGAAGGTTGGTAACCAGTAGGATTTAGGTAAGATTGATGATCCGGATCTACCCTGGCATACCGTGTGTTTAGATTTTATTGGTCCATTTTTGAGTTTAAATGCGGAATTGAGGTTTGGTGTAGTCAAGGTTGATGTTATGTCCAAATGGTTAATTGTGAAATTTGTAAAAGAGATCGCCACAAGGAGTACTATTGGGATTTTATCTGAAATCTTCAGGGAAGTAGGCAATTCAGTTAAATTAATCACAGATAATGGCACACAATTAATTTCTGTCTGCAGAAATGACTGCGTATTTAAAATATTGTGGAATTGTTTACACTAGAACATCGTTATACAACCCACAGGGAAATGGTGTTGTGGAAAGTGCTAATCGCACGGTGAAAGGTGTTATTCAAATGGCAGTAGCAAACAGAGGTGATGTAGAGAGTATGGTCAACGATTTAGTGTGGGCTTACCGCACAACTGAGAACACTGTTTCTGGAAAAGTTCCTTTTGTCGTCATGAGGGGTGTCCTGCTAGCCCTAAATTAATTCCGGCATGGATGAAAGATTGTATTGGCCTAGTTAATTTAGATCATGATAAATTGAGGGATAATAAAGTTCCTTTACATGAAGTGTACATAAAACACATTGACTTAGTACAATTTAAACCTGGTCAATCTACTGCTGGATTTACTACATTTCATGGTCCCTACAAAGTAAAAAATGTACACAGTAGACATGTCACTTTGTATAACGGTGAGAATTGGAATTTGAGAAGAGTTGCTCTTTAAAAAAAAACAATGGTCAGGAGTTGAATGATAAAAGTTAAAGGGACAGTAATTTCAATCCATATTTCTCACGAGTGATGATGAAGCTTGTATAGTTCGCCTACCGTTGTTGCGAAGGGTAGTGGTGATACCATCACAAATAGATGCATGTCTCAGAGACCAAGATATCCACCCAGATATCTGCAAGATTATGTTTGTGGGGATTATTGAAATGTATTAATGTATTTTGTATTGTTATTTAAAGGAGATAAAGGAGAGAGGATGTGTTGTATTCTTAGTTTGGCACAATGTGCAATATATGTTCTGGCACTTTAAATGTTATGTTCTATCCATGGTTCTAGCATTGCTAGGTTCAATGTCATATTTGTGTTCTGCTGCTGTCAGTTGTATGCTGGCTGCAGTGGGAACACCAATGTTATCTCTGCGCTTATAATAAAGTGCTTCTCTTATGAATTATATTACGTGTGAAGACTCTTTGGATTACTACATATTTTCCTAAATCTTATTGTTGTGTTCTTACTCCTGAGCCTTCCCAATCTTATCAGTAAATACATCTTCAAATTTTTCCAAAATGATATTTAATTTACTATATGTCTGCTCAAAGAGTACTACAATGCTTGTGCTATGATCTTACCAGTGGTACAAAAGGGGGTGGTGATGGACGGGGCATCTGAATCAATCAAATACTCACACCCAGTCAAAAGATCTGGGTTTAATCCATCACCGTTCTTTAGCCCACTCTGCCACCCCAGTTCAGACATGGCTATATGCAAATCAGTCTGACCCTGTGCATCATGGGAACAGTCCCTCCCGAGCTGCCGAGCCATGTCTTCCCTGGACCGGAAACAAGCTTCCGAGGACCGGTTTCTGGCATTCCAGCCGTCTTCAGCCCGGCTTGCTTGAATCCAGTGGCAAAGTGAGCAAGGGACTCATGTCTGAGCATACCCTGCCACACCTATGGCGGCCAAAAGCGGTTCAAAAGGGGGTGGTGATGGACGGAGCATCTGAATCAATCAAACACTCACACCCAGTCAAAAGATCTGGGTTTAATCCATCACCGTTCTTTAGCCCACTCTGCCACCCCAGTTCAGACATGGCTATATGCAAATCAGTCTGACCCTGTGCCTCATGGGAACAGTCCCTCCCGAACTGCCGAGCCATGTCTTCCCTGGACCGGAAACAAGCTCTGAGGACCGGTTTCTGGCATTCCAGCCGTCTTCAGCCCGGCTTGCTTGAATCCAGTGGCAAAGTGAGCAAGGGACTCAAGTCTGAGCATACCCTGCCACACTTATGGCAGCCAAAAGCGGTACAAAAGATACCAGGCCCATTATGTTCTCTCCATCGTTTGCCACTTATACTTTGGTGTTAATAGAGCAACTCTTGAAATGTAAATTAGCCTCAAATTAGTCCAAGGTATTTCTATTATGTTCACCCAAAGCTATAGCTTCATTATCAGATATACACAATTCAAATACTTTCCAGTATTTGTTAATACATTTCTTCATCTAAGATGGTAACAAGCGAAATGGAGTCATCCATACTTTCAACATTTCTTCCCCCATCACTAAATATCCAAAATAATCCACATTTTCTGGAAATATTCCCTGTCTCCTGTTTAGCATCCACCATCAACACTACATTTGTAATGTAATGTAATGTAATGTAATGTAATGATGTCTTGTAAAGCGCATGAATCACCCCACATAGGGTATCTCCGCGCTGTAGACCGCTGGGGAACCCGTCCTGGCTTTCCCTGTGAGATGGTCCCTGCTGGGTATCTCCAAGGTGAAACCAGGCATCCCCGGCGTATGTGGGGGGCCGTTGTGGAGATAAGGCAAGCTAATGCCCAGAGTTGCCGAGTATGATCCCTGGTAGGCACCGAGGCGAGAATTATCGAGTCCGCTGATCCTGGTCCACGACCCTGCCGCGTCTGGAATTGAACCCTGGTCGTCCTCTGCTTCTGGGTCTGCCGCCTCTAACTTGTTTTTTCTGCGTCATCAGTCAAATAGTGCACCTTTGCATTCTTCTCAACGCTTTTCCACACCCTGTGAAAATGTAAATGTAAATGTACATGTATTTATATAGCGCAAACCGCCCACATCGCAGGCATCTAAGCGCTTGCTTAGGGAACCCGTCCTGGTATTCCCCTGTGAGATAACCCCGGCAGGGTATCCACAAGGTGAAAGCCAGGCATCCCGCCGCGAGGGGCCGTTGTGGAGATTAAGCAAGCTATTGCCCAGAGTCGCAGAGTGTGAACCCGTGAGTCGAGTAGGCACCGGAGCGAGAATGATCAAATCTGTGGAATTATTGAGCCCAAGCCCAGTCGAGGCGGGGAATTGAACCCTGGTCCAGAGCCGATCTCAGCTTCCGGGTCTGCCTCCTCTAACCCCTGAGCCACACTTCTCCAAGTGACAATTTGTTTTTACATTTCATGCATTTTTTACCACCTGCTGAACATTGTGAGTAATTTCCAATGTGTGTTCTCGATCCACATCCAAAAGAATTTCCATGTGTTCTATCCATGTGCAGTCACTTCTGGCTACCCTTCCACTCATGATTATGTGATGACTCCCCCAAATTTAATTTTCTTTTTAATATAGTCTTTGGTTCGCTTCTTATTGCTATTGTTGACATAAACCATATTATTGCTTCCATTATATAATTACCATAATATCCCAAATTCTTGTAAATGGTCCTGTTTGCCTATTCACAATCATTTCTGTTGTGCATTCTGTACTGAATAGTCCCTCCGTGGTTCCTAGCATGTGGGCGCCCTGGACTTGGAATCGACTTGTTGAGACTGTTGATTGGGTCTAAGGAGGTACTCTTGTTCGCAAATTAGATCTTTGTCTTTCAGTATGCACTGCTTGTGAAGGAGAAGTATGTACTTCAGTTTCCTCTGGTAATATGGATGGCTTGTTGCCTCTGATAAAGGTATAGCCCTTTTAGTGTGGCTGGCGTGAGTCCAACTAATCTGCTCGGTGTATTTCACGGCAGTGCTTGTAGTTCGAAGTATTTGAAAACACTCTCTCCATTGTGGCTATAGACAATGCCCCTCTGGGTGAAATTCTTCTTCATGTAAACCCAATCTACAGGCTACAAGTCATTGTCAGGCTCTAGCAAGCTTTGATGCAGTGTGTTTTTGACCTGGCCATGCAGCAATGCTGATTTGTCAGGCCAATTCCATCCTGTCATGGGTCATCCTGTCAGAAGGACAGTAAGCCTCTCACATTGGTGGTAGTATATTCCCCAAACGTGGGCCAACCTATATTCTTTAACACACACACTTACACCTACTCTCTTGCATTCCCCGATGGCACCAGCACAGTGGTGCAGAGATTTTAACTGTGTCCCAGATCTGGCACGGAATAGATCCACCTCCCAGTTCAGGGGCACATCTCATATTGACACCAGACAGATGCAACAGTGAGCCCATAATTGGCAGGTGGAGGATCTGTGGCGAGGTCTGTACCCACTACGTCGTGAATACTCACAATATTCGGATATGCATGAACTCCACACACTAACAGATTTGACCTTTGTTAGTAGGGAATTGATTCCTGCCTTTAAGGGGGTGAGTATTTGGCTCGGACACTCTCTGATCATTGCCCATTACCAGTGGCCTTTCAATGGCATTGGACCCCGCCGCCAATACCTACTTGGAGATTCCAACCACAAGCTCTGGCAGATGCACCATATTGCACTCGAATGGGTGAACAAATCACTCAATATTTCTCAGAGAATGAAGGCACAGACACTCATGTCGGAATTGAGTGGGATGCATTTACAGTAACGTTATGGGAGGACTGTATGTCTACATAATATGGTATAAAGGGAGATCTACAAATGGAAATGCTTGAGTTGGAGGCGAGACTATGGGAGACAAAGCAGGCGTAGGATGTAGACTCAGATGGACTCCGCAGTTTGCAGGGTGTCTGAACTACGCATGGGTAAGCGTCTCACCGCTTATCTGCTTTTGACTACAGGGAATACACTAAACATCAACATGATCTGGGGGATAAAGCAAGTGGTTTAGGGGCCTGGTTGCATACATTGGATCATCCCCATACTGTTATAGGTGCCATTCGTACATCCACCAGGACTGTTGTGAACTCCTAATTGGCCATTAATAAGGAGTTTGAAACGTACTATAGGACGCTTTACCAATCGCCTCCAGCTGTACATTCAAACTAAATTGTAGTGCACTTATTCCCCCTTGACATGCCCCTTCTTATACCACTTCTGAAGCCGCAGTTGGATGACCCCCTGACATTGGAGGAAGTTAATTTGTCCCTCAAGCAAATAGCTTGGGGAAAAACCCCCGGCACAGATTGTCTACCGATAGAGTTCTATGCCATGTATTGGGACTTTCTCGCCCCTCGTCTCTTGTAGGTGTATAGTAAG
Source organism: Lissotriton vulgaris (assembly GCF_964263255.1). Lineage (NCBI taxonomy): Eukaryota > Metazoa > Chordata > Amphibia > Caudata > Salamandridae > Lissotriton > Lissotriton vulgaris. Next base: position 1,482,836,403 of record NC_141694.1, read on the forward strand.
GCCAAGGAACAAGACAGACTCCCAAACAGGATGAGGGAAGCTTTGATAACTTTGCTCCCAGAATTCGGAAGAGGCTCCCTAGAGGTAGCATTGTTTCGCCCCCTCTCATTACTTAATCTTGACTATAAAGTGCTGAGTAAGGTATTGGCCAATAGATTGACACCGATGATAACATAACATGTGTATTTGTAAAGCGCATGTTTACCCCGAAGGGTGTCTTGGTGCTCAGTAACAGATGTTTGTTGTTACCCAACTCAATGACACTCATTTTATCGACCTCAGGAGGATGAAAGGCTGAGTATACCCGCCAGAAATTGAACCTGTGGCCATGAGGTCAAACACAGTCCCCTACAGTGGATGAATTCGTTCACTAAGCCATCAGACCTGGATTGTACACACAGTAATCCACTCTGATCAGAATGGGTTAATCCCGGGCAGGAATATGCTCCTGAACATTTGCTGGTCATGGATTGGGCACGTCAAACCAACACGCAGGGATGTGTGGCCTCCCTCGATATAGAGAAGGCGTCCGACACCTTGGGTTGGAGTTACTTACACGCGGTGTTAGTGAAGCTAGGACTGGGTCGGGAATTTTTTTAATGGATATGCATTTTATATGAGTTTCATGTTTCCAGGGTGCGTACAGAGAAAATGATATCTGATAGTTTCAGGAATCAAAGGGGCACTAAGCTGGTTTGCCCCATATATTCCAGAAACGCACAACCGCCGGGCACTCCTAGAGTATGTGGAGAAAAGTGCCCAAGAAGCCGCACCCACGCCAACACATCCCGTCCGAGGAATATCCCATGCTAACCAGGCGAGGACCAGTCACGTAGATCCGGTGAAGGATTTTATGCTGCACAAACCGAAGACGGGCCGGAATTGCAACCTCCTTCAGCGAGGATACTGCCGACTGCCAGTCCTCGTCATCCAACTCCAGACCATCGCTGGTCCAGGCCTCTCTGAGACGATGTAGGAGGTCAACCCTATTATTTATCAGTTGTTTGTAGATTAGCGAGATCGTACTGTCGGGGACGTACCCATCCAGTACCCGATCTTCAAGTGGGGATGTCGCCGGGACAGTAGTACCCGATGGAAAAAAAAGTCAGTGCGTGCTGAATCTGCGCGTAACGGAAAAACTCTCTGTCACTCAAATCATACTCCACCTTCAACTCCTCAAAAGTCTTGACCCTGTCCTTGGTCCATACATCATTCACCCTGCATATACCAATCACGTCCTACCTGTCGAAGTCTTTCGGCTTCCACAGGGAGCCCTGTCTCTCGGATGCGTAAAGTGGATTTGCTCGTGTCAATCTATCCTTCCATCCCATTGCAGCATTTGCACGATACCATACTTGCACCGCTATCTTGGTTGGACCCTTAAGCATCTTCCCGGCAGATTTTGTATTGAGCGCCCTGTTGTAGTCCCCGCCAGGCAACAGCCACTCGTCCATTTCGAACACGGGATTCGACGCGGGATCATACGTACCATGATTAATCGCCCCCAGCTGGGAGGCCCAATAGTAGCGCCTAATATCCGGGAGTGCGATTCCACCATCGTACCACGGGAGTGTCAATTTGGCAAGGGCGATACGGGATCGCCCGCCCCATATCAGTTGTCTCTGTAGACTTTCCACCTCTCGAAAGTAGCTTGCTGGGATAGTGTCAAATGTGTTCTGTAACGCATATAAGAACCGGGGTAGCGACATCATCTTGAATAATGCCGCTCGTCCGAGAGGGGACAACGGAAGCTTGCGCCATGCCTCAACATCGGACCTTAGGCGTTAAAGCGGGGGTAGCAAGTTACGTTCATAGCGGACCACAGGATCTAGGGCGATAAAGACCCCCAAGTATTTAAACCCCGCCTGCACCACCTGTATGGGGCACCCACGTGGCAAGAGAGGAGACTCACCCGAAAGGACATATACACAGGACTTGGACCATTTAATCACGAGGCCGGAATTTTTCCCAAAAGAATTTAACACATCAAATAACACTATCAGCGACTTCCGAGGCGACGTGAGATACAGCAGGATATCGTCCGCATAGAGTGACACTAGGTCCTCGAAGTCCGGGGTCCATCAAATACCCTTCATCGATGGCTCCCACCTCAGCCAGGCTGCCAAGGGTTCCAAAGCGAGGGCAAAAAGAAGCGGAGACAACGGGCATCCCTGGCGCGTACCCCTTCCTAGGGTAAACGAGCCAGAAACTCGACCATTCACGACCACCTGGGCCAATGGTTCCTCATACAGTAATTTCACCCAGCCGATAAAAACAGGACCAAAACCAAACTTAGCAAGGACTGCCCAGAGGTACGGCCATTTTAGCGTATCAAACGCCATTGTGGCGTCCAAAGAGGCCAAAATGGCCAGCTCACATAACGACGACGCCCTCGCGAGTGCGCCATGCAAGCGCCGAAGTTTCAATGCCGTGTTACGGTGTGGAATGAAACCGGATTGATCTGGATGGATCAGGTCGCCAATGACGGTTATCAAGCGGTTTGCGAGCACTTTTGCGAGGATCTTGGGCTCAGCGTTTAAGAGCGAAATGGGTCTATACGATGCACAACGATCTCGCGGCTTCCCCTCCTTGTGAATCACGACAATAGATGCAAGTCGTTGATCAGGAGGGAGGGAACCCGCATCTAGCGACTCTAAAAACATCGATCGAAGATACGGTGCTATTTTATCCGGGCGCAGCTTGTAGAGCTCAATGGGGAGTCCATTAGGGCCCATGGCCTTTCCCGACCGCACAGAGCGGACAGCAGTCGCCACCTCCTCGACGGAAAGCGTTGCGTCCATCAGTTCCCTGTCTAAATCCGATAAGCGGGGCAGTGCAATGTCTCGTAGAAGCAGATGTGAGTCCTGCTCTGGCCTGTCTGATACAGGGGAATATACAGTTTGGAAGTATTCCGAAAAACACTCCACAATCTCAGTGGGATCAATTACTCTCACTCCATCCACTCTCTCAATCAAAGGAACCACACGACTAGCCCTCTCCTTCTTGTCTAGCCAAGCAATCAACTTTCCCGCCTTGTCACCCACATCATACAGACGTCCTTGCTGCTCGCTGCTCATCACTTTGGCGGCATCCTTCACCAGCGCTCTATAGTCAAGTTGTTTAAGACTGAGGAGGTGGAGCTTGTCCTGGGGAACACCAAATTCCAATTCCCTTTCTAAGTCAGTTAGTTCGGGCTCAAGTCGGACAACTGCCTCGTATTTTAGTTTTTTAGCGCTATTGATTAATGATAGCACCTGGCCATGGATCACAGTCTTGTAGGCTTCCCATAGTGAGACAGAAGATGACACAGACCCCACATTTTCCATGAAGTATTGATCCAGTGATTTGACCAACTCTGCACGGATCTTAGGGTCGCGGAGTTACCAAGGGTTAATCGGGGCTACCCGGCCCTCAGTTCCCAGCCTTGTTTCCATGACAAGCCATAAAGGAGAGTGGTCTGAAATACCCCAGGCCAAATGTCTGATCTCTCTGACAGAAGAGGCCTGTGTCACGGGCATCAGTATGTAATCGAGTCTCGAGAGACTACCGTGAGCACCAGAGTGAAAGGTGTATTGCAACTGCCCCGGATGAAGCAGTCTCCAACAATCTATTAATCCCAAAGTATCCAGGAAGCCACCCAGCCAGGACCGAGACTTCACGTGTTCCCTGGGGGGGTAGCGGTCGCTATTTCCAGATACTACCGAATTAAAATCAGCACCCACCACCAGGATGCCTTCCGGGAGCCCCAGAATCACTCTCCCCAAGTCGGCAAAGGTCGTAGTCTGGAGGCCAGGCGGGACATAAACAGAAAGCAGGGTGATAACCTTCCCCTCCCATCTTCCAATAATGGCGGCCTACCGCCCCCTATCATCAAGGATGATATCATCGACCTCCAGAAGGAGGGAACCCCTGACCAGGATACCCACCCCCCTAGAGCCGGTAGTGAATCCAGAGTGCGCCAGAAGACGGTAGCCCCGTCGATTCATAGCATGGCATGTGTTTCCTATCAGGTGTGTCTCCTGCAGCAGCACAACATAAGGGGAGAGGCGTCTTAATAGTTGTAACACCACACCACGTTTTATCCTGTCCCCCAACCCATTAACATTCCAACATAATAATTTCAATCCCCTACCCCCCATCCCAGGAATGATTGCTGCATCCACCCCACAACGAATGCGACATCCAAGTCCAGAAGTCCATCAATACATTGCCTTGAAATTAACCAAATATCAACAACTTCCCCCCCTCCACCCCCCAACAAACTCCCAAAACCAGACCCACCACACTGCACCCCTGCGTTAGACTCGAAAGCCACCCCAACTTGCAGTGTGCCTGTCGCCCTAACATATAACTAATCTACGAAAAGAAACCCCAGAGGAGGAAGAGACCCACCCCCCCCCGCCAGCCCTGGGTAACCACCTCTATCAAAGCAAGTTTAAGAATCATCAAACCACAGCTGGAAGGTCTATATGTAGTCCAGAGAACCAAGTCCGTTCCTCATTCCTGCTCCATCGGGCCATCTTCAGCTCCTCCAGAGTGTTCAGAGTGTTCCTGCTGCCTGGGCAGCGTGTCGAGCCAGTCACTTGCAGCCTCAGGATGATCAAAAAAGAACGTCCGATCTCCTTATTCCACACGTAGCTGAGCTGGAAAGAGCATTGCGTATTTCATGTCCCTGTCTCTCAATCGTCTCTTCACACCTGGAACCCCATCCTTTGTTTCTGCACAAGCTGGGTGAAGTCCGGGTAAAAGCTCACCGTGGTATTTTCGGATTTCATGGGGCCACCCAAGCGCGACGCCTGCAGGATAACGTCTCTATCGCGAAAGTTAAAAATCCTGGCGATTATGGGCCGCGGGGCAGCACCCTGCTTAGGTTTACCTCCCGGCACCCTGTGTGCCCGTTCCACCGCAAAGAAGTTGCTCAGGCTTTTAGGTGCAAGATGGTTTACAATGAGGTCCTCCACGAGGAGGTCAATAATTGGTCTTTCTGGTTTTTCAGTGACACCCACAATACGAACGTTATTTCGTCTTGCACGATTTTCGAAGTCCTCCAGTCGGCAAGAAAAGAAATCGTTTGAGGACCGCAGATTGCGGACCTCCGTTTGTAGATCGGAAACATCAGTCGTGAGGCTGGAGGTCTTCAAGTCCAGGGATTTTACTTTTTCATTCGTCTTAGCTAAATCCGCCCTGATCAAATTGACGTCGATCGCTACAGTGTCAAGTTTTTGGGCCAGAGTCTCATATTGTTGGCCAATAGAGGTCTTCCTGCCAGCAATGGCGCCCATGACATCACGTAGAGTCAAATCATCTCCTGCCGTCGAGTCGGCTCCCGCATCTCCCAGAGGCCTACTCGCCCCACCAGGGGATCCCTTAGGATGAGTGTACCTGTCCATAACGTTAGATTGTATGGTACCCCCACGGTGGACAGACTTGGTCTTTCGCCTCTCGATCTCCGGTTTGCCGGCCATCTTGAAAGCTGCGCCCGAGGGGACCTTGAGACCTGGTTAAAATGGCTACGTTCAAATCACCCAAAGGGTTTCGCTAGAAGAACAGGTTACCACTCGCCATACAAAGAACAGTGACATTCAATCACGGCACTAGAGCGAAGTTGCGGAGTTGAGTAAACCCTGGGTAGCAGGAGCGAAACCGATGTTTGGGAGGGTACGAGGCCAAAGGCGAAACTGAAAGCTAAGACCTGGGTAGAGAGTAGAATCAGGCTGGCCGATGTTGTTCAATTACTGCCCGGGCAGGCCATTGACTCGAGCCCGGGGCAGTTCCGTGGAGCAGGCCACAAAAGTTCAGAGTTTCGTAAAATCGGTTCCCGGGGTCCAAATTGATTTCTAGAAACAGCTATTATATCAGCTGGGTTGCGTCTTCAATGACCCGTCGTCATAACCAGGATAAAAGTCAGGATAAGTGCCGGAGGTGGCAAATGTCTGGGAGCCCTGTGATCACGCGGCCATCACGGTTGCGCGCGAAGCTCCTCCCCAAATATTCACCCTATTTCTTTCTTTATTTATTTTTGGGCTTGTATAGCGCTGGAATCGACTCCCGAAGGAGTTTCTCTGCGCTTTGGCGGATACTAAGGAGGGTTGTGGGCTGACATGGTTAGTAGGAGAGAAACAATAACGTTTTTAACAGTTTTCTAAAAATCGAATGTTCCGAACAGTGTCTAAGAGAGTCAGGAAGTTTGTTCCATAAACGAGGGCTGAGATAGGAGAGAGCCTTCCCTCCCATTCTTGTCCTCTTGATGATAGGTACTTCAAGAAGGTTTTTACTACTGGAGCGCAGGGCACGCAAGGGAGTGTATGAGATGAATTAGTCGGCCAGATAGGATGGGCCCAAATCGTGTAGAGCTTTGTGAATAATGCAGCAGACTTTAAACCTAATCTGCTGGCGGATGGGCAGCCAGTGGAGTTTCACTAGTAAGGGGCGTGATTGGGTCCTGGGAGGTGCATTCTGAACCAGTCTGGCTGCAGTATTCTGGACTATTTGAAGTCTGCTCAACAGAGAGTCATTAGCTGAGATCAAAAGCCCGTTACAGTAGTCTAGGCGACTAATGACTAACGCCTGGACTAAGGTTTTGCGAGTAGAGTCCGGGAGTAAAGGAAAGACCTTCCGTAGCATTCCGATTATGTGGAAGCATGAGCCAGCTGTCTGTGCTACTTGTTCTTTTAAAGTAAGAGCCTGGTCTATTCGAATGCCTACATTTTTTACAACTAATAAAGGGGCGGGGTTGGGGCCCAGATCTAGAGGCCACCAGTCCGGGGTCCACAAAAGGGGAGCATCCCCGAACAGCATTACTTCTGTTTTTCCTATGTTACATTGCAAAAAGTTATTTGCCATCCACTGGGACACAGCTCGCATTCCATCAGAGAAGGCCCGTTGGACCGTCATCGTTAGTTTACTGAATGGGAAAAGGAGCTGTGTATCATCAGCGTAGGAGACAGGGATGAACCCGAAGGTCCTTAGGAGACTGGCCAAAGGGGCGACATAGATATTAAACAATGTAGGGCTCAAACAGGAGCCCTGTGGCACCCCCTTGGTCAGTTCCACGGGCATAGAGTGCTAAGGGCCGAGGTTTACACTTTGCAGACGGCCAGACAGAAAGCTCCTCCTCCATGTCATGGCTGACCCTCTTAATACCACCTCTTCCAACCTTTTGAGCATGGTGGGGGGGGGGCATCGCGTAAAGCATTAGACACCTGGAAGTTCACTGCATCTCCCTTAACATTAGCAAGGATGAAATCGGAAACTACAAACACTCCAACAAGTCTCATTCCCAATTCAACAGCCGCCTCCGCACCATGTTCATCTTGGACACGCTTAATGACGGAGGGTAGGACAGCCATGGACGGAGTGCCGAAGCACTTAGTATAGACTGTCGCAAATATCATACCCCAGGTCTCACAATCAGGAACCTCCGGTATTAAGTCTTTCTGCAAACTTATCGTTAGAATCCTGTGTTTCTCAACATGAGTCGTATTAGGAAATACTGCTTCCAGCTTGTCAAATTTCTGAGCAAGCCAAAAAGGCATATCATCCTTATCTTTGGGCCGCTTGCCCATAACCGAATTAACCATGACAGGATTCATTTTCATCCCGGCCGCTCCAGCTGGTTGCGCCGCAGCAACAGGTGGCCCCACCTGGACGTTGCGGGATGCTTATTGCACTAAAGCCCGATGCACTCAAACAAGGGAGGCATAGAGCACACGCAACTCATCTATAGTGACTTGCAGGTAACGCGGATGTGGCATGTAACTGGCCAAACCTGGCCACATGGCCCCGGAAACGGCGCAATTAAACCGAACTCGATGCTGCCAGGCAGTAATAGGAATCTCTAGTGTCCTATATGGGGCACCGCCATGGGAAAATATAGTATATTAAACATGTAGGTAAGTAGAAATGGGAGAAAATAACAATCCAGGTAATAGAAGGTATAAAGCAGTACAAAATGCATCTTTGAAATTTAAAATCAGTGCTGTAAACAAGAATCCGGTGAGGACATTTTCATGTACATTTGAGTATCTTCTCCGTACATATGGTAGTGTATGTTTGAGAAGTTCAGAGTATCAGTGAGAGGTTCCATGAACAAGTTGAAGAGCATGGGTGATAGTGCAGATCCTTGAGGCACTCCATTTAAGACCGGGGTACTGTTAGAAAGGGAATGGTTGACTTTGATTCTCTGTGTTCAATTATCTAGGAATGAGGCAAACCAACTTTAAACTGGCCTGATAACCCCATCCTTTTTTCAAGAACATCAATCAAGTTGTCATGTTTGACCATGTCAAACTCTGAGGAAAGATCAAGAAGTATAAGTAGGCAAGTTTCATTCTATCAAGTAGTCTTAGGGCGTCATCAACAATGTGTTTTAGAGCAGTTTCAGTACTGTGTCCCTCTCTGAATCCTGATTGGGATTGGTCGAGGAGTTGAAACTGTTTGATGTAATTGCAGAGTTGTGTGTATACGCATTTCGCAAGTGGTTTGGCTAAAGTCATGATATTGGAAACAGGTCGGAAGCTGTTAGGATCAGTTAAGTCTGCATTTGGCTTTTTTAGGATGGGAGTGACGACCAAGATAGAGGCAATAGGGAATCAAGCCTTGTAGGAAAGATTTATGGACAATCTTAGACCAGAGTGGAAGCATTGAGGATATACGTTCTTTGAAGAGCTTGGCGGGCAGAGGATCATTGAAATGATTTGAAGGTTTTAATGAAGTTATAGTTTTGAGTAGCTCGACACCGTCTGGTAGTATAAAGGTATTCTATGAGGCCTGATTTTTTGGAGAGTAAAATAAAGAGCCAGAAGTAGGGGAACTCATCAAGGGTAATTGATTGGGTCAAACGAAGTGTATTTGGTGTGGTGCGTTGTAGTTCTAGTTCGATCTTTCTTGTCTTTTCAATGAAGTGTGCAGAAAACTCCTCACTGCTGGGGGTTAAGTCATTGAGTGTAGTTGAGAGGTTAGCTTGCTGTTTGATGATTTCAAACTGTTTTTTTGGCCTGTTTTTAGCATGGTCAAGCTGTGACCTAAAGTGTCTCCGCCAGTCTTAGTTTACGTCTTTCATCATTAAGGGAGCAGCTGAACTGCTTTGGAGCAATAGAATAGAATATATCTGTCATGGAGTGAATGTAGTGTTCAGGAGGATCATCCAGACTTGTCAGGTTAGGGGCTGAGGAAGTAGATTATTACTAATGCTGGTTTGGCCTACATGGTTGTCCATGTTTAATTAGCACCCTTTCCAAGATGAGAAATTAAATTAGGTAGTGATCCGACCAGTCACAGGTTGATACAGCATCCAGTTGAATAACGTTGTCTTTAGCAATGATTAAGTCGAGGGTGGAACCATTGTTGTGGGTAGGTTCATTGCAGCACTTGGTGAAGTTTAGGTTGGAGAGGAAAGCCTTGTAGGGGCACAATAAAGGATCATTTGCGATGTTTCATTGTAAATTGAAATCCCCAAGGAAGATATGATTAGGGTGTTGGTCAAAGTTGGAGGCTATGGTCTCCATTATATGTTCTACGAATAGAAGATTATCACCAGGGGGGTGAAAGATTGTGTGGAGTTTACAAACTAAATTGTCGTTGTTCCAGATTTCAATACCACAGGTGGACATTGTGTCGAGTTCAAGATGGGATGGGACATGGTGTGTTGCTGGGCAGTTAAAACCTGGCTGTTGGGGAGCACAATGGGTGAGAAGGGTGCTCCTTGGAACGAGGGTGAAGTAGAAGAAAGGTGGTTAGTAGATCTGAGGTTCCCCAGAGTGTTGTTACTGAGCGTCATAGGGGGGTGAGCATTGCGAATCAATGACATGCGAGTAACAGGAGAAGGCAAGTACCCTCCTTTGGTAATAGGGTAGTCATTGATGGGGTTCTTGTACTGAGGGGCATTAGAAATCCAAGGGTTGGGGGGAACTGTGAAAGAGTTGGGTGCCCAAAGGGGCATGGGTGAAGGAGAGGAAGGGATGCGAGTAGACCTTAAGATCCCCACATTATTGTTGCTGAACGTTTTAGAGGGGTGAGCATTAAGTATCAGTGACATGTGAGGAGTGGGTAAAGGCAAGTCCCTTATGTAATAACTAGGGGAGTCTTTTAATGTGGTCCAAGGCCTTAGTCCGTCCACAATGGTTTCATTGTTAGTGCAAGGGGACTGGTCACGTTGAGTACTAGTAAATGAGGTAGCTGAGGTAGGGGTGGTAGAGGTGGTGGATGAGTACGGTACAGTTTTAGCTTCTGTGTTTTTAATCCTTATAAAGATTTTGTGGAATTGTTCAAGAGTTTTGTTCAAGACTTGTATGAGGATACTCCCATTGTTGTATATGGAATCTGCGAGATCAGCATTGAAGTCTGGTGAGGGTAATATGGTTATTTTGAAACCGTGTGGTGTTTTCCTTATTGGTTTGGAGCAGAACATGGCAGTTTGTACTCTTCTCCATTTGGCTCTTCTGTTGATGAAGAAGATTAGGTCGCTAAACACAGCGCCGTTTGAGGTGGAAAAGTAGGCATTAGAGATAAGAGTTTCGGGGTGTTTGAAGTTCTTAGCAGCGTTTTTGGGTAGGTTCGGTGGGTAAACAATCTTAAATGAGTAATGACCCTCTTATGACAGCAGGTAGTCGTTGTGGTGGATGTTCTTGGGAGCCATGGCAGCATGGAAGCTATGGTGTGATATGCGTAGATTTCTGAGTAGAGAAGTTATTTTTTTTGTCCTCATAAATGCCACCAGAAAATGTCAACTCTAGATAGGCTTTCTCCAGGCCACTAACACAAACCAGCTGTTTCCTCCCTGGGGTCTGTGGATAGCCAATGGAGATCGCCCAGAGGTAGGTCGTTTCCCAATCCAACTCCCATTCACGATGTATCTTGCCACTTAGGGAGGACAGGACCACTAACCTCTGGCATAATCATTGGACTCATTGGAGGTTATCTCTCAGCCCATGCATTTAAGGCAAACCAAATCTTATTTGCGCTTTCCCCACCGCACAGCATGTCTAAACGACTAACCGCCATGATGTTTCTTAGACAATCTGCAAATCTGGGGGGGTTTACAGACTTCCACTCCCTACAAATCTCTCTCCTAGCAATAACAATAACATAGAAAATAAACTGTAAGGTACAATTTCTAATATCATAATCCAGGGGGAGACCAAAAAGGATCAATCTAGGACTACAAGTAATTGGGGATAGTACAACCTCTTCTAAGAACTCACACACCTCACTCCAGTAACTCCTAATGTCCGGGCAGTCGACAAACATGTGTCCGTCGTCCGCAGCTGGAAACTTACATCTTGGACAAAAGTATACTTCTGCTGAAAGCTTAGAGAGTTTCGCTGGGGTCCAGTAAACCCTGTATAAAGTAAACAAGTGGTTTCTTCTGAGATTGGATGGTTTTATAATATTTTGGGAAAGTGTAAATGAGTCTGTCCAAACCTTCAGTACCTCCCCTAAATTCAGGCCTGGAAAATTGTCCCATAACTTGATGGTTTCAGCTCCTAGATTGTCTTTCGCTCCCTAGATTTCTGAGTAGAGAAGTGGCAGGATTATCATGGGACGAAATTTAGAGTGCAAATATATTTGTGGCTCCGCTAGTCAGATTTTCATTCAGCGTCTAGGTGAAGCTGATGCCCTGTTATAAATAGTGAGTACTATTAGCGCGGGGGCACACTGTCTTGAGTGTAACCAGGTGCTTTAAAAATGGTTTTATTATTATTATTATTATTTAATCAAAGAGTAGATATAATAGCGAGGGACCCAATAGTCCTGCAGATCTGCAGGGAGTTAGTAAAGGAACAGTGAATCAACCAAGTCCATGAAAGCCAATGAAGAATCCCCATTACAGTATGGGCGCTCCTTATCTGTAAATGTTCGAAAGGTGCCACTGATGGAGGAAAATATCCTTGTTTGGTTGGTACAGGTTTACCACTGTTGTACAGTCCAGAAGCTGCACAGTGTTTACAAAATGTATCAGCTTGATCTCTAAACTTAAGTTGGTACCAGTATTGGAAAATAAATCTTATCATAGCATCACACCCTAGATGGAATAGATCATGGAAAATAAGTAAAATGTGATTCATTAGACATTCTGGCAACCTAGTCTTTCGATTTAGGCCCACCCATTCCCACTCTCCTCACAGGACCCTTCTTTATTCACCCCCATTTTTAAGATATGTTCCTTCCTCTGGTACCTCGTTTTGCAATGCTGTCTCTTTTGCTGTCCTATGTGTAAAGTTATTTCTTGCTTCACGTGGTCATCTATCATTGTGTGCCACACATTTTATAATTGCTTCTTTTTTGGTCAAGGTCAGAGCCCCTAATAATGCATCTACAAGTGAGCCAAGTTTTATCTTCTCCCCGTTTGCTATCATGTAGCCTCTTTCCCTCCACAGTCACCCAAAGTCATGTGCAACTCCAAAGGCGTCCTAGCTGTACAATAATTAATTGGGGTTGTTTTTTTTTTTTTAAATATTTTTGAAAACCTTTATTAGTGCATCCAGAGAAGTACAAATACGGGCCCACAACCCTGAGGCCGGCCACGAAAACTGATTAGGCACAGGTGCATGCAATAAAGGTGACGCAATAGCACAGCAATATCAATAAGCAAATATTCAGCAGTTACACTGGAGATCACATGCTATCGCGCCTAAGGAGCAATGAAGGTTAATTTAAAAAAAAAAAAATTCTTTTTCCCTTGTTCTAGCAACCATTAAAGTCCAGACTGTTTCGTTTGAATTGAAAATAAAAGCTATAAACTAAAGAGCAGGGTTCACGTAGGCATGACATATCAGTAGCGACCGAGGCACACACAGCCCAGCATCCCAATCTTCAGGTCCCCCCAGGCGGCATGACGGCCCATTAAGTGTGCAACAGGGATATCAGAGCCAAGATCCTAACAAAGTCTACCGCCACCCGTCCACCAGCAACACCTACACAGACCCAAGATAGAAAAGAAAAGAGGAGATAAAATAAAGAAGAAAAAACAAGGCACCATAGAAACAGAAAAGAAAATAAAAACCCATCCCCCAACCCCCACCCTACACGCATGCAAAGGCTACGGCCTACCCCCCCCCCAGCAGTGTGTCTGTCGCCCAATAAACCCGAAATATAGAATAAGAAGTGAGAGAAAGAAAAAGAGAAATACCATATCACATAAGATATAGGGAGCAAGAAAAGAGCAATCTAATCTAAAACTCCCATGAAACCCCACCCCGGAGGAGGGCCATCCCCAAACAACCATAATAACCAACAGGAGTGTAAGCGGCCACCACCTCCCCGACCCCTAAATCGACCTTATCCAACGTCCGACTACCCCGCCAGTCCATCACAGTAAATGTAAATACCGGTAGATAAGGCAAGAGAAGGGTGGACTCAGCCCTGGCCCCTACGGTCCATTGAGTCAGCAAATTGTAGTAGCGGCGCAGTCCCATAGTGCAGGAAAAGCAACCGGCATGACCGCCTCGAGAGAAGGCAACGTCCATGAAATGCCATCCAAAGCAGGACAGTGTGATCCACCAGGGTACAGTCCGGGCAGGCATACAGCAACAGTCCGCCAAGAGTAGCAAAGCACTAGCAGGTAAAATGCCCAAGGTAAACGAAGCCACCACGTCAGAAGTTCCCGCTGGCGTTGATAGATCTGGCGCTGGACGGCAAACCTCAAGTGCCCGCAAAAGTACAGAAAGCATGGTGTCCTCCATAGCTTCAGCAGGCAGTTCAGCGGCGATGTTAAGCTCCATCACCTGTGACCCCTCATTGAGTCACCGAAGGGGCTGCAAATGGCCGCCTACCATCAGACTCGGCGATATGCTACGCTCACAGCCGCCCGCCCGGTCAGCAGAGGAGAGTAGGGGGACAACAGCGTCCAGGCGGCGCTCCAGGGCACGGACGCTGTAGCACCAAGCAGCTCGTAGATCAGACAAAGCTTCCAGGACGTCGCCGATACACAAGGGCATTTCAAGACAGGATGGAATGCCAGTCCCCTGCCCACGATAGTAACAGGCGTGTGGCAACCCTCGATACCAGCCTTCGGTAGCCATTGTTAGGCGCCGTGTAAAGAGCAGCTTTCAGACAGGCAGGGCAGGGGCACAGGGATCAGGGCAGCAAACGCCGATGCAGCGCCTCGCACGGGGACACCACAGTGACGGTCCAGCCAGGCGCCATGTGTGATCGACAATCACTCAGACCAAATGGCCCCCTCCATTACATTGAGAAGCGAGAAAATGCACAGCAGCTTCCAAAGAGAGAGATACAATTGTTGCACCGACGGGTGTAAAGCCACGGAACAGAGAGACTGCAAAAAGAAACTGTTGCGCCGTCACTGAGGATCTCGGCAGTCTGCCGCGTCTCTTCGGCGGTTCCAGTATCTCCCGTAATGGCCGGCGTTGTTCCCCAGCCAGACGCAGCCGAGAACAAAGGACCGGACCCATGCAGCAGTCGACGGCAGGAGTTCAAGGCTTTCCGTCACTCCCGGTGCAGGATGGACGAAGGGGAGCACATCATCGGACTCAGCGTCGCCTCCCCAACCCGTTACCGCACAGCAGACACGATTCAGGAAGCAGGAGAAGAAGCGGTACGGGAGGGAAGCGGACGGGTCGGCGGAGGCAAAGGCTCAGGCGGCCATCGCTGTTGCCGGCTGATTAATTGGGGTTGTTGGATGTATTTTAAGTCTGTGCCCGTGTACACCTTGCACACCTTCATCAAGTACAACGATAACAGCATATATTGTGATATGGATAAGACGTTATAATAAAGAAGTTCACCAGTAAGCAGACAAGTCCGCTCTCCAGTACACCTGACATTTAAACAGGCATCACAGGTTCAATTGTGAGAAAAGAAATAGTAGTTTACTGACCCGTTGTCAAGATAGTGCATAATATTTTAATCTGTAATGGGATGGGACTTATACCAAATTTTCATATTGATTGTCCTGGGCTACTAGTTCCTACCTACGAAAATTGTTTCAAGGGACTCCATATATTTTTAGGTCTTGTTTTGGCAGGAAGCAGTGTACTGTACTTGTCTAACGCAGCACTGAAAAAAGAAAGATTTTTGTCTAGTCTGGGATGGAGTCCCTTCTCCAACAAACCTCTTTCCTTCTCTTGGTCAACAGGAGGTCTAAGGCCAAGGTGAGACCTCTTTCACATATCCCAACAATCTAGTCAAAGTGGAAGGATCCAAGTCATACTGCGTCATTGCCCCAATTCAATATAGATATCCCTCAAGTAAAATGTAAATGTAATGTAATTTGTACAGCGCACTGGGGTGTCCTGGCGCCGTAACGCATACCGCTATAGAACCCTTCCTGGCTTTTCCCTGTGAAATGTCCACTCCTGGGCACCCCCAAGGTGAAGCCAGGCATCCCACTGATCTTGAGGCCATTGTGGAGATTAAGCAAGCTATTGCCCAGAGTTGCAGAGTGGGACCCATGATTAGAATAGGCACTGAGGCAAGAATTATCAGGTCCGAGGAAATTGAGCCCAAGACCCGCTGAGGC
This sequence comes from Lissotriton vulgaris, assembly GCF_964263255.1. NCBI lineage: Eukaryota > Metazoa > Chordata > Amphibia > Caudata > Salamandridae > Lissotriton > Lissotriton vulgaris. Next base: position 1,482,851,881 of record NC_141694.1, read on the forward strand.
GGGAGTTGAACCCTGGTTCCAGGCCAGACCTCTGCATCAGGGTCTGCCGCTCTAACCATTGAGCCACACTTCTCCACTGTAGGTTGCAATCCCTAGGCAAGACCAGGCGAGCTGTATAAAGTCATCTTTCTCATCAAATCATTTAGTGCACAGCTGTGCAGTAGTACATTTTGAATACAATTAAAGTGCAGTAATCTGTGCTTGATGTTTAGAAAAACTCATTTAGCTCCTTCAGGCAGGCAGGACTGTTTGTCTGTCCGGGGCTGTCAGTAGCCTGTTTCCCAGCGGCCGGTGCGACCAGGTCTTGCACCCGGAGGGCACTGTTGTAGAATTGTGCCACCATATATATTTTGCCTAAGTCACTGACTGTCATTGCGAGTATAGTTAGGGAAAGGGACTCTTCAGGAAAGCAATGCAAGAGTACTCTCAAAGTGTTGCATACTTTGCAGTATAGAAAGGCAATCAGTGCACTGAAGTTAGTAATATCCCCCTTAAACAGCGAAAGTGCTTTAAATGAACCCCCTCTAAACAAGTCTCCCAGCCAGTGCCACCCCAGTCTGATAAAATGTTGATTAGCTTTGGGCTCTGATGACAGTGGTAGCCAGGGTTTCTCTTTGATCGGCACTGAGAGTGAATATGACAAATGTAGGCCGAATGTTCCTGCAAAGCAATTTTCTGCACCAAACACATATTGCAGCTGGCCCAATTTGCTCCCAAGTCTCCTGGCCAGAAGTGTTTCGAAGGGACATTCTGCCAGATTCATCAAAGACCCGTTTTGCGAGTCTTTAATAGCGATTCATAAGGAATCGCTATTACAGACTCGCAAAACGGGATTCATGTAGGAATTGCAAAATAAAATGCGATTCCTACACATTCCTTATTTGCGATTACCAAATTGCTAATCGCAAATAAGGAATAACTCTCCATTCATTCCTATGGGCCAAAGGCCCATAGGAATGAATGGGGAGTTATTCCTTATTTGCGATTAGCAATTTGCTAATCGTAAATAAGGATGCGATTTCAAGGGTGTTAGGGGTGTCCAAAGGACACCCTGTAGCACCCCTGAAATGTAATCTACATTGGTGTTGCGCACACACATGTCCAGAGGACATGTGTGTGTGCAACATGCAACTTAGAGAAATGCATTTAAAAGCATTTTTCTAAGTTTTCGCTATTTACCACGAGGTTTGACCTCGCGGTAAATAGCGGCCCGAAATTGCGAATTCGCAATTTATAAATGGTTGATGAATTGCATTTAAGTAATCTCAAATAGAGATTCCTTAAATGTAATTCCTCGCAATTTAGCGAAATCGCATTTACCGATTTTTGCATTTGGAATGATGAATCCCAAATGCAAAAATTGCGCTCGCAAAGGGCCAGATTCTCAGAATCTGGCCCTTTGCGAGTGCAATTAAGCTTCATGAATCTGGATGATTGTGCCTCTGTCTAGAAATGTGCAAATGTTAATGAAACAAACGTACCAGAAGTACAGTACTGTTACAAGTGTCCAATGTTGTCTCACAATAATAAAGGTAGAATGTATCATCTTTGTAGATCGGCTTTAATCTACCCTAATAACCTCAGATCATTTATTGAATACAAGAGTAATTAGGACACCCCAAGTCCTAGGTATTTGGTTTACTGTTCCTGGTATGTGAATGGTACATTTGGTTTCACAAAGCACCTTGATGTGGTGAATGTGAACATGATTTTGGACTTTTGGCGAGTTTTACTGCATGCAGAGATCCACGCATACTCATGAAATATTATTGAAAAGACCTCGACACTTAAACCAGCAGTAGACATAGTAGAACTTCATTCATCTACATGGAGATTTTGTATTCCATTGTCGCTGTACAAATCCCTTTTAAAGCTTTGTTATTTCTAATGATTCAGTCTAGGGCTTATATACAGAAGTGGACAAAGGTCTCAGTCTTGTTTTGTATTCCAATGAAACAAGAAGGAGGGGAGAGGAACCTGTTTCTGATCTCCATTGCCTATACAGAAGCTATTAAGGGGCACAACTCTGGAGCCATTGATGTAGTTGATGCAAAATTGTAGCTTCACTATGCTAGCTTCATGCAGAGAAGAACTCTTAAGAAAACAATGATTGATCTAGAGAGTTTGAGAACGGTAAATATGATGTGACACTCAGGGCAGTTTAAATTATCCTAAGCACAGATTCTGTTTCATGTCGACCCAGAAGTGAAATTAAGAGGAAGTTAAAGATTTTTTTGGCCCTTTATCCTAATACAGGTAAGCCCAGTTAGCTACGCCCCAAAGCTTCAGTGGGTAAGGCTGAGTTGGAAGTATTTAAACCACAGTAAATGCCATTTCTAATTTTAGCAGCCAGCTACAATGCCCATTTGACATTTTCCTCCCAGTGGATGTCTTTGATTTGTAAAGAAAGTTTCCCCCTGTCCTCAGTATTCGGTAGGCAAAACCTGCACTTGTGCACAGTGGGTATGCCCTCTATGCCCCATACACGCCTTCATAGTTGCTGCTGGTTGAGGCTTGCAGTCTTCTACAGCTACAACTGGGCACCTCCACAGCCCCGTGTGCCCTCTACCACCGTCCTCTGTGAAGACTTTTAATGGCATTTGGCTGCCAAAGGAACCTATGAGCAGCACTCGTAAACAGTGATCAAATGCAGGATTAAAGTCAGTGCCAATGCAAGCCCAAGCACCACTTCATATCTGTCCTGAATCCAGTACCAGGATCTCCAAATGGAGCACATGGTGTAAAATTCCCTCATTTTTGTCAGTATGGCTGTCGAGGGAAATAACAATTGGTTTATATCTAGGTAAGTCACTCAGTACTGTTCTTCGTCTTCCCTGTCGAGGTGTTATCCTTTGGCATCACCCAGCATCGGGTAAAGAACAATTGAGCCACCGAGTGGTTTGGCTACACTGTGCATCAGTTGTTTTGAGCACCTCACTTAAAAGGTTTGCACTTTTATGCTTCCTTCTAAATTTATCAAAGTTTTCAACTCTTGAATTAGCTACATTTTATTCGGAGTATTATGGACAAGATACAATAATTTGTGCATGCTATCAATTTTTATTGCATGTATTTAGCTTCCCAGTGATAAAAGTAGAATGATTAATCTTTTGTGATGAGTTTTAATGTGCGCTATTTTTCTCAGATCATTTATAGATTACAAAGCAGAAGGTGAGCTGGACGCACAGGTTTGATGTCAAAGCCAGAGGCGCTTGTAATGCAGTCTTCTTGGCTATTTCATTTCTCATAACAGTTAGAAATCGAAAAGATAGCTAAACAAGACTTTGCATTGTAAAAAAGCTACAAGATCCGTCAGCCCATGAGGGAGGACAGCCAATGTATTTATCCCAGCTGCCTCAGTAGGCCACCACAAATAGGAATCTAAGCATAGTCCCTCCTCTTTCTTGTAGCTCACAACAGTAAAAAAAACTAGTTTTGTAGCTCTCTCCTATTTATACCAGCTGGCTATTGTTTATAATGATAAAAATTGATCTGTTTATGTTTTCTTATGAGTGACACTCAATTGTATTCCAGTCCTTTGGTTACCTTTGCGTAAGATCTGCTATTTTAACTAGGACCGTGTGGATCATTTCTGACCGTCATTCAAAACTGGCAGGGGCTACTGCACCCACGCACATTCTCTATCTCTTCCTCGCACTGCACACTATTCTGGGGCTCTCCTCCGGTTCAGAGCAGCGCTGGTTAATGACCTTTTCTTTTGTCCTGGGATTTCGTTCATTTACTGCTGGGATTCTGCAGGGATCCTCATGAGGTTTTGTATTCTCCTTTCTCGGGGCTGCTGAGCTGTGCTTATTAGACTTCTCAAACTGGTCTACGGGAAATGAGGCATAGTAGCATTGCCAGTTTGGGGGATAGGTACCTGTTTGGTTGCCAGGACAAAAATAAATTTAGCACCTGGTTTAACATCCCATGGCACTGAGTGTGGAGACGGAGGAGGGATAACCTCCCAGGATCCTGCACACAAAAGGATGTTCCCCCTCGGGGATGTGACCTGCTGAGATAGCAGAGCGGAAGGTATTAATGGACCAGTAGGCCAACCCTTCGGTTGCCAGGCTCGCTAGGAAATTTTAACACCTTAACGACATCAGAGGCCACAGGATCCATACCCTACGCAGACACCAATGTGTCTATCGGGTCCAAGCTGACTTGTACCTCTTGACGGTACTATCCGCACCAACGTGTCTATCAGGTACAAGCTGATGCCCATGCCTTGGATACTGGTTCCTCAGCCTGTTGCGAAAGACCTGGAACCGACCAGCATCCCCTGTAATCTTCCAAGCCATAGGGGGTCAGGGAGCCCTCCAATACCAACTGGTGATGAAGCTGACTCGGAATGAGGAGGTGGTGAGGAAGCCAGTGGGAATCAGATCGGAGAACCCCTGGAGAAGTTCCAGAAGAGCCGGAAACCATACTTGTGATCTCCACAATGGTGTGATAATTACCACATCTGCTCACTGTCGTCAGATCTGGGCAGAAGCCACATGATGAACGGGGGAAACGCATAACCCTGCTCCGGAGTCAATTGCAGTAGAAAGGCATTCGTTGCCACTGCTGGTGGGTCCAGCCTAGAGCTGAAGGATCTGGGCAGCTGATGGTCCAGCCGATATGCGAATCGATCCACTGAAAACGGACCCCACCTGTTCCGCAACTCCGCGAATACCCTCGGGTCAAGCTTCCTCATACTGGAGTCTTATAAGTGGCGGGAGTGCCAGTCTGCCACCTGATTCGCCTGACCTGGAAGGTACTCCAATGTTGCCTGATGGTCTAGGCAGTATTGCCAAAAGCTGGTTGCAAGGTCAGAGAGGACTTTGGAGGGCGTGCCCCAAGTTGATGTAGCTGACGACTGAGACTTTGTTAATCTTGAGCAGAATGCAAGATTGGGCACTGTCCTTCGTCCAACATCGAATTGCGAACGAGCCGGCCAGGAGCTCCTAACAGTTGATGTGCAAGGACTGCTCCCTAGGTGACTACAACCCCCCGTAGTGAACTCGCCACATTTTGTGCCCCATCTAGGCCTGCTGGTGTCTGACTCTATCACGAGGTCCGGCGCTAAGCCAAAAATCACTCTCCTATTCCATGCTTCCATGTGTAAGAGCCACCAGGAAATTTTCTTTCCGAACTTCGGCTGTGATGGAGACCATTTGATAGTAGATAAGGCACCTGCGAATGTGTGATGCCTTGAGTTGCTGTAGGGCCCGATAGTGCAAAGGACCCGTAAAGAGGGCCTGAATCGAAGAGGACAGACGCCCCACTAGGTGGGCAAGCTGTCGCAACAAAGTCTGCGGTTTCGTCAGGGTTCGCCATAGTTTGTGCATGATATTTGTAATCTTTCGAGGCGGCATACTGAGGTTAGAGTTGGGGGAGACTCTTGTGAAACCCAAGATGGTTGCTCTTTGGGAGAGAACCAGAAGGGACTTTTGTTCATTGATAAATAACCCCAGGCTTTCTATGAGATCTGCTGCGTTATGCAACTGACTGACAGCTGATGGGGACGCTGGGTCATGGAGAGCATGTCACTCAAATGAATAAAGAGACGTATCCCATTGCCCCAAGGTGTGCCATCAAGGGTCTGAGGACCTTGGTCAAACACTAAAGGCTGTAGGAGAGTCTGAAGGGAAGGTTTGAAAACTTGAAAGCCTGTTGAAGCCAAATAAACTGAAGGAACCGCCTGAGGGTGGAAAGATGGGGAAAGATGGGGACTGTCAGATCGGCGTCTTTGAGATCTAGGCAAGCCATCAATTGAAATGCCGGTACAGTAGCCATTTGTTGAACTCTCGTAAGTTTATCACTGGACGTTGGGCCCCATTGGACTTGTTCACCAGATAAAGGTTGCTGACAGAGCCATGGGAGTGAATGTGGTTGTTGGTTGAATAACCCGTTTGGTCAACAAAGAGCGGAGCAACCAGAGCGGCTTCTCTTGAAGAGAATTGGATTTGACGAGGTCCATTTGCCTGAAAGATGGTACCATAAAACTTTATCGGAACCCTTGGACAGTTGGTAGGATTTTCATACTTTGTTGCACCAATTGGTTCAAGATTTGCTTTTAGAACAAAAATTGATTTTATTGTATTTCTCTACAAATAAATTCCTTTTTTAATACATTTTTTTTCTTATAATTACTTCCTACCTTTATTCTTTTTCTGTGGATGTGTGGGTAGCATGAAGATGCTCATGTGAGTCTCTGATTGTGTGATGAGATAGTAGGTATAGCTTTGCCTCGTTTTAGTCAATAGGTACCAAGAGAAAATCTCTCTTTTTTACTTGTAACCTAGAAAGATAATCGCCCTCTCAACCCATCCTGAAAGCACCTCCAGTGAGATCATGGAACCCAAAGCCTTGGCATCCTCTGCCATGTCCAGGATCTTGGTCAGTGGGCCGATGGTGTCTAATATCTTGTCCTGGCAAGATCTCCAAGATTAGTCTGTGCCCTTTTTTGGGTCTTTTATGATTTTAGCTAGGAAGGTGGACATCCTAAAGTCTATGTCGGGGGTTAAGGTGACCTTCTCTTCTAAATTGGGCAGTGGACACCCAATTCTCAGACAGCTACGAATCTCCTTATCTAATGGTCTGCGGAGGCAGTTGGCCACATATTGCGCCACCTTATCACAGGGAACACACTCAGCTGATCGTGGGTTAAGGATCTGACCAGGATCCAGCATGTCTGACCCTGCTGCAAGGGGTGCTTTACTGGGAGGGGGGGGGGGCACCACTGTCTGGAGGACCCTGCTTCCTCATCAGAGGGTGACTCATCAACTTGTAGATAAGGAGAGAGGGGGCTGGGGATTCCTGCGGTGCTTCCAATTGTGGTCGGGGGGGGGGGGAGGGGTTAGGGCAGGCAGGCTCTGGGCCATAACGGCTTCATTTAGCCAGAAAAAAGGCATCTAGGTCAACATCTTCATCTTGAGGACATTTCGCCAGCAGGGAATCTGCCTCCAGCCGTGCTGGGGATACAGAGGAAGGACCTGGCATATCTGGCGCTGCTTGGGACCTCTTTGCGCATTTGTGTGTGATGAGCTGCGCAAAGTACTCATCCATGGGACCCATGGCTTCGTCCACTGCCTGGTACATGGAGCCGTCAACCGCATAATAAAAATCATCATCCCAAGGCAGGTATGCCAAGGTATCCTCATAGGCATCCCCTGAGGTCTCCATGGGGAATGTTAGTGCGCTGTTTTACCTGGGGGGGAAACTATGTCTAGGAGAAGTGCCACTAATGTGACATGGCCCTCGCCGGGGCAATATGGGCAGTGCCGCACAATAAAGATCTGTGCCCTGGAACACTCACCCCTGGTACTTTAGTGATGCGGGTAACGGTCTGGGGGCGTGTTCTCTCGTGATGACCCTGGTGGGCCCAAAATTGCAGACCCCATAGAAGCATTATGAGCATGCATTACCAACCCTGAGACAGGGCGTCAGCCGCCAGACTCCAAGGCTCCTGGCTTGAGGCTGCAACTGGGCGCGTAATTCCGTGCTGTCAGAGTTGAAAATGCCAGGAATCGGGCATTACGAGTGCAGACTGCTCCCCGAGATTACAGCACCACCTGGCGGTCAAAGGACCACAGCGCAGAGCCACACCTAATTATCATCCGCAGAGTAGCGCAAAGTATTCCAGCGGCCGTTGTAAATCAGCACTGGCGCTGCAGACATGCCAACAAAGTATATTACGCTCTCAATGCTTGCTGACGCACACGTACAAGAGAAGAGGAAAACAACTGAGCTTGTGGCTGCGAGCAGCAAAGAAAGAGGAGACTCAGCAGGAAGTAAGAACTATCACTGACGCGGGAGGAGCCTGATTTTTTTTAGAAAAAGTCGCGTATTTGCTATTTGCTGCCTGGTAAGTTCCATCAGGTGCTCCTTTTGGCGTCTCTGTGCTAGATGCAAAGCGCGGGATGTGTCGGGGATAGGGTCATTCGTATGCCGTGTCTCCGCCATCAGTAACTCTATCTCTAGAGTTTGTAGTTCCCTCTGTTTCTCCCTGTTGTTATTCGTTATGGAGGAAATGGCGTGTCCTCGAAGGACAGTCTTATATGCCTCCCACATAATGACAGAGGAGGTCACCGACCCCTCGTTCTCCTCAAAGTAATGTTTTGTCGTCTTTTTAAGAGTTTTTTTAATCTCAGGGATTTTGAGGTAACCAGGGCGTATCGGGTATGTCCGGTGTTTTTTGTGTTGATGGTGCGTGTAACTGAGTAGCATTGGGGAGTGGTCAGAAATGCCCCGAGGCCTAATTTCTATTTTGTTAATATTAGCCAGGCTACCCAGTGCTCCCAGAAAGTAATCTATTCTAGTGAGGCTATTATGTACACTGGAGTAGTATGTGTATTTTTGTTCTGTAGGGTGGTATTTCCTCCAGATGCCCCATCGCTGCAAAGAAACTCCCTAAGCTGGACTCCCCCTGCATATTCGGCTTCTGAGGGTGCCTATCCATGGAATTGTCAACCTCTGAGTTAAAGTCTCCACCAATGAGCAGTTCTCCCGCTGGGAGTTTAAGCAAAAATGCACTCAGGGCCGGGAGGGCCATCGTCTGCAGTGCTGGGGGTATGTATACTGATATAATATTTAGGTGTTTCCCTTCCCATTGCATGTGTATAGCAGCGAATCTTCCCGCTTCATCTGATTTGATTTCTTTTATAATTAGTGGAAATCGCTTTTTGACTAATATTCCCACACCCCTTGAGGTCGACTTAAAGGCAGAGTGAGCCACCATCCTGTAGCCCCACCTGTCGAGTGCTTTAGTGGATATGCCTTTGAGATGTGTTTCCTGCAGCAATATTACCGCAGGGTTTGCCCTTTTAATACATTGCAGTACCAATCCGCGCTTAATTTTATCGCCCAGACCTCTAGCATTCCATGTCAGCACGGAAAGGGACTGGGCTGTGGCGGCAGAAGCGTCCACCGGTCCAGGTAATGATTCATCCCCCATTATCAAAATGTATGGTATCAGTGGTTTCAGTAATGTGTGTCATACTTGAACTATTGTGCGTGGTTGTGCATTTGAGGATCTCATGCGCAGTTGCAATCTCGAAGCTATGAATTAGAACTCTAATAAACAGGACCCCAACTTCTCCCCCTCCCATCCCTCCCACCCACCCTGCCTCCCTGCTTAACGGACTTAGAACCGCCCGCCACCCCAACTTAGCAGAGTGCTTTTGTCCCCCCACCCCAACCAAAGTACTTGCTTGACGGCGTAAGGAGTCCATGAACGACATAAACCCTCCTTCCGGTCCATGGCCTGCGTCAGTCCGGTATCCAAGCCGGCGAGAACAGGTCTTTACAGTCACAACAATCTCATTCCGGGTGTTTATACTTCACATTTTTATCCTTGGCCGAGAGTTTCTGTGTCTGATCGTGGTGGGCTCTCTGTGTCCAGGTGCCTTACAGTCTGATTGTCTGTGTCTCTGTCCCTCCCATGACGATGATGGTTCTTGTTCCCACGACGCGGTTTGTCAGCTCGCCGCCAACCATCTAGCCAGTCATAGGCCTCCTCCGGTGTTTCAAAAAACCATGTTTTCCCAACCGCTACTACTCTGAGCCTAGCAGGAAATAGCATGGAGTAGGGCAGTTCTTGCGCTCGCAGCTCCTTTTTAACTTCTAGGAAACTCCGTCTGCGTCGGGAGACTGCCGCTGTATAATCCGGGAAGAAGGAGATTGCTGAATTTTGTACTCAGATCGGCAGGAAGACGCGTGCAATTTTCAAAATGGCGTCTCTATCGCGGAAATTGAACAGTCTGGCGAGCACCGGTCTGGGGGGTGCCCCAGGTTTGGGTTTTCCGCCCGGCACTCTATGGGCTCTCTCCACTGAAAAGAAACTTGATAGTCCTTTGGGCTGTAATCGTGTTTTCACCAGTTCCTCAATATAAAGGTCCATTGCTTGCGAGCCCTCACTTTCTGGAATACCTAAAATGCGCACTTTATTCCGTCGTGTGCGCCCTTCCTGATCATCGAGTTTTTCTGCCAGGATTTTATTCTCCGTCTCGAGTCGGGACAGCGTCTTCTGCATTGTCGTTGTATCTGTCACTAGGGTTTTAGTGGTATTCTCCACTTCAGTAACTCTGTCCGCCATTTTGTGGAAGCCCGTTTTTAGTAACGAGACGTCTGTTGAAATCGTCCCTACTGTTGTTTGGACACTAGATAGGGCTGCCATAATATCTTCCAATGTTACTTTTTTAGCCCCCTCTTCGTCTGCCGTTTTTTCCCCCGAGGAGTTGCGCCCTTCCTGGAGCGGCGGGTTGTTTTTATCATAAGCATACTTGTCCAGCTTTGCCTGCGTGTTTTGGGTCCGTGGGCCCCTGCCCATCATATTGGTTTTGGCGACGGCGTTGGCGCAGATCACTCACTGCGCAGTGCTTTTGGTTGTTCCCCTTATCTGGTCTGTTACCTTACAGTTCGTCTGAAGCGCTCAACACTTGAAAATCAATCAATTAATCCAATAAATAAAGTGTGATGATGGCGCTGTATTCGCGGCGTTCGTTGCGCAGATCATGCGATTAGTTCAACATAGGGGCTTTCCTTCCGATACTGTGGCCAAGTGTGCCTTGTTGTACATGGAGCACTGTAACTTGCGGGGTAGGAAAAGGTCTTAGTTAGGGCAGGCTTTATTTGATGGTATAACAAGTCAGTACAGGTTTTCCGGGGTACGGCTTTCCGAGGGGACCTGCTCCTTTCAGTTCGGCACTTTCTTAGGATTCCTTCCTCCTTTCTTCGAGTCGGACTCCTCCTCCGCTTTCCTTCTTCCGACTCTGTAGTGGAACAGGCTCCGCCGGTGGGGGAAACACAAGAGAGGGGGGGTGTCAGTCCACACACTGTACTCAGTTATCGGTAATCGGAAGGGGAGTGAGGGAAACCAAAGTGCTCCGGGTGACTAGGGAAGTGAAGGGTATTGTTTACCAGGGGACTAGGGAGGTTTCACAGGGTGCCTCTACTCTTCCTCCCAACCCAACCCGAGATACGTTTACGCACCTCTGTTAGCCACACACCTCCTGGCGTGCGGCTGGGCGACCCGTAGTGTCGTTGGCCTCCTGGCTCCTGCTCCTTCAACGGGTCCCTTCTGTCCTCCGCCTCCGATGTTCCTCTCCTCGCCTCAGCTGTTCCTCGCGTCTCCTCTGCCTCCGATGATCCTCGCGTCTCCTCCGCCTCCGATGTTCCTCGCGTCTCCTCCGCCCCCGATAACGTTCTCTTGAGTCTGCTCTTTTCTTCTCTTCTGCTCCACGCCGCTCCTCTCCACACGCTGTCCACTCCTCCGGTGTATAGACACACCTGGGCTCTCTCGCTGACGACATTTAAGGCGGGACTGGACTCCTCCTCCTCTGTGCACATTCTTGTCCAATTAAAGGGCCCGGTACCTTCTTCTTCCTCTTCGCAACTGTACCGTTCCTCGTGCATGTTCCAAACAGGGGACATTACTGGCTGTGGAAACAAGAGGGAGGGGTCACAGGTTGAAAGCTCACACCGGGGTTCAGGGTGCGGAGGCAACCCGTCCCCGTTACAAGCGCCAACTTTTTTGTCGCAGTTTTATGGTTTCAATCAGCCCTCGGGTGTTCCCGCTCCCATTGTCGGCAACCAAGCGTCGAGCACCCGGCTGCGCAAAGTCCACCAGGCCTCACCTCGTCTGTATGTGCTCCGCTTTTCGACGTATTCGAGACCCTATCAGTCCCGGGCGATTGTTCACCTCTTCCGGATCATGCCGATCCTCATTGGTGTTGGAAGCGCTGCTTATCCTGCTCCATTTCTCTCTCGTCTCCGATCTTCAGCTCGGGGATACTCCAGGTCCCGGTCTCTGTTCGGGCGCTAGGCCGATTTCCGTTACTCTCTGCTAATTCTGGCATCCGATGTCCGATTTCGGCTGGATATTCGCCTATCCCCGCCTCTCGGTCCCGGACCTCTGCTCAGGCCTCTGGACTGCCGTTTTGTACCGGATGAGTGGCCGGATATACGTGAAGGGCTGTGTCGTCCGCGGAGCTCCTACACTAAGCAGCCATCTTGCTCGGCTGTTAGCCACGCCCCCCGGGAGGAGCCTGATTTGATGTTAAGATGGACTACCATTGTTGCGTGATTGGTTGTTGTTTTATACCACTCCCATAAGCTCAGGGGACTGGTAGTTTTTTTTTTCCAAGTTAAATAAATGTGTTTTCAAAAATGGCTGCTATAATAAAAAGGGAAGAGAGTTAAAGCGTAATCCTTGCCTCCAGTTCTAACATAGAATCCTTTCTCATATCCCTGAAAGATTTCCTATTAATCTAAAATGTAACCATATTCATGAAAAAGCCAAGTGTTCACCAGAATACGTTTAAGCATTTTAGAAAAGTCATCCACTGAGTAGTCAATCAAGGATCATTGAGATGTCAATGAGACCTACCCATCATGATCTGGTAATTACTTAGGCCAGTGGTCAAATGGTTCCCCTGGCTGTTGTGATGATTAAAAAAGTCAAAACAGTGCAGTCACTCTATTACTGTCCCAGTTCACTCCATCTTCCCTGTACCTTTGCAAGGTTCCACTTCATATCACCTGGTTTGTGGTGGGAGGCAGGTCTTGCTGCACCTCACCTGTTGGTCACTCTGGTGAAGACTCAGCTTGCCCTTAAGGGGTGAAGCAGGTTGGCAAACACAGTCAAGTACTTCCAATAGGACATGTCCTACACTGCCTGTGGGACATTACAAAGGTACCTACCAGTACTGACTACATCTCGCTCTGTGCTGCTTTGTATGGGATGTATATCAGAAGCCTCATGTTTAACACCATCTTATCTTTTTCTCAGCCTGTCTTGAGTGCCTTGCAAAAGCCACTCTGTTGAAGCCACTCTGCACTGAACCTGGCCATTTCTTTCTTCAATTGTTTTTTTTAAAACTCTTTTTGTTTTATTAGACATGCTGAATTAACAGACATTATAACAGAAATACCCACTCATAGGGCTAAACTGACCACAGGCTGCAGAAAGCAAGATGTAGCTATAATGCACTACTTGGTCCAAGCTCACAGTTGTCACAAAGAGAGGACGGCAAGGGAGAAGGTGCTGTATTGCATTGCATTAAATAGTGCTTCATAGTCTTGAAGCAATTCCAAAGCAGTGTTGATTGACAGGGAAAGAGGCTACCCATTTTTTGTGCATGGTTCGTACAATATGAGTTTAAAGTGTGACATATGTGGGATGTTTTGGGTCTTGTGTGTGAGATTTTCGTGTCGTGTCATGTCATACCAAACCTCTTTCTGCATTTATGTATGTAAAAAGTTGTAAGCTAATTAGAGTTTTGCTTGTAGGAATGCTCCATCTACATGTTACCTGACCTATGCATGAGTAGATCCTCGGTTCGGAAACAGATATGTGCTCTGGAATTCAATGTGGTTGTGGGTGTGCCTTATCCTTTTGCTGATGCAAGACTATCTTAAGAAAGGGGTGGACAGGAGCTGGATCAATCTTGATTGGAGCATCTTTCTTTTGGAGTATAAAGTCTAAAGTTTTAGTTGAAGCAAGATTGGTTCAGCACCATGGTTGGTCGAATGAGAAGAGCAGAGCGCCTTGAATAAAATTCATCTGAACAAAGGCAGCCACTAGAGTTGTCAGGGTTCAACGATCTAGATGAACTACTCTGCAGACCAAGGAGGAGCACCAGTTGCACCCACACACCCAGCACCTTGGCACTCACAGGCATGTGCTGATTGAATCCCTGCTCTCGTTTTGGGAGGCTTGAAGTATTCCTGAGGGAGACATAAGGTAGCCTACACCATCCCTCCTTATGGGTAGTGGCCTCACGTAGAATTCTCTCTTCACATGACAGATCCATGTCTTGCTCCCATACATGTAAAGGGGGTAAGGGGAACACTGCCTGACATCCCGGTACGCATTTTGCTCAGATGCATCATGGTAAATGCAGTGCATGATACTTACTTTAATGAATGGTCTTATTTTCACCATGATTGGTGCAGCCAGTGCTGTGTATCTCTAGACACGTTTCAGGATAATGTTCCTTCCTCAGTAGAGAGTAATACTTCATTTTAAGGGGGCTAGCCATGCTACTGCAGTCTTCTCTGGTTTCTGTACCACTTATCGAGTGCAGGTGCATCAACCAGAGCTTGTCAGATCACAAGCTCAAAGGAGCCTTTTTAAACAAGAGGAGGAAGGGAGTACACTGCCTCACAGCCTAACGCTCAGTTTGCCTCAATGCATTTTTGTAAATGTAGTGCATGATAACACTTTCTTCAGAGACAGTCTTCAGTTTTCACCCTTGTTGCTGCAGCTAGTGCTGTGTATCTCTAGATACATGTATTAGGATAATTGTCCTTCATCAGTAGAGAGTAATACGTCATTTCAGAGGTGCTGACAATGCTGCTCAAAGTCTTCTCAGCTCTCTATACCACTCACTGAGAACAAGTGCATCAACCAGAGCTCTCCAGCTCAAATGAGCCCAATCAAAGGGGGTAGGGATCACACTGGCTGACATTCCAGTAACCAGTTCACTCAGATGCATTATGGCAAATGCGGTGCATGATAACACTTACCTCAAATAAAAAGCTTTTGCTTTCACCATGATTGGTGCAGCCAGTGTTGTGTATCTCTAGACACATGTTTCAGAATACTTGTCTCTCTTCAGTAGAGAGTTAAACTTAATTTTAAGGGTGCTTGCCTCACTGCTCAAAGTCTTTACCCACTGAGCATGGGTGCATCGACCAGGAGTCATCAGCACACCACCTCAAAGAAGCCCATTCAAACAAAGGGGTAGGGAGCACACTGGCTGACATCCCAGCACCCAGTTCTCTCAGATGCATTATGGTAAATGCAGTGCATAATAACACATGCGCTGACAAGCTCTGGTTGATGCACCTGTGCTCAGTGAGTGGTACAGAGACCTGATAAAAACTTTAAGCAGCATTTCCAGTACCTCTAAACAACTTGTTATTCTCTACTGATGAAGACAGTTATCCTGATACACAGCACTGGCTACACCAACAATGGTGAAAACTAAAGACACTTACTGAAGTAAGTGTTACCATGCACTACATTTACCATAATGCACCTGAGCGAACTAAGGGCTGGGATGTGAGCTTACGAGTGAGCAAATTTATCACGTTTAAAGTAATAAAGTTGTTTCATGTACAGAAGGCCACTCTAGGGCTTAATTGTCAGTAGGTGTGGTAGTTGGCCTCTCATTCTCTATTGGGATCTGTGAAATCAATTAGTTACTCTTGTTTTCCAGTCATATCCTCAATACATTTCCTCTCAGAGTGCTCACCTTTCATCCAAGCGGCTGATAGCGAATAATTTTTCCTCATGCACAGCCTCCATGGCATACCAAATGGATTCACAGATGACCCCAGGCATTACTACAATAACAAAGTATTCAGTCTTGGTTATCTTTGACCATGTTTGGTTGACCTCGTCATTAATAGTATCCATTCTCCAAACGAAGTTGTGGAAGAAAGAATTAAGTTGAGCAGGAAAGTAACAGTATGATTTGAAGCGGAGGCAGTACCTAAGGAAATTCCCATCACTGCCTTCACCAGAGGTGAAGTTTCCTTCTGACATTCACTAGGCAGATGCGTAACAACTCAGACATGCTGCTGTGATACCGACACTTTCTGTGAGGCTCCCATGTTCACTTTTGACTGGCAGCAGATCAACTCTGTTGGAGTCCACTTTGTGCACGGGGGAGCCAGTTAGTCTCTCCCACTCAGACTGCATTCACAGGCGCCACAGAGAGCTTGCTATGATAAGTCGACATTTGTAAAGCACAGCTTATTCCCCCTAAGTGTATCCAGACTCTGGGGGCGGGGGTGTCGAGGAGATTAAGGAAGCTATTGCCCAGAGTCACATGATGTTGAGCTGAGCTGCTGCTAGCGCTGGATATCGAACCTTCAGCCCCGCGCTTCGGAGGCAGCTGCTCTGGCTGCTGTGCCACATCTCTCCCCTATGCTTCACTGTCTTCTCTCATTGAGAAGTAAAGTAAGCTGAGGCCCACATTACATGATAATATATAGAAATGTACTAGGTTTTCAATTCTTTAACGCTCCAGACTTGACCTCATCAACCTGTCCTACTCTACGTTTTGTGCCTACTTCAGAAATCTAGTGGCTATTTTGGAATACATCATTCCTATTACTCTATCATGCACTTCAAAAAATTCTGGCTTTAAATCTGGCTCTCGTTTTTCCACAGATTGCACTGGTTATACTTGTATGATCAGCAATCTGCCTTCCCAAGCCGATAACTAATCTCTGTTTCCCAGTAAGCAAAAAGTACCTCTTCTCTCATTGTATGGTAGAAAGGGGTTTCTTCTCAGAAGTGTTTCATGTTTTTGGCCTAAATCTCCCCTTTTCCCGCCATACTAAGCTTAGTCCAATATTACTTTTGTTAGGAAAAAGAACAAAATTGCAATACTGATGTCTAGAAGATCTAATACACCCTTTGTATTTTTTGAGACACATGGAAATGGTCTGTTTTTAATAATTAGATTACAAAGAGATTGTAATGATATGAACATTTAACCCTCTAAGTACAGAAACACCATCTGTTTTTGGTGCACCAATAAAAACCACTGGCCATGCTGCCTCCAGAGAAGCGTCTAATAGTAATTCATTACTCTAGGTTCCAAATATCCAGAGCTCGTACAACCATGCCTAGAGTGTGATTCCATGTAAGTTGACAGGTGTTCACATTTTACTATTTCTTGCATCAGAGTTATTCCATGATGGATTCGATTCTTATCCCCCTAAGGTGTTGATTGGATAGAACAGACATACATTGTTTTAAAATTATGCCTGTATCTCAACATCTTATGTGGTGCGTAACCCACCTTTCAAAAACCAGAGCTGGGAGTTGACCAGGGATTGTTAAAAGAATGGAATTAAATCTGCAGGGTTGAGCATGCATGTGAAATATTCATGGTAGAAAAAGAAGAATTCATTGGTATAATGGCTCACAATATCAAAGGTACCAAGGAGGTTTTAACAAATCAGTGAATTAAATTAACATTGTAGAAAATGTGCATGTACAATCAAAATGTAATCTACCATTAAAGACACTTAAAGTTCTTACATTTCAACAGAAGGTCCGGGACTTTGCTCTGCATTCAACAATTTAGAAACCTGTGTAAATTTAATAGGACAGGCAGAGTATTGGAAAACTATCTTAAATGTAAGAATGTAAAATCACAGATATGCATAATATGATTTAAAGAGGACATAATATGTAGAACCCATACTAAAAACTGAAATATTTGAAGGCTTCCTTGCCTAAAAGTTCTCTCCTGAAGCAGATCTAATCACTCGCTGTGGTGAATATCTAGAGCGGCTGAATCTCCGGTTAGTCACTGCTGAAAAAGAACCCTATTGGACAAGCCACCAGGAACCTAGCAACTGCTAAGGAAATCCTCTCATCACTTAGGGATAAGGCACCCGGTACAGACTGATCCTTGTCCTGTTTTGTAAGAGGAGCAAGGACAACCCATCTCCCATCTTGCCTAAACTATTTCCACACTATGTAGTGGAATTGCATTCCAGAACATCCCATTGCATTCCATGACATCCCATTATCCTTGCTAAATGCGTACTGCAGGATCCTATTAAGATGTTGGCAAGCAGATTGGATCAAGTGATTCATGCTCTTTATACGTTCATCCAACCCAGGTATCTTGAGCGGCAGGTACTCAAGTGACAAAACTAGACTCTTCTGTGATATCTGGGAAAAGGTAATACACACCGATACCCTTTTCTGCTATAACAGCACTGTACACAGAAAAATGCATTTTATATGGTCTTGTGAACTTTTCCTTTTGTTGTGCTTTGTAAATTAAAATTTGGTGAGACTTTCATCAGGATGGTCATAGCCCTGTATGTAACCTTATAACCTTCATGAAGGATAAATGGTGTTTACTGAAGTTTTGTTTAACCTGGGTGAGGGCACAATGTAAGAATGCCTTTTGTCAAAGAGGTTAATGCCCTCTATGGAACTACTATCGCCTACAACCAGAGAGTAAAACACCCTTATAGATAAGGCATTTGGAAACTGAATGTGTAAAGCTGTTGTTGACTACTCTGAGTTGGATGCATGCTTTATAGGTATGACGTCAAAGCTGTGAACCCCACTCTGTTACTCATCTGTTTTGGGTGAATTAGGTCTTAAATGGCAATCAGCCTATCTGAAATATTTAGGAGTAGTATTCATTGATGACATTCATGAGTCATGTCAACTCTAACAAGAAACATTTTATTTCTTGAGTTAAATCACTCTTGGAACCATGGTCCTGTTGGTGAAGAGTCCTAATAGTAACATGATGGGTAAGTATCAGCTGAGCATAGAGTGGTAACACAATACCAAGTTTTAAATATCACCCTGCGACATCGACTGCTAGATACTGACTTCCACAGTATTATTAGGCTAAGGAGATGTGATGTCAGAATAAATCTTCGCTCCCTTGACAATATTGTGTAAGCCGCTTGTGGTATCTGTTTTTGCAGGCCGATATTTTTGTCTTTTAACATTCTGACATACAGCTGTCAACAGCTCTGGTGATATAGTTAAAATCATTGCCACTGCCATCTCCGGATTTATTCGGAAGAATAGTTTTTTGTTATTCTGTGTGGTTTTGAATGCAGGGAACTGGAATCTTGAGGGGAATGTGAGGGGAAAGTTCCAAGGATTGAAGTTGCCGCCTGCCTTGGAGAACCAGTGGTTGTACATTAAATAAACTGGGGGACACCTTTTCTGGACTTCGTCTTCTTAGATAGAAAACCTAGAATCTCCCTGTGTTACCCACCATCTCAATCATCAATTTCTATATTTATTAATTGGAAAGACTTTGTGGCTGCTGCCTAAAACTAGAGTATCATTTGTGGTTGGTAGTCAAGAGGGATTTATTTGCTTCAGGCCATCTAATAGCTATTATTGCAAACAGTAACTACAATGTTTTAAACAAGAGCTTCTTGCTGAATACAGTTCAAGCTTTGCTCCAGTGGAGAAGAAACTGGCTAACAGAAAATTTGCATCTATAATGTCCTCATGTCATAATGAAAAAGTTAAAGTAGATGTGAGCCCTGGACTTTGGAACAATTGGTTGGAGGTTGTCTGCCGTTAGTGAGCAATTTGGGCACTTATGATTCTCCTCTCATTTTTACAGAGCTTCAGCTTTTCCTTCAGAATGTAGGCTTGTTTGTATTTCTAAAACTGAAATTTGCAGCATCTAAATTTATCTCGTTGATGTTCTGCCAAAGTCCAATCTACTGGGCGAATGGTATCCAAGATATACTAGAATATACCCAAATCAAAAACGAAATTAAGTGAAAAAAAACATCAAAGGGGAATGGGAAAGGTAATTATCGCGGAAAGAAATGCGTTCTCAGTGGTGGTTAATCTGGACCGCTGTTCTTGGCTCAAAAGTGTCCTCCTTGTCTCAAACCAGGTTTCTGACTTTTCATAAAACTCATAGGACTCCCTCAAGGCTTCATAAATGAGGTTTCTTAACTTCTCATCTTTGTTGACACTGCCAATAATCAATCACTGACCTTCCACATCTAATGTTCAACGGTCAAAGTCTGGGTGAACTGACTAAGGTGAAAAGGAATGTATATTTGTGTGACATGCCTCTAACCTCCACAATGTATTCTTTCCCTTTCTATTTGCTGGATGTCGTTCAACTTACAGACGTGTATCCCTCTTTTTGCACTTCTCCAGTATCAGAAGCCTATCCAGCGATTGCCTTCGATGGTGTTTTTGCGTTTTGTTGTGGCATATTGACACTTCTTTTCTTCTCACTCCTTTTTCTTACAAATGCAACATGCTGACAGTTTTCTTTGTTTTTGCTGGACAGAAACAGGAGTTATTCTAGGTCCTCTGTTTCCTCTGTAATTTCCCCAGTTTATCTTGCATCACGGTGATCTTCTCATGTATATATTACATCTTTGTCATGTAAATTTGTCATTGTGTTATATTTAGCAGGCACCTATGTATATATTGCCGTCCATTACCACCCCCTTTTGTACTGCTTTTGGCCGCCATAAGTGTGGCAGGGTATGCTCAGACGTGAGTCCCTTGCTCACTTTGCCACTGGATTCGAGCAAGCCGGGCTAAAGACGGCTGGAATGCCAGAAACCGGTCCTCGGAAGCTTGTTTCCGGTCCAGGGAAGACATGGCTTGGCAGTTCGGGCTGGACTGTTCCCATGAGGCACAGGGTCAGACTGATTTGCATATAGCCATGTCTGAACTGGGGTGGCAGAGTGGGCTAAAGAACGGCGATGGATTAAACCCAGATCTTTTGACTGGGTGTGAGTGTTTGATTGGTTCAGATGCTCCGTCCATTACCACCCCCTTTTGTACGGCAAACATTTAAACGCACTAATTTTGCTATTTTTGATGCTGTATTTATTTTAACAATATGTGCTATATGTTGCGTTATGTACTTTTTAAATTGGTTGCAAGTATAACCATATGATATTCACATTGATAAATTACGTTTTTCAAGACTTAGGTATTCCTGGATGCAGTCCTGTCAAGATTCTCTTTTTAAACCATTTTCTTGACATCCTCTTTTTTCTGAAGATGTGACGTAACTGAACAATTGGCCTTTCCAAGGATTGGCCATGGGCAGCCATTGTTCTACAATCTGTATACAAAATCCAGATGTGGTGAACCACATCAAGATATTTGGCTTTTTTGAATGTAGTACATTTCTTCGATCCTTTTGGAAAACCTCTCTTGCTTGTTTAAAATAGATAAACATCTTTACAACAGGAAGGCGTTTCTCTTTATATGCTCTGCTAGGATTAATTTGACAGTGCATGCTCTTTCAGAGAAGCCCTCCCTTCTTGTAAATCAAACAGAATGCACTGGATTATTCTGTATATTTTTAGCACTCGCATTTCCTTTGTTTCTTTAGTGACATGGCCAAGAATCAAGTTTAAAATGCTGCTCTCGCTCTAAATGCACTGGAGTCCACGAGCTAATGTACAAGCCAACGGGTTGGCAATTGTGTAAAGGTCTTTAGAAAATCAAATTTCTGTCCTTCAAACAGTATATTTGTTTTTTTAAAGTAGACAACTATAAGGCATACCCTCCTGCTTATTCAAGGTTTGTGATGCCTGTTCAAACCTTGGGCAGGCCACCAGATCACTGTTTCTAACAACCCCATACATGTCTGTTTTGCCAAAATGTATTGCTCGATTAACAGTTGTCAAAATCTACCTCCGTTGCTGGCCAGATATTTGCATTGATTGATTTTCAATTATATTGTAAAGCACTGCAACGGGAGTAATCTTTAAATTGAATCAACTGGAAATCTAGAAGGAGCACTTCCTATCCTTTTTCAATATTTTCAACTCAACCAGTTGTTCTCAAAAGCTTTGACGCAGTCAGTAGTTTGGGATTTTGTATAGGGCACACTTACCCCTGCCTGTTCAGCTCAGTGCACTACTCTGAATCTCTTGAACATGTGCATGTTTAGGAGCATAATAGAGTAGAGAGGTGCATAGCGTGTGGGTGGTGCCGGGTCTGGTGGCTCAGCGGACTAATGCATCCACTGCACGGGCCTGTGCTCATGGTCACAGGTTCAAATCCCGGCGGGTCCACTCAGCCTTTCATCCATCTCAGGTCGATAAATTGAGTACCATTGAGTTGGGTAACAATAAACATCTGTTATTCGGCATGATTATCTTTAAAGATTGAACATCACCCCACTGTGTTTCTAATGTGACTTTTATCGTTTGCACCACAGGATGGACTCACTTGAGGTTATTTTGTGCGACTACGAAGACCAGAAGGCCTGAGAAGTGGCCATGCCCATTGGGGCGGTTTGAGTGAATATAATGCAGCTCCACTTTACCGGTCTTGTGGTACATAATTTGCCGTTGCCATTGAAGAAGGGTCAAGAGACTTGAAACGGATCTGGCAGTGAATGGCAGTAATATTCTGATGACGTCTTTTACATCTGTGTGCAGCCTTTCGTGATTAAATAAAGAAGGAATCGAACCTACCTGGCGTGGCTCTTCCATAAGGGGCAACTCTTGTTGGTTTGGATTAAAGCAGCCAGCTCTGGTCGCGGAAGAAGCCCCGCTGCGAGCGCAGCGTTCCCGAGGTGAGGCCAACCTCACGTCACTGTAAAGGGAGGTAGTCTTCTTCACGAAGGGGCGAAACTGCAGCACGATTGTTTTTAAAGATTGAACATCACCCAACTGTGGTTTTAATGTGACTTTTACCGTTTGCACCACAGGACGGACGCACTTGAGGTTATTGTGTGCAACTAGGAAGACCAGAAGGCCTGAGAAGTGGCCACGCCCACTGGGGCGGTTTGAGTGAATATAATGCAGCTGCAATTTACCGGTCCTGTGGTACATAATTTGCCGTTGCCATCAAATTCGATGGTCCCGCAAAGAATTGAAAAAAAAAGAAAATTACCTCCCCCGAAAGAGTCGAGACCTCCGAATCAGAAGTCACGGAGGGTGAACAGTCAGGAGACGATACAGCCACATTACCAGCAGATAAGGTGAAAACTCCTTTTCACTTGGAGTTCAACCTCATCCGTCAGACGTGGCTCAGAAGTGGGAAAAGCAAACCACCAGAAAACGAAGATGGACTCGACGAGGCGGTGGGAAGGGGCAGAGGAAGAGGAGGAACTACACATGGAGTAATGCGCAGCAAGAGGGGCAGCAGGTGATAGAGGCTGGAGACAACCTCACCATCATAAATTTGACATCACAGGCACTGACAACAGCTGAAGAATCTGCTCTGCAACCAGGATTAACATTCTGTCCCAGTGAGCGATTAGAATTCACACAGACTTGGATTAATCTGTTCAAATTTGTTCGAAAAATGAAACTGCACAAATTCTTCAAACTGAAACTATCAGTTACTGAGGCACGACGATTAAAGCTTAAACCACCAATGAGGGACACTGATATTCTTGCAGTGCAAGACCTAAGCATGATTGAAATGCTGGAGGAATTACGTTCAGAGCAAGATTGGGGGGACAATGAGAGAATGGATGTAGCAGTTAGAACTAGGAAGGTGGGCATTTAACAAGAAGTACCTGCGACGGCTTTTAAGCCCCCATCGCAATTCAATCCTCAAATGCCATATGATGCGATTGACTCCTTCTAACAAGGAAACAGGAAATGACTCTCCTGAACCTCAGTAAAGATGATGGAATAAAATGCAAACCTTCAGACAAGGGAGGAAATATTGTGCTGCTAACGAGAGAAAAATACTGCAGAGAGTCATTGCGTCAACTCAATGACATTAGACACTATGAAAAGACAAACAAAGAGCAATATCAAGAAAGTATTTCTCTGTACCATGATTTGATCAACAAGTGGCGTAATAAATCAATGCTAGACACCAATGAATTTCTATTCTTAAGAAACAGTGATCCAGTTATACCCACTTTTTACCAACTCCCTAAAATTCATAAAGACCAAATTGACCCACCAGGGAGGCCTATTGTCTCTTCCAAGGGAGGACTCACTGAGAATCTATCCACGTTTATAGACTCTTTTCTTTTTCAGATGGTTTTACAACTCTCCTCTTATGTCAAATACACTAAAGATTTCATAATACAAATGAATAGCATGCAATGGGATTCCACATATGTGTTGATCACCTTAGACATCACAAGTCTGTACACATGTATTGAGCATACTCAAGGAATTCAAGCTATGAACTATTTCTTGAACTAGAGGCCTTTCAAGTTCATGGAACATAGCATCATGCTAGTTGAGTTTATTGAATTCTGTCTTTTACACAACATCTTCTTGTTTCAGGGTGAACTATACAGACAGATCTCTGGGGCGGCGATGGGCACCTGCTTCGCCCCCAGCTACGCAATTTATTTGTTGGCTGGTGGGAGGAGCAGGTGGCGCTCGCCGGAAACAGGGGGAAGTGGGCTGAGTATGTGGTAGTCTGGCGTCAATACATCAACGACCTCTTCCTGGTTTGGAAGGGGTCGTTTGAACAGGCAGAGGAGTGTATTCAAGACTTGAATGACAACAGTCTTAACCTCAAATTCACACATGAGATAAGCTCAATGTCGGTGATTTATCTGGATCTCAGAGTATTTGTGAAGGAGGGAGCATTAGAGACAGAACTCTACAGAAAACCTACTGCCGGAAATTCCATTCTGCATGCTGGCAGTAGTCATCCCCCTAATCTCATAAAAAGTATTCTGTACGGGGAGCGCCTCTGTCTTAAACGGAATTGCTCCTGTGATACTGATTTTGGTGAGGCTGCAGAAAGTTGTATAGCCAGGTTCAGAGCCACAGGGTACGAACAAGATTTGCTAACAACCACGTACTAGAAAGTTCAAAGAATCCCCTGGAAAGAACTTTTGAGGGTCAAAGATGAGAGTACAACAGGAAGGGCAAAAGATAAAGATAAACATACTGGCCAATTCCGTATGATAACCACATACTGAGAAGATGCCATCCATTTGAGGAAAATGCTCAAAAGAAACTGGCATATACTTCAGACCGATTCTGTGATAGGTAAAGACATTCCTCCAGCACCACTGATCACTTTCTGCAAATCTAGATCACTCAAGGACAAATTGGTCTAGAGTCATCTTTTACCCATCACCCAGAGAACAGGGACATTAAGAGACATGAAAGGCTTTTTTTCCCTGTGGGAAATGCAGGGCCTGTGCTAATAGCAGAAAAGTCCTGAGCTATAAGATCCCAGGTCTTAAGAGACCTAAATCGATTGACAAATTCATTACATGCTTAACACCCTTTGTACTTTACTGTCTTGTGTGTCACTGTGGACTTAGGTACATAGGGAGCACAATTCACAATGACAAGATTCGCATCCTTGAACATCAATGAGCCATTGTCAACAAGGATGTGAATTATCCAGTGGCGAGGCACTTCGCCCTCAAACACCAAAGCAATAGGGAGTTGCTCCAATATTTTGGTGTAGACCATGTACCGATAGGTTCGAGTGGTGTGGACAGTGTACAGAGTTTGCGGAGGTTGGAATCCGGTCACATAATCGATTTACAGACTAAAGTCCCATATTGGTTAAACAGTGGTGAGGAACTTGCAGTCCATTTAGGGAGATGAGTTGAGTATCAATATTTGAATCCCCCCGTTATGATATTTTTACTTTTACATTTACATTTTATCTTTATTTCGACTTTTGACCTTATACTGTACATTCTGGAAATATTGTTATTTGCACCTTGTTATTGGTTGTGTAAGGTTGACAGGAGGAATCATTATGGAATATTTGTTCGCATTTGCCTATCCATGGCATGATAAGTGTCATTCTGTAAAGTCATAACTAGTGTGATATCACATTGCACCAATGGTCAATCAAGGACCGAGGGTGGAGGTGCGAGGGGTGAGATGGTGCAGATACACGGCCAGATATCAGAGTGAGAGTCTGAAGATTTCTTTTCCCCATCAATTGATAGTGGGAGGCCCTGCATGATAATCCCATACTAGTTGACGGTATAATAGCCTTTCTAGTAGGCATAGCACAGTGATTGACTTCACACTTACTGACACTGCTGATACACGGCTGCAAGCAACCATATGATGTGCCATATTAGATTAACTGAGTACATGATAGACTCTGTAAATATGGTATAATAACTGATTCCCGAGCCGAATTCTACACCAATAATGTGATGAAATGGTTTTTACTGTGGCTGTCAGTAATGAATTACCAATAAACTCTATATTAAGATGGCCACCATTGAAAGTGCAATCTGATGTTTTTCATGGTTGACGCAAATGGATTTGAATGCTTCCTCACAGTGATCGTAGTGACACTGATGAAGGATTTTCCGAAACACGTCTATTTTGCTGTTTGCTTAATAAACAACGTATAAGACACCCCTTTGAGTGTTCTACTTTGTTTCAAAAGACGACGGAGTTTGGCAGCGCCAATTTATATATATATATAATAATAATTGAAAGTAATTAGTATACCATGGCACAATATGGACCCAAATCATATGTTGTATTAACTGTGGACAAATTGTATTAGACTGCATTATGCAGTAAGGTAGACAAAACAGTAGTATGTTGTTTATGTCTATGATAAATCAGCACTTTGGAAATGGCTTGTATCACTTTAAATAGAGCACAAATGCCCCAAGACGTTGTCATGTGATCAAGGTACTTTGAGCACCGAAATGCGTCGTGGTGGAGTGGTGAAGAGCATAATAAACTGCTAAGCACTATTACCGGGTTTGCCTCGTCTTCCTTTTGCTGCCAGCCCGCTGCAAGGACGTCCTTTTGCCGAATATATATATATATATATATATATATTGGGAGGTGGAGCAGAATTGGATTTGGGAGTGCACCCTCGCAACGGAGGCACCCGCCTGGGAGTGCGGGGCACCGGTGCTTCTTGAGCTGCAATATATATATATATATATATATATATATATATATATATATATATATATATATATATATATATATATATATATATATATATATATCAAAAGCGATCCTGTCCGCCATTCACACGGACCTAAGCAGGTGCGGACCTCTCTCCCCCTTTAGTAGTTAATTTCTTCAATAAGACGCCATCAACACTTAGATCATGTCAGCAGTGGAAGATTTATTGAAAAATCTTAGAGCAAGTGCTCTCCCTGACGCGTTTCGCTCCGCGGACGGAGCTTGGTCACATTACGCGCCAAAAGCAGGTGAGTGAATTTAAAGTCCATAAAAGCCCTATTCCCCCAAAAAATAGGGACAAAAGGCAAAAGTGTAAGAAAAGCATAGTAGCCAGAAAACATAACGACAACATGAGGAAGTGCAATATACAGGAAGTAACAATATTTGATTACAATACGAGCATAGTGCTCCTATCTTGAGTTGATCTCATTGACACGTAAAATTGTTAACACATTTTGGCGAGTGCCTATTACTTATCAACTACTTCAAAAAACGTTACATTATAATATCTGTCAGCAGCAATAAAGTGCAGATGCAGAACTTCATTAAAGTTGGAATATACTGTGCTGTAAAAAATCCAGATAGAATCATAAAGTGCTGGTGCAGTGTAGAGATCAAACCATTACTTCCAAACATTTCAATACAGTGTATTATGAATTCATTCTCAAAAGGTAAGCGGCTACAAGCAATATCTACTAGTGCTAGTGCCTAATAAGTGCAAAAAATATAATAATAAAAAACAAACGACGGTCTTGGTAGAGGCTCAGCAGTGAAACCCCAACTATTTACATTAACTAGATACAGTCTTTACAACAGCTATGCCTATTTGTCACACTACATTAGCAAAGATACACTCTGGAAATAAATCTGAGAGAATAAGAAAAGTCAAATTTACAAAAGATTATTAAATTTACAAAAAAATGATGCAGTTCATCAATGGTATTCAACCCATTGGGTGCCCTTGTGTCTAGCAACAGAATAAAGTATGTTTCCTTTTGCCTCAGAGGTTTTTCACGCTCTCCGCCCCGTACGGGGTTAGGGACCGAACCCAAAATTGTGTATTGTAGATCTTTGAGTTTGTTATCATGTGCAGCTCTGAAATGGCGAGCCACTGGTTAGTTGTTATCCGAATTCACTATGGCTCGTTTGTGTTGCAGAATGCGTTGATTCGCTGGCAATTTCGTGCTGCCGATGTACTCTAGAT
This sequence comes from Lissotriton vulgaris, assembly GCF_964263255.1. Taxonomy (NCBI): domain Eukaryota; kingdom Metazoa; phylum Chordata; class Amphibia; order Caudata; family Salamandridae; genus Lissotriton; species Lissotriton vulgaris. The sequence goes on from NC_141694.1 coordinate 1,482,879,488, forward strand.
TACATGTGCACATCAGTTTATACACCACAAACTCACTACGGCAGGTTAAGTATTCATTGATGGCGACGGGTCTATCACTAAACGCTGATTTAAAATGCGTGCCATTCTTAGCAAAAGTGCACGCACGACATGACGTGCACTTGAAAAAGCCTGTCTTTGAAAGCCAAGTACGTTTAGGTGTTAATTCAGGTATTGTTCTGTCTAGTACATCCTTCATGGAGGGTGCCCTCCTGAAGGTTATGGCCGGTAGCTTTGGCCTAATTGAACCTAAGATCACATCCGTGAGGACAATTGGCCACTCAGCATTAATCAGCCATCTAATTCTCCGTTCCTGTGAACAGAAAGTGGTGATAAGACAGACAGGGCCAATGGTGCTAGAACCAGTGGTGTCCTTTAACTTAGGTGTCAATAAAGCATCCCTCTGACGTAAAGTAGCCTTAGAGAGAGCGCGGTTCAAGAGATCTAACTTGTAGCCGCGTTGAAGAAATCTCTGAACTGACTCAGAAAGGCAATGATGGGCAGCAGTTGCATCACTGCAAATTCGCTTAATGCGAATGAATTCGCCGAAGGGTATACTGTTGATGGTGTGTGATGAATGGGCACTACGGGCATGGAGGATGGAATATATAAATTGGCGCTGCCAAACTCCGTCGTATATATATATCCCTACAAAAAAGGTTACCCCTTGAGGAGCTGTTGCACACAGAGGGGTTACAGCACAAATCACCACATGTAGCTCCGTTGACAGCATGTCCCAAAGCTCTCCATACATGAAATACGCGTTTCGAGCGTGTTTGCCGCTCTTGTTCACTGGCTGACAATGACGGAAGAAGCAGGCTCATTAAAAACATCTGATTTATTGGAATAGCGAGTCCCGCCCATGTGGGCATCTTACAAACAGGCATTCTGGTCGCAGTAGTCCCAAAATAATGGGGACAGTGGTGTAATCATCGCTCCTCACCTAACAAGGACAGTTATATTTTAATGACGAAGGCAGCATCACGCTTGTTTTGAAAAAAACGGGAGTCATGGCATTATTTTGAGACTACTACTACCAGAATGCCTGTTTGTAAGACGCCCGCTATTCCAATAAATCAGATGTTTTCAAAATCCATGTTTTTATCCATGGCAACATGGCTTCTTAGGGTATCATATTTCCTTGCGAATGTGTAAATTCGACCATTCATATAGTCCAACCTATCTCTGGTAAACTTGTTGGCCTTCCTCTTCTCTACCTCCATCTCATGCTTAGCTACCTTCTTTTCCATGTTTTCCAATGCCTCTTTGCTTTCTTCAGATGTTGGAATATCTGCGAGTTCTGATTCCAGAGCCACTATTGTGCTCGTGATTTTTTCAAGTTTCCTCTCCGCATGGATAATTAGGGTTCTCATTAACTTATAGGAGCACTCGTTTGTATCAGTTTGCCATAGTTTTATCAAATCAGTGTCCAGGTCATTCAGGGTTGGCATTATTAGAATCCTCAAACCTCGAGGAACTCTCTTAAATTCAATATATTTTTCCAAAGATGTTTTTTCCCACCATTTGTTAATTTCCTGGATTCGCTGATTTTGTAATTCTCGTACGATGTTAGCGAGTGTTCTCTCCTTTATTTTCTCTCCCCCATCTCTTTTGGCATCAGAGGTTACTGTGGGTGGATTATCATCGTTCAGAAGCTCACTCGCCCTTAACTGGCGATTCCTTGTTTTATCCGCCATGTGTAACTATGCCGGGTTGGGTTACTATTATTCTTCTTCTTGATACACAATTCCAATTTACTTGGTGTGTTGAGTGTTCGTAATTATATTGGGACAACCAGCTCCCTTAATCCTAAAGTATGCTGGATCCAAATATACGCATCTGTTGCTCCCTGTGAGACACACTGTGTTCACTCGGTTTGTCCAGAAATGCTGCACGGTCCCTTTAAGGATTGTCTGATCTCGCCGATGACGTGGTTTTTCAGCTCCCTTTCAGGGTGATTCACTGATACTTCCCGGTTCGCTCGGGGTTATTTGCCAGGTTGTACGTTTTTAGACAGGTGAGCGGTATTACGTGTATCTTAGGATTTGTTTTCCTGATAATGATTTTACACGCCAAACGTTACGCTACACCTCGGCTTCCTTTGCAAGAGTTTGTTGCGCCGAAGGGCGATTGCCTCTCACCCCACCCGAACACAGCCTCCGCCGCGCTACAGAGTTAGGCAGACTGACATACACCACGTCGGTTCACTCACCCCTGCTCCGGTTGCCTTCGTACTGTCCCGTTAACGTTCTCCCGCTGCGAATCTCCCCGCAGCAGATCTTCACGAGCCGCCTGGCTCTGCAGCAGAGGCGTCGGTCGTTTCCTTTCCAAATCACAACCAGCTGGATTCCGATCTCCCGATCAATTACGGCCGCTTCACCTCGCTCTGGAGTGCCTGTGTTGCGCGTTCCAGCTCACGCGCCAATTATTGCCACAGCTTCTTCTTCCTACAGTTAGTAGTCCAAAGACACGGCACAGCAACGGATAGTTTCTGCGTTTTTTATTTACACACCAGTGCAAAAAGAAAGTGCATCAAATGGACGGTCTACGCGTTTCGGCTCCTGCCTTCCACTGGACCATAGAGTCCACAGGTCTAGACCTTACTTAAATACAGTGAACAGTGTAAGTACCCTCTCTATATATATATATTCCAACACCAACAGCAGAATTTCTACGCTGAAATGCTGAAAGTAGAGAGCACGCTGGGATCCTTACAAAAGTGCTTATTCCAGACCCCACAACCCCCCCCCCCCCTCCCTCCCCCCCGACAGACGCGTTTCGCCTCACGGCTTCGTCAGTGTTGGGTTACTGTGCATAACAAACGGACATTTCTACTCGTGAAGCCTCACGAGAACTACATTGACATATAAGAAGGACCTCGACATATGCTAAATATCGCAGCCATCTTAAGACATGTTCTGTAGAATGCAAAATTTATTAAAATGCCGTTTAGTAAAGAGCGGTGTGCGAAAATAAAAGAGAAACAACATAAATGTTCTATAGGTCATTTCATAAGGCTTACTATGATAGTTCATAACCTTGAAATTACATGTTTCATTAAGACCAATCAGTGCCAATAGATTTTAGTGCGTCCTCGCTCACTGAATTATATGTTGTTTTACTCCCCTGTGTTACTATCTAGCCCTGAATGGGCTGTCGGCTCAGTATCGGTTACGCAATTTAACAACAATGCAGCCTCTCTATCATGGATCTTATTTCATCATTCCCTACATGTATATCATAATGATGACACTTTTCATGATAGAATTTAAATCAATATAGAGCAATCACTCAGTTGTTCAATGTTCTCAATAGTTGCTCCCTGAGAGTGCTTGATGTCATGTACCTAAATATTCTTCAGTCTTATAGATGTACCCACATTTCTTCATTGTTGTTTAACCCTATGGGGGCCTTGGTCTGGAGATCGATGATATATTTTGGTTCTAAAATTCTGAGCGCTTTAACTCTATCTCCTCCCCTTTCCCTCCGGTCTACCTGATCTAGGTAGTAGAAGCTCAGTAAATCCCTGTTGCTCTGATGATGTTGGGCAACATGGCGTGCTACAGGATTTGTTTTATCCTTGTTAGTTATAGCACGCATGTGCTCAAGTATTCGCTTCTTTGCAGGGTGAATAGTACTACTGACATAGCGCTTGGCGCATGGGCATTCCAAGCAGTATATCGTGTATTCTAAATTGCAATTCAGAAATCTTCTGATCTCCCTAGTGGGTTTCACATCGTCTGGTCTTCCTTGATAATTCAGTACCATTTTACTGTATTTACAAGACTTACAGCGAGCACACAGGTAAAAACCCTTTACAGTTAGTGTCTTATAGGACTGTGACAGAGTGAAGAAATGGCTATGGACTAGATGGCCCCCAAGGGATTAGCAGCATCTGTAGGTTATTGATGGATGTTCTGGGAGGTGTTTTCCTAAAAGATTACCTGTTTTCAAGACGTGCCAGTTTTTATTAAAAATATGCACCACCTCTCCGGATTTGATGTTAAAATCTGTTATCATTCTGGCAGGTTCCTCTCTTTTATTTATGGGTTCAACCACCAGAAGATCTTTTCTGTCAACCTTCGCCACCTTCCCATCAGCCTCCCTCAAAATATTGTGTTGTGTTTATATCTAGGACCCTAATTCGATATTCCCGATTTATGCCCTTGTGAGGTTATTATCAATAATATCCTGATAAAGGCATAAGAATCAGATCCATATTCAGTAATAGCCCATGCAGTCCAAAGCACAGCACGGCTACTCCCATCGACTCCAAGAAAGCACAACGCGTTCTTTAAACAAACCAAGACTCCAGCAGCCCGGGAAATTCCCCCTGCTTTTGTTTTGATTTGACAAGAACTCCTGAAGTCCAGAAAGAACTGTTAGTTCTTAGTGACGTCTTATGTCCAACCTTACGTCAAACCCGGCACCTTCCAGGTATAAAATACCAACAGTTGCCTTAAGCAAACACACGGTGGTTTGGAGAAGAGCGGCCATCTACTTGCCCGAGAGCCCAGCTGATGCGAGAGCCCACGGAAGCCGCCCCTCCCGTTTGACGCACTGAGAGAGACGCTGTCTTTTTCTCCAGCCGAGAAAATCCAGGTCTGGTGTTTCCAGCCTACCCTTGCGGGTTGCTGGGATATCAAGTCCTGAGGAAAGAGATACCAGACCTCCCACATTCTATTACCAAGGTACGGAGCTGACTAAACCCTTAAGAGAATTCTTGATGCAGATTCTTGGCAAAATAATCTTAACCAACTTAACTTAAACTGCTACTTACTCATCCCTTCCCAAGTATTAGGCTTAGGTCAGGTACACCAGGGTAGGCTTAGTTAGAAGCACCAGTTGAGTACGTTAGTCAATGTATTTATGTATGTATATATTTTATCCATTTTAAAGTATCATATGGCTAAGAAACCATATCAATGCTTTTACAATATTATTTCCTATACTACTTTTACTGTACGCACTTTACTTTACTTTAAGTATTGCAATTGTGGCAATTCATTTCTCTTGCATGAGAAAGAAGACTGCTCAATAAATAACACCTTTTATTGAAAACGCCCGTCTCTCTATTTCTCTGCATTCTGGTGAAACTAAGTATGCACTGCTGACTGAGTGAAATAGCTGTCTATTGTTTTCACACGACTCTAGAGATATACTCTTATTCGGAGGGAGCAAAGTTGTCATGTTTATGCGGTTGTCGGAAACTGAATCCCTTCTTGTCTGAGATAGGGGAGCTTATCCCTCCCTATTCATTCAAGAAAGTTTCCAGTGACCTCTGAGCTAGCTGGCGCAAACCTAAATTAAGTTTAACATAGTCAGTAGAGACCTAGATGACCTCAGTCCTACGTCTACACTGCTGTTTATGTTATTCCAATGCGCAGAGCCTATTGGGAAAATAAGAACGACACTACATGGCGCCCAACGTTTGGTAAGGCGATAATCTAACACAAGACACTAGAGTAACTCAGTCGTGCTTTTTCACACAGACCCCTTTTTCCCATAAAAACTCCAATAGACGTCTGGAGTGGGTGAAAGGTTAATATCCGCCGGAACTTAGTAGGATGAGAATCCTATGTATTAGTTTTTGGTTTGATCAACGTTGAAGGATACAGTGTTCTAAAATATTGTGCACCTAATCTTTGTTTCCTTGAAACTCGATCTGTAACAGAAAACTTTCAGTCAGTAAAATGTCAGAAAGTGACGAAGAGAAAGAAAGAGAAGCCTTAGCAGCTCGACTCTTAGAGGAAGACACAACCCTCCAAGAAAATGACCCGAGTGTTATAATCCTTCTGGTCAATATAAGAAGAACTATAACTCTTAAACTTATAGAAAACGGACTGACACCACGAGGTGGTACAGTCATATTCGTGGTAGGGGCACATGAATATCGGCAGACAGAGGTATTCTATTCATGGATACATTTTCCAGCAGCACACGCTACGACAAAAGACTTCCACTATTACAAAATAGAGGAACCTCCGGATGAATACACTCCTTTCGAAGACGTGGAAATCCCACTAAATTACCAAGAGCACCTGCTCTGGTTTAATGGCGCCCTAAAACATAATAATCACATCACCAGGCTCGGTCCACTAGGTAGACCAGAAGCAACGGGGCCGGTCCTATGCAACTATGCAACACACCCAGACTACGAAATAATGTTAAGCGAGGGAACTCCTACTTAAACTAAAAGAATTAAGAAAGGCATATAGAGAATTAGTTGAATTGGCAAAGGATGATATAAAGAACCTCCAAAAATTTAAGGAAACAGATATAGCAGACTAACCATTTGAACTTGCCAGAAACATAGAAAAATCCTATGAAGAGCTAGGAAGAGATAGTTTGGGTGGGAAACCGGTAAGACCCCAACTAACTGAAAATCCTGAAAAAACATTTATTAAAAATAATTTAAAAACTCCAAAAAAGAGTTGGGATGGTAATAAGCAATCCACTCCCAGTGAAAAGCATTTCCAGTCCAGAGGAAGGTCTCCTCAGCGTAGAGAGAGATCTCCAGGCAGAGAAGACAAAACTCCCCAAAAGGGAGCCCTCTGAAAAAAGATATAACCTTAGAGATAGGGATAAAATAAGAAAACCAGACAGATATCAAGATGTTGATACAGGTCCCTCTCGATCCGTCTCACTCAATCTTTCTCGATCTTCCTCACAGAAATCGGAAAGAAGAGGACAATAAGAACACAGAGAAGAGCACGTCAAGTCCAAAGACAAGGAACCTGCTCATCAAAGTAAAAAATTACAATTTCCCAGAAAGAAGGTAGCAAGTATTAAGATTAAACATGCCGAGAATTCTGAGGACACAACTGAAAAACGGAGAGTGGGCACAGACAATGCTAGACAGTGCAGCAGAAGTGACCATAGCTCGCAAGATCCTGATGAATCTTCTGGAGACAGTGGACACGAATGAGTACATTCAGGTGGAAACTGCAGACACACGAGTTAGTGTGCCCCATAAACTATATGAAATAACATTACGTATAGAGGGAGATAAAACTAGGAAAACAAAAGGTCTCTTTTGGGAAAAACTTTCAAAAGGCTATGACATTCTGTTAGCTGAGAAAGACTGGCCACCAGAGTTTGTCAGGGAGTGCCCTCATGGCGAAGAAATGATTATGCCTGCCTTCTCGAATCATATCCCGATTCATAAAAAATACACATTGGCAAGAAAATGGGCAGTGGCCCAAGCTTCTGCTTTATACAAAAATCATGTAGGATGGGATGAGGATTCACCTCACCACAAAATCCAGTTAAGAAATCAGCCCACTGCACAAAGGTAGTACCCAGTTAAACAATAAGCCTAAAAACGAAGTCAGGGAGATCTTAGATCAACTTGAATATCAAGGGGTGATCGAAACATGCACCTCTCAAATAACCAATCCTTTGTTTCTTGTCTCCAAGCCAGACGATTCATATCATCTAGTTTTGGACTACAGACACCTTAACTCCTGTTGTAAAACATTTGCAGTACAAAACTCACATAGTGCAGCACTAATGAATAACATTGTGCGAAAAAAATATAAAACAACATTAGATATCTCTAATGGATTCTTCTGCCAAAACATTGCACCTGAAAGCAGGTATTTGACCGCTTTCTCAATAATTGGATCGCAAAAACAATTTTGCCGATTCCCACAGGGATTTAAGAATAGCCCAGGATTATTCTCAGCAAGGGTAACAGAGTTACTACAAATATATGATGATAGAGCATTATCATATGTCGATGATATCTATCTCACAGATGATGACCTGGAGACTCACTTAAAAAGGGTGAACACCATAATACTTGGGTTCGCGTCAGAGGGTTACAAATTCAACTTTAAAAGGCACGAATTGCTCATCTTACTGTCCTATTTTTAGGATATGATTTATCAAGTGAAGGCAAAAGCCTGGCAGACAATTTCTTAGAGAAATGTGCTGTACTCCAAGCACCAAAAACGCTGAAGAATATACAATCAATATTAGGTTTCCTGAATTTCGGAAGAACATACATTCTAAATTATGCCGAGAGGGTCTAACCTCTCTATGAATTAATAAGACCAGATTTCAAACAAACCAATTGGACTCAGAAACACACAGAGGTTTTGAGATCATTGCAAACAGACATGTTAACTAAAACAAAATTGGAAACACGTGAAAACACATGCAATCTTGTAATCCGAGTCATCCCAGGAAGATGCAGATTCACATACCTGACCTCTAATGAGGGAGAAACGGTACCTATAGCTTACAAATCGCATTTGTACACTAAAGCTGAAATTAAATCCAGTTCTACAGAAAAAATTCTGTTAGCGGTTCAAACTGCTTTAGCAAAAGAAAGATCCCAAGCCCAAGGCAGAAGGATAACTGTTTTACAGCAGAACCAGCCCTTGAGGCATTAACGTGCACACGCAATTTAAGTGCTGTGGCATTAGATCCAGAAAGGATACAATGGGAAAATTCTCTTGCTGCAGAAGACGTGAAATACTATTTTGACGCGAAACTGAAGAAACTAGATGATCTAGAGTACTAACAAGAATATCCTCTGCCAATCTAAATTCTGCCTCTAGAAAAGTACACTTGTGTAATCTACATGGACAGATTTGCACAACACTACAATGTAGTGGAAAAATCGTACAAAGCGGCGTGCGCGATTGTTAAAGGTCGCTGGCGCTCTGGTACATTCCGACCGATGATTACCAAAACTGAATCAATCAGAAACTGTTCAGCTGAACGAGCTGAAATAAGATCTTTAAAGATGACGCTTGAAGATGCCGATCGTGAATTCCCGACACTAATAGTGTGCGATTCGTATTTCTGCGTCAAATCATACAACAGTGACATGCAGACATGGATCAAAAACGGTTACAAAGATGACACAGTTGCCACAATAAAGCATAAATCGCTTTGGGAACAAGTAGTTCTTTTAAAGAAAGAACTACAGAGGACTCACGTGATACACGCATTGAGTCATCGACGTGATGGCATTCACGTTGCAGGGAATTCCTTGGCTAACACAGCCACAGCGGAAGCGGTTCAACCGGCTTCCGTAGCCACTGAAAAGCGCGCAAAAAAACAAATAGATGGAGAAACTATGCTGGCAGTAAAAGCCTCATTAAAAGGCGATTATGCAGCATTACCTCTCAACTATCCACTCAGTAATACATACATAATTGATGCAAACTCCGTTCCGTTTGCTCGAATCCCTGGAGTGGGGTATAGGGTAATTCCAAACACGAACCGGAGAGTTTTCTTGATTGAAAGCGCACACATGGGACTGTGTCCGAGGCACCAACAGATCTTGAAATCCTTAATAGAATTACAATCAGAGTACTGGTGGCCGGGAATGAGCGTGTAAATTTACAAATTTGCAATGGATTGACCAGACTGCAACAGAGATCGCAGCTGTGAACCGGACCAGGATACTACCCGGACATCTTTGTTAGAAAGCTTCAGGCATTCTATGATACAGAAATCCAACCAGAGAAATGCATCCCAAACATTAATAAGACAAATTAACTTGATTATGTAGACCAACAGCATTCGGCTGACGCCAGAACTGTTATAAAAAGATTTGCTAGTCTTTATCGGCATATACGCAATTGGCATGCTACATTCTGATCAGGGTCCTGTGTTTAGCTCTCGAGCTACAAAGAGGCCATGAACAGCATGGGCATCGCATTGCTATACTCTTTTCCCTTCCATCCTGAGGGAAAAGTGGTTGTGGAAAGAAAAAAACGGGAGATAAAGCAATCTATAACGGCGAGGGTATTAGGTTCGGGTGATGGGTGGGTCAAACATTTAACAAGTGTCCAATGTAGACTTAATAATCTGCCAAGAAATTCTCTAAAAGGTCTCACTCCATATGAACTATTGTTCGGGATTAGAATGCTTATTCAGGATCTTGATAGTCATACTTCAGTGATAGAAGAAAAATCCTTTGATATCAAAGATCGTTTGGCTGTTTTACAGGATTTAAATGAAACAAGAAAAAACCTGAGTAACATAAAGTTGAAACTACAGCCGACAGCCACTGAAGAAAAACCACCTGTCCCAGCAAGACCTGTCTGGATTCCAAAGATTGGGGATCTGGTCAGAGAAAAGATCGCGGTAAAGAAGGAATTTGGGCCTTCTTACAGAAAAGCAGTACCTGTCTTAGCTATCAGCGGAACAAGATCAGTTCTACTAACGCCCCTTGCTGGTAAAAGGGAGAACAGAGTTGTATCCATCGACCTGGTAAAACCAAAATCATGTGGCCAAATAATAAGTAGTAGGCCAAGTGGACTCCCAAGAAATAGCAGAATACCGAAATTTGCTACAATCCAAGAGGCTCATATTGAGAGACTAATCACATTTGATAAATCTGCAGTGAATAACAAAGGACTATGCAATAATGCCATGGAACTAGTGCCTCTTGAAACCCAAATAACGACAGTTCGTCAATAAACACCAGTCTACAATGATGTAGCTTCTGACTATGCTAATGAAACAAAGAAAAGCGCAAAAGCAAATGAAAATCCGGAAAAAAATCCAACAATTGACAGAAATGCATCTGGCTACTTCATCAATTTCAACGACTTCTCTGAAGATCCAAGCGAGCATGAAGAAACGCCTCCAACAAAAACTTTCAAAGACAAAGTAATTGAACTTTTTCACCAACTAAAATAAACATATCTGATTTCACCATGGATTAAATTTTGGATTGTGTTAGGTGTACTTACTCTCCTGCTTTGGCTCATCATGGTTCTCTGTTTGGGAAAATTCATTGATGGAAAATATAGTACAATGGACACAGCAAGTCAGAACATCATCTTGGTCCTAAAGCCTCACACATCCTCTCACATTGAGAACAGAGAACTGACATCTGTAAACATCTCAGCCAAACTAATAACCGGTGGGGTAGCATGGGACAGAACTGATTATGACATTTTTGGCCCGGTTGAGCTCTTGAAGTATCCACACCAGTTCAGGGTTTCATTAAGTGACTTGTGTTGGAACAAGGTTTAGGAAGGGCACATCAGGACTATAAACCTAGATAAAGTCTACCTGAGTTTGTGACCCTTGTACTTAGAAGGTTCCAGCACATGCAAGCAAGCTGACCAGCTAAAAAGTCGAACGGTCCCTTGCTAGCTCTTTTGTTATCAGGACTGGTGCCTCAAACATCGAGTGAAGATAGGCATCTTCTGTCTGTGTTTTTGTATTTCAGGTGTAATTGTAAATATGTTCCATTTAGAGTGTCTGTAAAAATTTGTGTTGTGAATATTGCATTATATGTGAATTTTGCTATTGAGATGGTGTCGAATTTCAGACATATATAAATGTTTTTGTAAAAATTAAAATCAAAGCAAGTAAAAATACTTAATGATAAGTGTGTCCGCTTAGATCAATTGGGTAAGTGGCGTTTAATTAAGTTTGATATAATAGAGCAGGACTTACTAATGTTACAACATGGTCAGTCTCAATTAAGTTCTATTGTACAGCTTGGTTGGACTTTGCAAAATCTGCGTTCAGGCTACGTACCATGGCGTTTAATCAACACAACGTCATTATTCGGTATCTTTAACCTTACTGAGAAACAAATCAGTTTGGCACAAAAAGGAGCAGACTATACGATTCTGGGCATTGAAAAACTTGAGAGATTACCATTGACAATGTCAGAGAGACCTGTCATTGAATGGATAATACATGGAACGATTACAATTCCGATAACAACTTTCCAGTTTAAATACTGTCAAGAGTATATACCTGTAGGCCAGTATGAAAGGTTGGGTAAAGAATACATCAAATCAACCTGGGATTTACCTTATACACACAGATGTTATAGTGAAGGGAACAAGGAGGTATTTATTAGTGGTAAAAATTGTAAAAAATCACTAAGCGTTACACTTCTGTGTCAAGGTATTAATTTGCATGGAGCCTGAGATGGGTCTCCAAATGACCTTTCATGTCACCTGCATGGCACGCCTGCAAAACAGATAGAGCCATTTTTTAGACCACTTTCTAACAGCAGTTACGTTTTAATAAGTGACCACAGCTGTTGTGGCATGCTGCCAGAAAAAGCCTATCTGACAACTGTAACTTCCCGGGCCATTTGCTGTATGCAAGTATTGTATCCACACAGCAATCCAGATATAGGGGCTGCGTTATGGCCTCGGTTGAATATCTCTTCTATTCGAATTGATACTTTAAGCAGAATGAAGTCTATTCTTTTACAGACAACTGTGCCTTTAACGTCATCAAAAGAAATGTATGATCTGCAAGTGGCAAGGACATCGGCAGAGATACATTCCCTTTTATCGACAAATTGCCCCGTGCATTTCGTAGAAATACTAAGCCAAATCTTAAACATGTCTGATACCAGTGGCATCGCACATGTATTTAAGACAATTTTTTCGGGACTGTTAGCACATTTTGAAACAGTTCTGGGCATCTTCCCGAATTTTGTCCATTCTGTCTTTGGCGGCCTACCCTTAATCTTGGGACTCGTGGCAGGAATTTTATTTTTGCTCCTTCTGCACCGATATGGCAAGGCAATCCACAGACAAGGCTCTAGCAACGATGGCAGAAACGATCCTAGCAATACGAAACCGAGACCGTATCACTAAGGTCCTCGGATTGACCCGGCTAAGAGATCTGAGTACAACCTGGTTTCTTTCATTCAGACCGATCTGGCAAGATTGCATCATACCTGTGCTTCGATGTCTGCTATGCGGAGAAGAATGCGTGTTGGACGACTGTCTTACACTACAATCAGCAGTACCATGGATATCGATACTTTGCTAGGTCCTGTAACGACTCATGCATCGTGTTGTCCCCAGCGGCTACCGATTCTGATGACGGCATTCGTTGAGACTTCACCACTACGAATAGGTGGCGGTTAAGTACGAGAGGAAAGCAGCAACAAACAGGTACAGCCTTCTGTGAGCATTGCTGATCCAACCATCGATGATAGCAATCACGCAGAGAACTGCACAGTTGCAGTATTTTCGAACTTGGTCGAACTTTCACCCTATGTGGTAGACCAATTTTTTGCAGGTCTGTCTGAAATAATATTCTCTCCAATCAACGAGAATAACTCTTAATAAAAACAATGAGCACACAGCATTCCCTGAACTCTGAATTCGGCCTTCAGTTTTTTGATAAACAAAGCTACAGAAAATATTTGGTACTCATTTTCCCCTGAAAGCTAAATTATTTTTGCCCATTTTTCAAAATTTTTACCTTTTTTTGGCACATGGTACTCTGCTTAAAGTAGAACTATTCTTAGAGAACAGAGCTTCTATTTTTAGGATACTAGAGTCAATATTTTACCTCAGCCTCTAGCACACATACAGCAATTTGTATAAAAATGTGATGAAATGGTCTCGACCTTCTTTTCTGTATTTAGAGCCATTTCATGTGTAATTTTCGCAATTCATTCAGCTGATATATATATATGCATTTATCTGAATGATGACACTGCTTGAAAAGCATACAGTACCAACACTAAATTTCGTGTATTTACCTTATACCATTTCAAATGCGAAATATGTATTTTGGGGTGGTCGGAAAACACACATGCATCGTTGAATGTTTACTATTGCTTAGTTTTTAGTAATGATGGACATCAATCCGTGGAGTGGGTGTCGTGTTTATATCTAGGACCCTAATTCGATATTCCCGATTTATGCCCTTGTGAGGTTATAATCAATAATATCCTGATAAAGGCATAAGAATCAGATCCATATTCAGTAATAGCCCATGCAAACCAAAGCACTACTTTTACTGTACGCACTTTACTTTACTTTAAGTATTGCAATTGTGGCAATTCATTTCTCTTGCATGAGAAAGAAGACTGCTCAATAAATAACACCTTTTATTGAAAACGCCCGTCTCTCTATTTCTCTGCATTCTGGTGAAACTAAGTATGCACTGCTGACTGAGTGAAATAGCTGTCTATTGTTTTCACACGACTCTAGAGATATACTCTTATTCTGAGGGAGCAAAGTTGTCATGTTTATGCGGTTGTCAGAAACTGAATCCCTTCTTGTCTGAGCCAGGGGAGCTTATCCCTCCCTATTCATTCAAGAAAGTTTCCAGTGACCTCTGAGCTAGCTGGCGCAAACCTAAATTAAGTTTAACATAGTCAGTAGAGACCCAGATGACTTCAGTCCTACGTCTACACTGCTGTTTATGTTATTCCAATGCGCAGAGCCTATTGGGGAAATAGGAACTACACTACAATTGTCTGAGTATCCTCTGATCTTCAATCTGGTGATAGCTTCCTTCTTAGCCTTCTGGTAATCTTCCACGTCTGAACAACTACGCTTCAGGGGTAGGAATTCACCAAAGGGAATATTACGCACCAATCTTCTAGGATCATGGCTAGCTGCATGCAGCAAGGCGTTACCCACCGTGGGCTTCCTATATAGCCTAGTCTGCAAGGTGTTGTTTTCCACAAAGACTTCCAGGTCAAGATAGTTACCGGAAGTCGTACTGATGGTACTGGTGAACCTTAGGTTCCACTCATTGTCGTTCAGCGCGGCGACGTACTCCTCAGCCGAGTACCGGTCACCGCACCAAACGACAAAGAGATCGTCTATATACCTAGTCCATAGCATGATTTTGTCTGTCCAGTGATCATGGGCATCGCCCCAGGCCACGTGCTTCTCCCATCAGCTCACAAATAAATTCGCGTAGCTGGGGGCGAAGCACTTGCCCATCGCGGTCCCCCTTATTTGTTTATAGAGTTTGCCTGCAAAGAGAAATATGTTGTTATATAAGCAAAACCATATCATGCATAGCAGCATCTCATGGTGTTTGTAATACTTCAAAGGTTTTTTATCCAAAAACCATTTTACTGCTGCAATACCATCTTCATGGCATATGCATGTATATAAGTTGGTTGCATCTAGTGTGATCAGAAGCATTTCTGGTCCCCACACTATGTTGTCTATAAGTCTTAGGAAGTCCTGCGTATCTCTCACATACGATGCCAGGTCTTTCACGATAGGAGCTAGAAAAAAATCAATAAATCTTGAGGTATTCTCCAAGAGACTACCAATGGAGGACACGATTGGTGTTCCTGGTGGGTTTTTAGCGTTCTTGTGGATTTTGGGGAGGTGGTAGAAGGTTGGTATAACAGGTGCCTCACATTTGAGAAATAAAAATTCCTCTGTGTTCAACATTCCTTCATTTTTCCAGCCTTCCAGAAAAGTTTGGTATTCCATGGTGCATTGCACGTACTCCGATTTTTTGATTACTTTATAGCATTCAATATCTATGAGTTGGCGCAACGCTTCTTGTACATAATGTTCTCTTTTGAATACCACAACATTTCCCCCTTTGTCCGAGGGTTTGATTTCAATACTTTGGTCATTTTCTATTTTTAAAACAGATTTTATTTGTCACAGGTCACATATATCGCATAGCCCCATAACCCGGAGACTGCAGCACACATCAATAAATTTACAATATTGCCGTAGACTTTATTGTCAACAAACAACTACCCCCACCCCCAAATGCGTATATGCCATCCCAACTAAATGATTACATGACCAACATAGCGCACTGAGTCCGTCCCGCACCCCACAAATCAATATCAGCATCCCAATTCAAACAGGTACAATGGGTGCCTCGTCTGGCGGCGGGTCAAGTTCCAATCCCCTATAGTCCGCCCATCTTTTCCAAATTTTAAAATGCTTACGGGGGCATCCTCTAGCAAGAAATATTGGCAGTTAGAGCCCCATGCAGAAGTCCATCCCAGATCGCCAGGCAGCCAGCGACGGAGCCCGAGTCGCCTTCCAAGCCCTGGCTATATCCCTCTTCGCCAGCATGAGGCCCAGCAGTAGCAGGTGACACTTATATCTATTGCCCCCAATACCCTCCAGCACATGCAACAATGCCAGTCTCGGCGAGTACGGAAGCTCCCAGGCCAACACCTCCGACAAACAGTAGAACACCCCCCTCCAAAATTTATGTAGCACAAGACAATCCCAGACTGTGGGTAGAAATGTGCCCTCATGCGTCCCACATCAGAGACACTCAGGGGAGCCTATCATACCCGCCCTCCACAGTCGCACTCTGGTGAAATACACACGATGTAGGTATTTAAATTGTACTAACCGCAGGTGTGTGGATATTGCGGCCCCACGCGGACTCTCCAGAGCCTCCGCCCAGTCTTCTTCTTCAAGGTCACCCACATCCCCACCCATGCTGTTCAGAGGCGCTGTAAATCAGTAGAGCAATGATGAACTAATGTCTGGTATATGTGTGAAATCTGCCGGTCTGGCAACTCACCCATTAACACCTTTGCCTCTAGGGCGATAAATTCAGGAAGGGACTCTAGCCCCACTAAATGAGGTGACAATGCGTGTCTGAACTGTAAATACTGAAATAATTGGGACCACGGCATTCCATATTCATTGCGGAGCTCCTGAAAGGATTTAAGTGTCAGATCGGTCATCACGTCGCCCAGGGACGAGATCCCTATGGAGTCCCAGCCCTGAAAACCTTGCAGCGTCCCCAGCTGAGGCAGCCGCCTATTACTCCACAAAGGCGTCTCGTCTCACGAGTCAAAACATTCCACCACCCCATCCTGCGCAAAGTCCTCCGCCAGACATGGAATACCACCTGCAAGGCCGAGGGGAGGCCTCGTCGCAACAGCGCTGAGTAGACCAGCGAGTGTATCGACCTAGTGCCCATCAAATGTCGCTCCACCGCATACCCCGGATCCCCCCTATCCCCGTACCACCATTCATTAAGCACCAACAGGTGTGCCGCCTGATAGTAGGAGAGGACATCTGACGTCGCAAGCCCCCCAGTGTATGTAGAAAGGAAGCACGTGCGTGGAGCTATGCAAACTGCCCCCCCTCCCACAGAAACCCACCCAAATCCGAGTTTACCTGCTGGAACCAAAGCGGCGAAATCAAATAGGGGTGATTCTGAAGTTGATATAGTAGACGAGGGAGCGCCACCATTTTAAAAATAGCCGATCTACCGTAGATGGTGAGGGCATACGAGACCACGCCTTGAGATCCTCTCGCGTGCGGTCCCACACCAAGGCCAAGTCCCTAGAGACAATCGGGGAAGCCGAGAGATACACTACTAGGTATTTCATTTCCCCATATGCGGTCTGTAGATCGGAGGCCCAATCCCCTGCCCTGTACTGATCGTCCAGAACCCATAGCATGGATTTGCCCGGGTTCATATAGAGTCCTGATGTCTTGCCAAAGATCTGTAAAATTTGCAGTAAGTGCGGTCTCGACCTATAAATATCAGTGAGGAAGAAGAGGACATCATCGGCATATAACGCTATTTTATCAACAACACCAGGGGCCCATCTGAAGTCCTTGAGCTGTGCATCAATACGTACCCATGCTGCCAGCGGTTCCATAGCAAGCGCAAACAGATAGGGGGAGAGGGGGCACCCCTGACGCGTGCGCCGTTGGATCTTAAAGGAGCGAGATATCGCCCCCCCCACCCGCACCGACGCTGTATGATCTGTGTAGAGCAGCCGCAGGTAAGCCAAGAAGCGTGGGCCCTAAGTTAAGACGGCGCAGTAATACAAACAAATACACCCAACTCAGGGAATCAAACGCCCTATCCATATCCACCAAAAGTAAAGCCGCTGGCCCTCCGAGCTGCCTCCAGGCCGATATTGCAACATGCGCTCGTCTGATATTATGGCGGGTAGCCCTCTGAGGCATGAATCCAGCCTGGTCCGGATGTACCAAGTCTGTGATATATGGCCTGAGCCTATTGGCCAAAGCCTTAGCCAACACCTTGGCCTCAATATTTAGGAGGGAGATAGGGCGATAGGACTCATGCCGCTCCAGAGACCTCCGTGGTTTAAGAAATACCACCACTTCCGCATGCCTCCAATCCGGAGGGAGCGAACCACTGTCCTGCGCCTCCTCGATTACCGGTCTAAAGTATGGGCTTAACTGTACTGAAAAGCGTTTAAAAATTCACTCGGGAAGCCACTGGGACCCGGCGCCTTCCCCGGGCGCAGCTCCCCCAAGGCTGTATTCAATTCGTCATCGGACAGGGGTTGATCCAACCTCTCCCGCACCTCGTCCGATACCGCCCGAGGGGGAAGATCGTCTATAAACTTTTGGATGGTCTCCTCTGGGAGATACTCCTGGGGTGCATACAGACCCTCATAATATGCCGCGAAGCTCACAGCGATAGCCGAGGTCTCAACAACAGGCGCCTCTCCAGATCGAGGATCCGAGGCAGCGGCTGGGCATGTAGGGAACCCTGACACAGGAGGTGGAGCATCTTGCTGGATTTATCCCCCCATTGATATACTCGGCTGCGTGTAGCCAGCCACGCCTGACTCGTCTCATCCATCAGAATCGCAGAGTATTGCTGTTGAGCCAATATTAACTGTCTCTGCGCCAAATCTACATTGGCTTCCTGGACCCTGCGATCTAACGCCTCAATGTCGGCCTCCCAATGCACCAAATCTCGCTGCCGCTCCCTCCTTGCCGCCACGCACGAGGAGATATCAACACCCCTCAACGTCGGTTTCAAAGCCTCCCAAAGAATCGCGGGAGAGTCCACGGACACCGTATTAGCTACAAAATAGTCCTTAGTCAGGTGTTCCCTGTACTCCTCCCCTTGGAGGCGCCACCCCGACATACGCCACCGAAGCGGCTGCCGCCCAGGGCCTAACTGGAGCGTGAGCGCTACAGGCGAAAGATCGGACAGGGCCCTGGGCAATATAATAGCTGACAATACCCTAGATGCAAGTCCCCTGGGAACAAAGATATAGTCCAGACTAGAGAAGGACTCATGCACTTTGGAAAAATAAGTGTACTCCCTACGAGGTCCATGCATATGGCGCCACACATCCACCCATTCAAGCCCCATCACCATGGATTGAAGTTTGGTAGAAGTACCTCCCTCCAAGGGAATCCCCCCACTTCTCCACATATCAAGCCCGGGCTCCAGTACATCATTCCAGTCCCCACCCTCTGTGGACAGGGTATCTGGCATGGTCCCCCACAGCGTCAATAGCCGTTCCACCAAAGACCACTGTAGTTGCGGCGGAGCATATACACTGCTAATCATCAAAAGGTTGCCCCCAATCCTGCCCTGTATAACAACATATCTACCTTCGGTATCAGTCCATATCTTCTCGTGTGTGTAAGAAACCCTACGATGAATCAAAATTGCAGCACCCTGTGAGCCCCTTGTGAACCCGGAGTGATAGACCTGATTAAATCCAAACCGTTGTAGACAAAGAGCCTTCGTGCCAAGTAGGTGTGTTTCTTGAAGCAACAGTATATCAGCCCCAGCTCTCTTAGCAAATCGCAGAATGGCCCCTCTCTTCACTTTGTCCAGCGCCCCGCGCACATCCCAACTAACTACCCGCAGGGGACCCGGGGCTACCAGCCCTCCTCCCCCAGTGTCAGACATGATAAAGAGTATCCGTTCCTCCCACCAGTACCTCCCCGGCTCAGCGCACCTGAATTTTGACGAACATACAGCAAAAATACGCAATCAAACAAACCCCCCAGCTCCCAACCCCCTCGAATCCCCCCAACCCCCCCACCACCCCATACCTCCCAAACATGGAAGTACCTGTCACGGTCGGAGCAAGGTCCAGTCCCCAACGGGTGGACAAACACCATCTCCTCCAATGGATCCCCAAAGAAACACCCATAACTTTTGGGGAAAAACCCACACCCCGTCCCGTCCACGACTGCGTGAGCGGGATCCAGCCTAAATCAAACAGGCCTAACTGAACGCCTAGACAATAGTGTCACAAAGTCATTCCTCCAGCTGCTGCTTTTCGGGCGACGCGCCCTTCTGATGGAGGACAGAGCTGGACCTGGATCGACGCCTGGAGCGGGACCTCCTGTTGCCACCCCTCTGGCCCTGGGACGCCCCACGGGCCGCATCACTGGAAGAGGATTCAGAGGCAATGCCTGGTGGCGTATGGGGACGTATCCGCACAGTTTCATCAGTCCATTTAAAAACTTCTTCCGGGGAATCGAAGAACATTGTGCGGGACTGATAAATGACCCTCAGCCTGGCGGGGTACAGCAGTGCATATTGGAGCTTAAGGTCTTGAAGGCACGCTGTGGCCGCCAGGAAAGACTGTTGCTGCTGTTGCACCATGCGAGTGTAGTCCGGAAAGATAAGTATAGAGGCATTGTCATGGTTGAGGGAGGACTTAGCTCTGGCCTGTCACAGGATGGTGTCCTGATCCATATAATTAGGGAACTTAGCTATAATTGGCCTTGGGCGAGCGCCCACGGGGGGCTTCTGCATGAGGGCACGGTGGGCCTGTTCTATGACAAAGCAACGGGAGAGCACATCAGATGGGAGCCATCCCTCCAGCCACCAGGTCAGAAAGCACTCCACGCTGTCTCCCTCGCATCCCTCCGGAAACCCTACAAAGCGTAGATTGTGCCGCCTGGCTCCCCCTTCCGCATCCTCAACCCGCATGCCACACCCTTTTGTACCTTTTCCATAGTCGCAACTTTCTTCTTCAGAGCCAGTGACGTCGTCCTCCACCTCCTATACCGAGTCTCTGTTTCAGTAATGAGCTCCACGGCATTCCGCAGGTCTTGTCGCAGCAGGGTAACATCGGACCCGACAGCGCCGATCTTGGCGTCCAGCATGTCTCGTGATTGAGTGATAGCCGCCATGAGCGCCGCATTATCAGGCAGTTGACTCTGCGGGCCCGCAGTCCCGGCAGCGGCCTACGCACTAGTATACTTGTTGAGGGTGCCCTGTTTGGCACCGCCACCTCCTCCCTTGTCGCGGGTCATCTTAAAGAGTCGTGTCCCGTCTATTGCAGGGATTGCCAACCCTAGGGGCAATCGTACACCGCAGCACCCGGTATAAACTGGACGCCTCCTAGAACAGCAGGGTCCCCCTCGCGGACCTCAAGCAGGCTGTAGCTATCTCCAGGATTTCAGGCCACTAAAAGGGCAACTCCACCTCGCTGCCGGAAGGCACTGCCCTGCCCTCCTGCTCCGTGGCCCGCACTGACCACCGACTCGCACCCGCGGCCCCTCTCAATGCAGCTGTGGGGTCACCACCATCCAGGGTACACCACCAGGGCCAGGTCACACACACAGCAGCATTATAGTGCCATAGCTGCCACTTCCACTACCGCCGCGGACCGCCGGGCACACCAGATCCAGGGCCACCACTGCCTCAAAAATTATGTCCAGGGGGGATGGGGAAGGGGCGCACTCACCTCCGAGGCTCCCCCAGCCCACAGCCCCACACTAGGATGAAACGGACTCACCGCTGCGGGCCTGGGCCGGGCAAGATGGCAGCCGTATCGCCCAGGGCACCCAGGCCAGGCAAGATGTCTCCGCTGGCAGCCCCCGCAAATTACTTCCCTGGGGGTCTCTAGGCTGCGTCACTCCATGCCCCTCCACGCCACTGCTAGTTAGAGGGCCGCCCCCGCTGCCAAAGGGAAGGGACCCACCGCGGTCCAATGAAGGGTGTGGCGCAGCAGCCGCCGCGTCTCTCCCGATCCCCGAGTGTCTCCCGGTGGTGCTGCTCAACTCCCCGGAGCAGGCCACTGTCAAAGTGCAGCTGTCAGGACTCACCGCCGCCGGCCCGGTATACAGAAAATGGCCATCGCCTTCCACAGGGGACAAGGACAAAGTCTCTCCCTGCCGGCAGCTCTGGACCCTCCTTCCCAGGGGCTTCACGGCAGCGCCAGGCAGATCAACCCGCAGCCAGATGCACTTCCGCGAAGCGGGCCGCCCCCAGTTTTGAGTGGAGGAAGCGCCGCACCGCCACACCAGCTCCTCTGCGCCGGCCTCAGGAACCACGTATCCGGCCAGGCACTCCACGCAAGGCCCCAGCGCCGTCCTAGCCGTCACTCGCCAGGCCGCCCCTCCACCTCAGGCTGCGCCGCCATACTCCGCAGGCCCCCAGCGTTATTTGAGGATCGCCAATCGGCACTCCAGCACCTCCGATAGCTAGTTGGTAATTTCAGGTGCTCAGGGCAGGATAATGTAGGCTGGCCGGAGCGATCCTAAGGCACGACCGCCATCTTTGCCGGCCAAGCCACGCCCCCACTTTGGTCGTTTTTTAGAGATTTTATAGCCTCCCACTCCTTTCTTGTGATGTTGGAGTCTTTCCTGTCATCTTCATATTTTGATTTAGCCAGTTTTTGTAAGTCCATAAGAACTGCCTCGTTAAATACATCAATGGCGTCATGCAGAGTGTTTGGAAGTCTTTTTGATTTCTGTCTTAAGTTACTGGGATCTCTTACTTCAGTGACCCCTGCTTCTTCCAAATTTATTATTGAATCACTGCATTCTTCCATTTGTGAAGTGGCCATAGATTACATGGCCAATAAGGTCTCTAGGTCATCTCCCTGTAGTTCGACAAAGTCCTCACCTCTGTCATTTTGTTCTTTCCCGGCGTTGTTTATTCTCCGGTTTAGAAGAAAGATTTTTTGAAATTTCAATTTTCGCATATATTTAAACAGGTCTATTTGCGTCTGTATTAGATCGAATTCTGCAGTAGGGCAGAAGGTTAAACCTCTTTTAAGCACTTTGGTTTCATCTTCAGTCAGTACCCGGTTTGACAGGTTAATGACTGTGTTATCCTCAATTCTTGTTACCATTTGTTTCTCCTGGCCCTGCTTCGTGTAACTCTCGGTGATGCTATGGGCATTTCTCCCCCTCTTGCCCCTCCTTGTTATCCTTTTCCTTTTGGATCTTGTGGGGGTGTGTTCTCTGTTGGGGTCTCTGCCGCGTTTCCTTGATTACTTGATATTCCTGTAAACAAGCATTTGCAATGCAATAGGTCTCGCATTAGGAAAGTTTGAGCTATTGGTATTGTAAATGACATTTTTTTTATTTGTGTGTTGGTTTTAAAAATAGCGAAATTAATAGCTTTGTCATTTACAATGCCAATAGTTATAATTTTTGCAAATGTGACACCTATAGCATTTGAAATGCAATATGTGTTGTATCTACGTGACTTACATGTAGTGATATTACAAATAACAATGGCTTTTAATTTTTTTATTAATTAATACTTCAATAAAAGTTATTGTAATTTATAATGGCAATAGCTTAAACTTTTCTAAATAACTTATGAAGATTATGTTCAGTGTATTTTATTGTGACATTTGTAATAAAGCTTGAAACATTGAGAGAACATATTTGAACCAGTTATTGTTGAATGGTTGCATAGAGTGCTGAGTGATGTTGTGGTGGCGACGTGTGATGCTGTGGCATTCAGTGATGCTGTGGTGGCGCATAGTGATGTTGTGGTGCCCCTGAGTGATGCTGTGGTGGTGCTGAGTGATGCTGTGGTGATGCGATAGAGTGAGGGCGATGGATAGAGTGAGAGCAATAGATAGATAGAGTGGGGAGAGGGGAGATGGAGGGGAGAGAGGGGAGTGAGGAGAGAGGGGAGTGAGGAGAGATGGGAAAGAGAGGGAGGGGAGAGAGGGATTGGAGAGTGAGGAGAGGGGAGAGTGAGGAGAGGGGAGAGGGAAGAGTGAGGAGAGAGGCGAGAGTGAGGATAGAGGGACTGGAGAGAGGGAGGGGAGAGGGGGAGTGAGGAGAGGAGAGTGAGGAGAGAGGGAAGAGGGGAGGGGAGAGAGGGGAGGGTAGAGAGGGAGGGTAGAGGAGAAAGAGGGGAGAGTGAGGAGAGAGGGGGGAGGTAGAGAGGAGAATACTGAGGAGAGGGAGGAGAGTGGTGAAAGGGGAGAGTGGTGAAAGGGGTGAGTGGTGAGTGGGAAAGTGATGAGAGAGGATAGAGTGGTGAGAGAGGAGAGAGAGGGGGAGTGAGGATAGTGAGGAGAGGGGAGAGGTTGAGAAGAGGGGAGAGGGAGGAGAGAGGAGAGTGAGGAGAGGGGAGAGAGGGAGGGGAGAGTGGAGGGAGAGGAGAGTGGTTAGAGGGGAGAGTTGTGAGAGGGGAGAGTGAGGAGAGAGGGAGGTGAGAGAGGGAGTGGGGAGTGAGGAGAGGGAAGAGTGGTAAGAGAGGAGAGAGTGGTGTGAGAGGAGAGAGTGGTGTGAGAGGAGAGAGTGGGGAGAGTGAGGATAGTGAGGAGAGGGGAGATTGAAGTGAGAGGGAGGTGAGAGAGGGAGGGGAGAGTGGTGAGAGATGGGAGAGTGGTGAGAGGGGGGAGTGATGAGAGAGGATAAAGTGGTAAGAGAGGAGAGAGTGGGGGGAGTGAGGATAGTGAGGAGAGGGGGATAGTGAGAAGAGGGGAGAGTGAGGAGAGGGGAGAGCTAGAGAGGAGAGGGGAGAGGGAGGGGAGTGAGGAGGAGAGAGGGGAGAGAGGAGGGGAGAGAAGGGTGAGAGGAGGGGAGAGAAGGGTGAGAGGAGGGGAGAGTGGTGAGAGGGGATAGTGGTGAGAGGAGAGTGGTGAGGGGAGAGTGGTGAGAGGAGAGTGGTGAGAGGGGAGAGTGGTGAGAGTGGTGGGAGGGAACATAGTGGAGAGTGGTGAGAGGGGGGATGGAAGGGCTTTGCTGGGATGGAAGGGCATGTTGTTCACTTTGCACTGAAAATACGTTCATAATCCATTCCTAAAGTTGTCACAGTATCTGTTTTTTCTCTGCTGAAATGATTTAGCGGTCTCGTTTTTCGTCTCCTACAAATGGAAAATATCAATGACAGCATCTGTCGAAAGCTAAAAAAGAAAGTCGTTTTAGGCCCTACAATTTAAAAGTGATGTATAACATACCTTTCATCGGTAAGGGAGATGGCCGTAGCAGGGTCAGGCAAACGAGGCCACCTCTGTTATTACAGCTGTGCTTGTTGCCTGCCGTGGCTTTTGTCCACACAAATGTGCGTTTTCAGGACCATAACATGACATGTCAGAGGCCTGTGCGGGGTGGGCGCAACGACGGCACCTCAAATACGCAGTGCAAAACACGAACCGTTTTAAAACCCTTAAATCGGGAAATTATAGAATTTAAGAAAAAATCAGGATAGGGTACGCAATTTGAAATTTGTAGCCATGCCTAAGAGAAACGATAAACCCGGCGCATGACAGCATTCTACAACAGTGCGGAACACAGACAAACAAGCAGTCCGATTAATCGAGATCCCTGTAGGCATGACAATACCAAACCGAGGAAACCGGTCACCATGAGAGTTTTTGCAAAACTAGCGATTCTTTATGCAAAACAGACACTCTTGTGTCAGAACTGCAGCAAGCAAGCAGTCTCCACGAGCTGACCTCTGTATTTCGGAACCTATTTCTCCAAGCATGCCTGTGCCTCTATTACCGAGCCCTGCTCCATGACTCTCACTGAGTCGCTGTATTATTGTAGGTGATGTCCTAGCTTTCCAGGGCACTTTTCAGTTCTATAAATGGACACAGACGAGGATTAGGCTCGTCTTTCTTTATTAGCACAGCAGCATTCACAAAGAAATTCACCTACAACACCAATAAAACCAAAGTGATGCTCCACTTTGACCACTGTGCAGTAAACAAGAACGAGATATGCGCTTTTAAAAACACTAAGGGCGCCGGTGATCGACTGTAGCCGAGTACTCACAGGAGCAATTGTTGGCCTGCGAGGTCCATTGGATGCGGGAATCTTAGGCCGCTGTTCTCCGCGGGGTGCGGGGCTGGAGGGGCTTCCACTCGCGGGGAGAAGCTATGATACAGCTGCGGGGTCTTCAAGTCCGGCGGCTCTGGCACCACAGGGATGGACAGGTTCAGGGTCCCGCCCCCAGTATTTCAATGAGGGGTGCAGAGGACATGGGGCGCTCGAGGCCTTCCTGCAGTTTCGCTTGCACTATCTCCGCCGCACCAGTCCCTTTTCTATGTCGGTGCTGCACTGAAGGACACAGTCAGCGGATGGATCTGACGTCACTTCCCCGGGCGCCGCAGCTTGCAGCGTTAGTGTGAGCACCGGGGCAGGGCCACGAACTTGGTGATACGTCAGGGCTAAAGCTGGGGCGGCGGAACACCAACATGAACCCGGCACACCACGAGCATCCGTGAGAGCAGCAGCTGTAGCCATGGAAGCCCGCTACAATCTGAAGAGCCCCGGTAAGGATAAGCAAAGCCCCTCCCTCGCGCTCATTATGAGCCTGGCAGAGGGCAGCTGCCCGTGTCACACAACCACCGTGTGGGTGTGTGTGTGGGGGGGAGGGCAGAGGGCGGCGGCGGCGTGTGTATGCGTGCGTGTCTTTGTGTGTGCAGGGGGTGGGGGGCGGCAGCGTGTGTATGTGTGCGCGAGCCTGTGTGTGTGTGTGTGTGTGTGCGTGCGTGCATGCAGAGGGGTGGGGGCTGGCTGTGTCTGTGTGTGTGCGCCGTTAATGCATGCGAGCGGAGCGAAGTGAAAGCAGGGGCAGTGAGTTCGTCTGCGCAAGCGCGGCTCAGACGCGCGCTCCCGCGGTCAAAACTGAGACTGCAAAAGCGCGCGTCTGACTCGTATCCACATTCCCAAATACGGAGGACAATAGTTGTCGAAGCTGACAGCAATCAATGCTTCGCATTGAATGCAGGTCGTGCTTCGACCTAAAAAGGAGGCTCATTCGATCTGTCATTTGCCCTCAGGCTTACTGCTTGTTCCCCTTCAGAGACCTCAGCTTCTGATTCAGAGGTGTCTTTGTTGGTAATACTAGGGGTGCCTTGTGCCATCCGTTTTCTTGTACCAATATATAACACAAGGGAACCCGTAAAGGTAGCGGAGGACCTCGGGTAATTATTAATTTTAAAGCTAACAAAGGTCCTAAGCTTTTTAGATGCCACGAGAAATAATAAGCACAGGCTTTGAATAAGAACTGTGTGTCTTTATCCTCCAGTGTCCACCCAGACAAGGAGGTGTTTATTTCAAAGGATTAGTGAGTATATACAGAATTTAGAAGTGGAGCAAGCCACAAATTAATAACTGGGCACAAGCCTGTACCAAGTCAAGGAGAAAAACAATACATGGGGAGAAAGAATAACAGGCAAACAGGTTGGAGAAAAACGGTGGCTTACAGTACAGTGAAATCTTACGTAAGCTCTAACCAACAGTGACTGCAACACATGTTACAAAAATGAAAAGGAAGCAGTACTGTACAAACAGTCGACGTAACGTTTCGATCCCTTTCTCCAAAATTAAATTGGGATCATCTTCAGGACTACAATTATCAATTATCAATTTTGCCTGATTGTGTTTATACAAGCCCGGGCACTGGTTTGTAGTGCTGTCACGACGGTGGGGGATTCAGGCAGGGGGAGGCATCAACCCATCTAGAGCGCCAAGCGATTAGCGTTTGGCGGCCTCCCGGTTCAGCGGGGAAACTTCAAGGTGTTTCCGTCCAGATACTGTGGTGTAACCTTAGCAGTAGTGCATTTACTGCCGGCTTCGTGGGCTTTTTAGTGGCCGCGCGCAATGGGGCGAGCATGTTCCTTGCGGTCCGCAATGTGATTGCTGTGGGACGGCGAATGGGTCCCGACTGGTGAGCGTGGTAGCTGTTGATTGCCATGAAATTTTGGGAAGTTGTTGAGTACACTCCAGCGAAGGTTTCTGGGGAAAAAAAGAAAACATTAAAAAATATATATTTTTAAAGTTGTTGAGTACCTTCCCGCGAAGGTTTCTGGCAAAAAAAAATAGAGAACTTTGTTAAATATCGGCCCCCCGGCCCCCCAGGGTCCTCATAATCTTTCCAATACTGAACGTTTACAGTTTCCGGTACGACTCGCTTTTGCAATGACCATCAACAAAGCACAAGGACAATCGCTGCGTGGGGACTAGATTTGGAGAATCCGTGCTTTTCACATGGACAACTGTATGTGGCCAGCTCACACGTCGGAAAACCTTCTGATTTATTCGTGTACGCACTAGACGGAAAAACAAAAAATACCGTGTATCCACAAGCCCTCGAATAAATAAACAGAATTAAAACAACACTTTAAAATGTTTTCCATATTAAAATGAATAAGTTTCAATAAAAATGACACAATATAAATTGAATGTTATCATAACAAGTTTCCTTAAATTTCCTTTCCTCTGAGATCGCAGCAACGCGCAACGGGTAAGATAGTATATATATATATATATATATATATATATTTTTTTTACCATACCAAACTTCTGATTAAAGAAGGCGCTGACTCCGTGAGTTTCAGTTCAAACGTATTTATTCCTTAATTCAGTTTCTGCTCAGACGCGTTTCGACGGACTCCTGCCGCCTTGTTCACTAACAATAGCATACTGACATTCATACTTATATATACAGAAAAGCACATTATCACTGATTGGGTAGTCTCAGTTGATGCTAATAGCAGTTGCTATAGTTACATGGTTACACCCTAGGTGATGACGCTGCTTGACATATGACTTGCACATTTTGAGCCAACATGGATAGTCTTTCTACTGTTACTGTTGATTCACATATAACAGAAGATAGCAGCATTTTTACACAACATACTTCGTGCTTAAATTATAAAATGTGGATCATTGTGCATAACATTACTGTGATAACGAACATTTCAAAACCTCACTTTACACCAGTTATGTTTTGTGTATGTCAGGCCCATGTGTCAGCGAATCCCCTGTGTTCCTACATACACGGTGGACATGTCTGCTCATATAAGCCTGCTGATTGGGCTTGCGCTGTAATCTCAAAAATGTCAGATCCTCTGGTGCGCTCTGAGGGGTTGACTACACCTGTTATTATCCTGACTCAGTAAGTACTCGAGTGTAGCGTGCGTGCCCTGTTTGGCCCTT
This sequence comes from Lissotriton vulgaris, assembly GCF_964263255.1. Classification (NCBI taxonomy): domain Eukaryota; kingdom Metazoa; phylum Chordata; class Amphibia; order Caudata; family Salamandridae; genus Lissotriton; species Lissotriton vulgaris. Next base: position 1,482,908,161 of record NC_141694.1, read on the forward strand.
AACCCCAATGCAGTAAACCTAATGTTTGTGGATCAACGCACCTGCTGATTTCGGGATTGTGAGCGGGGACCTGTCAGTGTTAATTAATATTGCAAGCGCTGTTCACTGACGGCCGGGGATTGCCTGGTGTGTGGCGTGGTGTGAGATATTCACTGCACTGGTGTATGTCTATTACCTATAGTGATGTTTCTGTGCACAGTGTATTTACAGTGAAAATAAAATATGCAGTTGTTCACGGGTACTTAGGAAAAGGAGGCAGACGGGACGCTGTGATGTGTTAGTTTAAATGTGGACACTAAGGGCCTCATCCGCATTCAAACCTGAAGGGATCTTTGAGTTCAATAGAATTATGTATCTAGACTCAAGGCGGCGTAACGCAAGTTTTCGATTTCCACCTCTTGGGTTCTTGGGGATGCTGTCTATAACATAGTATGTTAGACCATCCGCCTTGCCCTCATGGGACTCATGAATGTGTCGTGCAACTGGGTATGCCTGGTCCAGGTTTGTAATCGCCCTCAGGTGTTGCAAAATTCTCACATGCACGGGATGAATAGTAGATCCCACATACCTTTTGCCACACTGGCACGTCAGTACGTACACAGCAAACTCGGTTTTGCATGTGAAGTGTTCCCTTAAGGAGTATTTCTTCCTCCTGAATGGTAATTCGACCTCAGTGGTATTGATGCCATGCATACAGGCCTTGCATTTCATGCACTTTTTAAACCCCTTTTGGGACTGTAGCCAATTTTTCTTTTTCTTTAGAACCGGTGCATTAACCACCAGGGCATTGCGCATAGATTTGGCTTTTCTGAAGGATATCAGTGGACTCTCGCCTACTTCACTCCCTATAGTAGGGTCATTATGTATCAATGGCCAGTGCCTTTTTAAGATTTTACGGAGGTTCGAGTGGTACCGGTTGTAGCCTGTTATTAGTCTAGGGGGTTGTCTGGCCTGGCTTTGTGTGACTGCTTCATTCACCACTGGGAATATTAGATCTTTTCTATTCTTGGTATTACACTTTACTTCTGCTTTCCTGCATGTTTCTGGGGAGTACCCTCTTTTTTGGAGTCGCGTGAATAGATCAGTTTTGGCATTGGCAAGACCCTCAGTTGTGCTGCAATTACGTGTCATCCTGAGGCATTCTGCATAAGGTATCGATTGCTTGAGAGAGGTGGGGTGGAAACTGTGGGCATGCAGAATCCCATTACCTGCAGTTGGTTTCCGGTATGTACGTGTTTGAATTTTTTCCTGTTCCACAAACAGCTCTATATCTAGAAATTGTATACTTTCTGTGCTCGTGTTACAGGTAAACTTCAAATTTAGAACATTCTCATTCAGTTCTTCTGTGAATTTCACAGCACTTTCCACATTGCCCTCCCACAAAATGAATATGTCGTCAATGAATCTGTTGTACACAACCACATTATTTTCCATAGTTTCTCTGTGCTGTACCCATAGTATCTGCTCCTCCCACCAGCCCATGTGTAGATTCGCATAGCTGGGGGAGAAGCAGGTACCCATGGCCGAACCTTGCACCTGTTTGTAGAGCAACCTATCAAACATGAACGTGTTGTTCGTAAGACACCATTCTGTCATAGCCAGAAGCATTTGAGTGTGTTCAAACAGACTTATAGGTCTTTTCCCCAAAAAATGTTTGATGGCGTTGAGGCCATCCTTGTGTCTGATGCTTGTATATAAAGCTTGGACATCCAATGTCATGAACACATATTCCTTCTTCCATTTGACGTCATATATTTTGGATAGGAAATCTCCTGTGTCTTTTATATAGGCAGGTAGTTTTTTGACTTCCGGTTGTAGAAACTGGTCAATAAATATACTTGTATTCTCAAACAGGCTCCCTATCGCTGAGATTATTGGCCTTCCCGGTGGTTTTTTGTCATCTTTGTGTATCTTCGGGATTAGGTACAGTTGTGCTGTCACTGGGTAATCGTTTTTCAAAAATTCGAATTCCTTTTTGCTCAAAAGCCCTTTATTTTTCCATTTGTACAGATCACAGTGGTACTTTTCTTGGATGCCTACAATGTGCGTGGGGCTGATTCTTGTGTAGCACTCTCTGTCTTGTAGTTGGTTCATTGCTTCTGTGTTGTACATTTCAAGGGGCCAGAGCACTATATTTCCGCCTTTATCGGACCATCTTACTACAATGTCTGATCTTGCTTTTATTTTTTCCATTAGGTATATATATATATATATATATATATATATATATATATATATATATATATATATATATATATATATATACACGAAAGGGCTCCCACAGCAGATACAATCCCAGGAACCACAAAAAGACTCGCACTCCAGGGTCCGTGTAAGAAAATGCGTTTATTGGCGACCGTTTCGACCAGGCGGTCTTCTTCGTTAGCCAGCCACACAAACACACAATCACCATTTTTATAAAAAGTGCACAGGGATAATGGTGGAAACTGAGAAAGGACCACAAATGCATCTAGGACTACAATTCATGAGAACTACAAATGCAGTAGAAAAAAGACTTAACGGTGCACAGTTGTATAATTCAAACATTCCTGGAATCAAAACTAGGTGACATAAGTAATGGTTACAAAGAATTAATTAAATAAATAAACAATGTTTACGTACATTACGTATTACCATGTTTCAATTTGTGCTGGTCAGATCGAATTTTAACATTTCATTCAAAGTAACCAAATTAAATGATAATAATAATAATAATAAAGGCCAAGTGGCCTGTGATTCCCGGAATCTTGTTGGAGTCCACATGTTAGCACCACATCGTGTCCATCCTACTCTAGATTATAAACCATAGATTAAGTAGTCAAGTGGTCAAGTAAGGGGTAAGTATTGGCTCCCGGCCATGTGGCCAATCAATCTATCTGGTAATCACATTAGCTGTAGTGTAGTCTAATCAGAAATTCGTGTCCCATGGCGGGGGGTCCTTAACAGGGGGAGTGAGGGGGTGTTCCTGCGTTGAAAAAGCCACTCCAGAGAGGTAGCTAAATTAGAAAAAAGAAAGATTAAAGGGTGACAAGGTGCCAAAATTAGTCTTTCAGCACCGTGAATTATACAAAACGTGAGCCCTATACTGACTGTAGTTTGTCAAGCCAGACATACAACAACAGTCAATTGGGGTGTGATTGTGCAAATAAAATGTGGAGTAAGGCGCGCCTGTGAGGGAGTCGGGGAAACTATTATCCTAGTGATGGTAGTGATGGGATGCTCTCTAGTGTGAGCTCGCCCATGTGCCGGACCACAGTGGTCCTGAGGGGGTCGTTAGGTCTAAGCTTAGATGTGAAGCTTCCAACTTTACACCTGTCAGCAGAGAGAGCCCTCTCTGGACGCAAGTGTGAGTAGGATGTTGCAAACACAAAAGCTGGGAAGGGGATCGGGGAAGCACCAATTGGGGATGAGGATCCTGTGCAGTGTTAAGGCAGATCTTCAGGCCTAACATAAGGTTATATATATATATATTCACCAAACTTCTCCTGATCTGGAAAGAAGATCGAGTCACACCAACCAGGTACTGTTAAAGAATTTTATTACAGGCAAAAAAAATATATTGTATATTCACTGAAGAAAAACAAAGGTTACTGGGACATTATAGTTAGGCTGACATTTCACTCACACAAAACCAGAGAAATTCAGTAGTTCTAGTTACATGAGCTAACTATAACACGCGCCCCCGCAAAGCACTGCTTATGCCCTCACATATTACATCACTCATGACATGGTCAGTGACATCGACATCTCAAATGATACCACCGTTGACATTATTCAGAGAAAAACTGTCACACACACTTACTACCCCATAAAACATGTCATACACCTTCTCCCACACAATCATTAACAAACTCATTCACAGAACCCATAAAAACACTCACACATCTCGTCACTCATCCATACAGCCAGTAACAAATCAGCTCACTGATGGAACCTGTTAGAAATGGGATTTCTGGTTGGCTGAGGCTTGCGCCAAAGCCAGGCAGAAACCACCACTCTAGTTAGGGCAAGGAAGTTACACTCCAAAGATAACCCCTGCTCACCCCGTTGGCAACGTGACACGAGCAGTAAGGCTGATCCCGGAGGCAATGTAAGTTTAGTATTTGCGCCCACACCCACCAGCAACAACATCCCAGGCCCCCCAAAAAAGGAACTCCACACAAGTAATATCAAAAAAAGCCTTTGTATTATCAAAACACATCAGATAGTAATTACACCATATACATTGGGCCAACTGGCACGGGCAATATTTACAAGGGATTATGTACACAGGACAGGGCCACATTGACCACTGTCAGGAATAAGCACTTGGTAGAACTAGCACTTTGTAGAAATAGCACTTTGTAGAAATAGCACTTAGAACATAGAATAATTGTAAAAATAGCGCTTAGAACATAGAACAATTGTAGCACCAAATAATCATGGTAGAACACACCCAGTAACCACTGGTAACTCACTGTACTTTGCAACAGTCTGCGCCATGAAATCCATCATACACAGTATCCCATCAGTCTAACTACATTAGACCCTCACCACCTAAGTAAAACCTTACACTAGGGAAGTAAATCACACAGGGAAGTACAGTCTCCATAACATAAACCTAAGCAGGTAAAACAACCTCCTATGCATAAATCATATCTAGAGGCATCCACCACAGGGTGCGCAAAGCCTACTATACACAGTACATTTCCTAACACCCAAAAAGCAATAGCACATGAATCATATTAACGCATAAATGACAGTTAGCACATAAATCACATTAGGGTCTAGGTTGCGCCACTGCGCCAAAACCTAAACGTAGCAGCTGCCCACTACTTGCTGGGCAGCTGAGGGACAAGAACAGGCCTAAATGCTGCAGCTGGCACTAAGTTCTGCGCAGCTGGGGAAGGCCAAAGTAGGGGCGATGGAGTGCCCTCCTAGGTGCAAAGTACATGTCCCTGGAAAGAAGAACCTAAACGTAGCAGCTGCCCACTACTTGCTGGGCAGCTGGAGGACAAACTGCGGCTCATTAACACGGGGTGGGCACCCGTGCTAGAAATAATTAGGGACAAGGGGCCATCATGCAGGGTGGTACAAAAGGGGGTGGTGATGGACGGAGCATCTGAATCAATCAAACACTCACACCCAGTCAAAAGATCTGGGTTTAACCCATCACCGTTCTTTAGCCCACTCTGCCACCCCAGTTCAGACATGGCTATATGCAAATCAGTCTGACCCTGATTCTTCTGGGAACAGTCCAGCCCGAACTGCCAAGCCATGTCTTCCCTGGACCGGAAACAAGCTTCCGAGGACCGGTTTCTGGCATTCCAGCCGTCTTCAGCCCGGCTTGCTTGAATCCAGTGGCAAAGTGAGCAAGGGACTCATGGCTGAGTATACCCTGCCACACTTATGGCAGCCAAAAGCGGTACAAAAGGGGGCGGTGATGGACGGAGCATCTGAATCAATCAAACACTCACACCCAGTCAAAAGATCTGGGTTTAATCCATCACCGTTCTTTAGCCCACTCTGCCATCCCAGTTCAGACATGGCTATATGCAAATCAGTCTGACCATGTGCCTCATGGGAACAGTCCAGCCCGAACTGCCAAGCCATGTCTTCCCTGGACCGGAAACAAGCTTCCGAGGACCGGTTTCTGGCATTCCAGCCGTCTTCAGCCCGGCTTGCTTGAATCCAGTGGCAAAGTAAGCAAAGGGACTCACGTCTGAGTATACCCTGCCACACTTATGGCAGCCAAAAGCGGTACAAAGGGGGGTGGTGATGGACGGAGCATCTGAATCAATCAAACACTCACACCCAGTCAAAAGATCTCGGTTTGCTCCATCACCGTTCTTTAGCCCACTCTGCCACCCCAGTTCAGACATGACTATATGCAAATCAGTCTGACCCTGTGCCTCATGGGAACAGTCCAGCCCGAACTGCCAAGCCATGTCTTCCCTGGACCGGAAACAAGCTTCCGAGGACCGTTTTCTGGCATTCCAGCCATCTTGCAAAATTGCCGAAACATCCGCAAATCCACTCGCGGGTGGATTTTTTTTAGAAGCCCCGCCTTCTTGGATAAATATGAAGGGCAGGGTTCATTCTGGCACGATGCTCCTGTCACAAAAATTAAACCTCAACAGGAAGCACTTACAGATATAAATAAAGCAGGTGCCCGAGATGAAGCTCAAATTCAGTAACGCATTCATCAGCCCAAAAACAATTGTGAGCTTTGTCGAGGCTGGGCAGGTGTGCTTTCTCCCCATATCTACCGTCGAAAATTAGCTCTGATGCTGGATGGAGGCCTTTGCATCCTTCACTTTCACGAGCGCAATCCCCGTGCAGTTCCTGTGACCAGGAGCTTCTTTCTCCTCATCTGCTCTTCTGATTGTTCTCTGACCTTTTATACAGACAAGATGCATGTGAACTCGCATAGAAGCCCCGCCTGTTTGGCCCCGCCCACACAGTAGCGGTGTGCACCGTCTTCCCGCCATTTACCCACTATGATGAACAGCTCACTCAAGGGACCCCTGCGCCCTTCGGCACGATGGCATAGTAACACACACATGGTCACTGGAGACAACTCTTCTGGCACTTTACGCAGCTGCAGTGTGGGAAAAGCACTATACATTTACCCAACGAGCTAGCACTTACTGATTAGCCAGTAGAAAGTACTCCAGAATATATTTCTGCAAATCCGCGGGTTTGCAGATTTTTCAGCGAACTCGCGGATTTTTTTGCAATTTCGCGCAAATTCACGGACTGCAGAGCCGCAAAATTCGCCCATACTTATGCGTTTTTCTACGTTTAAAAAAAAAATTCTACTTCCTAACTATAACGTCCCTGTAACCTTTGGGTTTTTTCAGGGAATTTCAAAGGTTTCTCAATGCGTCTGTAAGTGAGGGCATAAGCCTGAGTGAGTGAGTGAATGGGTGCATGCATGAGTGTATGAATGGGTCTGTGTCTGGGAGGGCAAGATTCTGGGTGGGTCTGTGAGTGTATGTGTGAGTGTTTAAGTGGGTAAGTGGGTAAGCGAGTGGGCGCGTGTATATCTGAATGAGTCTGTGAGTGGGTGTGGGTGTCTCTGAGTGTATGAGTGAGTGACTGAGTGCATAAGTCTCTAAGAGGGGTTTTGAGTGTGTGAGTGACTGTATGGGTGTGTGAGTGGGTGTAGGAGTGTCTGAGTGGATCGAAGAGTGGGTGTATGAGTGGCTTAATACATGTGTCAGTGTCTCAATGGGTCTGTGAGTATATACATTAGTGTGTGAGCCGGTCTGTAAGTAGGTGAGTGAGTCTCTGAGTAGGTCTTTACAGGGGCGTGTAACTCTCCGAGTCTGTAAGCGGGTGCATGAGTATCTGAGTGGGTCTGTGAGTGGGTGCATGAGTGCCCAGGTGGGTCAGTGAGTGGGTGTAAAAGTCTCTAAGTGGGTATGAGACTGTGCATATAAGTCTATGAGTGGTTCTCTAAGTAGGTGCGTGAGTCTCTTAGTGGGTCTTTACATAGGTGTGTCACTCTCCGAGTGAGTCTGTAAGTGGGTGCATGAGTATCTGACTGTGTGTATGACTGGATGTATAAGTGTGTGAGTGGGTATGTGAATGGGTGCATAAGTGTCTGAGTGAGTTTGGGAGTACGTACATTAGTCTGTGACAGTAACCGGCGAGTGTGTACAAATATATACATTTTAAATATTTTCACCAGTATCTGCGATCTCGCTGCAATATTTGTGATGTCTCCGCAATGGTACATGGATGAGCCACGCTAGCGGTCGCGGCGTCATCACGAATATCACGCGTGATTACAAAAATACATTTTGGACACATAACTTGTGTCACTAACACCCCCATTTCTCAAACACCCTGACCCTTATCTTAGCTTTCACAGAAAGTTTCAGCCCCAGAAACTGTTCCTGATCGATAAAAAGGCAGCTGCCATGTTCTTTTCAGGTTGTGTCCAGCCAATCACAGCATTCCCGCTGGTGTGCTTTCGGGATTTACCTCAAACACATTGTGAATTAACGTGATCACAGTGAAACTGCCGTAACTTTATGTTCAGGTTGCCTCCATCCAATCACAGCAGTCCAGCGGGCACACTTCTGCAATTTACCTCAAACACGTCACAATGTTACCGCAATCACCGCGAAACCGCCGCAAAATATTCTCAGGCATAGATATCACTATACTGTTCAGTTTCAATTTCACAAAAAATGCTGTATGGATTTGCACCAAATAACAAAAAGAACAATCTGTGTAACAACATCTACCTTTCTGCCAAATTTGGTGTAATTCCATCAAACAGGTCGGGCTGTAGGTTTGACAATGCGTTCATATGGGAATTACCGTTACAAATGCACCCTAATATTGCAGCCCTATTTCTTGGTTCCCTAGTTCTACGGATCACCCGCAAACCTTCCATGCCACACAGAACCTTCTGTGACACCTTTTTTTGGAATTTGTCATGCAGATTGGTCAAACAATGCCAAAGTTTAGGCAAGTCAAAAAAAACAATACCTATGGAAAGTAGATCCTAATTATAACTACCTACTGGCGACCGCCAATGTGAACAAGGCCAGGCGTGGCCGAAATGCATCATGGGGAACTACTTGCAATAAAGAAAATTTGGCTCTTACACGTTACAGTCTGTGTCCCAGGTTTTTGATGCAAACATCTACGTAACAGGATTGGTGTGTATATATGACTTCATACAATCATACACATATATATGGGTGTATACATATATATATATAAATATATATATATATATATTCACTGAAAAAAAAGTTTGCAGGACGTTATAGTTAGGCTCAGATTTCACTCATACAAAACCAGTGAAATTCTGCAGTTATAATTACCTGAGCTAACTATAACTCATGACCTTACATATTACATCACTGATGGCATCCCTCATAACATCACTCATGGCATCTCAAGTGACAATACTAATGACACCATCCAGTGAGTGTAAGTATTTTGTTAGAGTTTATGATTGTTAAACATATATACTAAGGTACTACAAAAGTTAAAGTAGTATACTAGGTGTATTACTAATGAGTGATACTACTTTTAATATATATCATGTGAGTGGTTGTGCGACTGTGTCAGAGCGATGATTCCTTATACTTGCGCAGGAACAGAAGCTGCCTATTCCCTATGCCCCCTCCAGGAAACAGAGCAAACAGCAGAATACAAAGTTCCCCAGGAAACACCCTCAACACTAATAAATAAAAGTGTCCAGAAGTATCTCCCCAAGGGGGAAGGGGGAGTTGGATAAAATAACAAATGAGAAGAATAGACTGCCTGTGTTATGAGCTTTCCACTCCTTGTCTTCTCCTTGGCGATTGTATTCTGCCTCGGATTATTAGGTTCTGGAAAACTATTTAACCTTAGACTATTGCTCCTCTTCTGACTCTCTTCAATGATTTTCTCTTTAATTGAAGAGTTCTAGGTCTTAATATCTTGCATTATGTATCTAAGAGAAACTATGTTGTTCTACTTGCTTCTCTTTATTTGCTTAACTTTTCACTTTCTTTTCAGAGGTGACAGATAGCAGGAATAATCATAGTATCCAGGTAGGTTTATGTATTTACAAGAAAACAGTTTCCTATAACGTTTATCTCGTTATCGTTTTTTTTAGTTAACTTGAATTGTTATAATACTTTGACCTTCTGTAGAACACAAAAAATCACAATAGAAGTGTACTTAGGTCTTCCTAGCGATAAATGTTCAGGAGTTAATTTTTGGAAGCCACTGTTCTCTCGCGAATCAGCGTTACCGGTTTTGGCTTCTGGAATGCTGCTCACTAGGTGAATGACTGGTTGGAAGCGTCTTCTGACAGGTTTCTGGAGCATCTCTGTGCATGTACTTTAGGCGAACACCACTTCGACGAAGTGAGTAGTTCGCGGAAGCGAGTGCGCAGAATCAGGAGAAAGTCGCTCAGACAAGGAGAAAGGAACTGCAGGAAGTCACGAACAGGAATAACCCGACGGGAAACTACGAATTAACTACCCTGACTCGACGACGAAGGAGAACCTGAAGAACAATGTGCCTCAGTCAAGAATCCAGGTGAAGTGTGCCAACATTCTAAATTGAGTGCTCCAAGTAGAATTCTAAGACAAGACAAAAGACTAGAACTACACTTTTCTTGTAATTTTGGCCATCTTGGAGTTTCTCGATCTCCAAGCCTCTCTCCAAGTAATGGCTCTTCCTTTCAGTGTGTTTGTTAATGACTGTTCTTGGCTTGTTAAACAAATCGAAAAGTTCCTGTTTCTTGAAATCCTGATAGACTGCATGTATCCTTGTGCATATGGGTGTGTGAGTGGCAGTATGGATGTATAAGTGGTTCTGTGAGCAGCTGTGTAGGTGAGTGAGATGCTGTGTGAGTGGCTGCATTGGTGAGTGAGTGTGTCAGTGGCTAAATGGGTGGGTGAGTGATGGTGGAACTGACTCTATGGGTGGGTAAGTGGGTGTGCAGTGACTGTGGGTGAGTGAATGAGTGTCTGAATGGCCGTATGATTGAGTGATAATGAACACCAGAAGATATCTCAGTCGAGGACCGGCACCACCTGGAGGGTCAGATCAGAAAGAGAGGAAAAACGCTGTGGGTGCCAAGACACAGGTCTCCTTGGGCAGTGATTGTCCATAGCGAGATTCCAATCCTTCGTTTCGACCACTCCTTTGGGCATCCGAGACGCCTATGAGCCCCACTTGGTTGGGCGCCAATCTGTAGTGGCGGGCCTCAGAAAGGCCTGCCAGTGCTAGGGGTTCGCCCTTCTCTGCACACAAGTCCTCAGACCCAAAAATAGAAGTTGGCACAGAAGCTGAAATAGTAAAAAGATATTTTATTAACCTCATGAGTTGGAACTACATTCACACAACACCCTTCGGTAGAGAATGAAGTAGCACAAGGAGTAGAAGAACCATGGGTCTTTTATACCCACACAGGAGCTCAAAAGAAGGCGGTACAAGCACACATTGGAGAGTTACATACATAAATGGTCATAAAGAAATGCACAGTCAACAAAGAAGGAGGAGCTAACAGTTGCTGAATTTAGTAGAAACATCCTGACAGTAACAACCCTAAACAGGTGCATGGGCAGCTACAAGCTCCTCTGAGCATGTGCAGAGTAGCAGAGGCTAAGTAAAGCTAGTTCTTTGAGCCGAGCAAGGGCAAATGACTGAGAAGAAGGAAAGAGCACATGGCGAGCACATGGCTAACTAAAATGGCAGCCGGAAACAAGATGGCTTCAGCTAAATGCTAACAGCGATCTCTGCCAAATTTCCATACTCTTTGCAAGCACAAATAACTAGATGCACCCAAACCTAACCTCCAGGTGCTACCAACCAGGGAGAAAAAGGGAATTGCCTCTACATTGACTATTCAGAAGAAAAAAAAGAAGAAAAAAAATTGTATGCTTTTTCCGATCCTCCTGATTCCAACAGTCATTATCAAGCTGACATAGTCCAGGGCCAGAATGATCCTTAAAGGACTGACCTTGGCAATGGTGGTTCGCCCATCTCTTCCCCTGTTGGAGTATCCACACAGGAGGTTGTCGGGCAAACCATTTCTCCTTCACAAGTTCAGGGGTCAGATCCTGTGTCCCAGCCTACCATCGTAGAATTTGGCATCTTGGCTCCTAAACTCATCCTTGGTGGGCACTTGAACCTTCCTCTGGAATATGTATATATTCTGAATAAAGCTAAACACCCATCCACAACAGCTTCATGCACCTGCAGATAGAAAAAGTTTGTATATGTTGTAGTCAGAAAAAAAACCTATCCCAAATCTGTCAAGAAGAAGCAACATTCTCATGTCTTTTTTATTTGGATATGTCAGGATTGTAATTTTCTTAAATGAAGTTTCTTTTGGAAGCTATCACTGCTTATAGAAAATGTCCCTTTCAAACCTATTTTTTTAAACTCTTGGCTGATAAGGACTTCCAAGAACAAAATAAGATTGTTTTTCCCCAGTCAGGAGACCTCCCCCCTCCTTGGCAAATGAATATTAGTCTATCAGGGCTCATTGTACCTCTGATTTGTTAATTCACAAAGTTTTCCTATTGCATCTGTTAGAGAATGCAACTGTTCTTATAACTATTGGATCTCCGTGCAAGTTTGGTAAGATTCTAGAGGTCTGTGCATACATTTACAAAACATTACTGTCCTGATTGAGACTCTAGAGCAGATGCCCAAGTAGGGCAGCCCACATTGAGAAATCTTTCTGTAGTCCACTATTTTCCTTTTCTTTTCCGCTGCAATAATAGGGTTGGGCTTACTATTCTATTCAGTAGTTATGATTATCAACGCATATCCTCTGTGCATGAAGTAAAACATGTTCTCCCAGTTCTTCTTCAGGAGAATCTCCGTTGAAATCAGTTGCAAGCAACCCTCCTCCCTGGTGGAATGAATAAAGAAAGCTCCTGACTCCTGCAGCAGTATTTTTTATCTTCATTGAAAAGACAAAAAATTGGAGCAGTGGCCACTGGGTGAGCATATTGGGATACTGGAGAATTGAGGTCCCTTAAAGATGCAGGGCTAGTTCTTCAGCCTTACATAGCTACACTGTCCTGTCATGTTTTCATTTAATTTAAAAAAGGTTTGTGAAAGAGGTTTTTTCCATGTGACCTGGCTCCCCTGATACATTTTCTAACTTTTTAATGGGTTTTTGATTGGAAAGAAAATAAACGGAGTGGGCCATGGTTGCCTCTTAATAGGTTGTTACATTATTTTACATTAGTTAAGAGAATATGGCTGAGAAGTCAAAACAAATGATACTGTCTATGAAAAAATGGTACGGAATCCCGCGTGTGGGTGGACTAATTCAGTGTTTATGATTTCAAGTGAGATTCCCCCATTGGTGAACTATGTTCACAATTAAGTAACTACTACTTCTGCATCCACATGCATGTCCTCCAGTCCTGACATGTTTACACTTAAACCCTCCCATTCCCTTCTCCTCATTATAATTCTCCATGTTGTCACATTCGTTTGTTCTCCTCATGATTATTTGACCTTCCCTCTCCCCCTTTTTAGGTTGAAGCCTACCAGACAGGGCAGCTGGTTTGCTAAAGACATCTCAGCAACATTCAGAAAGCTGACCAAGGAATGCATTTCCTCCATTGCTGACCATTGACTTTGTGGTTGGTAACTCACATGTTATGACTTTCTATTTGCTGGCTTTATTTGTTATGGGCTATCTAGTTTGAGTTTGCCCTTCCTGTTGCCCAAACGTTGGTTACTGTATTCTTCCACGACCTCACTTTCTGTAAACAGGCCTTTAAATATTTTCTTATCTTGTCATATTTGCTGCACATTTAAAGACAGAGGGCAAATGTCAAGGTGTCTACTGATGGAGCTTGGTGTTTACTTTTCTTTCTCTGACTTCAAGGTGAGAGAATGTCTGTGGCAATTCTACTAAGTACCCATGTAAGTGAGGAAGGGTGTAGGATGTTTTTATTTTCTAGCACACAACAAAAAATGATCTGTGCTCATGTTTCAGAATATATCTGAATTAGTACAAATGAAGCAATTTAATTTTGTAATTCTGAGATGTGATGGAAACAGATATTTGAATACAATCAAAACACATCCATACAGTAGGTGATGACATTTGCACACTTTATCATTTGTGTGCAGTAAAACTCTATTTCGGTGCACAAGTAATGGTCATTTCAATTGAAAATGTGTTGTATGTAATGACAGTGTTCTACCCCCACCATGCATACTCCACACTACCCCACTCAACTCTATGCCAAGCTACTCCATTCTATGCCACTCCACTCTACGCCATGCCACTCAACTCTACACCCCGCTCCACTCTACACCACCACACTAAGACACTATGCTGTGCCACTCGACTCCACATCACTCCAATATACACTCCACACCAAGCCAGTCCACTCCCCTCCCCACCACTTACCCCATTCCACTCTAGCCCACTCCAGCCTACCCTATTCCACTCCACTACAATGTACCTCAATCTAACGCACTCCATTTTGTTATAATCTACCCCAATCTACTCCAGTCCACTTTACCCCATTCCACACTTCCCTACCCCAACTGATTTTACCCCACCCCTCTCTAATCTACCCTACTCCAATCTACCCCAATCTACTCCAGTCTATCCCAATCCAGTCCAATCTACCCCAATCCACTCCACTATGATCCAGTCTACCCCACTCCACTCTACCCCACTCCAATCTGCCCTACTCCACTCGACTCAATCTAAACCAATCAACCCCACCCCACTCCAATCTATCCCACCGTACTCCATTCAATTCAAATCTACCCCACTCTGCTCCAATCTACCCACTCTACCCCACTCCACTCTACCTTACACCAATCTACCCCAATCCACACCAATCCAATTAAAGTAAGTAAGTAAATTTTATTGACCATTCGATTAATTAAATTTGGCGCAACTCTGCCCCCTCCCCCGAACCTCTCTCAAGTCTCATGGCAACATGGGTCACGCTGGTCATACGATCTCCTAGTTTGTTATTAGTTCATACATTCCAGTGAACAAGTGTATTTTATGTTGTGTAGCATTTCATTAAACAAATTAAATATGTGATTTCAGAGGCCTTGTAATTAAACGCAGGAAGCCTACAAATAATTTATTAGTTGGGGCCATTGGCGGTAAAACCCCTTCTTCCCAGGTTCGGGGCATGTGTCGCCCCACTTTGAACGTTCAATGGCAAGAAGTCAGAGATGGAATGCTATTTGCTCATGCCTCGTTGCTGTTGTGATGCCTTGACAGCATACAATGTTTGCCGGAAGTACTGGAGTTTGAAGTGGCGATCTTCTCTTTGTCTGCTGTGCACTGCTACGACACTTATTGATGGCTCTTTGTTGCTGAGATGTATCTATTTGATTTTGAGCTCAGATTGCGGAGCGCCCAGTTATTGTTGTGACCTATCAAAGGGCTATGGAGACTGTGGCGGGTCTACGAGTGTGATTAAGTGTTTGAACTTTGTCACTCTAGTAAGAATGCAGGTCTTTATATCGGAAAAACACCAGTCCAAAGTGTCCTTGCAGGTCCTCGTGCCCTTAGCCCTAAAAATGGGACGGAGTAGCTGAGACTGCTCTCCGGCCAGTTTAGGATAGCAGCACAGCAGATGCAACCAAGATTCCTTATGATAATAACATAACCGGCAGGAGACTGCACCATCCTTGCGTGCCCAGGCTGGATTAAAGTCCCAAACTCTGAGTGCAATGAGCCTCATGAACAGAATTTCCCTGTGAGCCTAGGCTGAAAGCACCTCTCGTAAGTATTGTTGGCTTTCCCCAGGATGTAAGACGAGTCCAATGCCGTTGTATTAGGATTGTGATGCAATGAAGCCCTATACTTTTCATACGAGATGGCCCGGACCTGCCGCTTCACTGCGTTTGTCCAGGCAGATATCGGGATCTCGGTTAAGAGCAGGCTCTCTGCCTCGATCTTCAGATTCCCAATTGCTTGGCTGAACTTGAAATACCAGAGGGAGTCCACTTACTTGAAGATGGGTCCAAAGTGATGTTTAAGGGTGTTAGCCGAAGCTCTTAAGATCCTAATGTAGAACTGAATAAATTCCCTCTGTAATACAAAGCCGGGTTTGCCAAGGCCGAGTTCCAGCCAGAGCCTGGCTTTCCTGGCTTGTCTCGGATCTTACAGCACTCCTTTATAGGCTTTTATATAGGCCGCCATTATCAATTGATCCAGGGCTCCAGGAAAAGCCAGGTGGCTGTAGTTGATGGCCGGTATTAGTTTTGCCTTAAGGACTGTCAGCATTGGCTCCACTGTTGGGCTTGTCATGAGTTAGCTTAGTTGCTTCAATGTGAGGATTATGTGTTCGGCCTTTGCGGTTAGATGTTTTATATGGGTCACTGGGGTGGCCCTCTCTGAGATCCAGACCACAAGGTAGTTGTAGTCAGGTGTTGTCCCTGTGTAATGATCTCCCAATTGCCAAAGGGCTTTCCTTTTATGTGGGTATTTGCCAAATACAACTATCTTCGTTTTGCTCTGGTTGACTAGCAGATGGTTTTCCTGGTTGTACTTGTGAAATTCATTGAGGCCTCTCTGGAGACCCACCCTGGTATGGTCCATTACTACTGTATTTTCCACATTCTGAAGGTTAGAGAGCCTTGCCTTACCCAGTGTTGGGCCACTAAGCTGGCTTCTTTCAGGGCATTCTCCAAGCCTGCGGTGTAAAGATTGAAAAGTAGGGGGGCCAAAACACAGCCCTGCTTGAGCCCATTGTTGGTTTCGACTCTTGATGTTACTGCAGTGGGGCTTGTTTTGACCTTAACCTATGCCCCATCATAAAGGGATATGTTTGCTTTCAGGAGCTTAGAGGGGATCCGCCAGGCTGCCAGTTATCCCTAAAGCCTACCTTAGTCCACCCTGTCCAAGGCTGTGCTGTAATCTATGAAGCGTGTGTTTAAACAACAAGGGAGCTCAAATAAGTCAACCATGGACCTTGGGATTAGTACTTTATAAAGAACAGTGGTCCATAGGCAAGCTAAATTCGACAAAAAATGAAATATAGACACAATCGTAGCTATATTTGGTTTCCTGACCTGCCACTCTGCGATCGGGTATGACGGACATTGCACCGACCCTCGATCCCTTACATCGGCTAACTACCTCAGGACGCACTGGGGATCACGGAACGAACCCATATTACCGCCGATTCTGGCAATCCCTAACCCGTGATCACACTGAATGCAATTGAAATTATCGCCACCATGACCGCCATTGGCTATTAAGGCTATCTTTAGGCATAATACATGTCCTGATGATGATTCGCATGATTCAGAAAGCGAATTGAAACGCCGTTGACACCCTTCTAACACCTTATACTGAACAAGCATTTGTATCAGAATTGTAAAGGTGTTATTGTTCCTTGTTTCGCTGCACTTTGCCACTGTTCAATTGGAAGTGCCGCTAACCACCAGCTTTTGCCTAAAAAAGCCCCTTTGTTTTTGTTTGCCTTGTGTATATGTTATTGTGTGAATTGTGGGACACAGGCTTGTGCCCCACGTTGTATATTTGTTGAAACATTTCTTGTAACTAATTTATAGTAAACATTAGACCCTCGCCTGGCTGGGCAGGCCAGGAAACCAAATATAGCTATGATTGTGTCTATATTTCATTTTTTGTTGAATTTAGCTTCCCTATGGACCACTGTTGTTTATAAAGTAATCTATGAAGCAGAACAGGGATGGGTGCTTTGCCTTAACCACTTGTTTGGAAAGATAAGCCTGTGCAATGATGTTGTCCATGGTTGAACTATTTGTCCTGATGGAGTGGGAGAATTCTTTTTTTGTTTGCCCATTCCTACAGTAAAATACAGGCACAGGCCTTGGCTTCTAGATCGAGCAGCACGACAAGCCTGTAATTAGCCGGATTTGAGCAGTTGCCTTTTGTATAGATGGGGAATAAGATGGATCCCTTCCATGGCTGTGGTATTGTTGCTGTTGTAAAGCACATAATTAAAAAGTGGATTCAGGATTGGGACTAAGTATGCCTGAGCTAGTTTGAATACTGGAGCGGGAATCCCATTTGGCCTTTGAGCGCCAT
Source organism: Lissotriton vulgaris (assembly GCF_964263255.1). Taxonomy (NCBI): domain Eukaryota; kingdom Metazoa; phylum Chordata; class Amphibia; order Caudata; family Salamandridae; genus Lissotriton; species Lissotriton vulgaris. The sequence continues at coordinate 1,482,925,691 of NC_141694.1, forward strand.
TGTTTCTCATTGCCTTGATGTTCTTGATTACCTCACCTTCTGACCATGAAGTGCCAATGTACCCCAATCCAACCCACTCCACTTCAATCTACCTCACTCCACTCCATTCTACCCAACTCCACTCTACTCCACTCCAGTGTACCCGAGTCCAATTTACCCCACTCCATTCTAAACTCTACTACAATCTATCAAACTCCTCTCCACTCTAATCTACTCCACTCCACCCCAATCTACCCCATTCCACCTCAGTCTACCCCACTCCAGCCTACCACAATCTACCCCACACCACTTCAATCTACCACAATCCACACTATCCAACTCCACTCCAATCGGCCCCACTCCACTCTGCTACACACCACTCCAATCTATCACACTCCTCAAATCTAGCCCACTCACCCCACAGTAATCTACCCAACTCCAATCCACCCCACTCCAGTCATCCCTCTGCAATCTACCCCACTTCAATCTATCCCACTCCATTAAAATCTACCCTACACTAATCCACCCAATCTACCTCACTCCACTCCATCCTAATTTATCCCACTACATTCCACTCCACTCTTCCCCAGTCTCTCAATTCCCTCCAGTGTCAACTCAACTCCAATCTTACCAACTCCACCCCATTCCACTCCAATCTACCCCTTTCGACTCTACCCAATCCACTCAATCTACCCCAATGTGCCACTCTCCATTCCACTCTACCCAATTTACCCCACTCCATGTCACTCTAATCTACCACACTCCACTCAAATATACCCCACTCCAGTCCAATGTAACCCACCCCACTCCACCCCAAACTACCCTACTCCAATCTACCATCTCCAAACTTACCATACCCGACTTTATTCCATTCTACTTTACTATAATCCATCCAATCTACCCCTGCCCAATCTACCCCACTCCAATCTACCCCAATCCACCCCACACCACTCTTCCCCAATCTACCCCTCTCAAATCAAATCATCTCCAATATTTCCCACTCTACTCTTCCTGATCTACCCTGCCTCTATCTACCCAATACAATCTACCCCACTCTAATCTAACCTAATCTACCCCACCCCAGTCTACGCTATTTATTTGATGTAGTATATATCGGGATGCAATAACAGAAGCAGTAAAATACCAGTCGGGTGGCACACTATGTTAAGCCATATTTTTAGTTTCTGTGTTTTTAAGCCACACCCTTAATTGCATTGCCCACACCCTTTGAGAGACCCCCTAGTTTCCTCATTCTACTTAAAGCCCTGTCCACTCCAATCTACCTCACCCCACCCTACGCCATGCCATACCCCTAACTTTTATGCTTAACAGCAGCAACAATAATGAACAACATGGCTAAAACACCTTGTCAAAGCCGATTGCTCTTGCATAAGTGAGACCTATTGGCTTTGCCAATGCTTGTCTAATACTCTCCCCCTCTCCTCCCACAACATAAAGCGCACTGAGGTGGCCGAAGGGCTGATGCTGGTGCGATATAAACAAAAAATAACTACATACGTAGAACGAAAAGGCAGCATGATTGTGTTTAAAACCAAGAAAAGAGCGACGGTTTTAAAGTAAACGGAAACAAGAGTTTCCAATACTAGAGAGTACAGAAATAGCTTCATGTTCTGTAGTTTCTGCCAGAAGAGCACTTTAGACTCAAAAGGAAGTTTATTCTTGCCGGTTGTTCTAACGCCATGCATGAAAGCCTGACAAAACAGAGCTCCGGTGACAGCCGAACAAAGGCAGCTGTAATTGGAAAGGATGAAAAGTCGGAAAATATTAAAAATGTTTATATAAATAAATGGATGCAGTACTGAGGCTGGCAGGGAGATTAGGGGGAATAGCACACCGAGTGAGGCCCAGTCAGTTGTTTGACTCACCACAATATGTATGTGCCAACCTGCGGGTAATGAGAGGAATGTGGGGAATGTAGCGCCGATTTACATACAGCATTAATCGTTGGAAACAGCAGTGCCAATTTATTGACAAATGTAAGCATCTAGAGATAGCTCATTGTGTGTGCTGTACCTTAGTTTTTGCCTGTGCGAGAGCTAACAGCTTTGCCAATGTTTTTTGGCCATGTTGTACAGTAGAGTAGAGTGAAGATGCATGGCATAGAGTGGTAGTAAGTGTTGTAGAGTGGCGTGAAGAGAAGTGAAGTGGTGTAGAGTGAAGTGGCGTGGAGTGGCATAGAGTGGAGTGGTGTAGAGTGATGTTCAGTGGAGTGGCATGGAGTGGAGTAGAGTAGTATGCAGTGGAGTAGAATGGCGTAGAGTGGAGTGGGGTAGACTAGAGTGCAGTGGCGTAGAGTGCAGTGGGGCAGAGTAGAGTAGAGTGGTGTAGTATGCCATTGCCTAGTGGAATGCAATCAAAGGCCTACATAAGAGCCTCAGTTAAAGTTCAAGTTCTACCAGGTCCTTAATCTCTGAAGAGAAACCACTCTCATGAATTTTGTCAGTGTTTCACAGAGGCATTGGTGAGAACTGTATTTTGTACAACATAGAAGAACGCAGCAGAAACATTGTTTTACTTGGTAACAGATGCTTGGGGGACAAGAAAAAATGTTGCAGAATTCTTTACTTTACCAATAGTAAAACATAGACGGGCTCTGAGCCCACTGTAAGCTAACAAAATGTCTTGCAACATGTGCTTTCTTAGGTGAGACCTAAAAATCAGATGAAAGTCCAACCTAAGCAGATGAAAAGGTTGGTACCAGCAAAGTTGATGAAAAAGTTAGATTCTACTTTCCAGAGAAAGCCAGAGGACAGTGTGCTGGGGTGGGTGCAGGAGACTATATTAGCATTATCATTTGAAATATGGACAAAGGTAATTAAATATGTTTAAACAACCTCTAAATTGTTCACATTTATGTTTGACAGAAATGCCAAATATGAAGCAAGGCAACAATGTTTTGTTGAATATGGACAGGGGTATTCACAAAGGTAACTTACATGTGTGAGCAAGTTACACATGTAAGTTTACTCTTACACTTTGAGTAACTTTACTACTTTTGGCTCTTAATTACTTTTGGATAATAATTATTTACAAGTGTGAAGTTATTCAAAAGTGTGGACTTGCATTTCTCCAAACCCTGAGACAAGACAGTGTAGCCAAATTTACGAGTTTAAGGTACTACTGCCAAAAATGATAGTAGTAAGACCACACTACACATGGCCACCCACTGATACTTCAAAATGCTCCCATAGAAACGAATGGAAGTGTGGACTTAAAATACAATGCCTTAGGAAATATTGTTCAATTAATTTAATTTATTTAGACTTTTAAAATATATACAGATATAATTATAATTTAATGTTAAGAAAGTTAAACCTACTTAAAAAACAAATATTATTTTGTGACCACATATTTTAATATCCTTTTTAACTTAAAAAGAAATGTAAATTGTATGTTTTAAGAAAATAATAAAATGATTTCAAATGATTGTTTTTTAATATGGCTTAAAACTAATTTTAATGTAATATATTTTACATTAAATTGATTAAAAGCCAAGTAAATAGTATTGCATTATTATTTGTTCTACATTTAAAAATGTAATACTAGGGGCGTGGCCAAGACAGCGATGTGAACGGACGCACCCTGAGCGAGCTCCGTCGCCCCGCTGTTTTATAAGCTATATTGAGCGAAGTTCGAGGGGCTTTTTGGGGGGCCCCACCTGCTAGGCGAGTCCTGCCTGCGAAACGACCTTCGGAGAGTCCACCCTGGTGCGGGAGACCCTGCTGGGAGCTGCTGGGGGCCTGGATACTCTGCTGCCGGACTCCGACCGCCATTTTGTCGCTGAGCCTGACGACAGGAGGCCTGGCCTCGTTGCACTTGTGGATGGCTTCCAGCATTGAGGAGGCGACAGGAGACGCGGGCGGACTACCTGCGACGGACCCCCCCAGCGGCGAACTGCTCGCCAGGGGCTCGGCGAGCGGAGGGGGCGAGGCTGTCGGCGTCGAGGTGACCCCCGTGCAGAGGCGCTGAGAGCACCCGAACACAGACTCTAGGAGAGGCCCCGGCTTCGGCAGAGACGAAAGGCCGCGCTTGCCGCGGAAAAGCCGCCGGCTGACCTGCTGTCGGGAGGCCCTGCTACGGAACCGCCAGCTGTCGCGGAGAAGCCCTGGTGAGCTGCCTTCCCTGCGCCTCCCCCCTCCGCCCACAGACGGATGCGCCTTGGTGACTGCGGGCCCGCCCTGAACTGCAGAGTTGTGACCGGGCCCGCTGACGGTACTGTCCGCCATCTTGCTCCCCCACCTGGTGCCCACGGGAGCGGGTCCGGGCGCTGTGGGGGTGGCCCCGTCAGCCCACGCTGTCACCTGCTGTCACGGAGGCGCTGTCCGGGAGGCCGCAGAGGCGGCCGGAGCACTCTCCTCCTCACCCGTGGGGTGATCTAGATCCTGCCCGCCATTTCGACTTTGCTGCTTTGCGCCTACAGTCCGGGGGCCTGGCCCAGCTGCACGTCGGCGCCCCCGGTGAGTGGCAGCCGCCTAACTGAGCGGAACCGGGAGTGAGGGAGTTGACCCGGCCAGACTCTGCTACCGATCTCGAGGGAGGTGCGAGGGCCCTGCCTGGAGGGACGCGCGCCGGCCTTGCCCCTGCCTCACAGCCTGGCCTTGCTGTCCATGCCTGCGGACCTGCGCTGACCCTGCAACACTACGCCCCCACTCCGGAGCGGACGACATTGCCTGGGGGCTGCGGAGGCGGACTGGGTGCTCCCCCCCTGCCGGCGAGTCGGGCTGGGATCGGCTGCCTGAGGGTGCTACAGGGGTACTGGTTACTGAGAGCAAAGTCGTCGGCTGGCTAGGCGAAACGCCATACCCGACAGTGTCTGCGCCCCATGGCCTGGCTGACCGGCCCGGAGAAGGAGGGGAAAGACTACTGAAGAAGCGTGAGTACCCCTCCATTTGCTTGGGAGACCCTGGGTTACCAGTACGCGGCTTCTCTGCCATCTGGGAGGCACAGGACAATAGTGGCCGGGGAGCTGGGGGGCGCCTCGACTGCCCACGGGGGAGCCATTACAACCTGCGGGGGGGGAGAGGTGCAGCGCCCACGCCTAGAAGAGAGGTCTATCCCCCATAACGGATCCTTTGTGCGCTGGGGTGCCTTCAGGACTCCTGGGGACACAGGCCTATCTTCCACCTGTCGGGCTGAGTGGGTCTCCACGCGAGAAGGTGCTCGGGAGGCAAGGAGGACGCTGGTGGTGAACTCATCAACCCCCACGCTGCTGTGGCGACATAGAGGATCCGCGTCCACGGCGACGGGCGACGCACCAGGTGGCAAGACGTTGCGCTCTGGACTGACGATGACCCGTGGCAGAGGGGGCAAGACGGACCCGGCGGCGGCGTCCAGGGGCACATCGGTGGCTACCATGTGGGGCAAAGCGGGCACGCCAACGTCAACTGAAGGAGTGCCACAGCCTACCGCTGACTCCCCTCCGGTGACCCAGGCCTTCATGTCCTCTTTCATGACAGACCTGAAATCGGAAATTCAGGTTCTGAGATCAGAAGTGCACTTGTGCATTAAAGAGCGTCGAAAGGAGGTGACCGAACTGGGCGACAGGATTGATGGACTCGAGAAAGTCGTCGACACACGCACGGAAGATCTGGAGCAGCTGTGGCAGAGAGTGGCAGCCCTGGAGGAACAAAACATCGAGCTCCAGGTCAAGCAGGAGGACCTCGAAAATAGGGGGCGCCGCAACAACCTCCGTATACGGGGTGTGCCGCTCGTGGAAGATGGGACTGACGCCATGGCCTATGTAGCCCAACTCCTACATGAGGTGTGGGGCAACGAAGACGCATCCCCACCGCTCTTGGATCGTGCTCACCGAGTCTTTGGGGCGGGAAGCAAGACGGGCCTCCTCCCGGACATCATTACCCGACTGCACTACTTTACAGAGAAGGAGGCCATACTGAAAGCGGCGAGGGACAAGCCGGACCTGCGCTATGGAGGACACAAGATCCAAATCTTCCAAGATCTGGCCCCCAACACGCTGCATAGAAGGAAAGTCTTCCGCCTGGTGACTAAGAGGCTGCGGGCTCTCAGTATTCCCTACCAGTGGGGGCACCCATTTGCCCTCATCTTTCGATGGGAAGACAAGCGCAGAGTCATCCGGTCCTACCGCGAGGCGGCACAACTGCTTAAACTGTCGGAATCCCCGGAGCACAGCCCCTCCCGCTCTAAGCGCCAAGAGAGACCCCCAGCCTGTCCGGACTGGACCACAGTGCATCGGCGTCGCCAACCCCCCACAGTGGATGACTGCTCCACGTCTCAGGCCAAGCAGGACATCATAGCACACATCCGTTCCCTTGAAGGTGATCGCGAAGAACAGGCCTCACAGCCTCACACTCCGGGGACCGAAGAAGAACAGCTCCTGACCTCAGACGGTCATTGACTGGCAAGGAAAACATCGCCATACTCCCTGACTAAAGACCTCCACATCCACTACTGAGACGGATAAGGAGGCCGAGAACGTTGGCCCCCATACCGATGCGCCATGACACTTTCCCACTCTCCAGAAGGGGATCGAGACCTGCACCCCTTGCAATACAGTAGATCGACCCCTGCACTCCGATGGCCTCTCCGGGACCACCTGCCCTGAGCACATAGGAGGCGTACATCCCTGGAGTTGAGTCCGCCGCGCCGGTGCCTGAAGCCGTCTGAACACTGGAGGCGGACGTGTCAAGTCAACAGCGATAAATGGGGCTGCAGTCAATCATCATGGGGCGCTGACGCCCCCTTGAAAGTGACCGCGGGGGTCAGCTTTGGGGCCCCTCCCCCTCAGTGATCGGACCCTCCCTACTGGGGCCTGACGTTTTTTGAACTTACGGATATGGCACATCTACCTTTGGGAGGTCCCAGACCTCGCCGCCCCCAAACCTGCCCGGGACAGCGGGGCAGACGGGGCCGCAGGGCAACCGGGAATCATATCTCCAGTAAACCACCCCCCATTTTGTCCCATAGGAAGTGACATTCCTGAGACCATCCAAACCCTCGGGTAGAGGATGCCCGGAACCTGGGACATTATACTATGGCCCTGTTGGCCTGTTGTGGTTGTATACCTTCTAAGTGTTCTCTACTTTCCTACTTTTCCTGCTCTTCCTACTTCTCATCTGAGCTTTCCCTTTTCCTGGCCCCTACTCCCTTTGTGTAGTGTGGTGGTCTGGTGGCCATCGCAGGTATCGGCGCAACAGAGGTGGAAGGGGGAAGACACGGCCCTACGCGCCGTGGGTGGAGGGCACTGGGCGATGAGGCGGCTTCAACCCCCTTAGTGCCATGGCGGTGAATATTCCCACACCCCTAAAGATCCTGTCGCTCAATGTCAAAGGGCTTAACTCCCCCAACAAGCGGAATCAGATATGGCGCTATCTTCTCCATCACTCCCCAGACATCATCTTTCTCCAGGAGACACACCTTCTGCGGGGGGACACTAGCCGCATGGCGCATCCTAGATACCCCACACAATTCTGGGCATCGGCTGACACTAAGACGGCGGGGGTGGCAATCTTGTGTAGAGCTGGCTTTAGGCGGGGACCTGCTAAACCCTACAAGAGTGGTGATGGGCGCTTCCTTCGGGCCACGGTACAGTTGGGGGGGATGCAGTTCACCCTGGGTAATGTATATGCACCCAACCAGTTGCAAGATAAATACCTCCAGTCGCTCCTGCGAGAACAGTTTAAGACCGGCGCACCGCGTACAATATTGGGAGGGGACTTCAATCTAGTCTGGGACCCAGAATTGGACCGTGCGGGGACTGCGTTTAGCGGCATGGGCGCGATGTCCTCTGCGCTCAGGGCGCAGATTACGGATCTAGGGCTTGTCGATGCGTGGCGCTACCATAATCCGGGAGTCCAAGACTACACTTTTTATTCGCACTCCCACAGAACCTACTCGCGTATCGACTACTTCTTCACCTCTCTCGACCTGACCCGAGACACGCTGAAGGCTGCCATCTCAGACATCTCGCTATCGGACCATGCGCATGTGGAACTACTGATACAGGACCCACTAGCTCACACCCCTCGGGAGCGGCGATGGACTCTCCCTTCGAGCGTCCTCCGGGACCCGGAGGATGTTAACAGCATCCGGGAGGCCATAGACTCATACTTCGCCATTAATGACAACTCGGAAACGCCCTTCCCGGTAGTCTGGGATGCCTTTAAGGCCACCATACGGGGCCACATTACTTCCCTGGCGATAGCGAGGAGACGGGCGGCCTATAAATTAGAGACTGACCTAGCGGGCGAGATCAAACAGGCGGAGGCCCAAGACAGGGATCGACCCTCTCTGGCGTCCAGGAGAACCCTTGCTAACCTTAGGGGACAACTCCGAACCCTGCACACCAACAAGGCAAAGCACTCTCTACTAGCACTTAAACAAAAATACTACGAGGGAGGGGACAAGGTGGGACGTCTTCTGGCAGGAAGACTGCGGGCTCGAGCAGCTAGAGCCCATATCGCTAATGTACAACGTCAAGATGGCTATAGCGCCGTCACTGAAAGAGCCAAACAAGATGCCTTTGTTGCCTACTATACCTCCCTATATGCGGGGGAAACTACATCAGTGGAGGCACGAGCGGCCGTCCTCGCTGACTACGAAGGGACTCTGTTACCGCCGGTTTGCACAGATGAGCTGGAGGAGCCCATATTGGACGAAGAGGTCTCTGCGGCTATTAAAGATCTTCCCACCGGGAAAACCCCGGGACCGGATGGCTTGCCGCTGACCTTTTACCGAACCTTTCTGACTCAACTTCGCCCATATCTTCTGAGGCTGTTCCACTCTTTTTCGGACACCTCTGGCCCGTCCCCCGATATGGGTATGGCGGAGATCGCTTTGATACCAAAGCCAGGAAAGGACCCTACACTATGTGCCTGCTACCGCCCTATTGCCCTCCTAAACACCGACCTAAAGATATATACCAAGATACTGGCTAAACGACTTGACCCATACATGCCAGGGCTGGTGAACCCGGACCAGGTGGGGTTCATTTGGGACCGGCAGGGGGCTGATAATGTGCGTAGGCTGGCGCATTTGGTAGGAAAAGTGCAGCACTGGGACATCCCGGCTTGTCTTCTCTCGCTTGACGCAGTGAAGGCCTTTGACGGAGTGGACTGGGCCTTCCTGAAGGAGGTTCTCCAGAAGATCGGTCTAGGCCCCAAAATGGTCGCGAGAATCATGGCCCCATACATAGGGCCACAAGCCAGAATCAGGGTCAACGGTCAACTAACGCCGCCGCTCACGATACACAGAGGCACGAGGCAGGGGTGCCCACTCTCGCCGCTCTTGTTCGCCCTTGCGGTAGAACCGCTAGCAGCAATGAAAAGACGTGATTCCAGAATACACGGAATAGCCCATGGGGAAGAGACAACAAGGTGGCGCTGTTCGCAGACGACCTGATCCTCACTCTCACGCGCCCTCGCGAATCCCTCCCAGCGGTCCATGAGGTGCTCTGCCTATATGAACAGGCGTCCGGCCTTAAAATAAATCATACTAAATCTTGGGCGCTCAACCTCACTATACCTGAAGAGGAGATCCCATCCCTGAAGAAGGCTGTGCCCTACCAATGGGCGGAGAACCACATCAAATACTTGGGCCTTGACTTGACACCCCATTTAGACTCTTGGTCCTCGGTAAATTGGACGGAATGCCGCAAAACGGTGCTGGAAGACCTTCGGAAGTGGAAGCCTCTTATGATCTCATGGCTGGGGCGCCTTAATGCGGTTAAAATGTCGATCCTCCCCAGAATTCTTTATGTCTTCCAATGTTTACCCACCCCGATCCCACTTCACTGCATTCGGAGCCTTCAACGTGAGATCACGTCCTTCATCTGGGGCGGGAAGCACCCCCGGTTCTCGCAGAAGGTCCTTATGGAACCGAGAGATAGAGGCGGCCTGGCATGCCCCAACTTGGTACACTACTATTGGGCAGCACACCTCCGCTTCGTGGTGGAATGGGGCGCACGTGAAAGCCACAAGCACTGGTTCCACATGGATCGAGCGGTCACAGGACGCACCATATGGGACTTGCCTTGGCTTCCGCGGACGGCACGCTCCAGGAGTGCATACATAGCAGTCCCCACAAAAACGGTCCTGGATATTTGGGACAGGGTAGCGGTGTCTAGAGGTCTCACTACGTTCCCATCCCCACACACCCTGATAGCAGGAAATCCACATTTCCCCCGGCCTACCGGACTCGGGCATTTGAAAAACGGACGCACGGAGACTGCAGAGTTATTGGGGACCTTTTCCTTGGAAACTCGCCTAAAACGTGGGAGGACTGCAGGGAGGAATTCAGGATACCACCGACGGCTGGCCTACAATATGCCCAGCTACGTCACTGGACTATGGGTGAAGACATGTACCAAGTGGCCACTAGGGCCTACACGCCCTTCGAGAAACTAGCGCGTTCCCTTGGGGGGCTGAAGAGGCTTATCTCACAAATATACCACATACTGCAACACCCTACCTCAACACCTGCGCACCCCTATCAGAGACAATGGCAGTTAGCAGCAGACACAGACATTGAACCCTCCCAATGGCACAGACTGTGGCGTGATATCCCTAAAATCTACCGCAGTATCCCACAGAGGGAAAACGCCTACAAGTTACTCGCCCAATGGTACTATACCCCGCTGCGACTTAGCAAGATGTTCCCCAACGCCTCGCCGATGTGCTGGAGGTGTGGCTCTGCGACTGGTGACTTTGTGCATATATGGTGGACGTGCCCGACCCTAGCTGTTTTCTGGAAGGAGGTACTCAGCCACATCAAAGGGGTGCTGGGTTTCCGCCTGCCTGAAGAAGTGAGCACGATTTTGCTTGGAATCCGGCCTACCACACTTAGGGCACTCACCCGCAGCGACTGGATCCTTACGCTCCAAATGCTGGGCACAGCTAAACAACTCATCGCCCTATACTGGAAGCGGGCTGAGGCGCCACCAATAGCTTCCTGGTTTGTGCATCTCTGGCAGGTCCTGGCAATGGAAATACTCACGGCAAGGCTACAGGCGAGGGACACACGCTTCAAAGCGGTCTGGGAGCCCCTAGTGCGATACCTCTGCTCTATAAGCTATGCGCGACATATGCCCCCTAGACTCCGCGCTCTGCACCTCTTTGAAGACGCCATCACCCCTGCGGACCCTGCCAGGCTATGCCCTTGATTGCCATTCACATTACAGGCGCTGCTGCTGCTACACATGTCCCCTCATACCCTACCCCCTGAAACGCCGCACATAACCACCGCCCCCTCTCTTTTTCTCTACCTACTCTCAGGCTATCTGACCTCACATACTTCCTTCTTTCCTACTTGCCAATCTGGCCTTCGTCTCTCTATGTGACAGTTACGCCCTGTTGGGCTTTCTTTTTCTATGACATTTAAGCCAGTTACCCGCCATATGCCTCCCTTACGAAGCGGAAATGCACTTGCATGCGACAAGCCCCTGCGAACTTCACTCCTAAGCCACGCGGCCGGCCCTCCCTAGAGGGTTGTAGGCAAGGCGCTGTGTTAAAGCTTCTTCCCCATCCCAGTTGGCGTAGAAACACAAGAGTTATCATATACGCGGCCAGCCTCGGCATGAGGTTGTAGGCTTAACGCTGTGTTCACAATAAAAACAGATTTTAACAAAAAAAAAAATGTAATACTATGCAGTTTTGTGGCCAAGGCCCTTCTCCGCCTGTGATGCCGACACTCAGGAATGGGTGGCCACCCATTTTCAATCCAATTATGGCTTCACAAAGTGAACAATGATGGACACTCCAGAGTACAGGGACACCAGAAGTTTTATTTAAGGACTCTGCCTTCCTCAGATCACTGTGCCCCACCACCCATAGAAATTTAAATGTAAAGAATCCATCCAGACAAAAAGCAGACTTCCATAAACAGACCACATTATGTTTCCAAGGACAAATTAATTTCCTTATTTATATTCTACAAATAGTATAATACTATTGCAATTTACTAAGTGTTAACACAGAATTCAAAACATAAACATTATAATACAAGTTTTGCTCAGGACATCGGCTTAAAAGAAAAAAAGACAACAAATGATCACATTTTTCATATAATCCTATAACAAAGTGGCTGCTTTCATATCCTTAAACAGAATCCACTTTTAACAAAAAGACAATTATTCACAAATAATAATGCTAGCAAACACATAATTAATGTTACACTGTTATACTCTCCAGATAGTGAATTGTGTAAAATTTATTTACATTAATATTTTAACATAAGAATATTTTTACAAATTTTCTCAAGTTCAGAAAACCTTTTTATTTTTCCTTGTACTTTACTGTGCGAAGATCACTGCCTACCCAGTGTTAAAGAATAGAGAAAAATACAAATGTTTTTTAAACTTGAAAAATTAGGACCCATCCTTAGCCCTTCATTACTCCTCCTTTACCCACCCCACCTATTTTGTAGTGAGTATGCCACATTTCCTCTTCTCGGTCACTTCCAAATTTACCACTAAGAGGCCGATTTGGATGTCGGTTAGAAACCCTCCGACCGACATCCAAGGTTTAAAATCCGACAGCCTTATTACAATGAACGCTGTTGGAGTGTAAACTGGCCGATCAATTCGGCTGGCTGCTGACGGGCTCATGAATCCCGTCGGCCCTTAGTCAGTGTTCGATACAGCTACGATTTATTTTAAGTACTTAAACAGCCTGATTTTATGTCTCATTTTGGGAGTTGGAAGCTGTGAGAATCTCCAGAAAGAAGCTATGTGGCACTTTAGCGTAGGAAGGATGAGCATTGCTAGAATTTGAAAATTACTATTTGGTGCCTTCCGCATACTTATTCTGAGCTGGTTATCCCTCATTTTGTGGGCCCTTGTATTTGGGAAATAGTAGAAAAAATTACAGCTGATAAAGGATTGGAAGTTTATGTTCTAAAGTTCCATGACCGAAAATTCTTAAAGAAAGTTTAGGACAATTATACGATATAACAAATATATTTTTGGTGGAATAAGGAACTAACAATAGTTTGAGAGGTACACTATATTCAGCTCTGTGATAATCTGAAAATCCTAATGGAATTTATGAGATTTATAAACGAGGGGAGAGAAAAAGTGATTTGGGAACCTGAACTTTTAGATGAGGATAACTTTATCTCCTTTTCTGTCTTACATGACAGATTTGATATTGGGGTGGAGTGAATTATTTTAGATAGCTACAATTTGGATACTAGGGGTTCTCATTGATAAGGATCTGTCGATGAAAGACCAGGTCAATAAAGTTTCAGCCACCTGCTTCACTATTCTAAGATGGCTGAGAAAAATCTTTTGGATTCTGCCATCCGACACCCAAAGATCTGTTGTGACGGCCCTGGTGACCTCCAGATTGGACTACAGTAATGTGCTCTATCTGGGGGTTACCAAGGCGATCCTGCATCGTCTCCAATTGGTTCAGAATGCTGCTGCTCGGCTCCTGTGTGGATGCCGGAAATATGATCCAATTACGGAACGCATTAAGCAACTTCACTGGCTTAATATTGACAACCGGGTAAAATTTAAGGCACTATGCTTCATGCATAAGATTAAAATTGAAGCCGCTCCCATTTATCTTCAAGCACTTGTCAAGCCTTACTTACCCGCACGCTCACTTCGCTCTTCTTCCCAACATCTGTTCTGCGTACCTAGGTTCAGGCTTTCCAGAGTGGGAGGCCGTTCCTTTGCTGTACTGGGACCCAGACTATGGAACTCTCTTCCCCATGACCTACGAATGGAGCAGTGCCATCTCCGTTTTCCGAAAAGCCTTAAAGACCTGGCTTTTTGCCCAATAACCTTTTTTTCAGGATCAACTATGCTGTTTATTGTCAATTAGCGCCGGGAAACCCTCACGGGTAGCCGTCGCGCTCTATAAGATTAATAAATAAATAATAAACATAAATAAATAAATACTAGTTGAAGCCAATTAAAACAAGCATTGGCAAAGGTAACCATTATTGACTTTTCGCTTTGCCAGTGCTGAACAAAAAAATATTCTGATGCATAGACATGCATGCAAGAAGGTTACAGATATGCGTCATGACACCACAAGATGCCTTATAGTAACATCTACAGGCAAATGCGCATTATGATGTGATGGAAATTTTGTCTTTGTTTCATTTATCGGTCCAAGATGGTGGGCAGCAATCTTGGAGTGGGAAATTAAAAAAATACACACAAAAGTGCACAACAAAAGAAATATGTGGTATGCTACCCAATTGCAGCTGCAGAACCCTTCAGAAAAAGTACTTTTTTTTTCTTTAAGAGTTTGGAGGGGCAGGAAAGCCACAGAGGAGGGGTTTGGAGGTGAGGATTATGGAGCCAATGTCGTTGAGCGGGGAGAGCAGCAAGGGGGCAGAGGAGCTGGGGAAGGATTTTCAAAATTAAAAAAAGAAGCCAAACGAAGAGGCATGGCAATGCAATGTGATGGAGGATATGAATATGTGAGGAAGGGAGAGAGTAAGACAACACAAGCACTCAAAACTGGAGTGCTAAAAATGAAAAGGATAGAGTTGTTCCCTCAATGCAAGCAGCGGAAAAGCAAAAGTCATCTTTCCAGAACAAAGTAATGAAGAAATGACGCAGAGGCTGGACAAAGAAAGAATATATAGAATAGGGGAAAAAGGAAAGAAAGCCATTGAATGAGAAAAAGTGATAGAGATAGACGAGAGCCATCCAATGAAGAGCAAGGGGCTGACCTAAAGCTCACTCACTATATGCATAGTCAGTCAAAATCTTACTTCTGTCAACGTATGATCATAAAAGCACTTGAGAAAAAACATCATTATCACTTCGACATATTAAAAACACTAAAAGCATTACAGAATAAAAACATAGAAATATGCTCTAATAATGAAAGAAAAATAGAAGTTAGTAGAAAACCATTCTAATATGACCATGAGAAAAGCGCATAAAATGTGGGTACATAAATTCTGGATAATTGAATACAATACCAATTCATTACAGACAAAAAGTTATTAACCAAGTAATTTCATTAAAAGGTATGATTATTAAAATACGAGCATTACTGACATCTAAGGGTCAATTAGTAATCATGATCACGAAACGTATTTCATTCTCAAATTTAAGGCAGAGGAGATTAAATTTGTGACCGACAAACATATTGGGGGGGGGAATCTACACTTTGTAAAAAGTGCACCCCTTCGTGATGTGTGTTAAAATTAATGTCACAGAATTGGGCGTAAAAAACGAGATCTGAAAGTGCAATACAGTTTTCAAAAAAGCATTAGGTGCTTTGTAGATTGGGTAGAGACTCCATCACATGGGTAACACAGAAGTGAGGCGAAACAAATGGTTGTCAGGGAAAAGCCCCCAAAAGAATGAACTGTACTTACTCTTAAACAAATTAGATAAACTCTTAGCTCAGGTGCTCTATCCAGGATTGATACAGTTCCATACCTGGGGTGGTTGAAATTGGCATGTATTGGAGGATAGTGATCATATCAAGAGATTTTATTATTATGGATTTCTTCCTACCTGCAAGGAACCTTTGTTTTACCAACTCCTTAGCATAAGGGCCACTGCTACATGGGGTGTCAAAAAGATGGCTCAAACCCAGATCTCGAAAAGTGTTATTAATATATTCTAGTGAAAGGAATAGCTGACATGTTGGTTAAGTTAAGACAGTCCCCTACTACCTTACTGGAGAAACACGTCTCAGGAGTGGCCCATTTTTTTAGCCATAATAAATTGGGAGTGGAACTTGCATCGTCCTCCAGATAGCCTAGACCCAGTTCCTGGTGTGAAATAAAACTTGGCATGGTTTTGGGGATGTATGTGGGAAGACAGACCTAGGACGTCAACCGAGTAAATGACCAATTATACCAAAATCAGTAGTGTGAAGAAATGACAAAAAATAAACTGTATACATATATATATTTAATTAGTATAAATAAAAATCATATAGTGACACAGGCTATATGATAAGATAAAAATATAGATCATAAAAATGCAAATACACAGACTTCAGATTAATATAGTTCCTATAATTCATACAATTATATCACAAGGCACAACAAAATCACAATAGTTAATGACATAAGGAGTATGAAATTATTAATCATAAAACACTCGACGCGCGTTTCGGCAGAAAACCACCTTCTTCAGGAGTCTCTGCTGATATTCTAAAAGAAAATATATAAAAAAAGAATACATATAAAGACGGAGTTTTATTGATTTAGTTTAACATACATCATTCTCAAATAGCATCTATATGTTCTCAGTGGCATATGTATCATTATAAACAAAAATTCATCTTATATCTAAAAACAGTGTCATTCTTTGCAATCTACCAACAAAGGACATTAAATTTGGTCATTTCTTGTCATATGATTGACAGATATTTATAACTCCATTGTACAGTACTTAGTCATACAAAAAAACTTTTCTGTATAGAGGTAATGATCCCTTTTGATTTGGGTTACATAACCTATAAAACATTGAGAATAGAGACACATGGTCTAATTTCTACGTGGACCGTAGGATCCCGTTTGAAATCGATGAACACTTACATTGATACAGTTCATGGACGCTGAAAAAACATCTTCATACATGTGGGTAGTCAGAGCCACTTGATAGAGGCTAATACCTGATAAAAAATATTAATATAAAGATAGCTTTAGGGGAGAGAGGGATAAATGGCTAGGGTAGTTAAAAGGAACATGAATGGGTCACTTTGAACACTCAGCGCCATATAGATACAACGTCTGACCAGTTTTTACTATCTCTCTATTTAGGTGGTGATGTCTAACAAGAGAGAGAGACAATTGATTGTAGGGAGTACGTGGAGGTATGGTACCCTTCTTCGTATAGGTCCCCTGTTGGGAAGATCTACTCCTACAGATGATATAATGTCGATGCTATAGTCAGACAAAGACCAGATAAAATCAGTAAGTGGTCTTATAAGTCAGCCGGATCCTTTGTCATACATTTCTAATGTTTAACTGTATAGATACTACTTGTGTCTAAAATCAGCCTACCTACATAGTAGAAGTAAGTAATATATATATAAACACCATATGAGGTTGGCGAGAATACCTGGAATAGCAAAACATCGTTTTTATATGCAAAACCGGTAATCACGAACAGCACCAGGAAAGATGAGACCAAGGCTGAAGAGCGATTCTAAACACCGTATGGCTGGAGATAAAGGAATAATAAGAAACAAAAAGCGAACATTAGGGGATAATGCTAGGCATATAACCTTGCTTTAGCAAAGTACGTTTGTTACAGCTAAACAGAATGTTGCAGATAAAAAATGGGAAATACCTAAAAAGGTTCTGATGGAGGCGTATAGGTTTCTTGAGCGAGATACATAAAAATGTCCACAGGAGGCCAGCCAATTCGTGGCTGTAATTTAAAAACACAGGAATGAAAATAGATAACCCTTGCTTGAGAGAAGGGGGGTGATTAGCTATTTAAACTAGGCATATGTATATATCGTTTCTGGCAATAAGTTTTTCATAAGTTGCAAAGTGGACACATACCTTATCTGTTCATTAGAAATCCGTAGATAATCTGTCTTAATCCGTATTTAGTTAAAAAAGAAGATCCACAGTGGTGTCGAATCTGATAAAACTGTGGAGATATAAAGGAGCAGGACAATGGATGTATAGATGCGCTAATCGTATAAAGGCAAACAGTTGCAAAAATGGGGATGCGGAGCGTAAAGAGCGGAACGCGTGGGTCTGCTGTTATCTCAGGGCTCAAATTGTTCTAAACGAGACTTACCGATATGTATAACCGGTGATGCGGACAGCAAGATGGTGCTGCTCCGAGTATCCTGGGACAACGCGCCTCACAGATATCTGCAGTCGGGAACATCAAGTTCCACTATTGCCGGCTGGTATTTAAAGCCCCGGTCATGGCGCCAAAAAAGGTTGTCTAATTAGGCGAACGAAATGATGGAAACAGATAGCGGACTAAAGGCCACGTATTATAGAGACAACCTGTTCCAAGATGGCGCTATATATTGCAAACAGCGCGTATATTTCGAGGATTGTTATTATTCACAAGCTATCTTAATAATCAAGATAGATTGAGTGTAAATACCGCATGAATCTTAAAAGGTGGCTATTTACAGATGGTGTGAGGACTTCAAAGCAGATATACCTACTATATAGGGGAGATATGACCATTCCAAGATGGCTTCTCCGAATAGTAAAAAATGCAAAGGTACTTTGTATATCTAAATTGTGCAACAAAGTACATCATACTGTTCAATATATACCAAAAATAAGATATCACTCAGCAAGATGAAATATGTATATGATTACCATGATGAATGGTGGAATGATGAAAGTGAAAAATATTTATTTTAGATGGATAGATAAAGTGATAAAGGAATATATATACTGATACATGTGTAAACCAGAGTAATCATGCATCTATGAAATCATAGATATAAAGAATATATTATATGATCGAGTCGGTATATACGTGTAGTTCAACAGGATATATATAAAAGGACTATTAATCTTATAGTCAGCTTAAGGTAAAAGCCCTTAGTAGGAAGGATATGCAGATAGCTCAGAAGGAGGTGACTATATTTCAGAGGCTAGATCCATGGGGAGAAGAACAGGCATAATCTGAAGAGAGCTTTAAATAAATCACTGCGGCTAAAGATGTACATGTATAAAACACACAGATTAGTAGCAGTGATACATATATTTAGATTAGAGCGTTTTTCCACGGGATTTCCGCATTAAGTCCTTTCTTAAAGGTTCCAAGGGCAAAAATCCAGAAGACTTCCCTTTTCCTTCTGACTTTATCTCCCCCTATGTTGTCTGGGAGTCTAATCTTTTCAAGTATCCGCCATTTAAAATCATCTGGGCCATGTTGTTTTTCTGTAAAATGCTTCACTAAGGGCGCTAGGGTCTTGTTTGTACGGATAGCCGACCGATGTTCTGTGAGTCTAGTCTGTATGGGTCTAGAAGTTTCACCTACATAGCCCAACAGGCATGGGCACATGATGAAATAAACGCAATTAGCCGTTTTACAGTTCCACATGTCGTTAGCACTGACATGGCAACCATTATGTTCAAAGGACTCACCTGTAATGATATTTTTGCAGGATTTACAGGATGAGCATCTAACAGTGCCTCTGACTGGAAAATTATCTGAAAGGGATCTTTGAACAAATTCTGAACAACTCTTGTTGTTAGTGAAGCGAGAATGCACAATCAGATCTTTGAGATATAAGCGAGCAAGATTCTACGACAGAGATTCGCTACTTAGATCTAAGCCACCTATGACGAACAAACAATTAGTCTGTATTACAAAACACTCTACCCTTGACAATACGGTTCGACATATTATAAACTCAAATTGGCATATTTTGAATGCCAATCCAACGAATTGTAAATTGGATAAACCTATGTTTGCTCACAAAAGAAACAAGAATTTCAAAGATCTGATTGTGCATTCTCGCTTCACTAACAACAAGAGTTCCCTTCCCTAAATATCCGGACATATATCTGTTCTAGGTACACATTATCCATAGCCTCCAAGTGGAACAATGGTACGGTAGGGGTCACTCAAGATTCAGTCCCTCGGATGTCTGGAGAGCGTGGCCAGAAACGTGGCCTAAATGAGATCAGAAGCCGGAGACTGCAGTAGACGCCTCTCTATGCCCGAAGGTACGGAGTGAGAACGTAACCGCCAGTGCCCCGGGAGAGCTGAACGAGTGCACGTAGTACAGTCTCAGGGACCCTGCCATAGTGCCAATATCGGCAACACTCCCCATCCCCTCCCACAGCAATAACATGGAGAAATAATCAGACAAGACACATTCTTAGTGGAGAAAATTGCTGCAGGTTTATTTACATAACAAATATGCCAACATGGCGGGTTATCTTACGGGCGATCCCAGGGCAGGCAGCCCCTCACCGTCGCCAATCCAATCGGTGTTTGTCAGATTTTGGGGATGGGCAACCCCTTCCACCGGTGGACTGCCAGTCCACTCCCTTGCTCACGTCCCAGAGGGGGGTGGAGCCTTCCAGGAAACCCCCGGTTGCTCAGGTCCACAACCGCCTGTAGGACTAACGGGGCGCTGTTGCTCCTCCGGGGTCCAACGCGAGGACCTCCCTGGGGATATTTGGCTTTGGCACCCTTATTGTGCTCCTGCCGAGGGTACCCTTATGTACCTTACAGCCTCTGGATCGCCCTGTAACTCTTCCTGCAACACAAAAAAATAAGTTAGATAAACACACCCCCCTGCCTGTACACCGGGTACGCGGTGGGGAGGGAAACGGCGTCAAGGCAGCATAAAAAAGGGCGAACAGTGGGTGGGAGAGGTATATGTACCTCTCCCCCGCCCCCTCTTGCCCAGAAGTTACGCGGGCATGGGGGACCCTCGAGGGTCCCAAACACTGTGAGGCTGACTCTTGTGCCCTCCTGTAGCACTAAGGAGGGGCCGCCCTCTTAGGAGGACCCCCTTCGTGGGCCCGGGGCAGCCCTGCATAGTGCCAATATCGGCAACACTCCCCATCCCCTCCCACAGCAATAGCATGGAGAAATAATCAGACAAGACACATTCTTAGTGGAGAAAATTGCTGTAGGTTTATTTGCATAACAAATATGCCAACATGGTGGGTTATCTTACGGGAGATCCAAGGGCAGGCAGCCCCTCGCCGCCTGCCCGCCTGATGAACCAAATTACACTGTGGCCAATCCGATTGGTGTTTGTCAGATTTGGGGGAGGGGCAACCCCTACCACCGATGGACCGCCAGTCCACTCGCTTGCTCACGCCAGGGAGTGAGGGAGGTGAGTTAGTTGCAAAGAGCAGCCACCATCGGGCGCAACGAGCATCGGGAACGGAGCTGCCAAGACAGAGGGGCGGTGGAGCCAAATAACAGTGCTAGGAACTAAAGGCAGACAGGCCGCCTACGCAGGTGATCACACTCGGACCCACTGTGCAGGGTGTGGAGCTGGAACCCTCAGGAGGCACCACTGCCCCCCCCCTCAGCGAATCAGAGAATTTAAACAGGGAAAGGGAGGCAAAGACAAAGCAAGCCAGTACATAAGAGTGTGGAAATAAGCACTCTACAACACTCTTGGCAGAAGGTGAAAAGTCTGTACACCAGGAGCTACAGTTAAAACCACGTGGTAAGGAAAAAATGGCAGACCAGCAAAATGATACCACCACTCTCAAGATACAGGTCAGTGAACTATATGAGACAAGCAAAGCTCTTGAGGCAAAACTTGATGATTATGAAGGGAGAGCCAGGCGGAAAAAGGTGAGCATTTTTCGGGGTCCTTAACTAGCAAAGGGGCTTGCGGCGTACCTGTTTGTTGAAGATCTGTAACCACAAGGCCTATCAAAGTATTTTTCAGTAGAGTGCACCCACAGAGAAACAGAAGGCAACCAAGACCGGAAGCATCACCAAGGCCAATATTAGCCCACATCTTTAATTTTCGAGACCGCGACGCAATACTCCAAACTGCACGTAGTGCACCTCCCGTGCGCTATGAAAATAGAGAAATCTCATTCTTCCCAGACTTAACAATCAAAGTTCAAAAACAGAGGTGCAGCTTCTTTGAGATGAAAAAGGTTCTGCGAGAGAAAGGATTACAATATGAAATGCTCTTCCCGATCAAACTCAGAGTGGAGGCAGAAGGGAAAGTTAGTTTTTTCCCCAACCCAGAGGAAGCATGGTAAAGGCTAGATGGATGGCGACGAGTTGGAGATCCTAGTCCCAAAGCAAAAAGAGACAAACGCCCAAAGAAGACTCTGGAAATAGTGGACCCCAGCAGGAGGTGAACAGACAGCAGTAAGGGAGATTGTCCGACGGAGTATCCGGAACATCTACGAATCCCTAAGGATGGCACCTGGAGTAAAGAAGTGACCCATAGTAACTCAAACGAAGAATCAAACTCAGTGGTATCTCCAGTTTCAGGAAATCAAACCCTGGATCAACGAAATATCTAAACCGTGAGGTGGAGCACACGACTACTACACTTGGGACGTTGCACTGAACTCGAGAGAAGCTTGGATAAATTAGTATACTTTACCTAGCATACAAGACCGTTGGGGAGGGGCGGCAAGGGAGGGGAGGGACGCTGTGACATTGTCTCCACAGTTAAGATTGGGGATACAGGTAGTTCAAAGCCCAAGATGCATGGAGGCAGGGAGGGGGAAACGTTTTTTATAAGGTATCAGGGTACTTGGGTAGTTTTTATTGTATTTAAGGTTAGTAAGTACTCAACTTGGCAACCAGAACAGACAACTGTGGTCCCAGGGGCAGAGCGAAGGAAGACTTTATCTTCTGTGGTACGATCAATGGGTGGGCGGCATAAGGAAGTAAAGGCCCCCAAAACACAGGGCTCAAAAATGTCCAAACATGAAACAGGAAGACATAAGATACACCAAAGAGGGGGGGATATGGCTGACACGTTTAATATTCCCCAACTGCGGCTGCTATCATGGAATGTCAGTGGGCTGGCTGACAAGCTAAAAAGGGGGCTGGTACTACAATTCATTAAGCGATGTTTGCCGGACATGACCCTATTGCAGGAAACACACCTAGTGGGTAATACCTGCAGGGCTCTGGATAAATGGGTAAACAAGTTAGCCGCGGAATTCGGGGTTCACCTTCGGGTCGAGGCGGGTGAGGGTGCTGGAAAGGAAGCAATTCCCATTCATCCTAGAACGGATTTGGGTGGACGACTGGGGTAGAGTCGCAGCACTGACAGGCAAGTGGGAAGGGAAAATGATCAACATAGTCCCAGTATACATTCTGCCAGCACTTT
Organism: Lissotriton vulgaris; assembly: GCF_964263255.1. Lineage (NCBI taxonomy): Eukaryota > Metazoa > Chordata > Amphibia > Caudata > Salamandridae > Lissotriton > Lissotriton vulgaris. The sequence continues at coordinate 1,482,948,427 of NC_141694.1, forward strand.
ACAACATCGCCATCCCTGACTTGAACACATTCCTTCTGAGGTTGCCGGAAGGAGCACTCCTGATTGGAGGCGATTTTAACATGACACCAAAGGACATTCAAGACTGATTCCCCGCTAGGCCGCAACCCTGCCATTCCTCTGCACTTAGAGATTTCTTGTCAGCAATGGGACTCGCTGATGTCTGGCGCACTCAGAATCCCACTAAAACAGCAATTCACTTATTACTCAGAGGCAAATAACAGTCACTCATGCGCAGATTTTCTGTTCACACATGCAGATGGAGTTCCTCGCTTTAGGGAAGTACACCACCTGGCACTGGGACTTTCTGACCACTCCCTGTTATGGGCAAGCTACCAAGTTGAGTCTCGGGGTACCCAACGAAACAGCCATTGTGCCTAAAGGTCCCTCAGATACGAAAAGACCTAGTTCGACCACAAAAACCTATTTAGATGAAAACAATAACTTGGTAGCATCAGCACAGATCTTGTGGGAAGCTTACAAGACAGTCCTAAAAAGGGAAGGTCTCTCACTAATGGTAGGACACAAAAGAGATAAGAGACCGGCTCTGGAGGAGTTGGAGTGTGATATTTCTAACCTAGAGACCCAACCGCCAGAGTGCCACACAGAAGAGCTGCTAATTACTTTGCAGCGCAAAAGACAGGAGTATAGGGAATTGGCCTCAGAGGCGGCCAGAGCCAAAATGTCGGCGACTAGAAACCGCATTTCTGAGCACGGCGATAAGATCGGACAGCTATTGGCCTGGCTGCAGCGGCACCAAAAAGCAAATAGGTGGGTGAGTACAGTCACAACAGTTAAACCCCAAAAGATAGCGGAGACATTTGCACAACATTTGCCAGGGTACACTTTTAAAGCCCTACGGCCCCTGCAGAGTACTCAAAGGCCATCTTGGCTCATCTACCCCTTACAAGTCCTGGCCTCGGAGGATGCAGGAGGTATGGAGAACGATTTTACGGTGGAGGAAGTAGACTCTGCGATGCACAGTCTACAGTCTGGAAAGGCGATGGAACCGAATGGCCTTCTGATCGAACTATATAAAGCTGTGGCTTCCCAGGTCGCGCCATACCTACTTCGAATATACTCTGAGAGTGTAAGGGTCAGGGAGTTGCCCAGGGATCAATGTTTGGCCTCTATAATGGTGATCCATTAACCAGGTAAACCAGCAGATCAATGAGCCTCATGCTGCCCTATCTCACTCCTTAACTTCGAACTAAAAATATTGGCTAAACTACTCGCTGCCAGGCTTGTATGCCATGTCTCACACCTGATACACCCGGACCAATCAGGATTTATGCAGGGAAGAAATACGGCACTCAACCTAAGGCACCTCCACTTGGTATTAGGCAGGAAAGATACAATTAGAGAAGACGAACCAGCTTATAGAATGGCTAGGCATTTGTTGGGAGAGGGAGGATACTTGAGAGCCCTATACCCAAAACAAAGAAAGAAAACGTTGACTGGACCCACAGCACATACGATCTCCCTCTGGCATAAGGTGGACAAAAGGTAGGGGTGGCACGATAAACTAACTCAAAATATGCCACTCTGGGTAAGCGAGAGACTAGGAGGACTTCACACAATAAATACATTCAATAAATGGGACCTTACTGGTATCAGACAGTGGGAGACCTATGGAAAAAGGGGCAGTTGGTCCCATTTGCGGAACTTCAGTTGAGGTTTGACCTGGCACCGGCCGAAACCTTCTGATACCTCCAAGTGAGGCACGCACTGATGGCAGCTATTCCTCCGGGAAGTAGCCTCCCGGAAGCCTCATCTCTCGAGGACAGGCTTCTCACAGAATATATGGATAAGAAGGCAATTTCCCTCACATATAAAAAGCTAATATATAATTCCTCTGATCTCCTGAAAAAAATCTGTGATCTCTGGCACCGTGACTTAGGTGAGCTGGACGACGACGACTGACAAGAGGCTCAGGGTTCTCCATGGGGGGTAGCCATATCAGCTAAATTAAGACTCAACCAACTGAAAATCCTACACAGAACATACCTGCCTAGAACCATACTAGGTAAAATGGGTAGAGGAATCACAAAATACTGTCAGAGAGCTTGTGGACAGGAAGGCACATTCTACCACTTAATTTGGGACTGCCCGGTGATAAGGAACGAGGAAGGAGGTGCTGAATGTAATGGCAGGAGTCTGCAGGGTGAGTCGGACCAGAGCTGAAACTATGCCTTGTGAAAGTCTGGGAGGGGACGGATTTGAACTGGAAAGATCAGATATGGGCAACACTGGGAATGATTATAGCTAAATGTAACATAGCTAGATACTGAGGGGCTCAAGGTGCACCGTTGCTTTGGGACTGGGTGAAAAACATGGATTCATGAATGATCACAGAAAGGGCGGTATATAGCGGTAGAGGCTGTCTACAGAAGTGGGACCTGATCTGGGGAAAATGGACCGATTATAGAGGGGAAATTTGCCCCAGCTCCACAGTGATACCAAATGGGACCAAGAGATGAAAGGATGATCCCGGATCAGCGATCGAGGAAGAATTGGTATCAGACTAATATGCTGAAGTAATGTTTATCTTGGTAGCAATTTGATAGTGAAGGGTAAGCGCACCAAGTTGTAACTAGTTATCTGCAATTGAATCTGTAATTCATTAATAAAAAGATGATTAAAAAAATAAAAGTCTTACCGACTGCCTGCAAAGTACCCAAACCTACGTATCCCCCACACTCCTGTCCCATAAGTGCCAGCTGAAAGGCATTTGCTCTTATGGGCATCTCATTGGTTTATGGCCTAGCTTTTTTGCAAAGCTAAAGATCAATTCACAAGATGCCACTATCTTCTGGGATCTCTCAGTTATTAACCTATTCCAAGTCAAGGTGGCATCGAACAAAATGCCCAAATAATGAATATTCAATATCTTAGTGATAGGAGTCTCCCCAATTAAATTTATTTTTGGAGCAAGTGTTTTTTGGACCGCAGGTCAGAAGAAAGGATTTGTCGTGGAATAATAGAAAAGTTCAAGAAGTTTTGCTTATGATACCCATATTGAACATTAAGTAGATGCCTACAAAAAACAAAGACCAAATGTCATTACTCCCCAGTGATGTCAGTGGCTTTACTAGAGGCGCTCCCACATGGGGCCACTGGAGAGGATTGGAGGAATGGATGGAAGTTACATGGGTAACTAAATAGGTGACCTCTATAAAGACGGAGAACTATTTCCATTCGCGGAATTTCGAGCGGTCTGGAACATTCCGCAGTGACACTTTTTACTATATGGCGCGATCACAGGGGCCATGCCCAGATACTAGGGACAGGGACAACCGAACCGCCCACACAATCCACATGTGAATATGCAACCCTAGCAGGGGGCGTCATCAAAGCTGTCTCATGCCTCTACCGAACAATTCGACGAGACTCCACAAAACCACTAGAGTGGTTACGAGCCAAGTGGGAAGCTGACCTCGGTAATCCAATAGAGGATAAGGACTGGGATAATACACTCCTGAGGGCCACTAAAGTGTCCCGTAATACACGATTCCAGTTAATCAGCTTTTACATTTTGCATAGAGCATACATCACACCAGACAGAATAAATCAGTATTCCCACCGGGACGATGCGAGCTGCCCACATGTAGGGAGGCAGGAGCTAGCTATATCCAAATGATGTGGAGTTGTTCGCAGCTTGAAGGGTATTGGCAAGAAGTGATCAGGGAAATAGCGTGAGTCACAGGGAAAGAGATACCATACACCCCAAACCACGTGCTACTTAACCTGTTCCCCCACTCCGCAAAGACCAAAGTAACGGCGAGGTTCCAAGACCTAGCCTATATACTGGCAAAGCGAGAACTGACGAGCAAGTGGAAGGCCCCAGCAGGCCCTGGTATACTAAACTGGAAGCTGGAACTGGAGAAATGGGCGGGCTGCGAAAATAGAATACTGCTCCAGAACGCAAAGCGAGGATTAGGCAGACTGGAGAGGGCGCAGGCTTTGGGAGCCCTCGTTGATGACCTGAAAAATGCAGATCGGGAGTCCACTGCCAGCACCCCACAGGCCCGGTCCTGACCAGATAGCCCTAACACCAGGAACAGGGGAGGGAGCTATGTGCATAACACAACAAACACAGTCACACAGTGCTTGCAGCCCCGGGTGAATGGGTGAGTCCTGCCTCAATAGGTAAATACGGAGAGGGACCCAGACCACATCTACGATGGGAGACGAGGAAACATACTAGTCGACAGCAGCGCGGGGTGGGGGGAGGGATGGGTGGTAAGTTGGGGAGGAAATGTTAGACCACCACACATGGCATAGTATATCCCACAGACAGGAACCACACAGACATCTGTAACATAACAAGAACTATATTACATAGGGTGAACAATAGCCGTCTGGACAATGAAGGCAAGTCCGAAATGCTAACCTTTATAATTTGAGAACAAGACAGGCACTATGACTGTACCATTAATATTTAAATGTTAATAAAATAGATTAAAAAAAATATGAACATTAAATAAAGCTGTGGAGTTGCCAGTTAGCATGGCATTGAAAATGACTGCATGGCACGAATGTAAATTTCCCATGATAGTAAAGAAGTTGTTGTGCAAGTATCTAGTAAAGGAGAAAAAAAGTTTCAAGAATCAGAAAGTCTCAAAAAAGAAAGTGCTATTGACGTGTTTCAGGTGTGGCAGTCTTTCTCACTTAGGCAATTCACGTGCTTGTCCTGCTACCAAGAAAAGTTGCGCTTGTTATAAAAAGAAGGGACATTTCGCCAAGGTATGCAGGTCAAAACATTAAGGGCAAACAAAGACTGTAGGTGTGGTGATTGAAAATGTTGATGATAATTGCAAATTGTCAGATTCAAATGATGAGAGTTGTGTGTTAAGTATTGAAGAATATACAGAAACTAAGGTAGACTGTTCAAATCATGGTGTGTTCTTGATAAATATATATATATCTGGCATTAAAAGACCTTACCGTCAAGTGGGTGTTGGGGATGTGATGGTGAACAAGATGACGGATTCTGGGTCAACTTTCACATTGATTGGTGTGAATGATTGGACAAATGTTGATGATAAAAGTATTGTGTTGAAGAAATCGGATATAAAACCAGTAGCATATGGTGGAAAACCTATAGAAGTAATTGGTGAGTTTGACACCATGCTATCCTTCAAAGGAAACACATCTCCTGCCACTGTGTATGTAACCAAGTATGGATCTTCCTTATTGGGTTAGTTAGAACTGAGAAATTTGGACATAATTCTAGACACTAATAACGTTGATAACGTTTTGTTAAAGAGAGAATGAAGTATGAGTGTTTGGGCAATGCAAGTATCTGATTGGGAAATTACATTTCCTAAAATGTTCACTGATAAGGTTGGTATGCTGAGAAGATTCAAACATAGGCTACAACTGAAGCTATGGATGGAGAATGTGGTGCATAAGATGAGAAGGGTTCCATTGATGAAAAGAGATGAATTACGAAAGGAATTGAGCAAATTGCAGGAAAAAAGACATAGTTAAACTAATATAAGGGTTAGAATGGTTGTCCCTGGTGGTGCTTGGAATGTGTGTTGACTTAAATAACAGGATCTGAGTGGTTCGGCATCCGTTGCCCAATATTACACAGATGCTCTCAATAATTAAAGGGGCTAGGTATTTAGACATGGCATCAGCATACCATTAGGTAGTTTTGGATCGCAAGTCACGTCATTTAATTTAATTTATCACCCCAGTGAAGCATTATGTTTCATGAGGATGCCATTTGGACTAGCTTTGGCTTTTACCGTTTTCCAACATCTAATGGAATCATTGTTCAACGAGGTAGAGGGAGTCTTTTATTTCCAGGACGACTTGGTGAATGCTGGTGATAGGTGAAGTGATGACAGAAAATTTAGATGGGTCTTGTCAGTATTGGAGGACAAGCGAATGACACTGAAAGCTGACCAATGTATATCTGTTGTTGAGAGTGTAGACTATTAAGGACATAGGTTATTGGCATGCAGCATAGAATAAAAAGAAGATCTGGTGAAGCCCATGGCAAATGCAGCGGAGGTGAAGGACCAGTCACGATCTTTTATGGGCCTACTGGAATACTATTCTAGGTTTATTCCAAGATGTGCCGAAAGAACACATAACTTGAGATTATTGATGAAGAAAGGAGAAAAATGTACATGGAGTGATGCATGCAACAGAGATTTTGTGAGAAGATAAAGACTTGTGTCTCCAATGTCATTCCTCTCAAGCCATTTGACACTAAGGATGCCAGTATTGTAAACACGGATGCTTGTCAATATGGGCTAGGGCAGTGTTTATTACAAAGAAGGAATGGTGGGGAAGAAGTTGTAGCTTTTGCCAATCGTGGGCTGAGGGTTGCTGAATCTTCTTATTCCATAGTGGAACGTGAGGTAATAGCATGTTGCTGGGGAGTTGATGTTCTGCCAATATCTGTGGGGTTTGGAGTTCGTGTGGACCATAAGCTTCTGATTGATATGCTCACCAAGAAAGCAACAGCAAGATCCATCCCTAGGAGAGCAAAATGGCAGTTCAGACTACAAGGCTATCGCTACAGGTTGGAATGTATACCACGTGTGAGGAACATCTTGGCAGATTGTCTATCCAGGTTGCCGATAAGTGATATATGCAAGTATGAAGAAGATAATGCTGAACATGATGTGATAGTAATTAATGAGTTATACAATGTAACCTGGAAGGCCATTTTGAACAGGAGTGATTGAAAAACTGGAAAAAGATGCAATTTTGAAGGAGGTAGTGGATTATGTAAAAAAGGGTTGGCCAATAGGCAAATTGTCTCATGCTAATTTGGATGCGTACCGGCATGTGGACTCAAGCTATTGATCTTGAAAGGTGTGTTTCACAGAGCAGAGATTTTGATTATTCGTCAGACTTTGAGAGTGAGAATAACTAAATAGCTGCGTGAAGGCCACATAGACATGCAGGCCACGAAAAGGTGAGCTAGAGATACTTACTGGTAGCCAGGCATGGACAGGGAGGTGGAAAGATATGTGCGGTTGTGTAAGCATTTGTTCGCCAATGAAAAGGTGCAGGTAACTATACTAAGTTCTAAAAATGCTGCACCAGTTCCAGAAAAGGCTGTAGATATCATTGGACCTATGAAAGTAAATAGTTGCCAGGAGAAATATGGAATAGTGGTAGTAGATTATTATTCACAGGTGACCGGAAGTGGAGTCTGTAAATTGCATTATTTCATCATCAGTCAGAAGTGTGATGGAAGATATATTTCTGAGAGAAGGGGTTCCAGATGAAGTTGTATCCGATAATAGCCACAGTTTGTATCTTGAGACATTGAGGATTTTAAGATTGAATTTGGGATCAAACATTTGGCAACTTCACTGTATCACCCTAGAAGCAACTGTCTTGTGGAGAGGTTCAACCGGGTGTTAAAAAGAGAATCTGCAGTTGTCAGTGGACGTCTTTGGAAGCAAGAAATCAAAAATCTTTTGCGGGCTGTGCCACCACACCTGATGCTGATACCAAGGTCTCTCCTATTGTATTGTTGAAAGGTCGAGAAATTTACAGAGTGTGGATGGGTAAGATGGTTCCATCAGATATTACTTGAAAGGCAGCCTGAGAAAGAAGAAGTGCACAAAATAAATACATCAAAGTGAGGTCTCTAGAGTTAATGGTGAGAGAGGGAAATATGGTGAGAATCAAGCAACCATTTATGAGTGGAAGGGTAAAGGATATTTTTTCCAGTCCTGTGAGAGTGAAGAAAGTGGGAAGGCAGGTTGTGACCTTAGAAGATGGTAAATATTGGAATAAAGAGAGAGCTTCTGTTGTGCATGGAGGATCAATTCTTGTTATATAGTATATGTTTTAAATTTAGCATTGAAAAATAAATATTTTTAAATGACTTATTATACATAGGTTGTAACCAAATGTTAGGACTATTATATGAAGTATATTTTAGCATTTTTGTTTAATTAATTAGAATGTGCATATTCATTACAAAAATATTGAAACATGTTTTTAATTTAGTAATAGGTCTGTGTTATTTGTATTTATTATTATATGAGGGGAAGATGTGTTGTGATCTTAATTAGTATATAGTGGACTGTTAGATAGAACATGGAATGTGGGTATTGTGATGCCCATGTTTGAATTTTATACCTTTGAATGAGGGAGTTGCTGTGAACCTGTGTCCCTGCCAGTGCATACTTGAAGATACTGAAGAATAAATATTTAATATTACCTTTGAAGCGTACCTTTGTACTAATCTTATATTTTCTGTTAGTAGTTTTTACACTTTCAAACAACCACTTTTAAGAATTCCAATTTCTATTTCCCTAGTGCAGAAAAAACATAAGTTTGATAGAGGGGCTAACCACGCAGAAGACTGAATGAGACGTTATACAAGGTTGCTGCTCATGTAAAGGGAGAGTTTGGAATTTTTGGGGGGAGGTGAGAGGTTTGATCTTTCAGCAACATATACCTCTTGAGGTAGAAAACACTTTGAGATGTTGTTAGGGTGTGCCAGAGCTTTTTCCTTGCATCCCACAAGGGTAGCCAGAAGGTATTGGGCTCATTTGTGACAAACAGAGTGTTTACCTTTGGAGTCCTGGGGCCGTTTGCATCCGAAACTGGATCACTAAGCACTCCATGTAAGAAACTGAACTGACCTTTTGCAGGGGGACACCAGTAGGTAATTTCCCCAGAGAAGCACGGGTAAAGAGACCTGTCTCCTCATTAGAATTACTCTGCTACCACTGTCAGTGTCTCATAGCCCAGGTAGAGCAGAAGCTAATTTCTTGTTGGGTGCCTATTACTGTCAGTGCCCAGCTCTGGCGCTACAACCCAGTAAAAAGGTAGAATCCTCAATGGACTCACATGATAGTTGAGCATGATTGACAATGAGAGAAAAAAAACTGGGTAACTCCACAAAAATACAGAGATCACTGCAGCCCAACTCTCCAGAGCCATGCAGGGGATTTCCATCCTAAAATGTTATGTACATTCCTTGGACAATGACAAGTTCCATACCTCTAAAATGAATCTGGATCATATTCAAGGGATTTGTTTTATGTGTTTTATTAATGCAGAATCCCATCAGACACTCTGGATCTGTGTATTCATTTTTTTTGTCTATTGTGAAATTTTCTTGTGCGTGTATCAGTTTTTGTTCAAGCTGTATGAGCAAGTCTGCCAACTTCATTTGTGCTGGCATCTCTAGAAGCCCCGCTCAGAGGAACTTCTTCTTTGTGGTTAAACCATACATAATGACTTTTGGTCTGTGGTTAGTGGCTCTTTGTTTTTAACAGGTGGGCCTGATTTTGAGAGGTCTGATCGAAAATCTGTAAATCCTTTGTGGCTGAGTATTTGAAATGCTTGGCTGCCATGGTTTTTAGTTTTGTTTAAGCCCGGTTGTAAAACCACTCCCCGTTCATGGAGTTTGCAGAATTCGGGAACTCCGTGCTCCATGGAGAATGCAGAGTTAGTGTTAAACTCCGCACTCTGCAATGAAGCGGACTGTTTATTTTGGTCCACACAATTGAAATGCAATTTCGCGCGTCCAGCAGCAACTTGCCGGGCGCCCGCAATCGCTGATGAGATTTTCAGGACTGTTTGCAGGCACCACCAGATTAGCTAGCCGGCCGCATGCTCCCACGAGATTTTGCGCTCGCCAACATGTCATTTGAGCGTGCCAGCGACTTCTGTCAGATGTTTTCTGTTGAACACGATCCCGAACGCGCAGGATCTACCGCGGCTGCAATCTGGAGAAGTCTCTCCTCGAGCAGCATCAAAATCTTCCCAAACTGATGATTTGGAGTTAAAAACCTCCCCGAATTGACATTTGGCACCGTTTTTTTGTGTGAGGAGTCTTTTTTCATTGTTTGACTTTTTTTTCAACTGGATGGAAGTGCCCAGTGTCTCTAACATCCTGTTCCTGTCCAGTGGGCTCCTCCCAGTGCTTTGTCCATCTCTGGTCACTTTTCATTTGGATTTGAAGCTTGAAGGATCACTCTTTGTGTCTGCTGCATATATCCCATTAGAATTACGGACTTTGAATTTGAGATTCCACAAGTAAGTTGAAAAGCTGGTGTTGTTTGTTTGATTGGGGCCATGCACCTGGATTTATTTGTACTTGTAATCAATTTTTTAAATGAATTGTGGTGGGTGGCCTGTTGTTTCAGTTGGTGCCTATGGATTTCTTTGAATTTCATCTTTCTTCTTTTGTATAGGACACATGTTTCACAGTTAACTACATTTTCTACATGTTTTTGATACATTTGAAATTTTGATTGAATTTAGTTTGTGACCTATTCTGCTAATTGGCCTTCCAACCAGCAAGCCAGTGCTAGTCATGGGTACATGAAACAACAGTTTCTGTGGTGTTTACAGCATTTAGGCCATAGATGGATTTGGATTGAAATACATTTTTTTTTCATGCAAACAGTGTATAGGAGTCAGGATTAGGTGGGGTAAGGCCTTTAAAGGATGTGCCTTAGTGTAAACATTTTTTTGGGCCCAATAATTTTCATTTTTGGCATTAATGAATTAATTATGTTTTCTGTGTTTTACCATGCCTCCTTTGTCTGGCCAGTGTGTGTGTTTGCCATAGGTCAACATTTGCCTTTGTTCCAGATGCCATGTGGCCACTGGCCGGGCCATTTTGTATAGTCAGTGGACTGTCCTTCACCCTGCAGGTGCTGTTTGTTTTATGGGCCTCCTCCCTCTTGTTGTTGTGGCTTATGTTGTGAGTGACTCGACCATGTGGCTGGCGGCCATTCTGTGTATGCAACCAGTGTGCTTTTGCCATAGGCCTGCATGTGTTCCTTGTACTAGGCCTCCAGCTTCTTGCTGTACCATATGGCTGGTGGCCATTTTGTGTATGCATTAGTGTAGGCAGCCAGTATACTTTTGCCATACGCCTGCATGTGTTTTGTGTTTTAGGCTTCCAGCTTCTTGTTGTGGCCATGTGGCTGGTGGGCAATTTGTGTAGGCAACCAGTGTGCTTTTGTCATAGGCCTGCATGCGTTTTTTGTTCTTGACCTCCTGCTTCTTGTTGTGACCATGTGGGTGGCAGCCATTTTGTGGATCCAGCCAGTGTGATTTCCCTACGGGCCTGAATGTCTTCTCCTTGTTCCCAAAGAATACCTTCCTGTTCAGTGTATTTGTTGACGACAGTGTGGCACTGGTTGGCAGCCATTTTGTGAGATCAACCAAATTCAGCCCTTTTTGCCATGGGCTGCATGGATGATTGATCAAGGAGATAGCAGTTTAATAATAACTTATTATTATATCTTTGAGGATAACTTCACATATATTTAATTATTCAAATGTTTATTTTTTTTAAGTAATTGGTAAATGATTATTGTTTTTTAAAATTTGTTTTGTATAATTTAAATTTTTGTTTTGTTTATATCATTTCCCACTACATCTTGCATCAATCAAATCAACCTCATGTCTGCTATAGGTGCACAATAGTATTCAATGTCTAAGGATTACTCCTTCCATTGTCCTTTGTCAGGTGTACCTCCCTCGGTGCCATATCACACGTCGTGAGTGACATGACATCACATGCCGCACATAAGGCAAACAGTTTAATCTGTTTGTTGTTGTTGTTTGTTTTGCTCTCTTTTATTCTTCCTGAGTGGTCAGTCACCATGAAAGTATATGCTGGTTTGGTTTTCTGTTTTACGAATGAGTAGATATATTTACACTGTATTGTTAATTTAAGGGAGTAACAGCAGTGAGCACACTAAATGATATTTTTTTGTTTGTGCTACTAATTGAACAGCAACAATGCCACATTTCACTGATGTCCTGTTTGCTTCTTTTCTTTTAGGTGCACGACAAGAAGACAACAACAAGAAACAAAAACACATCACTCACAGTACTGCCAGAAAGAAGGCCTGTGCACAGCATGAGCGTGACACATGAGTGACCCACACATCAGACATCTCTTCAACTTGTGAAGCTAAGTGCCACTGCTAACTGACAGCTTCAACATGGCCCCAATGAAAGGTGCCACTGCTAAGCCTAAAACTGCTACCAAGAAAGTAGCCAGTGAGAAGAAGAAGAAGTAATTTACCACCACCACCACTGCTATGCCGCCCCAGATGTTTTTTGGAAAACAAAAAACTGTGCCTGCCGCATCGGCTATGGGGAGCAAGCTGGGAGCAGCACCCCCAAATCAGTAGACCCGCCCCAATCTGGGCCCAAGCCCTTGTCTGTCACAGAGGCAGCCAGTCTAATCATGGCAACACTGACGAGCAGTGATGTTGACATTGACTTATCTGTATTGCAAAGTAGTACCCAATCATTGCAGGAAACTCAGAGAAGTGGACAACAACAAGAAAAACAGCCACAACTGTCATTAGTAGTTCCTCCTGAGGTAGGAGCTTCATGCTAAAGAAGTAGATCAATCGGCTCTAGAAGATCCCCTTCTGATGATCTAGACACCACTTGGATTCCACCTCAGTCTAAGAGTGAGACAAGCCACAAGACGACTCAGACAAGGCTAGGGAAGAGTAAGATTCCAGAAAGCCTTAGAGTTATGGAGGCAGATGTAGAAAAGGAGAATGATGATGAGCCAGTCATCATGGATGCTACCCCAGCCCCAGTGGAGACCGATGTTACCCCATCCCAACTTCCCGGGGGGATGTGGTAGTGGCACCACAGATACAACCACCGCCAGCTGCCATATTTGCAAAGTCCCGGTAGCGACCTACATCCATAACCACCTCAGTAGAAGTAGGTACTGCAGAAAGTCAAAAGTCAAAACGCCCACCTAGTGCCAGTCCATCTGACACTAGCTGTGGCACCAGCATCAGAAAGTTGAGCTCCCCAGTTTGTGATTTTTTTCGGTTAGCCAGAAGGATAAGAACATTGCCATATGCTCCCTTTGGGTAGCAAGTGTTAGTTGGGCTAAGCTTGGTACAAACTATGGTACCGGGGACCAAACAACCCATTTGAGAAAGAACCATATGAACCATTGGAACGGCCAAATAACTGCAAGTATTGTTGGTGAAGGAGGTGAAAGTTGGCTGAGCAGGGAATCCGAATCCAATCCAACCCCAGTGGAAGGTGAAGAAGAGGAAAACATCTTCATTACACAACACAGCCCTCTCCCCGGCACTGCAGTAGTATCACCCACATCATCAACATCACAAGGGTACAAGACTCAGGTCGAGATACAAAGGCAACACAGGACCGTGACTGCCCCGCTGAAAAGCACATTGAGCCTACCACTGCCTGCTCTCAAGAAGTCACCTGCATCAGTGGCATTAGGAAAGAAAAACATTCTGGTTACTATGCCATGTTTAGGCCAGAGGGGCAGTATGAACGCAACCACCCAACTTCACGTTTGTACAACGTGAAGCTAGCTAAAATGTTAGCGCTCTACCTCCTTCCTTTTTCTTTTGTTGAAGGGGTGGGTTTTTCTTGAATTTGTGGCAGCCATCTGCCTGAAACTGAAGGTTCCCAGCCGGTCCTATTATTTCAGAGTTGCTGTTCCAGCGCTACATCACGATGTGCTTGAATTGCTTAGACAAGCTTTGCAGCAGAGCGCTGTCCACACTATCTACCTGACAACAGACATGTGGACCAGTTGCCATGCGAGTGATTACATGTGCATCACTGTACCTCTTTTGTGGGGGACTACAGAAAAAATATCTGCAGGTGTTGACACTGCTGAGATTTTTAATGCTGCTCATAAGCATGCAACAGTAGCGATGTTTGCAATGGAGAAATCCCATACAGCTGCAAACTTTTTGGAAGACTTTAACAACAAGGTCTTTGAATGGCTACGACCAAGAGGGCTTAAGATTGGATATGTTGCCACGGACAGTGGCAGTAAAATAGTTAACGCCATGGCTGATGGTGGTTATATCAGGCTCCTGTGTTTGGCGCACTGCATCAACATCATTGTGCAGGACTTTCACAAAAAAGAAGACCAAATAAGCAACTTACTGTCCACCTGCAGAAGAATCTGCACTCATTTCAGCCATTCAGTTAAAGCCCGGAAACAGCTGAGGGTCATTCAGCATGATAATAGAATGCCTGCTAAAGCACTCATACAGGAGGTGCCAATACACTGGAACTCCACTTATTTCATGCTTAAACGCCTATTTGAGCAGTACAGACCTATCAATGAATATGTCATGCAAAGAGGAGATGCAACTGTAAATTGCATGGTCATGGTGATGAATCAATGGGGCCTAGTCAAATGCCTGATAGAGATGCTGCTTCCTTTTGAGGTGTTCACACTGGAAGTCAGCAAAGAGGACAGTACCATGGGTCAAGCCATCCCATTGTTGCACAACAGCTAAAGAAGGTGTCTGCAATGTATACTGATGTGGAGAAAATAAAGGTGCATGTGACTTGGTGGAGAGCTTAATCCTTCTCTTGTCTGCTAATAAATGGGTGCAAAGAGACATTGTACCAAAAATTACATCTGTGCCACAATGCTTCATCCATGGTATAAACCATTACTGTCTACTTTCATTCCTTTTTAGGATGGGATGTTATAAAATACAAAACATTGATAGCTGAGCAAGGCAGTGAGCTAGAAAAAGAATGTAATGGAATTAGAGGCCCACTGGTCCAGGGCACAAGTCCTGTGGTGCAGCCATCAAGTTCAGAGCCTGAGAGCAGTGCTGTTGGCTCACATCAGCCGAAGCCAACAACAAGAACACCATCAACAGCACCAAGACCAGGAGCATCAGCCCCCAAATCTGCAACCTAGTGGTTTCTACTGGCAGGGCTTAAGTCCAGCGCAGAGGTGAAGGCAAAAGAGGTTGAGCAAAGTGGAGCACCAGCAATGAACATTGAGCGAATGGTTAAGGCCTATCTGGATGATGCAACAGAGGTCTACCTTGATCAAAACCCATTGGAGTATTGGTATGGGAAGAGGCGCTAATGGCCAGTGCTCAGCAGTCTGGCAATAAACTACCTGGCTTGCCCTGTAACTAGTGTCTCCGCTGAGCGTGTTTTCAATGCTGCTGGTACCGTTGTCACCGTGAGAAGGCCCAGTCTCTTTCCCCAAAACATGGAGGAATTAACCATGTTCAAAATAAATCAGCACTTTATACCACTAGATTACACCATATGTGAAGTACCTTAGGAGGAATCTGACGGACACTCAGGTCATGGAAGTAGTGTGTTAGATAACCTACTTCTGGGCGAATCACCAGAGTTTGAGGACAAGCTCTACTTTCCTGACTACTAGGCTTTCTTTCTTTGACGCCCCCCAAAAATATAGCTATGGAATATAATTTCCTTTATTATATGTGTGTGTCTGCTTGACCAATTCATCCCTACTGTCTTACTCTTGGATACATTTTATTGAAGTTGGACTCGCAACTGTGTGAAGTGCAGAAGTCCTGAATTTTTTTTAATTTTATTTTTTTATTAATTTTATCAGGCACACAGCTACCCGGGGTTTCCCAGCGCCATCGGACATGAACAGAGAGAGATGAGACTATTGATTGAACAACTATGTTTTTAGGCCTTTGCGAAATTTTGTGTAGATGGTTTCATTCCGAAATGGCGTAGGGACTGAATTCCACAGTGAAGTGCCAAGACTGGAGAAAGAATGGCCTCCCATGCGCGAGTCTGGTTCTAGGAACTGAAAATTTGGCCTGAGTGGAGGAGCGAAGAAGGCGAAGTGGGAGGTAAGGATGGACTAAGTCGTTCAAGTACTGGGGTGCTAAGCCTGATTTTTTTTATGCATATAGCTCAGGGCCCTAAATTTGATGCGGTTCTCCACCCTCAGCCAGTGAAGGTCATGGAGTGAGCTTAAGATGGAGGTCCTTCTAGGAACCTGGCAGAGTAACCTGGCCGCCAAATTCTGCACGACCTGCAGTTTAGGAATCATCTCTTTATTGGCCCCTAAATACAGAATGTTGCCGTAGTCCAGCCTGGAGGTAATCAGAGCCAGGACTACTGCTTATTTGTGTGAGACCAGGTAACATCCAAAGGATTTTCTTGAGCCATTTTAAGAGGGTGAAGCAAGTTGCGGCACCTTGACTGCTTGCTGCCTCATTGAAAGCTGGTCGTCAATGATTACGCCTAGATTACGGATTTGTTGCACAGGTTGGGGAGGAGCACCTATTTGAGGAGGCCAATGCTGAGGGCCCCAGAGATCTTTATTTTTTCCAAAAATGAGTACTTCCGTTTTACCGCTGTTAAGTTTAAGCAGGTTGACATGCATCCAACTTGCTATATTTTGAAGTCCCGTCTGGAGAGAGGATAGCTTGGATGTCTCCTTGGTGGAAAGGGAGAAGATTAGCTGTGTGTCATCGACATAGTAGAAAATAGACAACCCAGCATCTTCGGCAATTGTAGCCAGAGGTGACATAGATATTAAACAGTAATGGTCTGAAAATAGAGTCCTGCGGTACTCCATGAGGATAGGCATGGGACTTCGAGCTGGCTGACGGGGAAAAGACCTGGAAGGTACAATCAGAAAGAAAGTCAGTGAGCCATTTGAGTGCTGCCCTGACAACTCCCAGAGATTGGAAAGCTTTTAGTAGGGCGGTATGAGACAGTGTCGAAGGCGGCACTCAAATCAAGCAGTTTGAGTGCCACCGTTTCACCCATATCAAGGTGGTGACTCAGAGTTTCTTTAACTCCCAAGAGAGTGTTTTCCGTAGAGAACCCAGCTCTGAAGCCAGACTGCGATGCATGTAGAAATTTTTGGGATTCAACAAAGTGCGCCATTGGCTTTTTTCAGTAGTGGGAGGAACATGGCATGTTTTCCTTTAGATGGAACAACTGCTTCCTGCAGAGATGCATTGAGCAGCTCCATGATAAGCTTAAGTGAAGCTGGCTCCTACTTTTGAAGTATAGTGATGGGAAGAGGGTCTCTGGGAGAGCCAGATTTAAGACTGTTAAGATGCGTTTAAACAAGATGTTATCTAGGGACTGCCAGTTTTCTAGAGTTTTAGTGGGTGCAGCATTCTGGTTCGCCAGGGGGGCTATACAGCTCGATGTAGGGGGAGAGTTCTTAGTTTGCTACCCCACGTTAGATGTCCCTACGTTCAGTGTTGAGGGGATGTTCTCTACTTTGTTGATGAAAAACTTGGCTAAGTCCTCACATTGAGCTTCGGTGAGCACCGGGGAGAGGGTTGGCAAGCTGCACCCCTCAGACCTTTGAGTAATTTAAACAGGGCCTTGGAGTTGTTCTGTGCCGACGTGATGGTGTTATTCACATAATAAGCTCGGGCAGCGTTGCAGCAGGAGTGGTAGTCCCTTTTCGCTGATTTATATGCAAGTTTGGATTTGAACGCCTAGTCCTTCCTCCAGCCTCTTTCTAGAGCTTTGCACTTGGTTTTCTCTATTTTTAACCTTTCCGAGAACCATGGGGCAGGCTGTTGGTGGTTGTTCACTTTTTTAATGGAGGGTGGAAGGCACGCATCAATGGATGTTGAAATCTAGGTATGGATAGTGTCCAAGTTTGTTAGATTGATTGAAGTAACGGCAGGGATGTTGTTAGTGAGGTGTTGGTTGAAAGTGTCAGTGTCTAATTTCTTCCAGTTTCTAAACAACATCTTGGTTGCTGGCGTAGGTGTACTGACACATTGCAGGTCCTGCCTCACCCTGAAACCGACCAAAAAATGATCGGACCGAAGTACTGGGAGAGCCACTTGACATGAGATATTAGGGAGATTGGAGAAAATGGGGTCCAATAAATAGCCCGCCTTATGGGTAGGACCTGAGTTACAAAGTAAGACATTTATAGCTGCCAGATCGGCGGTCAGGGATGTGCTCGTAGTGCATGTTGGGTCCTTGAAGTGAATAGTTAAGTCTCCAAGAATAGTGAAGTTGGCAGTGTCCAACAGAAGGGGAGCAATGATTTCGGGAAAGGCCGCAGCCCATGGCCCTGCTGGTCCAGGAGGACGTTGATCAATATCCCAGAGAGAGTGAACTGGTTTGTAAGAGAGAGTTGAAATGAGCTGGCCTCACAACCCTTAACGGGTACATCCACCCATTTATAGGTAAAAGCATTTTTTAAAAATTAGCGCAATGCCACCTCCTGTTTTGGCTTTGCGATCCTTCCTAATTATCGTATAGTTGGGGGGCAGAGCGGAAGCCACATCGGGGCCACAGTTCTTGTGTAACCATGTTTCCGTGAGTAAAATGGCATGAGGATGTTTATTCCACAAGAGGTCTCCCCCTCCAAAGCCATTTCCCTCAAGCAAGATATTGAGTCGAGAGTAAACAAACGTGTGCCTGCCTCCAACCCTAGGCTGTGACTTTCTATCCATGTCTTTCCTACCCTAGATAAGGGAGTGCCCCACATGTGACAATATTATAATTCGATGTACACTGACAAGTCTCTGCTTTGCAAACACATGGAGGATCTACATTCTGCAATGTACTACCAATCGATCACGGTAAGCACACCAGAAGAACAGGTAAATGCTAGCATGCATTGCACGCTGAGTGATTGTTGTTTGTTGTGATATAAACTTGTGATGATATGTCATCATCACATGCGTTGAGATTGAGAAGTAATGATTCATGTGATGGCAGGCAGTGTGAGACTGGGTGTTTGTTTGTTACGCTTAATGTGTTAGTGATGATTCAGATTTGAGATTCACAATGTTGGTGGCCCAAGTACCGATAGCTGATCAATAATTTGCCACTGCAGGTTATCTTTTTCCCTTGAGAGATAGGATAGCGGGATTCCTTCGCCAGGTCCACTCCACTCAGTCCACACTGCTTTTTTTAATTTCTCTATGCTTTTTACTCCTCAAAGACTCAGACCCGACCAGTCCCTTAGATAATGCAATGTTTGCAAATACATATCTACAATACACAAAAAGTGGCTACATTTTTGTTGTTCAATAACACAATTGTACTACTACAGGCCAATTTATTGCATTTTTTAGTAGCGACTCAGGACACTGTTGGTACGGAGTTGGAGACCATACTCAGACTCAGATTCAGGAAGATCAGAGATGATGGAATGACTCAGGGCGTGGGCGAGAGTGTGACTACTTCGAGGACTGCCATCAGAAGGAAACGGACGTTTTCAAAATCACTGAAACCAACCGATTTGGATGATTGTTGATGACTTTGAAGTGACCTAAAGGTTAACAACACAACAGAAATACACAGGTCTGTACAATGGTGGTGGTGAGTGGTGTAGCGGACACCGGTGCATTGATTTTTTACTTGATTGGGACACTGCTATGTTTCTGGGGGTGTGTGTGCTGCTCAGTGCTGTCTCAAATTTGAAGTAAAGTGATGGTTGGGTGGGGAGCCTGTTGTTGAAGGTAACTGGAGACAGACATTTAGTCTTGAATGATAAATAATCACATTATGCATGTGCTACTGTTAGGCTACATTTTTTGTTATATATTATGTGATGATGAAATGATGATCAAGACAGTTTGATCAGCCCGATACGGATAGTTACATTACGTTTTTGTGGTATTTTTGCTGGTTGTTGTAAAATTGGTCTCACCAATTTATTCACACACCAGGCAGAAAATGAATTATTGCAAAAGCTAAAGGATTAATCTTTCTTCCTTGTGCACTTCCTCTGAGTCTTCACAGTGCACTCCTCCTTAGTTTAAAATCTTTCTTTCTCTCATTCCTTGATTCTTCAATATCATTTTTTTTGTATCCACAGGCCCTCTTAGCCGGCGCCAAACTGGAAAACCAACGCTTACCTTACCGGTCCACATCTGCCAGGCACCCAGGATTGATGGACCGTACAAGAGGAATCAATGCAGATGAAACTCCCAGTGCCAATTTGGAAATACAGTATCATTTTTTCTTTCAGTAATCATTTGGGCTGCGTGTGTTGGAGTTGTGAACTTGAATCCTACAGAAAGTTTATTTTGTAATATTTTCGATATCTTTCAAAGCTTGGTAAGACACATCATAATAATGTAACTTGGTCTCTCTGGGGGCAGGCGGACAATTTGGTTTGGTTTAGCTGTACTCATTTGTTCCTTTGTTTCCTTTTCCTCCATTTACAGATTTATGATGGTCAGCTGCTCATTGCCAAGATTAATGTTGTCCTTGTGTAGTGTTTGTCTTTGTCTAACCTTTCCCCCAAATCCCCCTTCCCATCCATTCATCAAACTCCTAACCCTCTTCCCCCAGGCTGTGTGATTTATTGAGGTGTGACTTAACAATTTACGCCATTAATCAATCGCACACTTATTGGGGCAGATGTGGCAAAAGCAACACCAACTCAGTGCTGGGTGAGGAGGATGTTATTCTTCAGCTCATATAGCCCACACTGGGAATATATTATATTAGCCACCCCCGCACAGTGTATGATTTATTTTTCAGAGGAACATCTAATTGCCAGCATCATCATTCAGGCACTGTATTAATTTGTGTCTAAGGTTAAGCTTGGCCACTTCATACAGTTCGTAGTAGCTCAACATTGTTCTGATTAATTCAACTTTTTCATTGCTTATCTTATTTATATTGTCTCTCATTTTATGTCTGTGTCTGTTCTAGTAGTCTAGTCTCTTGTGACTGTCACTTTTTTTCAAATCTTGAATATAATAATGGCTTTAACCTCCTTTTTGTTATCTTCCCTGCAATGAATAGTCTCCTATCCTACAGTTCGAGTTTGCCTAGGAGGGAGTGGGACCTTGCTTCAGTTCTGATGATTTTGCCTTCAAAGGTAAAACGCTAGCATTGCATGCTGCTTGAACTGTGATTGATTGATTCATTGTTGAACTGCAATCATTCTATTGAATGGAAATTTACCCCCCACCCCCTCCTAGTCCTTAGGGGTTAATAATAATATATAGTAGCAGAGTATACTGTAGAGACTAGGAGTAGTAGGACAAGGGAGGGTACTCCATAATTATTTTGTTGTTTACATTATCAGCTGATTTTTAAAACTGGCTGCAGCAAAGCTAGCAGTCCAAAGTAAAACAATAAACCCAGAATTGTTTTTAAAAATCATTCATAATGTAAAAGTAAGAAAATGTTATTCCCTGAGCAAATCAAACTACCAAACCCACAACTAGCCCACCCCTCTCCCTAACCCCAACCAAAGTCCAAGTAGTGTCCAAGAGTAGTTCAAAAACGAAATTGTCCATGAAGAAAAGCCCAACAATGCCCCAACTTCCACCCACCCACCCAAAAAAAGATTAAAAAAGGGGCTGAAGAGGGCACTAACGCACTAACGCGGAGCTAGGAGCTTCTTCAGGTGCCTGTCCATCCATTCCTGCCTGGCTTCAATATTTGTGATACAAAAAACAATGGTCCTAGAACCTAATTTACAAAAGCATTTGGTCAAATAGCATTGTTAAATTAATTTTTATATTTGGACAGAAGCCTGGAGCCAGAACTTAAGGCACCCTTCTAAAGACCTAAATAAAATTTTCTAAAATTCAGTTATACATAAGGATAAACAGACAAAACAGACCAAAAAATATATGTTCACCAAGTAATTTAATGCAGTAGTTTTCCTGGTGAAGACTCAAGTAATATTCAAGATACAGGTAAAATCCAAGAATTACCGGTTAAGTAAAGGTTGCTCCAAAAGGGGGAACGTTCTAATAGGATGAAGAGCGCTCAGTGTGAAGAAAGAAAGAATTCAGTGAAATATTAGAACACAGGAGATGCGTATTATTTCCAAAAACACTATGATCCGTTGTCATTCACCGTCATAAGCAGCCTAGCTCCACATGTATTTATACACAATTTAAGTCATTTGTAAAATTGCAGAATAAAATAAAAAATTTGCACGATAGAGGCCACAAAAAGGTAAGTCTAGGCCTATCCCAGAGCGTTGATGTTTCGATCCGACTGAGGTCGCAAGAGAAATTCACAGCCTCGGCCTTGCGGATCTTCTTCAGGACTGGGGTGGTGTGGGGCAACCTGGATGAAGGTGGATAAGTCGCCCTCCGCATGTGGTGAGGAGCCAAGGGATGGTTCATCAAGCCATGTCGTATTTACTAGTAAATTCCATTTGGGGCACTCGAGTAACCATCAAAGAGATCAAATAACTCAGTGTTATTCAGGAATGTAGCCAGGGCAGAGTTGTAAAGGTGGGGGCACCGTCATGGTCCGTGTATTATTCACGGTTCAAGGCGATTGGTGGTCTGAAGACGTTCGGAGTCTCAGCAACAAATGAATTGCAAGGACTAACCTTGGGTATACCCCATTTTTTAAATGGCTTCAATATTTGCCAGCCTCAGCATGATGCAGCGCTCAAATTGGCAAAAATAAGGGGGAGCAGCAGAGATGGTGGAATGGTGGCTGGCGCCCATTGGACCACAGCGTCAGTGTGGTATTGTGGCATGGCTGGGGCCCTGGGCATCTGGATCTCCTTATGCCTCCTCATCCTCCAAGGCTACCAGCCGCTGGTACTCAGGCCTGATGGCCTCCAGTTTCCGCAGCCGGGTCTGGACTGCAATCTCCTGCCTGCTAGGTGGTTTTGGATCAGCAGGAGTAGCTACATATCAAGAAACAAGAAACAAGAAAGAAAAAAGACAAATTGTAAACAATGCTCTTAGCAAAACACATAAAACGCGATGCCATGGGTATGGAGGGAGGTAGTTGATTGATGAAGGGTGGGTAGGAAGGATACATAATATGTTGCACTTGAAAACTACAGTGAGTCCAGGGAGGGACTGAAATACAACCTCCTCAACCTTTTGAATAAAAAAAACCTAATGAAAACGTTCCAGGCAAGTAAAGGTGAGAAGAATACCACTACAGAGGAGACCCTAGTCCCTTGTTTATTCTCCTTCCCAAGGATTTTTCCATTCATCATTGCATTGTTCTTCTAGTATTTTATGTTGTATTCTTCACCCTTGGCTTTGCTACTCACCACCATTTAAGATTTATATTCTCTCAATCCAGTCTTTACCATTGAAACCATCACCATTGAAACCATCCATCCATCCATATAGCCATCCATCCAAACATGGCTCTCTCTTTCACTCTCAATATACCTTTCAGCAACATACATTTGTCATTTACCCACCCATGTGTCCTTAAGTTTATTTAAATCAAAAGAAACCACCACAGGATTCCAATCACCCACCCAGGCAGGAATCCTTTCATGCATTCATTTTCACCCACCCAGGCAGGCTTCCCACCTGCATACCTTTCATCCATCCTTCACCCACCCATGCATCCTATCAGCCACCTATAGTATATGCATCCGGTGCTTTCAGCCATGCATCCTTCTCTTTCAGTCATATATTAAATTTCACCATCCTTCCTCCTAAAATCCTTTCTTCCCTGTTCCATCAACCCATAGTTAAAGGTCTTGTTCATGACACTTTTTCTGCTGAGTTGAAGATAGCTATTAATTCAAGACAATTTACAATGAATATGTCAAAAACATTATCAGGAAGGACGAAGGAGACTCGTTTGTAGTTATAGATGTGCTCATGGCATCATATTTATCCAAAAAATGGTATGGCAAATTACAATTGTAGCAGCACTGTAAAAGAACAAATTGGTACAACCCTGATTGTACTTGGTGCTAAAGAAGTGCAAGTGATGTGCACAGTGGCGACGCAAGTGACAATGTGAACAGCAGAAAGGCGGCACAAGGTGACTGGTGCAGAAATATGTACAGTGACTTAAGGCAACAATATGGTTCCAGCTGAATTGTGGTACATTTGAATTTGTCTAGGGCTGGCAATAGTCTTAGAAGAACCACATTGCATGTTCGCGCCTTCAATTGCGCTGCATGGTCGACGGCGTTTCGATCCTCCTAATTCGGGATCTTCATCAGGACTGGGTTGGTTAGTGAACAGTGCTGTACAGGGGGGAAGGAGGGTGGTCAGAGGTTAGAGGGATTGACATGCGGTGGGAGTGAGAGAAGGCGCGGGGGTGTGCGGAGGGAGTGAGGCAGGCGAGGCAAGGCAAAGGTTAAGGGTAAAGGAAGGGACTTGTAGAAATGGGCGAACCAGCACATAATACTTAACTTACCTGCATGTGAACAGCATGATTGCAATTTGGAAAAAAATATTAGGTACAGCATAGAACACACAAGTAATAATAAATATTAATCATTTTATTAATTACTTACTTACTCACCTAGCCCCACAACCTCAACCCCTAGCAGGTCCGGCAGGTCCTGCTCTTGATCCAGGATGTCGTACCAGTGGTCTTTCAACTGCTGATGGGTGTACCAGACCCCAGAGCAGCGGCACACTGCCTGGCGCGCCCTCGCCCAGCGGTGCTGGTGCTCCTATATCCGGTACTCGGGCCCAGGCCTGCCACCTGTTGCCAGGGTGGAGGGGAGGTGGCACTGGATATAAAAAAACAGTACTGCCACCTCCACCTCAGAAAAACGGGCACAGGGCTGCACCTCTGCCTGGCACTGCCATGGGGCTGGGGGGAAAGAGAGAGAAAAAGAAATGTGGAAAAAGAAGAAAAGAGGGTAATAAGGAAGTTGTGAAGCTAAAAAATGTACAAGTGCAAAAACACAAAAATAGAAAAAAACGCAAAATACACACTTAGGAAGACAGATGGTAAGATAATTAAAAAAAAATGGGAAAAAAGTTTTAAAAGCCAAGGATTACAAAGTTTAAGGAAGGATGAAAAAGTAGGCCTCAGCACCGTAAACAGTAAGAAACAAAATAGCCGGGCCCATTCGCAACTGTGTGGTGCGGTTTGCGCAAAATTTCCACCCGAGCACGCAATCGGCATTAACGTATGGGGGAAACATCACATGAACTCCACCTGCTCCTGGATAGCCTCGTAGTGCAGTGGAGTTTTTTTACCGCTTTGTGGAGGTCCGTGATCCGCAACTAATCGATCTCTGCCCAGACTTAGTTTTGTTGCTCTGCCAGGTGCTCGTTGTGACAATTAAATTGTTTTGCATGCAGCTTTTTGGTGCTGACTTTTCGCTATTTCTATTATTCAATTTCTTTGTGTCATCCATGCTTTTCTTCTTACTTTGTACATGCATTTTCATTGAACATATGTTGAATATTTGTTGCTGATCGAGTGAAATTAACAAATGTGATTTTCATGTGTCTTAGCACCCCTCAGTTTGGGCTCCTTGTTCCATCAGTGAAAGGGCCATACGTCACAAATGACAGTTGCAGTCAGCCAGTGACTGAGGTGTAAGGACTGGTCAATATGTGAATCTTACCAATTGATAGCTGAGTAAGCATTACCTTTTGCTACACTTTCTCTTTGCAGATTGTATAACCTCTGTCAAACAGCTATGAGGTCTCTAGACAGATCCTTTAATACCTGAGAGTAATAAAAACAGACTTGTTATGCATCAACACTGGTTTCGAAAATCCATTTATTCATTGCTCTGACGGCAAAGTCAATGTTCAGGCTGATGTTGATATGCCACCTCTGCTGAGTCTACAGAGACCCAAGGAAGGTGATGGAAGCAGGGTTCCAGGGTATTCAGTAGACCCTCTCTTAGATCTCCGAGGACCCAAGAGAGGAAGGGGATACAACAGCTGGATTTCCTGTCAAGTCTGGATCTTTGAAGAATGATGGGGGTCCCAGTCCGCTCTGATGGGTAGCTTTCACAAAGATGGTGTCAACGAGGTGTTGTCTCTCTGGTGTCGGCAGAGAGCTCGGAGGTGGGGGTCGAGGGATAGTGTCTATTAGCATGGGTGGGAAAGGGATACATCGAAAGCTGTGGGGGACGGTGGCAGGGCATCAGGTATTTTTCGTTTTTTGAAATATTTGTATGTTCAAGCATGCTGTGGGAAGGTGGAAGGGCACCAGGCATAGTTTGTGTATTTGTGAGAGGGCCTGTCACTAACGAGGGTGGTGGTGTGAGTGGCATGACATTAAGGAAATTTTATTTTTAATGTTCCGTTGGGGGGCAGGAGAGTTGGGGCCGAAGAAAATGTTCTAGAGTGACTGTACACCTCATGGTGGAAAGCTGTCTTTCTGTGGTTGCTGTACAATTGATTTTGGGGGGCCCATTGGCTTGCCCTGTGGGAGTTCCAGTAGTTAATTTGGGTTGGTCATTCCCAGTCAGCACCACAGGCGCTTATTTTTGGAGACCTGGATTCTTTCAGTCCCTCCCGTGGCCAGTGGTCCTGATAAGTAATACGTTTATATGTACCTAGCCTATTCTCAGGCCAGTGATGCTGGAACAATTTACGAGGTGGGAGTGCTACCATCAATGTTACATCACTGAAGTCATGGGGCTTGTGAAAAATGCAAGCATCCCACAAAAAATGAAGTGTAGCAAATGAGCCATGTCCATTCAGCATGAGAGTGGCAAGGATGAGCAATGTAGCCTGTGGTGCATTTGGGAGCACACTGTTGTAAATATATTCCTAAAGCCTTGTGTGGTAGTGCACTGTCATTTTCAGTTCACACATTTTCCATTGAAATTGCCATTAAATTTGCACAGACATGCAGTTTTACTGGTAAAATGAAGCGCACAAACGATAATATGTAGTAATCAGGTGTCGTCAAATATTTATCACTTACACATCACCAAGTAAAGTGTCTTGCTTTATTTTGATCCTATAAAGATATTTGGTTCCATCATAATTCATTTGTTGTTGCTCACCTGCTAATATATTTTGGAATATTTGTACAGTTAATTTATAGGTATTTAAGTTTTGCTGTGTTTTAGAAATAAATGTACATCTGCAACCTTTCTTCTCACACTCCCTGGACCCCAGTACGATTGTCACATAGTTCATGTTGCAAAATCCTCCCACTTTGCAGTCAAAGATAGAAATATAAACACCAGTCTCAATGCTAAAATAATAGGCAGCAATTACTTAGAAGATGCAGCCTAACATTTGACCTCTGTTACAAGATAAAAAACTAAATTTAAGGGCGTATTTATTGTTTATTGCATTTGGGGTGCCACACCTCTAAACTGCGGTTTCCAGGGATTATCCCCCACGTCCATATCATGTATCCCACTCGCGCTCCCACTCCTGTAAATTAAGAGAGAGCAGGCATGGGTAGTAGCTGTCCCTTTGCTAGAAGAGGCCCCCAAGCCCTGCCCTGCCATCAAGAGGAAAGCATGGTCAGCCAGCAGGTGTATTCTTTCTCTGCAGACACAAAAGGCATTGGTTCTCTGGGTGTCTGCGTGCATTACAGAGGTGACTAATGTTGGAATAGTCAGGTATTGTATTGTAATTGCATTTATATAGCGCTTACTACCCCTGACGAGGTGTTGAATCGCTTTTTCGACGAGTAGCACGCTACTCCGGAACCCTTAAAGGATTAGTGTTGAGTTAGTATAGTGAAATATGAAAGTAATTTGAGTGATGGAAAGTTTAGTCAGTTATTTGGATTCACAAAGATAGCGGAGGGATAGAAGAGGGAAAAAGTTTTGCATTTATATAGCGCTTGTTACCCCTGATGGGATGTTAAAGCACTTTTTACTGCGAGTAGCATGCTACTCCGTAACCCATAATGGATTAGTGGTGAATTAGTATAGTGAAATATGAAAGTAATTTGAGTGGTGGATACAAATCAGTTATTTGAATTGAGAAGGATAGCAGAGGGATAGAAGATGGAATAGGTTTGCATTTATATAATGCTGGTTACCCCTGATGGGGTGTTGAAGTGCTTTTTTTGGCGAGTGGCACGCTACTCCTGAACCCATAAAAGGATTAGTGGTGAATTAGTATAGTGAAAAATGAAAGTAATTTGAGTGGTGGAAGTTAGTCAGTTATTTGGGTTGAGAAGGGTAGCAGAGGGATAGAAGAGGGACAAAGGTTTGCATATATATATCTATATAGCGCTTGTTACCCCTAAAGGGGTGTTGAAGCGCTTTTTCGGTGAGTAGCATGCTACTCAGGAACCCATAAAGGATTAGTGGTGAATTAGTATAGTGAAATATGAAAGTAATTTGAGTGGTGGATATTAGTCAGTTATTTGGATTGAGAAGGATAGCGGAGGGATAGAGGAGGGAAAAGGTTTGCATTTATATAGCACTTTCTACCCCTAATGAGGTGTTGAAGTGCTCTTTTGGCGAGTAGCACGCTGCTCTGGAACCCATAAAGAATTTGTGGTGAATTAGTATAGTGAAATATGAAAATTGAGAAGTGGACATGTTAGTCTGTTATTTCAATTGAAAAGTATAGTGGAGGAATAGATGAGAGAAGGATTTAGACTTTTTTTTGGGAGGATATAGCAGCAGTGGGAGGCTTGGGATGAGAAAAAAGGGATGTGGAGGGGAAAGGTCAGAGGGAAGAGTTTAGAAAGGCTTGTTTTGGGGGATCAGTATAGTAAAAGAGGTGTCAAGTGGTGCAAGGAGGGATAGAGTAGGGGAGAGTCTAGGAAGGCCTATTTTGGGAATCAAAGTACAGGTATGGGGTTTGGGATGAATGAGAGAGTGGAGGTAATGAATATATTGATAGAGGTATAGGGTAAGAAATAGGCTCGTTCATTGGAAAGAGTAGTAGAAAGAGGTTGGGGATGAGCCAAAGAGTTGAGGTAGAAGATATATTCAGAGAGGTATGGGGTGAGAAATTGGGTAGTGCATTGGATATGCTGAATTAGAAGAAAGTAATAAATATATAGATCCATAAGTACATGGAAAGTTTATAGAAGGTATATAGATGCATAAAGGAAGTACGTATAAGTAGATTAAAGATGCATTTGATAAACTCTGGTTTTCAAGAGTTTTACTTATAAATTCTTTTTTTTAAACATAATTATTCTACATGTTTATACAAAGCAATACCCTTATAAAGGTACATATCTATAGTACAAATAAATTCTTATATACAGAGGGGTATCCTGTATATTTCTGTTTGAGTATGGTGCTTATGTGGAGATGATCCAATTCTTGAGTAGTTTTCTGAAGATAAAGCGGTTGTCGGTGGATTCAGGGCTTAATTTGAGCAGGTGCTCTCCCGTGCTCAGCACCGGCACCTAAACCTCAGCACTGCTGCTTATAGCACCAATTAAGGACATGCTAATTTGGAAGGCACACGATTTTCCCTAGAATCTAATGATGTTGAGCCACACCGAGACTCGAACCTAGTTCCCCAGCTCCGAAATAGGCAACTGTAGCCATTAGGCCAAGTCCTCTCCAGAATAACAAGAGCCGGAGCTCTAGTCAGGAGGCAGTGGCAACACCACATTTCTCCAGTTAGCCCTGCCTCCAGAGGAGAGCCCCGGCACTTTTTATTTTACAAATTAACCACTGGTGGATCTTATGTTGGGGGGTAAAGAGTTCCATATTTTGGCTGCTTGAACAGGGATGGGTGTGCCACCCATGTTTTTTTTCTTGTATCCTGGGATTTTGAGGCGAGGTGCCACTCTAGAGCGGAGGTTCCTATGATGAATGTGTTTGGTGATATTATTCCTGATGAAGAGTGGTCCCATTCCATGTATGGCCTTGTGGGCGATACAAAGCAGCTTGAACGTGGATCTTCTGGCAACCGGTAACCAATGCAGGGCTTTCAAAGCAGGGGAGATGTGGTCTCGCGGTTTGATAAGCAAGAGTATTGTGCCAGGCGAGTTCTGAATCCGTTGTAGTATTTTCATAGTCGTTAAAGGTGATCCGTGGTAGAGCCAATTGGCTTAATCGAGTTTAGACAGAACAAGGGAACAAGGGAGATGGTTGCTTGGACCTTGTGTGGAAATCCCAAATGGGGGAAGATTTATCGCAGAGTTTTTATAGTAACAAAGCATGATCTTGCTAGTTTGTCCACTTGTAGTTTGGTCTGCCCTGTTCCCATGATGCACTGGGCCAGGGTCAGACTAATTTGCATATAGCCAAGTTCTGAGCTGGGATGGTGCAGTGAGCTAAAAAACGGTGATGGATCAAGCCCTGATCTTTCGACTCGGTAAGAGTGGTCTGCTTAATTCAGACACTCTGTTCATCACTACCCCCTTTTCTGAATCATTTTTGTCCACCACAAGCGTGGAAGGGTATACTCAGATGTGAGTCCCTTGCTCATTGCACCATCAGGATTCAAGCAAGCCGGGCCGAAGACGGCTGAAATGCCAGAAACAGGTCCCCGGAAGCTTGTTCCCTTCCCAGTATAAGAATTGGCTTGGTAGTTTGGTCTGCCCTGTTCCCATGATGCACTGGGCCAGGGTCAGACTAATTTGCATATAGCCAAGTTCTGAGCTGGGATGGTGCAGTGAGCTGAAAAACGGTGATGGATCAAGCCCTGATCTTTGGACTCGGTAAGAGTGGTCTGCTTAATTCAGACACTCTGTTCATCACCACCCCCTTTTCTGAATCAGTTTGTCCACTTGGGCATCCATCGATAGCTTGGAGTCCATGGTCATTCCGAGGTTTTTTACTTCCTTTGATACTTTAGGCAGTGATCCCAGTTCATCGGGCCAGGCGGCAAGCGGGTCATAATGTTTCCAATCGCCGCCTTTGAGTATTTCTGATTTGGAAGCATTCAATTGAGATGGCTCCAAGTCATCCATTGATCCACGGCTCTGAGACAACTAAAAATTGGGGAGTTTCCACTGGGGCAGTGCAAATACAATTTCAGTTTATACTGGGGTTGAAATGGGGAGGAAACAGGTAGATGGGAAGGACAAGTGGTGAAAAGTAAAAGATTGTGGGAATGGACTGCATTAATAGTGGATGTGGGATGTGCCTCCTTGTGGAAATAGCAAATTTTGGGCACTGGTACTTCTGTTGTTTTTTTTTTTTTTTTTTACAAAATAAGCATTGATGAGTTACATGCTTTCTGGTGTTGCTGTTATTTCCATTTCGAAATGACTGAAACTGCAAACAAAATGAGCAACTTAGTGTGCCAGGTTGAAGTCAATAAACTATTTTCTATCTACTTGTGCATCTCCATGTGTCTCATGTATATTTTTTATATATTTTTTTTCTGTTGGCAAAAGAGCATCTATTCTAATTTGTGTCCTTTCCCATGTTGACTTTCATTCACTATGATATGATAGCGGAATCTTTTATGATGTCCATAACCCTGGTCTGTATCATTGCAATAAAACAATAGCACATTTATGGCAGTATCTCAGCTATGACAGTATGTTTCCAAGGCCCTTAAGTGAATTACATTCACGAGATTTTCATTTGCTTTTTGAGAAACTAACATGTAACCATTTACCCATTGGCAACTACAGTTTGGATTATTTTCCACTTCTCCGAACCAGGCCAGCTCTGTTCTATATTAGCAAATTATTCCTTACCACGAGCTATTTTTAGTAACATTGTGTAAACAATGACCTAGATGTTGATATAAATGTTTCAGGATGGCCCAAAGATTTTTAGAAATTACTATTCCAAGTTCACGGTGCATACAATCTTGCAGCATTGAGAGCTTCTATGTGAGTCACAGAGGAGGGAGGGTACAGCATTCTAGGTTAAAAAGAAGAAGAAAGAGTTGTATCCTTGTAATGGAAACAACCACAAGTACAAATAGTACATTTGTTGCAGCCCATTAACAACTGTCACTGGTTTTGATGTCACTTAGTATGCTACTAATTAACACTTTATTTTATTAACATAGGAAGGGCAAGAGGCTGTCTGGACTTACCGAGGAGTTGAGCCTGTGACTTTGGGTCCGCCAATGCATTCCTACTGGGATGCATTAACCTGTTCATCCATTGCAGAGCTTAAACAGAACAGTATTTAGGGGATCAAGGGAGAGTAATTTGACAAATAGAGGACATGGGAAGAGAAACGAGTACATAACGGTGATGCGGAATGGAAAGACCCTTTGTATGCTTTGTGTTGGCATGTACTTTAATGATATAATTTATAACAAGGGCAGTGAATCTATTGACAGAACAGGTAAGTCCTGTTCCTAACTACCCTAAGCCTTCGCCGCCACTGGCTTTGTCCAATCTGGAACCAGCTCAGGGTATGCTCTTGCAGACAAGCAGTACTGACCTGTCTCAACTCAGCGGATCTAAAAATTGATATTCCAATCAATTAAATATCTCCAGGGGACTGAAGTGACATGAAATAAAAATGAGGAACATGGACTGAATGACTAACATTTTAAAGCCACTGACCCCAAACAGACCTGTTCAGGAACAACTCGCTTATACATTTTTCCACTGGCAACCTAGAACCAACGGTTAGACATCACTTAGTAAATTATTTGAAAACTAAAACTGATTAACTAAGACACACAATCATGCACTTTAACCTGCTCTTTTGCACGTCTTTACCTTCTTTATATTAAAATACTTTGAGGTATACTACAGGTATATTCTTTATTATATGGTACCTCAGGTATGATTACAATGTAAATAAACAAATTACTGGATGTTTAGGGCCATGGCCCCATGATCCTTTGAACATGCTGACATGTTTCTGCTCTCAATAAGAACCCACATAATTGGTCAGGCGCAAAAAAGGATCCCTCACTCTACTTCTAGTGTAGGTTAGCATACATATGTATTTTTTGGACTGGAATTTCCTACCTCTCCTTATCTGAATTTCATTACCCTAATTAAGGCTACTCTTTACTTCCTGGTCTGGCAGGGGTGGGCTGCCCCTGTAGTCACACATTTGTCAAGCAGAACGGGCCAGTGTAAGTACCTATGATGTCCTCTTGAGCCAGCGGACCTCTCCATACACTCATAGAATTAGAGTAAAGGTCCTTTTGCTGTTCTGTAGCCGATATTTGAAGACATTTTGTAGCATACATAAGATGTGGAAGCAGGTGGAGCTCACTGCTTTGACTTCTGCCTTCATGTTAAGCTTGTGGTCTAGGATGATCCCCAGATTTCTGGCATTTTTGGTGGGTGTTGGCTCTAGTTCTGTCGGCCACTAGGAGACATCCCATGCGGAGATCTTCTTTTCAAAGACTGATACTTCTCTATTATCCAAGTTGAACTTCAAGTAGTTGGCTCTCATCCATTTTGCTACCATGGTCATGAAGTTGGTGAAGTTGGTTCTGGTTGTAGTTATTTTGGTTGTTCGGAAGAGATTGAGTTGGGTGCTGTCAACGTAGGAGATGATGGTGATGTTTTGGGATCTGATGATTTCGGCGAGTGGTGTCATGTACTCACTGAAAAGGGTCACGCTGAGGGGTGATCCCTGGGGGTCTCTACAGAGCAGATTCTTTATTTCTGATGTGTAGAGTGGCAAACCGTCTCTTTAGGTTCCTCTCATGTGGAATGGGCAGATGCAGTTGAGTGCGGGTCCTTGGATGCCGACCTAATGGTTGGCAGCTACCCATTTCCTAAATATATATATGTGCATTCACTGAAAAAACATAGGTTGAAATAAAGTTATGGTTAGTTCCCATTATAGCACCTCAATATATATGTAATAAAAGTCAAATATTCTCGCAAAACAAAGATACAGCACACTTATGGTTAAAACAGAAACACCACTAGCACTTGCAAGTTATGGTTAGGAGCACAATCCTTGCACAATAGTAATGCAAACTGTAGCTTGCACACCAAATGCATTGCTCATGACTAAAACAGACGCAATTACAAATGTTGTATGGCCTCTTACAGAATATCACATTTTTTATTTTTTTCATTATTCTTTATTTTGGTTAAACAACCTTAAAATAATGCAGTACAATACAATTTAAAACATTACATACACAGTACCGGGTTAAGATTAAAAGAAAACTAGCAGCAAGGTCCTTCTCAGTTAAATTAACACACATATTCGAGGAACGCTTAATAAATAACAGTTCATTAAATTTAAAATAATACTATAGAACAATAAAAACAAGGCACCAGGAAACACTAGGATCAGGCCAATTCCTATTGTCATTATTCTAGTTTAAATTGCAGTATAAATCTAAATCAAATTCAATTACATGTACCACTTGATAGTGATGTTATCAGTTCAGTTGCATTTATAATTACATATTGCACACATGTTCCAATAGGGACTACATATATACAATTAGTTCAGGTACAATAGGGTACAGTTTAGAGTGCATTTCAGCTGCTAGTCTACAATCATGCCGAATATCTGCTTACATTTTATAGCCATTTCTCTTCCTAACTATCGCTACTGATAGGAGGAAGCGGCTCAAACTGAATACTATTGGGCGTACAGTATCTCCTTTAAACACTCTTTCGCCATCTTTAATGTGGCGAAGACCCAGGAGTTGACATATGGGTTTTAACCATTTTTTCCTCGCCTGTAGGTAAGCGGGGCATATAAATAGCACATGGGACTCATCTTCCCTCAGGCCCATTTCACATAATTCACATAAATCGGATCCAATACTACCTCTTGGTCCTTTATTGCAGTGCAACTTCGAAGTCCTGGATTTAATTTGAAGGGCACTATAGCGAAATTTTAAGTATAACGATTTGGCCATAGGTGGGTAGATTTCATCCATAAAGGATTCTAGTTTCATGTCCATTTTTAGTTCAAAGAACCTGAGGGTCAGAGTCCCCAAAATGGGATTTCCCAACATAGAATCTTTAATATATTCCCAATACCTATTCTTTAGCAGTTTCTTAGAATTATTGGTAATCGAATCCGGGTCTGACCAAAAGCTACTTAACCCCAGTTTTATAAACCACTTTTCGATATAGGCCAACCATATTAGACATGTGGAGTTTTTTATTACCATTATCTCTTTTAACGCCTCTCTATAGTCCACTAACTCATCAGTGGACCAAAGATGAACCCAGTATAGCAGTGGGCGCAGTGCAGGGTGGTCATCTGATCAGCGAAAATTAAGATCCCATACAACCGGGGTGAGGGGAGTGGAGGCAGGTACACCTAACAGCTGTCTGATGAATTTATTTTCCTGAACTAAGATCGTGTCTTTCGAAATATGTCACCAAAGTTCTGCACCATAAAGGGAAGCAGATTGTGCTTTGTATTTGAACAAACTGATTGCTGGAGTGACTGATTTATAATAGCTATTTTTGTGTTTCCTTAAAATAGGAGCTTGGTTCTGGACTAGTCTGATCTTTGAGGTTTCTAGTTGAGATTTCCAAGATATTTTACTATCTAAAGTGATACCCAGGTACTTAAAACTTTGGACTTCTTCAATTTTTCCATTGTTTATGGAGAAAGTTTTATTAAAACCTTTATGTGGGTTGACTGTCATGACCTTAGTTTTGGACGAATTAATTTCAAGCTTCTTGTCCTGACAATACAACCTGAATTTATTAAGAAGGTTCTGGAGTCTTTTGGGGTTTTGGGAAATTAAAATAGTATCATCCGCAAATAATAATGCCGGAACGGCTTGACCACACAACTTGGGAGAGTCATGCTCGCAGCCCAATAGGGTGTCAGGGATGTCATTAACATAAAGGGAAAATAAAGTAGGCGCCATAACACATCCTTGCCTAACTCCTTTCACTATATCTATTTCTCACTCAGCTCCCCATTGGGCCCCCATCTGACTCTTGCAAAATTATTTTCGTGCAGCCTGATCAGTTGTTGGAGAATGTTCCAAGGGACAACCATATCATTTAGCGTTCTCCAAAGTTTCCCCCTAGGAACAAGATCAAAGGCTGCTCTTAGGTCCACGAAGGCCACATATATATGGGAGTTCCTTATGTTAATATATTTCCATACCAAACATAGAAATCTAAACACCTGGTCCACTGTACTAATTCTAGGTCTAAAACCAGCCTGGTACTTTGTAAGAATAGAATGGTCCTCGACCCATGCATTAATCCTACTAAGGAGTTGGCGGGAAAAGATTTTTTGCAGCACATCGATCAAGCTAATAGGTCGATAATGGGATGGGTTAGACCTATCGCCTTTCTTAAATATAGTCACGATTTCTGCGCCCCTCCAGGTCTCCTGGATTGGGGCCCCTCGAGTTATTTTATTTGTAAGTAAATTAATATAGGGGACCCAAATAAAATCCTCATGCTTCCAGAGGTCCCCGGGTATTCTATCTGGACCTGGAGCTTTGCCCGATTTCACCGCCTTAATTGCTAAGATGGTCTCCGTTAAGTTAAAGGTTAAAGGATTCTCATATGGAGCTAGCCTAATTTGTTTTATTACACAATCTTCCTCATCTCCCTTACAGGAATAGAGCAAGGAAAAGTGTTTAACCCAGGTACTTTCTTCAAGAAATCTGTCTTTTGCCACTGTAACCCCTTTCGTGCCCCTTGCAATGAGGCTCCAGAAGGAGGTCTGATCATTTAGTTTGCAGGCCTCGAGCAAATCCTCGAGCAAATCCCAGTCATCTTGGCTGACTGGACAGTTTTTTTATACTGTGTCCTCTTAGCTCTAACAATATCTAATTGGTTTCCTTTCGCGGCTTTGACAAGATCTGTTTTGGCTCGTCTACAAGCTTGATTGTACCAAGGATTTTCCTGTGAAGGGGACTGGCGATCGAAGTCCTTCCTTTTTATCGCCTTTGTCAAAATAATGCCAAGTTCAGTGATTAACTGGCCATGGGTCTCCATGACGAGGAAACTGTCAATAGCAGCATCAGCGTCAACTAGTGGGGTCATATGTTTAACAAAAAGTTGATAGAGCTTCCTGACAGTACCCCCATTGCCCAACACCGCAGGCCACTTCAGACACCTGCGATTGTTGGATTCTATAGGTTCATGTGAGGGTATAGAGTCCATACTATCTTTTGCGCTAGAGGGAGTAAAAAGTGAGTTTTGAGCGGACAAGGAGAGTGGAAAGTGATCACTTTCGGTACGCTTATCCACCTTTATGTCCACTAGCATTGGCCATAAAGCCAAGGAGACTAGGATATAATCTAGATGGCTTATACAGTCCCCTCTAGCAAACGTTGGTCGGGTTGGACAGTCAGAGGGAAATCGCCCGTTACATGCACATAGTCTATATTCTAGTGTCATGCTTAAAATTTGTAGGGCACTTGTTGTGCAGGCTACTTTATGCTCTGCATCAGCATAAGGAATGTTATTAGCACTATGGACATCTTCCAGACATAGTATAGGCTTAAAATTCCTGTTGAAATCACCACCTATAATTAGCATAGGGTTGTGACCAAGCTCCGAGATAATATTACATAGCTGCGTTATTACTGATGACTCCTTACAGGAATTATGCGGTCTGCTATAAATATTGATCACATAGAGTGTGGGTCCTTTGGTTTTTTTTAGTTCTAAGATCAATATATCGGGGTTTTTAGAATCTATTTGTTTAAAAGTGGACCCCATTGTGATTCTGGCCCAGATCATCAAGCCCACAGAAGGTCTGCCGCCATGTATGTTAACAGCTGGGATAAAAAAAGACCTACACCCAATTTTATAGTAATTTTCTAGCCCCCAGGTTTCTTGGAATAGAATGAGGTCCCCGCTATCAAGATATTGGTGCCAAGTTGGATCAGGCAGATTCTTTTTTATTCCTGCAATGTTCCAGGAGATTAGCCTAGCCTCCCTTATTTCATTACTGGTCACATGCCCAGAGGCCATAATAGTACTCTCAGGAGCAACTAGTATTGGTAGATCTGCATCTACTGCATCCACTGGGCAAGCCATTAAGGTAGATGGATACGTAGCCCTAAGAGTATATTGGGTCTCGTCATCTAATATAGGAGGAGATATTTCACTAGCCAGTGGGTTGCCCAGTATCGCTGCTAATTCTTGCGATTCTTGCCCTTGATAGTTGGATGGGTCAGGAACATTGAGGTTGGAAGTTTGACTAATGCAATTCAGCCTTTCTAGATCCTCAAGTATATTACAGTTTCCCATCCTATTTATCTCTTTCGTGGGGATGTCATTTATGGAGGCAGTTCTCTTGGTTATAGGATCGCATGCTCTAGGGTCATCAAAAGCTATGCTGCATACCATATTATGGCCCCTCTGGAGTCAGTCGCAGTCATTTAGTCCTGACAGTATCCCAAATCTATTTTCCAGGCTTATCCCCAATCATTTACTGAAGCGCCCGCATCCCATCTGTGTGCCCCTGTATTCCACCTGGACCTTGAAGTATTAGGGTGTGCTCCCCCACATCTATTTCCTAAGCTTATCCCCCAATCATTTACTGAAGCACCCGCATCCCATCTATGCGCCCATGCATTCCACCTAGGCCTCAAAGTATTCGGGTGTGTCACACTTTTCTGCTCACCATAGAAAAATTCAAGAGTGAGGGGAATAATAGTTCCACTCCTACGTTGGGGCGGAGGATGTTTGACAAGACATTAGGTAATACAGCTGTGTTAGAAAAATTCAACACTACACAGTCACCTTTGAACTTTTTGGTCTATTCCCTATCCAGGCTACCCTCCTAGCCGTCTTGATCTCCCCAGCTAGCTGTTGTTTCCCCCATGGAGCCATCTGCATGTTACCTGACAGCCAGTGTAGTGCCTTGCTGGTCAGAGATGAAGCGGATTCTGACTGGCCAGGTGGCAAGACGGGTACATTGGTCAACACCAGCACCAAAGGTGAAGCCTCTACTATAAATTAGAGAGAATCTGTCTCCGGGCACGGTGCAGTTGGTACAATTGGTCTTGTTAAAGGGTCTTCTCTTGTCACTGCATCGTTATCTGGATTTCCTAATACCTGCCCAGGGGGGATAGTCAATGCGGCATTTCCACTGCCCTCTGTCCCGCTCGCAATATGCTCGTTATTTGTGTCTGCTAAATTTGATACTAGGGTTGTCATACTACCCACCTCCTCAGCCATCTTGTTCTGGACCCCACCCAATCTTTTTACCTCAGCAGTGAGCTTATCAATTTTGCACACCAGCGGTTTGATAATAGCCTTTATCTTACAATCGATCATGTCAGCTATCCTATCAAACAGCTCATCACCCATAGTTTGCCTAACACTATCTTCCTCATGATCCATATTTATATCCTTGGATTTTGGTGGCGGTGTAACCCTTTTTATCCCACACCGTAGTCACCTACGCTTAAGCTGTGTTTTTCTACACATCCTGACTGCCCTCGTTGCAGACACAGGGGGGGGGGGGCTTGCTCAATTATCACATTCACCTGTGTATCAGGGTCAATGTCAGCATCCGTTTCTGCCTCAGCCACCAGCAGTGCGCTTTGGTCAGAAATGTCATTAACATGAAGATCAGTGTCAGGGGCGTCACTGTTGGCAGCATGCAGTGATGCAACCATCGGTGGCGATTCAGAGTTTCGACTCGGGGGGTAGAGAATGGGAGATTGGCTCAGTCCTAATGACTGCCTTCTTTCACTGTTAATTTTGGTTACCACCTGAACCAGATAGTTTTCCATCGTATTGGACGCGGGGTCTGCAATTTTCTTAGGCATATTATACAATCGCACAGATTAATAAAAGGATTGATGCCGAAGAGTGATCAATGCATGGAATAAAAGAGGCTAAGTTCAATAGTGTCCCTTGAGGCAATACATTCAATTAAGCAATGCAGTCTTACTTCATGGATTTGTCTCTGGCACAGAAAAGGCAGAGGTCCTGGCCCAGTCCAGTCACGGACAGTATCGGACTGTCTAAGACTGTCCACCCTTAGACCGGGCTTTGTCCGGCGCGTCCAGCTCGCGTCCTCGCGGGACGAGGGACCTGACGCTGCTTTAAGCGCCTCCTGGCGCGCTGGATGGTGGCGTCAGCAAGGAGGGATCCTGGGTACTGTGGTCTTTACAAGACCGGCGGAGCCAAGCCCGGCCGGTCGGTCATGCAGTTGGGGGCGAAGCCAAGCCCGGTCGGTGTTCAGGAAGCTGGGGCAAATGCTGCTGCGGTGAGCCCGGTAGATTTGGGGGCGGAGCCAAGCCCGGCCGTGATTCGGGAAGCTGCAGTAAGCCTGGTAGCAGAAGCGGTGAGCAACAGGGACTCCGCACCTGACGCTGCTTTAAGCGCCTCCTGGCGCGCTGGATGGTGGCGTCAGCAAGGAGGGATCCTGGGTACTGTGGTCTTTACCAGACCGGCGGAGCCAAGCCCGGCCGTTCGGTCATGCAGTTGGGGGCAGAGCCAAGCCCGGTCGTGGTTCAGGAAGCTGGGGCAAATCCTGCTGCGGTGAGCCCGGTAGATTTGGGGGCGGAGCCAAGCCCGGCCGTGATTCGGGAAGCTGCAGTAAGCCTGGTAGCAGGAGACTATAAATGTAGTATCATTATTTGGTTTGATTATGTGTTGGTATTTAATTATATTTCCCTTTTAGGTATTATTTAGTTTAATAAATATTGTGAAGTCCTATGTATTGCACTCAGTGTGCAAGTTATGGTTAGCAAAAACCCAAAGTGGGCGTACTTTCTTTGGAGAGTTTTTTTGTGACAATTTGTCACATTGCTCCAAAGTTATTGAGAAAACAAAAAAATGCCTTCCTTTGGAAACTCTGAGCTAACCATAACATAAATATAATGCCAACGTAATTTTCTACACATGCTAAGCCACGTGTTGCCCCAGCTGCTATGGCCTCCTTAAAGTAATCTGTTCTAAGACCAGCTCTCACCAGACATTAATATTTCAGTTAGAGGTGCTGGAGTGCAAGGCTTTCTAATGTTTCCTTGCCAAGTTTGTTGCAAGTATTTCAAGAAGCCCCCCCCCCCCCCACTTTCAAAAGTAGAAGCCCTGAAGACACACCAACAAAACTTGCCTCTGCCTATCAGGCTGTGACTATACAGGTAATGGGTGCTGGCTCCGAGGAAGGGAAATGCATACTTAATATAAATCTTTGCAGTTTGCTCATC
Source organism: Lissotriton vulgaris (assembly GCF_964263255.1). Lineage (NCBI taxonomy): Eukaryota > Metazoa > Chordata > Amphibia > Caudata > Salamandridae > Lissotriton > Lissotriton vulgaris. Next base: position 1,482,988,848 of record NC_141694.1, read on the forward strand.
TTGCAGCAATCCTGACACTTCTGAGTGCTCCTCTACTCCTTTGTTCCTGTGACTCCCACTCAGCCACTGATATTTAATGCACACTGTGTACAGCTAAAGCCTTTCAGAAAAGAACTGCTCATGTTCTTCAGTATTTTCCTGTTTCTATTTATGAATATATAGGAAAACATAGTTTCCATCTGTATTTATGTGTAAAATGCACAGAAACCTAAGAGCCTTAACTATTGCCTGTGGGTCTTGTAATATGCCAAATGGAATCTGCAATATGTTTTGACAGGCAAACTTGTCACATCATGCTTGAGATGGCTTTGTGCTTTCTCTTTCCCCAGGAGAGGACAATGGTTAAGGCTTACATATTGGCAACCTGCTGATTTACTTTACTGTTGCTTTTCTTTTTCATTTGAGGCTGATCCATATTTGGATATCCCTAATTTCGTGCTGAGTTGGCAGTGGTTCTTTTCTTCCTGGACTCTGTTTCTCTGTCTGTAACTTTGTTCTGTATTCCTGTGCTAGTTTCAGTCTACGAGCAGGACATTAGTTATGCCAGTGACTGTTGGGTATATCCTTGAGATCCTTTTTTAGGTCTCAGGTATCTCTTTGAGACATGTTGTAAATACTTTCTGGGCTTCAGCCCCCCCATAGGCTTCCCATTTGCTGGCTCAATCGTCGGTCTCATATTCTTTTAAGTTTAAAGCATTTTATTAAAACGAAAAAACATGGGGAAGGGGAGTAGGAGGTCAAGGTTACATACAGTACAATGAAAAGAAAAAGAGACATGTTGCAGCAGTCCTGGTCGTAAGGGGGAAGGTCGGTGGTCCAGGAGGGGAAGGCATCAGCTGTAAGGCAGTAAGGTAGTGCACACAACCCTCCTACGTTCCCCGACCTCCCAACCCAAGCTAAGAGCGAGTAGCTTCCTGCAACATAGCAAAACACAACGCAGTCCCTCCATGCCCCCCGCCCCCAGAAAAAAAAAGGAGAAAACAACACCCCAACGTCCCCGTCCAATAGCCCGCAATAAAAGCATCCGCCCCAAACAGCCTACCCCCAACCCCTAGTCCCCCCAGCCCTATCCCTCCTAATCCGCCGGGGCCGCCGGTGGCGTCAGCCTAAGAAGGCGCAGGTACCTCGGACATGTGAGCTCCCGGAATTCTGTGGACAGTAGAACCAGGAAGGGTTGCCAGAGCTCCTCGAACTGATCTACATTTCCAGCCACTGTAGGCGACATCTTCTCCATACCCAGTACCTGCCAGAGTCTATGTAGCCAGCCAGTGATGGAGGGGGCAGCGGGGGTGCGCCAGTGGACAAGGATATTTTGGACCGCTGAGCCTAGCGCAATAGCAATCTGCCTACCCCTGCGGGACTTCAGCAGATACATTAAGTCGTTGGGAAGGCCTAGCAAGACATACGCCGGGAAGCGCGGCAGCTCAATCTCAAAGTGTCTATCCACCTCATCCAGAACCTCTTTCCAGTAAACAGTCAGTACCGGGCAATCCCAAAGAATGTGCGATAGAGTACCCTCCTGTCCGCAGCCCCGCCAACATCCCTTGTCGGTGAGTTTGTGCATCTCATAGAGCCTCTCCGTGGTGTAATACCAGTAGGTGGACACCTTAGTAAAGGTCTCCGTCAGCCCAGTGTGGTATGCTGAGTGCCTCGCCCGATATGCGATCTTGTCCCACTCCTTGTGACTCAGGGTCCTGCCCAACTCCCTGTGCCAGCGCTCCCTCCCCGGATTATGGAAATGAAACGTCGGGGTTGGAGAAATTTATAGAGATCGGAAATAAGCTTGGCATCCGAGGTCCGGGTCACTAGCCACCGCTCGTAAGGAGTGATTTGACGGGCTGCGACGTCGCGCACCTGGGGTTGGAGAGCCCAGTGGCGGACCTGCATGTAGCGCAATCTGTCTACCTCCGTCAGACCAAATTCCTGTCGAAGTTGCTGGAAAGGAAGCACGCCCTCCGGCCCATAAATCTGAAAAAGTGCCCTGCAACCCGCACTCACCCAGTGGGAAAAAGCTCCCGGCTCTAGGCCCGGAGTAAAGTCCGGGTTACCAACTATGGGTGTAAACGGTGATGGGAAGGTAGTTAGCTCGCGGAGCTCGCAAACCGCATCCCACACCCGCAGGGGAACCCGGGTGACAAAGGAGGCGTAGAGGTTAGCCGGGCGATGTGCGCGCCGCAGGAACGGAACCTCCTGAAGGGCACGTCCCGCTACCGCCTGATCCTGAAAGAGCCAGTGCTTGTCAGATTCCCATCTGCTCCATTCCACCAAGTAACGGAGTTGCGCCGCCTGAAAATATTTCCGGAGATCCGGGATACCAAGACCCCCCACCTCCGGAGAAAGCGTGGAGAGAACTCTCTTCATCCGAGGCCTGCGGCCTTGCCACACGAAACGGGAGATGTCAGCCTGCACTTGCTGTATCCAACCCACAGGGGGCTGGAGAGGTAGAGCGCGAAAAAGGTACAAGATCTGAGGCAGCACCGTCATCTTCACCGCTGCGATACGGCCCAGCCACGAGAGCAGGCCCTTGTCCCACCGGCCGAGTTCCTCCTTAATCTTCTTGCCAAGGGAAGAGTAATTTGCTTTGACCATTTCAGGTAGCGAAGGCGCCAGCAGGATCCCCAGGTATGGCACCGTGGATGAGGACCACTGCATGGGGAAGAGACGCTGAAGGTCTCTCCTGGTGTCCGCGGCGAGCGACACGTCCAGGGCAGCCGATTTGGCCATATTCATTTTAAAGCCGGCCACGCGTGCAAAGGCGTTCAGTTCCTGGACGCAAGCAGGGAGTGACCTCCTGGGGTCATCCAGGGTCAATAGGACATCGTCCGCATAAAGGCTAACAGTATGGGTATACTGACCCATCTTAACCCCAATAGCGTCTGGATTATCGCGTATCCTCTGGGCAAACGGTCCATGTAGAGGGCGAACAAAAGCGGCGAGAGGGGGCAGCCCTGTCTCGTGCCGCGCTCAATGACAAAACTACTAGAGCTGTGCCCATTGACCTGCACCGATGCTGATGGCCTTTTATAGCAATTGAAGACCATGGTGCAGAACTTCTCGCCGATTCCCAGTTTCCCGAGAACCAGCTCAAGGTACGGCCAATGAACTCTATCAAAGGCCTTCTCCGCATCGACCGACAGCAACATCCGCTCCCCCGCATATTCCGCGCGATCCAGGTCCAGGGCAGAGAGGAGTTTCCTCGCCGCTTTCAACTGCCTCCAAACTCGAGGAGCCCCCGTTCGGCGGTGAACCTGCTCAAGTTCCCTGACCTGCGCAGTCAGTTCGTCCCTCTTACATTGCCGCTCCCTGTTCTCGGCCGAGGAGATGGAGATAAATTCCCCCCTGAGGACCGCCTTCAAGGCCGCCCACTGCGTCGCTTGAGACGTGTCGGAGTTGCCATTGTGGACCAGATAGTCCTGAATGACCTCCTCCACTCGTTTCACGACCGACTTTTTATGCAGAAGAGTATCCCGAAGCCGCCACATCCCTCTGGAGGGGGAGGTCGCCGGCCATGCAAAGACGCCGGAAACCGGTGCCTGATCGGACAGGGACAGGACCCCGATGTCCGCCGCCGTGGCGGCCGTGCGTAGCGGTCCACTCCCCAGGAGATAGTCCAACCGCGAATAAGTGCGGTGCGCGTGGGAGAAATAGGAATAGTCCCTATCGGTGGGGTGCATAGCGTGCCAGAGGTCATGCAGATCCATCTCTGCAATCCGGTCTTGCACCACGCGGGAAAGCTCCCCCGTCTGTGGGGAGCGCTGGGCAGACCTATCCATAGCCGAGTCGAAGACGATGTTCAGGTCGCCCCCCAAGACAACATGGCGATCGGGCGAGGCAGTGACGTCCACCAACACTGATTCCAGGAAACGATCCTGTGGATCATTCGGGCTGTAAACGGAGCCAACCGTGAAGGCGATACCCCCAAGCCGCATGCGATACGCTAGGAGCCTCCCCTTTTGCTCGGCATATTTGTACAATACCTCGCCCCTGAAAGAGCTAGCTAAAAGAATGGCTACGCCTGCAGTCTTGGTCGCTGCCGAAGAGAAGAATTGGGTGGGGAACTTGGCAGAGCGCAGCCTATGGCAATCTTTGGGTAGCAGATGAGTTTCCTGCAAAAGGCATATGTCCGCTTGCGTCCCTTCTAATAAGGATAGGATCGCCCTGCGCTTCACGGGATTGTGGCATCTCCCCCAGGGACTCGAAGCGCTGTGCAGCAAGCGAGGGATCAGCGGAGGGGGCGCGCGGGGCAGACGCGCAGGGAAGGCCAAGACCGGCCTCACGCGTGCTTGGGCAATGTCGGACGGGACCCCACCAACAACAAAACAACCCTTAAGCCCTCCCAAAACCAACCCATGGCAACTAGCCAAAACCACAAACAAATAAAAACACCCCATTGTCTCAGTCCAGCCCAAACGGGCAAGTCTGTAGAAACCAATCAAGTGGACGTTCAGCCACTCACCTCCAACCGTTCCCTCCCAACCCCCAGCCCCAACCCAGCATCATAGAGGCTAAGCATCTCTCCCCCCGGAGTGAAGTTAGGCCGTCAAGGCCACGCCGTTGGATTCAGGCAAGGTCCTGGCCGCCGTTCTCAGGGCTTCCTCCATATCCGCCCTGATGGTAGGGGAATCAGGGTGACTCGCAGTCGCCGACGACTGTCTCCTCGTCGATCTCCGCCGGCTCCGTCTCTCCGAGCGCCTCCATGTGGGCGTCGCTCCGTCTTCCTCCGTGGCCGTGATTCCCAACACCCCGCAGATATCTTGGAGGGAGCGCAGCTGGTGTAACACTCCGTTCCATCTAAAGATGAGGCGGAAGGGGTGACCCCAGGAGTAGGGCGTCTCATGCTCCCGCAGAAAGTCTGTTGCTATCCGGAAGGACCTGCGCTTCTGCAGCGTGATGGCGGACAGGTCCTGGTAGAGCGCCACAGGCCGCTCTCTAAAAGTTAAAGGCTGCTTCCTGCGGGCCTCTGCCATGATGCGCTCCTTCAAGGGGAAGTCAGGCAGGAACGCCAGAATGTCCGGTGGGGGTGCTGATGACTGGCGCTGTCGGCCCACTCTATGCGCTCTATCTATGCGGATCGGGAATTCTGCATCCTCTCCCAAAATCTCCCGGAACAAGTCCTGTAGATAGGCCACTAGATCCGTCCCCTCGTCCGCGGATGGGACACCCCGCACCCGGATGTTGTTCCGTCTGGACCTGTTCTCGAGTTCCTCAGAGTGGGCCTGGAGCTCGACACACTGCTCTCGGAGACGGAGAACGTCCTGCTGGAGATGGACTATCTCCTCATCACGGCGCTGGGCCGCCGTTTCCACCGTGTCAACACGCTCGCCAAGGCCCTCCACCTCCCTGCGCACTTCTCGGACCTCGCTGGCTACTTCCTTCTTTAGCGTCTGGAAGTCGTCCTTGAGGGAGCTAAATAAGTCCTCCATAAAGGACCTCGTGACCGGCGGTTCGCCTCCAGTTGCTTCTGCCGAGGCCCGGGAGGACCCCGGCGACGGCTGCGTCCTGTCCCTCAGCTGCTGGGCTCTGCTGAGCATGTCCGGCAGAGTGCGGTCACCCCTTTTCGAGCCTCCTCTCCCAGTCATCGCGGCCGCTGCAGTGGGCAAGGTTCAGGGCCGGCCGCCGTAGGTGCGTCCAGTCGCTCGTGGGCACCAGATGTGAGACCCTGCCGAAGACAAGGGTGCTGCGTCACAAGCGACAAAATGGCGGCTCAGGCCAGGGCGAGACAGTCGTTGTACCGACCAGGGTGGCAATCGGGGGCCAGAGTCAGGGTCTCCCAGCAGCGCACCCCTGGGGAAATTAGGTCAGGAGCCAAGGCGAAGGTGGGCACCCGCCCGCCAAAGGCACGGGTGGAGGTCGCCAGCTCCGGCTCCTCAGGGAGAAGATGGCGGCAGGGCGGGGTCCAAGAGAGCCGCCCGGGCTGGCGAGATCCCCAGCGACCCCTGGGGCACAATAAGCAAGGAAAGTCCACAGCCAGTGTCTCACAGTTTCGCCAGCGGGTCCGCCCAGGTCGGCTGCCGCGTAGATGCCTCCGTCTCTCGCCACCAGGTCCGGGGTCCACGCCACACCATGCACCGTCGTCGGTAGCGAGGGGCCAAAGCGCCAGCTAAGGTCCAGGGTCCGCTGCGTGTCGGTGACACCGGTCACGTAGGCTTCGTCCGGGGGGTGCTGGTATTCTCCGGAGCACGTCGGGCCGAACACTCGGGATCACCAGCTTTCAGCACCAGGCCCAGCCGAGGCGCCTGGACAGCACTGCAATACGCTCCACCTCCCAGGCTCTCCTCTGTGCTCCGAACTTTGGGCCAACTTTCGGGGTACTTCCCCCGGGGTGATAGGAGTCAAAGTAGTATCAATAGGTGCACCAGGAACTCCGGCACAGCCCTCTCACCCGCAGAGCAGCCGCGGGGGGAGAGAAGCGCAGAAATCGGGGCTCGAGCTGAGCCGGGCCGGAGGAGCTACGGGAGGAAGCGTCCGCTCACCCCGCCATCTTGGCCACGCCCCCGGTCTCATATTCTTTTTCGCAATTTGTCCATGGCATGCATTTGTTGTGCCTCTTCCTGTATTTAGTCCTCCCAAAAACAGGGAACAATTACAGTGTCCCGCCGCTGATTTTATTTTAGGATCTGTTTAAGGAACTACTTTTTTCTTTATTAAAGAACACCTAACATGAACTCATGTGTTTTCCCTCACTCCAAAGTCCTATGTAAACATGCCTGTACATCTTGTTTTATCTACTGGACTTAATAACCGCTCATTGTTTACCATTGGTTTGTATTATTGTCACTCTCATTTACTTCCTTTTTATCTGATGGCTGATCTTTCTCTTCTTTTGTTTGTCCTATCCCTGTAGTTGTTCAAACCCTGTAGCCAGGGCCACTGGAATGATTCCAGGAGAGGGCGATATTGTGTAGCAGAGTTGAGTAAATTATGTGGCTTGAAAAGGCAAATTATGGGGCATACTTTGTAATAAGATTACTTATTTTGCCATTTTTAAATTTGGTAACGCTGTTGAATCATTGGTTGCACCTTATCAGTTCCAGTTTAATACCCAAATATAACAGTAAGCAAAAGAAAGGTGACCAGTCCAGATTTGCAAAGGCCTTCCATTGCAGCTACAGTTTTAGTAACTTTTGAACTGTTTGAGCTAGAAACTAATATTTTTTTATTAAAATCTGTAAATTATACGACAGATGATGGATTATGTGGCAAATATATAATCATGCTAAAATTGCCATTGCCGCACAATCGCATAATTCCAGTGGCACTGCCTATATTATAACCTGTTTAGTGTCCCTTAGCTTGCCTTCCTTGTATCACTCCACTGATCACTTTTAGGGAACTGTTTTTTTGTTTTTCTTTCAGCATTCCATGAGTGTGATTGTGTGTTATAGCTCTCTCCTTTATATGCTGCTTCCTTCCCTCAAACAGCTGTCTGCTTGAGCTTCTTATTACTCTCTCATCTGTGCCTCTTTTACGCTCCTCTAGCCACCCAGCTTTGTTTTTATTTCTCTCTTAACTGTTGCTTCTCCCCAACCATTCCTTCATTGCACTCCTACCCCTTGTGGGTATTTAAATTTTTTCCCCATTTTTGGGGGGCCTGGTAACTACCATTTGCTGTCAGGTGCGCTACTACCAAAAAGAGTCCTTTCAAGCACCTAGCTTTTTCGGGGGGAGAAACAGCACAGACTCCCTGTCCTGAGCGGAGCGTCAAATTAGCCTGCTCAGGCCAATAGCATGAGAGCATCATGGGGATTGCACAGGGAGTCTGTGGTGCTGTCCCAGTGTCTGCTCGGACCAGGAAGAACAACGAGGCACGACGCAGGAGGCAGCCGGCAGCTTGAGGTAAGTCTTCACTTAAAAAAAATATATAATTAAAATCACCCCCAGGCATGGTTCACCGCTTTTTGGCCTCCACTGATTCTGTCATGTTGCTCTCTCTCTATCGCCGTCCATCTTTGTTACCTTAATATGCTCCCTCCCTAACCCCCTCCATCCCTGTGGCTTTTAAACCCTCTCTCCGTTACCATAATATCCCATACCATACCATTCCATACCATTCCATGCAATACCATACCATACAATGGCAGGCCATACAATACAATGACAGGCCACACCGTACCATACTATACAATGACCGGCCACATCCTACTGTACCCTACCCAATTCAGAAAGTGATGGGGCCTAAAAAAGTATTTGATTTCGATTAAGCAAGACAGCGAATTTACTTTATGTGGGTTCGGGGGATCAGGGGGTTCTCTACCCCAAATTGTTTTAACACAATATCTCAATTGAGCATTTTTCATCACAATTCTCTCATATATTGACCTAAAAATGTAGATGATGGAGGAGCGAGTGCAGACTTGAGACAGATGTCTAGCTCAGAGTGAGGTCTTCTTTGACTCTCGAGCTCAAAACAAAATGAGCTTTCATATGACTAATGCCTGCCACTCTGGAACGCCAAGAATCCAAGACAAAGCATTAACCTAAGATGCAAAACAGGAGTATGAGATATCCATCTAGTGGCTTAATAGCACCATGTGAAACTAGAAAACCTGTGATCAATTCTGGCTTCCCCCCTTGAACAAATTGTGTGAGCCTAGGAAAATATTTAATTTCAGCAAGCCTTCTTTTCTTCCTCTACCACTTACAAGAGCACCTTCAAACAGTGCTTAATTTGAACCAGTGGTTTCCTCTGCTCTGCACCGGCACTAAATCATCAATACCAGCACTTTTCATGAGCACCAGTTAAGGACACATTAATTTACGGGGAGATTAAGTGATTTGCCCAGAATCACAGAATGTTGAGCCGATGCCAAGATTCGAACCTAGTTCCCCACGTCCGAAGTGGGCAGCTCCGGCCTTTACATAACATCCAGGCAGTGCTCACAGGAGAAATGGGCTGGTGCACGCTGCCTCCTGACGAGAGCCCCTGCACTTTTTTTTACAAATTAGCCACTGCCTTCAAAAACATGAATTCACAGTGTGCGGCACAAAAACCTTTCTTTTGTTTATTTTAATAGTCCATTCCTTTACCCCCATGCATAATAAGCATCAAGCCCACATACAGGGTACACATGATCCCTGACTTGTCTCTTAATTCATTAATAGCGTTATCATTAGGATGGGGTCAGGAATGTTTCTCAGTTCATGTTTAAAAACTCGAACTTTTAATAAATATTTTTATGAGCAGTGATAAAATATGATATGCTTTCATATTAATATCAGTGGATCAGATAATGCTCTCTCCAATTTAGGTAGACCCACCAGTTTTATCTGTAACCCATTCTGTGCCCAGCTAAAAATGTTTCTAGAGATGCCACTGGGGATCTGAAAATAAGCCAGGCCATACCATGCAATGACAGGTCATACGGTACCATCCAATGACAATCCATGTCATACCACACAATACAGTGACAGGCTACACCTTACCTTACTATACTGTAAAATGACCAGCCATACCATACTATACAATGACAGGCATATGATACCATACAATGTAAGGCCATACCATACCATACCATACTATACTATATATCAGGCCATATACCATGCTATACCTCACCATACCATAATACACAATGCCAGGCCATACCATACAATGACCGGCCATACCATACTATATAATGACAAGCCATGCCATAACATACTATACAATGATGAGGCATACCATACCATACAATAATAGGTCTTTCCATACTATACAATGACAGGCCATACCATACCATAACATACTATACAATGCACTGCAGCCACGCTGCTGTAATGCATGGCCAAAAACAGTGACGAAAACAATAGCTCTTATATACCTGCTGGTGTTGCTACTTTTTGCTTTGCTCTGTGGCATCCACTGTATTGAGCCGCATTGCCAAAGCCAATATGCCCAAATAGCTAGACCTACTGGCTTGGCCAATGCTTGTCTGATTTCTTGTTCCGCATTCTTGCAACCTACTAGGCAGGAGGCTACCGGTTTTCCAGCAGCTCTACTGCCTGCTGGTTTATGGTTGACTCCCTGATGCTTTGTATGAGTGTCTGGCACGCCTCAGCAATTTCTCATGTAAAGAAATGGGAAAGCAAGACCCACCCACCACAGCTAGGCATTACATGGCCTTAAGTAATTTTAGAAAATAGCTCTCCCGAGAGTGTACGAACTGATAATTAACTCATTGTCTGCATTCAATGTTGCAGAACATTAAAGCAAGGTATAGTGATATTGAAAGTAGACATGCATAGGCGACCGCAGGGCTTTAACTGCTAACCTTACTTTTTTTGCAAATCTTCACTCGAGCAAGATACTGCTTTTGATGGGATGACTGCTTTGTCTCACATCCTCGTTCACGAAGCATGTATACATTTTGTAGCAGGTGTGTGTGTAACTGCAGCATGATGTCTTCACCCTTCTGTACAAATAATGCAGTGATGAAGCGATTTAACATTGACTCGCCACCCCACCTTGAATTCCCCGTTAGCTGTACTTTTACATTGTCCACCTGTCCTCCTCATTTGGGTCTTTATGATGATGGATCACACAGTCATTTTCTTTGATCTGGGTCCAATGTTTATGTGAAGTAATAACATATGGCTTAAGTTCATATAATGGAATTTGTGTAATGACATGCTAATGATAACCGGTGGTTCTGTGACCTCTCAAATCCTATTCTTAACCATCGCAGAATGTTGGCAAGCATGGCTCCATCTCCATGTCCCAGCAGAGCGTATTTTTTTTCATCGACCCTGTTTGGTAGATCCTTGTTTTACTTGTTCTGAATTATTGTCATCATGTTTTCCTGTGACAACAGGACATCGCTTGTCATAGACACGCTTAATCAATCTCTGAATTCTTATTCAGTTGTTCTGTAGCCCTTTTCTTGACTTCTTGCCTTGATTTTCTCCCTGACCCCATGCAGCCTCCATTACTATCTTAGCTCGAGCATGTGTATTATCATCCTTGAGTCTGCCTTGCTTATGCTTTCCTTATGCCTAGATTCTGGTCTTTATTTTGTCTATCCTGTGTTGTATCCTGGTTATTCTTCCATCGCTGGTGTTCTCTACCATTCCACAATCGACGTACTGTTTGTTGCAGCCCTATATCCATTTACAGTGTGACCTATGGAATAAGTCTCTATTCTGATCAGGTAAGGGAAAGACTTCAGTTGTTGTCCAAACTATAACTTTGCTACATGAGTCTTGTTAAGAGCAGTCTGCAGGCATCAGTTTAAGGGCTTTCCTAATGTTTGCTTCTCTCCTGTCCTTCTCATTGAGCCTGCTTAGTTACAGCCAACAGGCTTGTGATCACTGTTTCTTATGAGCAGCCTAACATTTTATTTGTTCTGTCAAAGTGCTAAGTATTAGCTCCTAAATCCTATGGTGGTACCTTTGCTCTCTAACAGATTATCAGTAACCCATCAAATCGATTCCTGGTGCAACGTGTGGCATAGTTAGAACCAAGGCATTTTGGGTAAAAAGAAACAGCCTGTGTCTAGACACTTAGGGGCAGATGTATCAAAGCAATTTTTAGCCGCAAACGCTGCGATTCACAAAAAAGCAGCGTTTTCAACTAATAAATCGCTAAACTGTATGTATGAAGGAAATTGCATAGCGAAATTAAGGAATCGCAAAATTTGCGATTCCTTAATTTTGCGTAAGCATTTAATGAATCGCAAATTGCGATTCCTTAAATACTATGCATCAAGCATTCAATTATTGCGATTTCTTAAGGAGAAATCGCAATAATTGAATTACAACCAAATTCACGTTGGTGGTAATTTGCGATTTCTTTCACAAATACACTTTTTGGCACTTGTGAAGGTGCCATTTGGTGCACATACATGCCCTTAGGGCATGTCTGTGCGCCATATGCGCACACATGTAAACTTCAGGGGTGCATCAGGGTGTCCTTATGACACCCCTGCACCCTTGAAAGTATTCTCAATTTGCGATTCTCAAATTGCGAATCACAAATTGAGAATACCTTCACCTTCATTCCTATGGGCCTCCTGGCTCATAGAAATGAATGGGAAATTATTCCTTAATTGCGATTAGCAATTTGCTAATTGCAATTAAGGAATTTTAAGAAATCGCTAAAAAAATTGCGATTTTTTATATACATACCATTTTGCAATTCTCAAATAGCGATTCTCAAAAAATCGCTATTTGAGAATCGCAAATAGGTATTTTGATACATCTGCCCCATACTACCTTACTTTGTGAAGTGTTAAGAAAGGGCCCACATTTTACACAAAAAGCTTCTATCCCGAAACTGATTGTTGGGATAAACTTTGCTGTTACCACTGTAAAAAAGCGGCAGGAATGTCGGGCTTTGAAGTTTGCGATTTAATAATTGGAATGCTGCAAGTAGGGAGGGAATCTCTGGTTTCTATGAGTTAAGCTGTAATCGCTAGGACGCCAAGGTATGTATAGCATGTGCTTCTTGGGGCTGGTTGTCCACCCAACAGCCAACTCCGTTTCTTTTTAACTTTCCTGCCCAACACCAAAAGCTAGGTTTTTGTAAGGTTAATGGTAATTTCATTCTCAGTGCAGTAGGTATGCAGATTGTTTAGCAGCCTCTGTAGACCACTCCTAGTCAGATTCATAAGGACTACATTTTTGGCATATTGTTGTGAAGATATTTGAGGGCGCCCTAGACTTGGGGGATGGGAATTGGCTGCATCTAGGTGTGAGCTAAGGTCGGGCAAAAAAGATTAAAAAGTATTGGCACAAGTACACAGCGTTGCTTTAGGCCTCTTTTTATTGCCATTTTATTCGATAGGCCTTTGTGGAAGCCAATTCTGACCTGAGCCCAGTTATTCGAATATAATAGCTGGATGGTGTGAAATAGGTTTGTTGGAATATTCCACCCAGTCAGTTCTCTCCATAGTAGATTAAGCTTAATATGGTCGAAGTCTTTTGAGAAATCTACAAAACGGGCATATAATAGCTGTTGTTTAGAGAAGCGTTTCTCAATAATCATGGTGAGAGCAACCAGATTATCTGCTGTGCTAGGTTTTGCTGTAAATCCTGTTTGGTTAAATTGAATTAAGTTTTCTCTTTCAGCCCAGTCCTACAAGTCAGATAGAACCAGACCAGCAAACATTTTGGTCTCTGTATCACCAGAAACGGGTTCTCGATATCTGAGGCAAACCAGCGTGAAATTGTGGGTTTTGTGAAAACCTGGAAAAGAAACTAGATATGCTTGCTGACAGGACAGAGATCCTGGAAGATACAGTAGAAGAGCTAAAAAAGGGCCTCATTAATAATAGAATGGAACTCCAGGCATTGCGTAAAGAGGAACAGGGACTTCTGGAAAAAGTTGAGCAGCTGGAAAATAATTCTAGAAAAAATAATTTGAGGATATTAAACGTTCTGGAAGGAAAAGAGAGAGAGAGGACCTAAAATCATTTGTGGTAGTTCTCATAAACCGGTCAACAAAGGGAGAGAAAGGGTTCAAGGGCACTCTTAGTCCCCAGTCAATAGGTAAATAAACAAGAGAAGAGTGTCCGTCTGCGTGGCGTTAAAAAGGTGAGTATAGCACGTGAAGTATGAGGCCAGATAGACTTGGTCAAAAGACTGGACCAACTTTCAAGAAAAAATACTAGATTTTTTTCAGGAAACCCTCACTCACCCTAGTGGTGACATGCTTCATTATCGGGTCCACTAGGGAGATCGAGTACCTCCCCAGTGTGCTGCGACGCCAGGAGACTGCGGAGCAGGTTTTGTGAGAGTGAAGGGTGAAAAAAGTGTGATTAAAAATGTCTAAGGTTGTACCAAAAAATCATTTATTCGCTGGTCAACCCGACATATTAAAATTGAATTAACTATGTGCAAGGAAACTAACCAAAAGAAATACAGGTGTTTCCCTGTTGGGGGAAGGTCAACATGTTTCTGCCCTTTAAGTGTATGAATTTACAGGGCTTTCATCAGGACCAATATGCGAGTGTCGCCTCAACAGGTGTGGGCGCGCTAAGGCCCACCCTGCCAAAGGCTGTGAAAGTTAAAAATATCACTATGTGTAAAATGGTGCGTAAAAGTACAAACCAAAAGGCTAGGGGATTTACCTCTGTTGCGAGGAGCCCAGAAGTTTGTACTTAAAGTGAACCACGTCCCATAGATTCAGGGGGGGGGGTGGGAGCGACAATGGCACACCGCCCGCAACGCTCAGCACCCACTCGGCACCTAGCTGTCCCCCGCTGGATCTCGTGATCAGGGTGGGCCTTAGCGCGCCAACCCCGGCCCAATAATTATGGGAGGCGATTTTAATGTTGTCTTAGATTTAAAATTGGATAAATCAAGCAAAACCAGAACTATACCGACCCCCAATTCACATGCACTATTAAAAAATATGATGACCCAGCATACACTGTGTGATCTTTGGAGAGAAAGAGTGGGAACCTTACAGGTAATATCTTTTCATAACAAAAAATATGGTAGTAGGTCTAGAATTTACTATTTCCTTGTTGATTGGAGCCTTAGAGAGGGCATTTTAGACATCGAATATAAGGAGGCCCACTTATCAGATCTTACAACAGTACTCTTCTTAACACTAAAAACAGTATCAAATGTGAAGAGATTTGCAACAAGTTCCGAAATGCACCACTTTGACAGTCAAAATTACACCATATGTCGGTGAAAAAGTCTATATTTGAAAGAAGATAATCCAAATAAAGGAGCGCTGAGTCCAAAATTTGCAAGCAAGTGTTCAGGATTCTTTTAATTTTCAGATCGAAATGCCAGCCAACGCGTTTCGTTCCTTCAAAGGGAACTTCTTCAGGGCAGTAATGATAGATGACAAGTATAGGGATTTCATGAGCCGAGATCAAAGATTGACCATAGTTATATATATCCTATGTCTGAATGTCGACGAGTAGGTAGGGTCACCAGATATCAATTTCAGAAAGGTAGTTGCCTTATAACTTCCAAAGGGAATACACCTTATGAAAGCCTTCCTGCAGATATTTCAAATATCTCTATTGTTTCTTATTTTTCATTTCTTCCTCATTAGTATCAATGAGCTGTTAAGTTTCTTGCTGAATTATACCTTTAAATATTTTGAAAGTTCGTATTGTTCACTGTCACTTGTTCCAATTTGGAAATCCCTAATTGACTCTGGCGATGTGGTCACATTCAGGTAGTTACCTGTGGGGGTCCCAATCGCTATCCCCAGTCGGCGTTTCACAGTGCTCGCGCCTGGTCTGCTCCGGCCAAAGTGGAAAAAACTTGGGCCGGAGCAGACCAGGCGCGAGCACTGTGAAACGCCGACTGGGGATAGCGATTGGGACCCCCACAGGTAACTACCTGAATGTGACCACATCGCCAGAGTCAATTAGGGATTTCCAAATTGGAACAAGTGACAGTGAACAATACGAACTTTCAAAATATTTAAAGGTATAATTCAGCAAGAAACTTAACAGCTCATTGATACTAATGAGGAAGAAATGAAAAATAAGAAACAATAGAGATATTTGAAATATCTGCAGGAAGGCTTTCATAAGGTGTATTCCCTTTGGAAGTTATAAGGCAACTACCTTTCTGAAATTGATATCTGGTGACCCTACCTACTCGTCGACATTCAGACATAGGATATATATAACTATGGTCAATCTTTGATCTCGGCTCATGAAATCCCTATACTTGTCATCTATCATTACTGCCCTGAAGAAGTTCCCTTTGAAGGAACGAAACGCGTTGGCTGGCATTTCGATCTGAAAATTAAAAGAATCCTGAACACTTGCTTGCAAATTTTGGACTCAGCGCTCCTTTATTTGGATTATCTTCTTTCAAATATAGACTTTTTCACCGACATATGGTGTAATTTTGACTGTCAAAGTGGTGCATTTCGGAACTTGTTGCAAATCTCGTGTTTACCCAAAGCTGTTGGGTTATACTCTCTGGACAGGGAGTATTCTGAATATTGCACACAATTTTGAAAAACAATTTATATGCAAATATTGGAAACAGTTGGATTGGTGCTTGTAGGGTGTTTTAAGTGGTCCACTGTCCACATTGTGTTTTTGTCAAATGTGAAGAGACTAGGTGGACGCTGGATCAGACTATATTGGCAGATAGCAAAGCAATGGAAACTCAAAGCAGAGGTTAGAGAGTTTATTGAGATTAATACAGGCTCAGCACCAAACGGAATAGTGTGGGATAGCTTAAGGGCCTTTATAAGCTGCAAAATCACCAGTATAACATGTCACAGAAATAAGACATATAGAAGGGAAATTTCACATCTAGATGAGGAAATGAAGAAAATAGAACTTGAAATAAAAAGATTGGACTCAGAGGAGAATAAAGAAGAACTTGAAAAGCAGCAGCTACTTATGAAGAATCAACTATCTGAGATCCTCCAAATAAGAATAAGAAATTGGGGGGAGACCAGTAAGCTAGCACATTTTGAGTATGGAGAGGGAGCCGGTAAACTTCTTGCTTGGAAAGTTAAGACAGAAGGGAACAAGAACAGGATTAAGGGGGTCAAAGAAGAACGGTCTGGAGTCACACTGAGTAGGGAGACCGAGATCAGAGAGGCCTTTAAGGACTTCTTTAGTGACATATATACAGAAGAGAAAGAAGATACAGTAGGTACTGAGTTAGTGGACTGGCTCGACAAATCCATTAGACCTATAGATATTAGTCAACAAAAAACTCTAAATGAAGAGATCACTAACGGGGAAGTAATTAAGGTGATTCAAACTAGTAAAGGGGGTAGAGCGGCAGGGCCAGACGGCATCCCAACAGAGATGTATAAGATCTTAGTAGAGGAGATATCCTCACTCTTTACATTAGTGACAACTGAGATATTAGGTCAGGGAATACAATTACCAAAATCGTGGAATGAGACTACGATTACCCTTATTTTGAAACCGGTTAAAGAGCCAGTATCCTGTGAGTCTTATAGACCAATATCACTTTTAAACTCAGATTATAAACTTTTTACAAAAATGGTATCTGGCAGATTAGCTAAAATCGCTGGGGATATAATACATGAAGATCAGAGAGGTTTTGTAAAAGGGATATACCTACATGAGCTATCCCATGAGCTTATAGGGGCTATCGATTTCACAACTTACTCCAGTATACCGTTAGCTATAACAACATTGGATGCCTTTAAGGCATTTGACAAGGTAAAATGGGCTTACCTGTTCTCTGTATTTAAGAGATATAATTTGGGAGATAATTTCTGTCAAGCCATAAAGCTAATATACAAAGATCTAGTCACAAGAGTATTGGTAAATGGGCGACTATCTTTGTCTTTCAAGATCCTTAGAGGCATAAGACAGGGTTGCCTCCTCTCCCCTCTTTTATTTAATTTGTATATATGGAGCTCCTGGCCTTTAGAATTAGACACTCAACTGACATTCCACCCTTTTGTCAGGGTAATTGGGTTAAAAAAGTTTCATTATATGCAGACGACCTCATGGTATATTTTTCCAATCTAAATGCTGCTCTACCTATAATTTTACGAATAGCAACAGAATTTGGAAGAGTATCGGGTATTCAGTAAATGAACTCAAGACTGAAGCAATGATATGGAACCAAAGAAGTTGTAATCCATTAATTAAAAAGGAGATGCGATATCTTGGTCCAAGAATAGTCCAAGACATTACCAAATTGCTGAAACGAACCTAAGAAGAGTGTTTAAAGAGATAGCTCAATTAATGAAAAACTGGATTCAACTCCCCTTAACTATTCTAGGGAGAATCAGCTTGGTCAAAATGAGTATTTTGCCAAAAATCACTTTCATATTTAACTCACTACCATTACATTTCAATTAAGTCACTATACACATTATTCAGCAAGCAATTAATTCGTTTTTTAGGGCTAATAAAGGGATTAGGATCTCTTGGAAGAAGCTACGAAGAAGAAGGGAGAAGGGAGGTCTATCTTTGCCAGACATTCAACTACATGCGTGGGCCTTCCAATTAAAAAATTCCAGAATGCTCATAAAGATTCTTGATGGATCCATAATAGGTTTAATGTTCTCAGCCATGCTAAAAGAGCAAAAAATAATGTCTGATGGCTTCCTATTTAAATTTGGTGATCCCAAATTTAAAAAAAAAGTTAGATTGAAGGTGCTACTTGATGGCATCAACGTGGTACCACATACGACGCATTTT
Organism: Lissotriton vulgaris; assembly: GCF_964263255.1. Taxonomy (NCBI): domain Eukaryota; kingdom Metazoa; phylum Chordata; class Amphibia; order Caudata; family Salamandridae; genus Lissotriton; species Lissotriton vulgaris. The sequence goes on from NC_141694.1 coordinate 1,483,006,949, forward strand.
GAAAATAGACTACTACTCCCACTCTGCCCCGATTTGGGACTCTCCAGGGACCAGAGTGTCTTAAGGACAAGTTGGCGTTACCAATCAGAGACGCAAAATTAAAGGTCTGGGGGGATCTGTCTAGAGATTGATGATGATGGGTACCCTCTCAAAGTTTAAATACCTACAACTAAAAAGTTGGGCACAAAGTAGGGAACCGACATTGGGTACTGGTAATATTCTGGAAGACCAATTGGTAACTAAGCCACCGGGAAGTAAAGAAGTAGCACTTTGGTCTTGGCACCTTCAAGACATCATGGATGGTGAATTCACTCTGGCGTAGGAGCTGTGGGGGAATCACTTGCCTTGTGACCAGTTGCAGAATATTTGGCAAGTATCTATCTGCACTCTTTACATCACAGTCAAACCAGCTTTTTTAAGAAGAAACCACCTGTCTTCACTCCATAGGGTATATATATCACCTGAGAAACTATCTAAGATGGGGAAAGGAAGCAGAACCAGCTGGGCTAAATGTTAGTAGGAAAAGGCAACAGACGTCCATATGTTCTTCCAATGTCCAGTAATCAGCGAGTTCGGGAGTAAAGTAGAAACAACTATGACAGGTATTTTGGGTCAGCTAATAAAGGTAAGTCTCTCTCTGGTTATCTTTGAGGTGGATGCTGAATTTGTAGGTAGCATCAGAGATTTGTTGTTTTATGCAGTACTGTTAAAACCTAGACTGCAGTGTCAACATTATCGGCGCCATCTTGCCCCCTTTTCGAGCCCATTCGTGCGCGTAAGCGGCACCCATTTTAAATACCATGGCCTCTCTGCCCATCGCCGACAGCCAGTGCGTCTTTCTCTCTCACTCCTGACCTCGCAGGCATCCCCCGCGCGCTGACAGCCCCCGCTCTCACATGCCTTGGGCCATAAACCCCTCTTCAGCACAACTCTGCCTCGGAACCCCATCCTGTTCCCAGCGCGACACCTCCCTTCATTCCTTTCATGATCCCGGGTCCTTTGATAAAAACCCCTTTCCTCTGTGCCCGTTTGTCTTACTCGTTCCCAGGCCGCCACCTGGCCCTGCGGATACTGTTTATTGCCCCCATACAGTAGGAAGCTTCTCCCATCAAAGGATCCACGAGTTGATCAAAAGCCCCCACCCCATGAGATCCGATCAACCACATACATTCAGTGAATCGGCGGAATGTCCAGCTGTGCGACAATCATCACCTGTTGTGACCGGGGTGGGGACTTCAACTGTAAATGTGTGTGGGAACGGACCTGAAGCGGGGATTCCGAGGATGTCCTTTCATACTTCAAAGCATTGCAAGAATGTGCGACATGCAATAAAGATCATAAACCTGTGTATAAGAGGCCAGGCCTCAGAGATGCGGTTAGAGCACCTCGAGAAGATACCCTGTTGTCTGATTTGATGTGTTCTGCTCCGTCGGAATAAAACTTCTGTTTCCTGCCTTCCAGTCTCCAGCGCCTGCCTCTTTGTTTGGTAACTTGAGTGGGTATAGAGGCGGTTAACGCCGGGCAACTCTGAAAAAGGTCATCGGCCCTACCTTTTTCCACAATTGGCGTCCCAAACGTGGGGCCCATCAGTGATTTGTGGATCCAGTGGGAGAGGTCCTGACGACAGAGTGAACGACTGCAACGATCGGGAGAGCTCCTGTCCGATAGACCCTCGTCTGACAGCCGATCATCCGAACTTCACTGGTTCCGAACAGACCTCTCTTGAGTGATCTACGGTCCTGACTGGGAACCATCAGGAGTGCCGCGAGGATCACGAAGAACAGAGGACGATCGGGCGCTGGATTCGGAAGACAAGAAACTGTCCATGCGGTCCGGGTAAGGTCGTGTAAACACGACAAATTGCGAAATGATTGTTTGATTTGGATAATACTAGTATTACTCTTTTGTTGATTTGTTTGGAGATTCACTGTCTGCAAAAGGAGAAACAACAGGTTCTCTCTTTGCAGGTAGTGAAAGGGTAGGTAACGCAGACTTTTGTCCCCGTTGTAACCCGTCGTGCCTACTTATTCTCCCCATTGATTGTTTGATTGACCGAACATTGACTGTTCGATATTGGTTCTTTTGAGGTATTCACCGCCTGCAAACAACGAAGAATAGAAATATTCTGTCTAGTCTTTGCACGCAGTGATAAGATAGTTAGTGCAGACTTTTGTCCCCGTTGTAATCCGTCATGCCTATCTTCTCCCCACTGATTGGTAGCCTGTTTAGCCCGGACCGCTTATTAGAGATGAACCATCCGGCTCCACTGGAAGGCACCCCTAAGAAGGACATGTTCATGAAGCATGGATTGATCGCTATAGCTTATAGCAAGCTGTGGCATAAATATACGAAAAAGGATCGAGAAAGTCAGTGGCCATTGATAGGATCCTTCGACAAGGATAAAATAAGCGTGCTAGAAACAGCCCTTGGGAAACACAAGACAACGCCCACTATGCTCGATAGTCTCGGCATGTGGCGCAAAGAAACCGAACAGCGTAAAAAGAAAAATGAGAGTAGGTTGGGAAAAGAGCTGCGAGAGGCAGCCCACCTAGCTGCTAAGAAATTAGAAGAAGAGATTAAGGAAAGAGAAGAAGCCAAACAGAAACTAGAGGTAGAAACATCAAGCCAGTGTCCGGTTAGAACGCCCTCTACGCTCTATCCTGAATTACCCTCGAAACAGCGAGCCAACGATGATCTTTTGTTAGGTCCTCCGATCATCTACATGCCCCCTCCATATGCCCCTTCCCAACCCTTAGCACAGCACCCGCTACCCCCAAGCACAGACGAGAGTAGTACCAGAGCTTCAGCCCCCATGGCCTCTGTGCCGGCCGAACCCCTTGTATTAGATACAGCACAAGCGACAGTGTTAGATGACCCTGAGACCCGAAAGGCTGATTCCGCAAGAACAAACAGATTAAGCAAGGATGAGCGAGCAGGGATTGACAAGATAGTGAGGACATTGGTGGAAAGAAAGGAAAGTGAAGAGCACATCACGGATATGTTCAACTCATATGCAGGGAGCCACAGACGACATTTTGCCGTACGACTGTGTTATCATGTCTTGAATGCGTATGAGGACCGATATCGAGACAAAGGTCCCGAGAGCCTAACGACTCTGTATAGGAAGGTCGATATCGGGGATGAGGGCGAGTGTGATGTGACGCACCTCCTTACGAGTACGCTTGAGGTTTTCTGCCACCTCACTGAACAGGAATCGGAAGCTAAACCTACGACACCCGTAGCAACCGAACCACAAACTGAGCGAGCTAGCGCCATGATGCCAATAGGAGAGGCTTCCCCCTACTGGGTTCCTCCACGAGGTCTAGGAACTCACGATGACGTCAACCACCAAGATGCAAGAGGGAGGGTAGTGTACAACTGGGTCTACCAGCCATGGGATCGGCAAGATATTCTGACGTTCCGGAAATCTCTGCCTGATTTACGTAAAAACCCCACTGCCTTCTATACTGAATTAGGTACAGCCCTAGGTTCAACGATTATGACCCTGGCTGACATCGACTTGTTTTTCGGGTTATGTCTACCAGCTGCTGTGTGGAAGCAAATCCGGAAAGTCGACCACCTTGAGCTGTTTGGACATACCTGGTCACAACTCGATGGCATAGATAGACAACGAGAACCTGGACAGAAGCCTTTGAAACCCATTTTAGACCTCCCAGATAAAATTGTACAGAAATTGAAAACCCTGATTCCAGAAAAGAAAGTGGACTGGCCGATAGTAATGGCTTGTCCTCAGAAACCCCAGGAAGATGTATCGGACTACTTCTCCCGGTTTGAAACGGTGTTCTCCGATTACAGCGGCCAGGACATGACCACTGCAACCGGACACCATCTGTTTGTCCAGAATTATGTTAAGGGTTTGTCACCGGAGGTCTCCCAGAAACTGCAGGCCAGCGAGAGTAGTTGGGCGGCCTCCAAGTCTGCGGCTATCCTTCAGATGGCCCAATATTACGAACACCAGAAAAATGAAAACGACAGAGCAACAGAGAAAAAGAAGAAAGACTTAAAAGAGAGGGTGATGATTGCACAATTGCAAGGGGTGACTATAGGACGAGAGCAATACAAAGGAAACTACCAGACAAATACCCATAGGAACGCACCTCCTAAAGACCGCACCTCGACACCCCGCATTGGACGTACAGACATTAGCGAGGACCAGTGTGCCTTCTGTAAAGGATTCGGCCTTTGGAAATCCCAGTGCCCGGTCCTATTGGAGATGATCAGAAATAGGGACCCCAAGGACGTAGCGGGTGGACCGAGAAATAGAGGACAGCAACGAGGGCCCGCAAATGACACGACTAACGATAAATCAAACAGACCAAATACATTTGACCGACCCAGACAGAATCAGTACCAACAGTCTGACTGCGACGATACCCACAACTTCGCATAGGACTGCCAAGGGCAAGGGAGGGATCCAGTCGAGCTCTATTTTGACCAGAAAGGTCCTTATGTCACTGCTAAGGTCCTAGGTACAAAGTCTCCATTTCTGGTAGACACTGGCGCAACACGTAGTGCGTTATCTAAACGACTGATTCCAAGGGCACCCTTGTCTGGCTCACTTGTGACATCGATAGGTTTCGATGGAACGCCCTCCACTAACCCTTTGTCCACTCCGATCCCCTTCGACTTAAAAAACAATACCACTGACACAACTTTTTTGCTTTCCGCCAATACTCCTGACGCCATTATGGGACTTGACTTACTGAAGCACTTCCGAGCGACTATTAGATGTTCCCAAGACGGAGTTCGAGTTTTCCTGTACGACAACCCCATTCTGCTTAGACATTGCCCTTCCCGACGCATGTTTTCTATCAATGACGCTGACACGACCCTGCTTGACACTCTGCCTCCGTATCTGTGGGCCAAGACAGATTCGGACGTAGGACGCATGATGATTGACCCAGTACACATCACTGTTCGACCGGACGCAATACTCCCAAAACTTCCACAATATCGGATATCGCCCGAGGGCGAGAAGGCATTGGTAAAGATTATTCAGTCACTGATAGACGCAGGAGTGGTAGAGGAAGTGGTTAGCAACGTTTGCAACAGCCCTATCTTGCCCATCATCAAGAAACAAGGAGAGGGGGATGAGAAAGCATACCGCTTCATCATTGACCTTCGAGAGATCAATAAAGTGGTTGTACCCCAGTACCCCGTGGTCTCAGACATCACCACTATCCTGACTTTGATTCCTTCTACTGCCACCACCTTCACTGTCATTGACCTCAAAAACGCATTTTTCTCTATCCCCATCCACCCAGACAGCCGATGTCTCTTCGGCTTCACCCTAAAAGCCCGCTCATATAGATTCTGTCGAGCACCCCAGGGCTACACAGAAAGCCCCAGGATCTACAGTCAGGCCCTCAAGAGACAACTGGATGAGGTCCAGTTACCCGATGGAGTGGTGTTGATACAATACGTCGATGACATCCTTTTGGCGGCCGACACCACTCCACTAGCAGTCACAGCCACCATTCAACTCCTGCACTTCCTTGCGGAAAATGGCCACAAGGTCTCCAAAAAGAAGTTGCAATTCTGCCAACCCCAGGCCACTTACTTAGGCTACCTTCTGTCCAAAGACAGAAGGAAACGTACCCCCGAATGGATCCAAACCATTCTTGAAACCCCTGACCCTAAGACTCAGAAACAGGTTCGCTCCCTACTAGGCCTCACCTCCTTCTGTCGGCAGTGGTTGCCAAACTTCAGCCTCATTGTGAAACCGCTGCTATCTCTGCTAGCTAAAGATGTCCCCTTCCCCCTCCCTTGGACCCCTGAATGCCAATCCTCCTTCATAGAGCTGCGAGATGCCCTTTGTTCAGCCCCTGTCCTAGGTACCCCTGATTACACGAAGCCCTTCTCCCTCTACACTCACGAAAGGGAGGGGTGTGCTTTATCTGTCTTGACCCAGCCCATTGGCCCAAAGCAACGACCATGCGCCTACTTCTCTGCCACTCTTGACCCCGTAGCCAGAGCCTTACCTGCCTGCCTTCGAGCTGTAGCTGCCGCTGCTATCTCTATCCGACAGAGTGAGGGGATCGTGCTCTCAAATTCCCTCACGGTATTAGTACCCCATGCAGTTGACACCCTCCTAAACCAAACCAAGACGCAACACCTGACGAGCGCCCTACCTTTTTCCACAGTACTACTGGCCAGAAGGGAAGTTTGCCATAAATGGGTGAGCAATATAACTCTACAGCACTCAGAATGACTGGAATCCCTTATATATATGTCTAGAATGGATCTTTCAGGGAAAAAGTCTAAAATGAAAGCTTTCTGGAAACCATTAAATGCTTGGTTAGAGAGCATAGAAGGTGTATGAATTAATTGTTGAGGTTAAATTGCTGAAATAAGTATAAATTCACTTCCAATGATTACACTGGCTAACACTCCTGGACTGCTTCAGGGCCTTAACGAATTTTGGAAAATTAAGCAGTATTGGTGTTATACCGCATGAGATACACAGCCGTTGAAAGGTTGGTGCCTCTTGACGTACGCCCGGTAGCAGTTGGTACCCCTTACAATAATAAGGGCAGAAAAAATGGCCATCTTTCTCTTTTTCTGAGGTGAATGAGGACATAAAATAAATAAAAAATAGCTATCGGGGGAGGTATAGGCACCTTTCTTATAAATTGGTTGAATAATAAAGCCTCACCATGATACTGGAATAACCCCCCAGTAATAGACAGAAATTGAACAACGTGTGGAAGTGGGCACTTCAAAAAGCATAGTCTATGGTCGCAGGCAGCTCATTCGGGCCGGGAGCCCGTTACTTTTGCTTTTCTTGACAATTTCTTCTATTTCTCTTTGAGTGAAGGTTAAAGGCGTACTGAACCGGCTATCTGGTGTAAAAGAAGATTACTGATCCTTGCTCTCATATAAGGAACATATATGTATTAGCCATGCTACTTGCATGACATTATTTCCTGCTGAGCCCGATATCTCTTTATCAAGAGTATTTATTAGGGACCAGAGTGGTTTTGTGTTTTTCTTTTTGCAAGCTTGCACAATGTCGATCCAGCCCTGGTCAACCTGGGCCCTTTTTACCTCCCAAACGGATTTTCTTATAAGCCTGTTTCAGCTCCCGAAATTTGGCAGATTGTGCCACATGATCCAAATGAAATTTTTGCCTTTTATTTTGCGTACATCATACATCTTGGGACAATCATTACACGCTATTCCAATTATTCATTTTTACACGAAGATTAACCACTTAATTAATTGACAGACAACTTATATTAAAGTTTTTTCCAAGTAACACGTACATTAATAAGCCACCTTTTGAGAGACTATTTTTCATAGCTTTTTTGCTGGGGTAAATGATTCCATATAGTCCCCCAGTGGAAATAGTTCGTTCCAGGTCAATCGCATACATGGAATGTCGAAACTTCTCAGATAGTTTTCTAACTCAGGATTTGCTATATTCCATGATATTACAGATGTGGATAAAGGTTCTTTATCAGGGTAATTTTCATCACACACATTTGTAGCATGAGGTTTTCAGTCTGAGAGAAGTTGCTGTACTTGGGGCTTTATTTCGAGGTTTATAATGTGTGGGCTTTTCAGGGAATGTCAAATGGTTTTTATTTTGATCAGGTGTAGGAGCTAACCAGTTCCAATTGCTGATTACCCATGTGATTCTGACAAATATTGGTAAGAAAAGTTGCTTGCTTTATGTTCTAATTGCTCTATAGGACTGGGTATTTTTTGCTGACACTTGATGATCAATAGTAGGCTGGCACTTAAGCATAGTTTGAGAAGAAGTCGGCTTAGTTGTAGTGATGAGTGCACGCCTAGATTTGCCTCATTTGTATCACGGGAGGGTATTATATCTGCCAGATATTTCCCTTGTTGAAGTGGAATGTGCAATTGTTCAGAGTCCACTTGTTCCTTATCAGCTGAGATAGTTATGTTCTCTTGGAGCTCTATGTCGGCCGGGGCTATTCGTGTATGTTTGAATAAAGGAAAAAATTGGGAAGTTGTTTCTCTTAATTTCACGGCCTTCTAATTTTTCTCTCTTTTTTAAATTTCGTGTCTTATTGTCTTCCGTTTGCTTCTTGAGGCCACATTAGCTTACAACGAAGAATTTGATGATAACGTTTTGTTTAACAGACTTGGGGGGGGATTTATAAAACATTATGCAGCGCAGCCCCCCCCGCAAGTCTGCGCTGCGTTGTGCGTCAGGGAGGGAGCAGGAGAGCCCCATATCTTCAGAGATATGGCTCTCTCCTTCCCTTTCCCCTGCGCTGGCGCTGATTACAGCTGCTGTGCGTAAGCACACACCTTAGTCCAGGGGTCTTCAAATTGTGGGGCACGACCCCCAGGGGGGCCGTGGAGCGATGCAAAGGGGGTCGCGCCTTCACAGTGTCACTTCTACCCTGGCCTCCAGGGCTTCAGCCCCCCTCCTCCCCATCCTGTGTCTCAGCCCGGGCTGCTGCAGTGCAGCTCGCGCTCCTGGGGCCTCGGCTGGGCAGTGCCTGGAGTCTTATCTCCGGCCCAGTTTTTCACAGGTCTTTTAAGACCATTAGCATATTTGCATGCCTTTGTTAACTGATTAACAAAGCTTAGTTTTTTAATGGTTCCAGTACCCCCTGGGCCCCCACTCTGCCTATTCCTTACATTTGTATTTTTACACTTACTGCTGTAGTGGGAGAATGCATTTAATGAAAAGAAATATAAAGTTGGGTTGTCAAAAGAAACATGCCTGCTATGTGTTTAAAGATCCCGCAGAGACCTGCTCTTGACACTAAATTGAGTTATAAATAAAAAAGTATGTATTAATTAGTTATGTGACTTTTCTGTCTTTATTCTCTTTAATTATTAGTCATGGATCATTGAGGCATCCCTAGAACAAAAGTAAAAGTGCTTTCTATTTATATTTGCTGTTCTAAGTATTCACAGATAAGTGCAAAAAATACAGCTGTTATTTTTGGGCCATCAAAATAATGAGCTGGTAACCCTAATCATTAGACTGGAAGTTTGTTGCAGGATCAGCACATTATTTATTTCCTCCACCCTCGAACCCTGATTAATGCCATTATAGCAATAGTTTAACTTATATCTGAAACCCTACGCTTCAAGTTTCTGGGAATGCACCCTGCTTTCAGACTACTCACTTCTCATTCTCGCTTTCACTTTCATGCTCACCCTGCACTCCCAGCGATCACAATGCACTCACACTATCACCATGCACTCATAGCGATCACCATGCACTCACACTGATCACAATACACTCACACTGATCACCATGCACTCACACTGATCACCATGCACTCACACTGATCACCATGCACTCATAGCAATCACAATGCACTCTCACTGATCACAATGCACTCACACTGATCACAATGCACTCACACTGATCACAATGCACTCACAGCAATCACAATGCACTCACAGCAATCACAATGCACTCACAGCAATCACAATGCACTCACACTGATCACCATGCACTCACACCAATCACCATTAACTCACACCGTTCCCCTGCTCACCCTGCACTCACAGTGATCACAATGCACTCACACTGATCACAGTGCACTCACATTGATCGCCATGCACTCACAACATTCACTCACTCACCCTGCACTCACACTGATCACCATGCACTCACAACATTCACCCGCTCACCCTGCTCTCACAGTGATCACTCTGCACTAAACATTTGCTTGCATTGTTCACTCGGTACCTCACCCTGCAGTCACACGAGCACACTTCTCACCCTGCACTGTGACACTTCACTCACCTGTCCCCACTTACTGCTCAATCTGTAGCTCACTCAAACAAGGCCATCACTAACCATGCACTAATTCGTCCCACTCTGCACTTACAGCCGAACCCAAATTCATATGATCACCTCACTCACCCTGCAGTCACTCCTTTTACCCTACTCTCACACTGTTGCATTGCTCACCGTGCAGTCACATGGGCACTTTTGTCACCCACACAGTGCAGAAGGTTAAAGTGCCTGGTACAAAGAAGATGTACCATGCACAACACAGAACTGAGTGTGAGTAAATTATGAGTAGCGCTATAAAAAAATAAAATGTTTGTCAGACAGGTGCTATAGAGAGATGAGGTGAATTGTTGGTGAGTGGTAGTGAGGGAATTAATGGAGAAGGTGGAAAGACTGTTGCACTGTGTGCGACCAGTGCTTGGACAAGCCCTGGCTCGGAGTGTTAACCCCCCCCCCACCCCGAAGTTCGGGTCTAGTGGATCCCCTGCTTCTGCCTATTATTTACATTTGTAGTGCGCTACTGTTACCAAAAGGTGTCCTGGGGCTAATAACCATCTGCCTGCAATGTGAGAGAGGGACCCGGGGTTGGGAGAGAAGAAAGGGGGTGAGAGGAAAGGGGCATAGGTAAACTGCTTAATTCTGCACAAGACCGCCACGGTTTGAATGCACCCTTGCTGCTCCCGGCCATGGCCAGTTGAGCTTCGAATGTGGCAGCGTGTATTCCTGCGGATTGGGAGGCCCTTCACAGAGGTTGACTAAACATCTTTCTGATGTTAATTGCTGTATTTTGGTTATAAACTGGTACTGATGGGGTGAAATCTTTCGTCAGTATTACTGTGTTTAAAAAAATTCTAAATAATAAAGCAATACTACCCCAAAATATGCAGCATCACAGAACATTATTTACATTTTCTACTCACACAATTTAGTCAAGCCTGTCGCATAATTTGGTCCTCACCTTCCTCATAACCTAGAGGTTTAGAAATTTTTGTCAGGAAGGGGTCCTTACGCTTGAAAATGTTGACAGGGGGGTCTCGGCATCCAAAAGTTTGAAGACCTCTGCCTTAGTCCCATAGCGCTAGGCTGTGTGCATTAGTCTAGCATAAGTTTTGTACAGGAAGGCTACCCTTGTGTTTCAAATGTATTTGATTGGAATTCAAGGGCTTTCGATGTGGCATTGAATGTCTGAAACAAACAAATCCAGATGTCATGGTCCAGACCTCTATTATATTCACATGGAGGTTGCGATCCTTCGGCAGGGTTGCATGAAGTATATTGGTTCCAGCACTCAGTCTCACTATCATTTTTTGAATGTTCAAGTATGTAGCCACTTCGAGGGGGCTCTATTGCTTCATTGAGCCAGGTATTTAAGCCATTTAAAGCATTTTGGGGCAGCTGGGATATTCCAAAGCAGACTAAAGAGTGGCTGCTAGCAGTGTTAGTTGTAAGGAGTGCAGAAGAGGTAGTGCTTTTTACTGGAGAGCGAAAGAGACTCTGTCATGCATCCATTATCTGCTCCGCATCCATAATCGCCTCTCGTTTTCTTAGCATACCAAGCTCTAGTTTGTATAGTTTGTGATTTTTGCAAGGGTTTGGGACCGGTTTCTTCAATATTACCTTTATTAGTCGTTTCGACCCCAGGACTCATTGGTCACCTAAGACAAAACTGGTCCTCACAAGAGGTTACTACTCAATGCCAAGGTTGTTGCAGAAAGGACCTCCCCGAAGCAAAGCAGCCAAATATCCTCGTATCCGTAACAGCAAGTTAACTATAGATAGCAATATTCACAAATTGCTAAAAAGAAAAAACTAAATTGGAATAGTAAAGGATACAACATCCAGTTTAGTTTGCATTGCCCTGACTTAAAGGAGGTAAAGAACAGCAAAATCCACACAAAAATAGTAACAGCATGAAAGATGCAAAATCCACTAATGCCTCGCCAACCCCCCCCCCCTTTCCCGGTTCCATTAAATTATATAATAATGTCCCGAAAAAAATAAGAGCATGGACACAGGGGTGGCCTTTTTCAACCTGCCCAACAGTAATTGGAGAATAACAAGAAAATCAGTTGTATGATATCTTATAGACTTAATATAGCAAACATAGTTATGCAGCGTAGAACTCAAGCACTATCCAATAATTTGCTTTATATAGGCTCAACCGAGTGTGGGATCTCACCCGGACTGCAAGCTGCACCCAAGCCAGGTCACCCCGCTGCCGCTGTGCAATGGAATCTAAATCCACTGCTCACCCCAATTACAGTTCTAGCCGCAAATCTCTGAGCTTACCCACTCCAAGATCTCAGAAGTTCGTATTTACTCTTCACGGCAGAAAGCAGAAAAGCAGATGGGCTAACTGTGGCGGCTGCTCCTGAGAAGCAGTAGTTGGGCGGGCAAAAGGGAAATGGGGGTGGGGGGGTTTAAATAAATAAAATATTATCTTACCTGCCGGCCGACCGACCAGCTGGATGGAGGCTGCCGCCTCGCCTATGTCTTCTTCCTGGCTTCTGGGCAAGCAGGAAGCACCCAGGCTCCCAAGCTCCCCATAGCCAATCACAACGCTGCAACGCCACATTGTGATTGGTCTGAGCGAAGTGGTTCGGCGCTCAGCCAGGGAATGGGGTCCTGGGCATGTTCTCCACCCAGCCTCTAATGCAGCCTGGGTGGAGAACATGCAAAGTGCGCATGACTGTTTGACAGGCCTGTAAGGGTCGGCCAAACAGTAATTTCGCACATTACAGAGCCACCACTCCTCCCTCCTGCTCTGTTAGCAGAGCAGCCACGCCCACGCTGCCAGGCAGTGGGGGGGCGCTCCTCTGCCTTAGTGGAGGAGCTGCCACTCATTGGCTTTCCAGGTATATGCCCAGAAAGCTGTGAAAAGCTGTGAAAAGCTGTGACTGAGGATTCTGTGACACACGATACGCACACAAGCGGGAGGAGCCTGCCATTGCACACGGCAGCTGCCACTGAAAGCCATGCGGCATTTTACAGCATAGGCATTTTTGCGTGGCTAAATTCTGCATTGAGGAAAGGAAGCACAGCTGTGCGATAGCATATTTTTATGTTTTTTTCTTTCACGACTGAGAAATAGCTTCAACTATATTCCTTCTTTTATCATGGGAAAAATGTCTCTTGAGTTTGTAATTTAACCCTTGTATGATTTTTGTGGTGAATTTCATATTTTAAGCAAGTGTGTGACCACATGACAGTTAGAAAACAGGGAAGAACTCAGGGGAAGGAAGGTAAGGGTGATTGACAACTTTTAAAATCAATTTCTGTGTTCTCATTCTATTGTCACGACTTGTGATCCTGGACAGGAGAGCTATATACTTGTAACATTTAAGCTCCGCAAGCTACATTCAGAGAGTTAACATTAATTTTTGAAAGACAGTAGTATCTTCTTTATGTATGACCCTATATATTCAAAACTATGAAGTGCAAAGCAATAATTGTTCATTCATCAATTAATTAATAATTAATAAATCCCATTAAGTGGTTATAAAACAAAAATGCTTTAATAAACCCAAATTGAATAATATTATCAACATTCCCTCTGATAACTGTTCCTTGCTAAGATGACTATTCTGTTTAATGTCACCTTCCGCTAGGAGCTGGAAAAACCAAAATTGCTTTGCTGCAAGTCACTATTGAGAAAAGGGTTGAGGAGTTAAACTACGGTGACATGCATATGGTTACCCTTTTCTCCCTAAAAGCAAATCAGCCTAAAGTACTCCTTTTTCTTGAAAGAAAATGTTAAGCTGAGCCCCGTGCTGTACCTTAATAGGTACAGTATCAACATAAAACTATATCGGACCACGAACCCTATGTCAGCATCTCAGCAATTTGCAGTCACCTACTTAGGTCAGTCATGGGGGCAGCTCCAATCCTAAAACTCAGCAATACACCATGCACATGTACGATCCTGACCTTGCAGTGTTTGCAGCTCAGCTCTATGCAGGGCCTGAAGTTGACCGGTTTTCACCGGTGCTGAGCACTGGCGGTTTTTTAAGGGGGGCCTCGAAACGGGTGTCGATCAGGCTCTGTTTTGTGCCCTGTTACAGCATGTCACTTCAGTCTGGAAAAAATGGACCACCTGTGCCAGGGCACTAAACAGCCTGATAGAGACCCGTTTCGAGACAGCAGGCACATCATGTGCGCGTGATTACCACTGCTCGCTTCTCATTAGTGGAGAAGTCACAGCATGCCCTCATGCCAGGCGAGCCTTGTAGGGGAAGGGAAATCCTTAAAAGAGTCATTTTCTCTCTTGATTTCCCTTCTCTTTTTGAAACCCAGGAGCAGCAACATTGTGGTGGTGTCACCAGGGCTTTAAGTGGAAGCTTTTTCAATATTCTATTCAAGCCATAGTTGCTGTTTATTTATCTTATGCAACTAACAACCATTGACAAAGCCAAAAGTCCTGACTTGTTGTAGGTATGATGTTACTTGTTGTATCATATATCTGGATGCAATGACAGAAACAGCAAAATACTAGTCGGGTGGCACACTATGCTAACCACGGATTGTTAGCTTACATGTTTTTAAGCCACGCCCTTAATTACATTGACCACGCCCCTTTGAGAGACCCTCAGTTTTTTCATCCCACTTAAAGCCCTGGCTTTATGTGGGTTCCCCTGATGAGGCATGGAAGGCTCACCTCATTCAATATGGAGCCACGGACCAAGCACTGTCCACCCATGATAATGCAGTTATTTCCACTAAATCCAAGTGTTGGTCCAACCTGTTGTAACCACGGATCAGACGTGAGGGCAGACAGGGAAGTCTGGCATGAGCAAAACACAGAGAGCAAGCACAATGCTGTCCTGATCACATTGGTCTTCCCTTGTGTATGAGGTCTGTTCTAGGCCTGGGTGGTAAATTCCGTTCCGCTCGCGGAATTTGAGTAATTTTGCGTTCTGCGGAAAACGTGGCATTGCCAAAAAGTCTGCGATCCGCGGCTTCGCAAAATTTTTGATTGTTCGCTCTTTCAAAATGCATGTTCGTGAGATATTTCCCCCCCCAAGCACGCAAACAGCGTTCGCAAACAGGTAGAAAGCATCGCGAACGGGCAGAACAAGCAATTCTGCGTGTTTGCAGAACTCTGGGTGCTCGAAGAGATTTTTTACAGTTTCGCTGAGCTTTGCGTAGCGTGACTACGCAAATTCCACCGACCCCTGGGCTGTTCACCGAAGGAATGTGTACATAACATGATGACAAACCAACAAACTGCAAGGTCTGGCGGGGCATCAACCCTCAAAATCTGCCCCACTCTGACTCTTAATGCACTCTAGACCCACATACTGTAACCTTCCAGTAAAGGGGTTTAGTACAGAGGGTAGAGTGTCTGTGCTCATTTGGGTCGGAGACGGCTGTTCATGCAATTCTGGAGTGTCCAAAGCACAGGTGGTGGCACTGCTAAGGAACAGTTCACGTGGGCACACCCTACACTGTATTCAAAAATGATTCTCAGCACGACTGCATTTCATCACCAATTATGTTTCTAAGAAAGGATGTGTAAAACTCTGAGTGCTGTGGAGAACAGAGGAAAAGTCAAAGAAGAATAATGAGAGAAATGAGAAGGGAAGAACAAATGATATAAGTAAGTGAAACAGAGAAAATGTGTTAAAGAGCGAAGAATGGAGTAAACTAAGCAAAATCCTAAAAAATGAGGAAAGAACAAATAAAAGAATGAGAATGGTGAGTGAAAACAAGGAGGTAAAGAAGAAAGAAAGAACGAAATGCCAGAAGATGAAAGGCAAGAAAATGAAAATATAAAGTGCGATATTTTCCATACACTGTAGATTTCCAGCAGCTGTGCCATACTCCTTTAATCTGAAAGGAACAGCAAATATGAAAGCATAGGCCTACATAAACAAAGTGTTTCAGCTGGAATACAGAATAAATAGTGGAACAAAACGTTAGTGATAAGACTCGGTGCAGGAAGCGAGATGAAAGGTTATATATATCTCGTATTCTCGGGAAAAGTCCCTTGGCATTCAGGACTAGTTGGTTGATTTGTAGCATATCCTGACTCGGAGGGACCTCCCCAGTGCTTATGACTTGAGAGGCCATTCTTAAAGAGGATGAAAACACTCTGTCACGTGAAGGTATTAGCAGTAGACAGCAAGGATGCCACGGGCTCTGGTGCCTGCGATAAAAATGACCTCTTTGACTGCTGTTGTGGTAGCAAAAATGCAGCAATTATCAGGGCTCAATTGACCCTCAGAGCTCTTCCTCTGGTGCCCCTGCACCTGCTGCACCAGTAGAGGCTACGCTCCTGGCAGCGACTTACTATAGGATGTATGACGTTACAACGCATGCTTTTACCACGCATGCCGTTACAACGCAGTTTTTACAACGCATACCATTACAACGCATAGCGCTTTGGGGCGCTGGATAGTGAATAGTTTAATTTACTATTCCAACTCCAGTCCCCGTGGATAGTAGGGAAGGTGTTGGACCATGACAAGCTTCCTTTTCAACAGCCTACAGGTTTGTGGGCCCCACAATCCCACATCTCACAAACTTCTGAATTGAACATCGGGGATCGTTTCTGATTCAGATGTATCGTTTACCTCCAAATCAATGCCATAAGTAGTGGCGTAAACCTATGAACGATTGTCCACCCTCAAGATGATCACTCTGCTAATCATCGAATCGAGCTGACCTACCTCCACTTTAGAAAATTCCTTCAGACAAAACTGAACACTGACTACGAATTGGTCTTTACTGTTTAGTTCTCTATTACAGCAAACATCTTCAGCAAGCATAAATGCATGTAGTCTCCCATACCTTGCAAAACATCTAAACAGTGTGTCTGTACAAGTTTAAAACTGCTCCAATTTGCATGTGAAGGCATTTTTTAGCCGATTCGCTGATGGAAATCCCAGGCCTATGTTCTGTCCCATTCCGACCTAGACAAGTTGCCACGGCCTTCTTTAAAGATGTGGTTCCTTCTTATGTCCCTGCAGTCCTCGATGCCAAAGACTCCCAAAGGAAATAAAATACACAACAATGGACCCTACCATAGTAGAAACCCAATGTGTACGCCAACCGAATAACACCCTATTGGCAGTCATGATGCAGTGTGACAAGAAAGTTAAGAAGCCAATTCAAAAGACTCATTATATTCACTTACACATCTAATTTGCAGCATCACGGTTGTAGTTTCTTTGGTCAGTATTCATAATGAGCTGATTTTCCATGTCTTCATGTGGTGTCGAAGGAGGAAGTAGGAGGGACGGAAAGTGTTCTTTTTCTTCAGACACATACTGCTTATGTCATGTTACACAATTACAAATTTTAGTATTGTGTAACATTTAAAGATGTATTACTGTGCCATCCTCAATTCCACTATCATGGGGAGCCGTTCTAGAACCTCTGTTTTGTATTTTAAGCATGTTCTCTTTGCTGTTCCCCTTCTTTGTTGGATAGTGTGTTTCTTTCCTGTGACTAAAGACCTGATAGATTCGACCAATTGGGTGAATACCATGATTTCAAATTTTTTTTTTTTGTTGAAAACCTTTATTATGTAAAGAAAGAGACAGTTACAGACCTACAACCACGGAGGCTGGTCAGTCGCACACAACAATATCAATTTCAAAATACACAGCTCTTCAGCCGACAACCCGGGGGTACGGCAGCGATATCTCGTGATCTTATAAAAGCACGTGGTATAAATAGGATTAGTGAAAGGTTTCACATTTTATATTTTATATAAATAAACAAGAAACATAACACAAAAAAGATCGAGGCATTACTGTGTGATAAATTGGCTGTCCCTTATGGCAGTGGGAGACGGGTGGAAGACATGCTACAATATGAAAGAGGAGAAATACTGGGGAGGGTAGGGGGGGAACCCAGGGGCAAAACAATACAATGCAGTCAACAAGAACTAAGCATTGGGAACGCACAGTCAAGGGAGAAGAAGCGGATCTGGAATGTCGGTGAATGGGGGGGTGCAAATCTCTCCACGATACGCATTCCATTGACCCCAGACCCTACCCCATTTCTTAGGTCTGCCACGGGAGACATACACAGTTTTTTCCCTGAACATGGCCCAGTCCATGTTTTCTTTCCATGCTAGGAGTGACGGCGGCCTCTGAGAACCCCACAGCTGGGCTATATCTCGTTTAGCAACCATATTACCCAATGTGACCCATTGAGTTTGAGCAACAGTACAGTCATTCGGCTCCCAAACATTCAACAGACAGCGTCTGGCCTCAGGCAATAACACAACAACCGTCACCTCACCCATAACCGCATGCACACAGCGCCAAAACGTTGCCACCTCTGGACATTCCCAGAGAATATGCAAAAAAGTAGCCAACATACCACATCCACACCTACACAACCCATCCACAGAGAAACCCATATGTACCAGTCGCGGGCCCATGACATACACCCGATGTAATATTTTAAGTTGCACCAGCCTAAGGCGTGCCGGAATCGCGACCTCCTTGGGGGAAGATATCGCCGCCTGCCAGTCTTCATCGTCCAGTTCTAGCCCGTCACTGGTCCAAGCATTCCTCAATTGTAAAAGGAGATCCGAGCGATCGTTGATCAGTTTCTTATTGATAAGAGATATAGTGCTGTCGGGGACGTATCCGTCAAGCACTCTATCCTCAAGAGGAGAGGACTCCGGGATCGTAGTGCCAGCCGGGAAAACCGAGTTAAGCGCATGGCTGACTTGAACGTACCGGTAATATTCCCTATCGCTCAGCTTATATTCCAGCTGGAGCACCTCGAAGGTCTTAACTGTGCCCTTGGCCCAAAGGTCGCCCACCCTGCTGATACCGATGAGATCCCATCTGTCAAAACCCTTCGACGTCCACAAGCCACCTAGCGCTTCCGCAGCGTACAGTGGGGTCGATTTTGTCAGTTTATCTGACCATCCCGTGGCGGCAGTCGCACTTCCCCAGATACGCACCGCAACAGCAGTAGGGCCCGTGAGGTGCTTCCCGTCAGCTCTAGAATAGGGCGCTCGATTGTAATCCCCCCCGGGCAGTTGCCATCTGTCCATCTCAAACGCGGGGTTCGGGACAGGGCCGTACATAGCGTGGTTCACAGCACTCAACTGGGAGGCCCAGTAATAGCGCTTGATGTCGGGCAACGCGATACCTCCATCATACCATGGCAAAGTCAATTTTGCCAATGCGATACGCGGTCGCCCACCCCACATCAACTTCCTCTGCAAGCCCTCGATCTCCCGAAAATAGCTAGCAGGTACCAAATCAAGTGTATTTTGAATGGCATACAGGAAGCGGGGGAGAGACAACATTTTGAACAGGGCTGCCCTTCCCAGAGGGGAGAGTGGCAAGCCACACCACGCCGCAACATCCGACCAAAGCCGGGAAAGCGGAGGCAACAAATTCTGCTCATAGCGGGCTTTGGGGTCCAGTGAAATGTAGATCCCCAAGTACTTAAAGCCAACTCTAGAAACCGGTATCGGACAGATGCGGGGGAGAAGAGGCACATCATCCGTAAGTGGATAAATACAGGACGTGGCCCAGTTAATGACCAAACTGGAATTCCTCCCAAAGGAGCATAGCACATCAAACAGGACACCCAACGACTTACAGGGAGAGGTAAGATACAACAACATATCATTGGCATAGAGCGATATCAGGTCCTCGAAGTCAGGCGACCAACGGATGCCCTTAAGCGACGGTTCCCAACGTAGCCATGCAGCCAGGGGCTCAAGGGCAAGCGCAAAGAGGAGCGATGACAAGGGGCACCCCTGTCTCATTCCGCGTCCAAGGGGGAAGGGCGCCAACGCCCTGCCATTAACCATCACCTGTGCCAGCGGCTGCTCATACAAAAGCTTAATCCACCCAATGAATTTAGGGTCAAAACCAAACTTAGCAAGGGCAGCCCACAAATATGGGCACTCCACCGTGTCGAAGGCCATCGAGGCATCAAGGGAAACCAAGATGGCTGGCTCCCCAAGAGACCCCGCCCTTGCTAAGACGCCATGGAGGCGACGTAAATTGAGCGCGGTGTTACGGTGGGGTATAAATCCAGATTGGTCCGGATGGATCAAGTCAGCAATAACGGTAATCAGCCGATTTGCCAAAAGTTTGGCGAGAATTTTGGGCTCAACATTCAAAAGCGAAATCGGCCAATACGATGAGCAATGATCACGGGGCTTGCCATCTTTGTGGATGACCACAATAGAAGCCAATCTCTGATCCAAGATCTCGCGATGACAGGAACATCCGACGGAGATACGGTGCCATTTTGTCGGGGCATAGTTTATATAATTCCACCGGTATCCCATTCGGGCCCGAGGCCTTCCCGGAACGAAGTGAAGGGATAGCGAGCGCTACTTCATCGGTGGAAAAATCCGCCTCCATAAGCTCCTTGTCCGAATCTGACAGGCTAGGCAGGGCTATATCTCGAAGCAACAAATGCGAGTCCTCTTCCGGCCTATCTGAGACCGGCGCGTACACAGCCTGAAAGTGCTGGCAAATACTTGGACTATATCAATCGGGTCCACAACACGCACACCATCAATCCGTTCAACAACAGGCACCACCCGGTTCAATCTATCTTTTTTTGTCCAACCATGCAATCAACTTTCCCGCCTTATCGCCAACATCATACAAATGCCCCTGTTGCTCACGGTGCATCGCCTTGGCCGCATCAGTGACCAGCGCCCTGTAGTCAGATTGTTTCAGGGCCAGAGAATGCACCACCTCCGGAGTGACCCCGGACTCCATCTGCCTTTTTAAGTCAGTGATTTCTTTTTCCAGATCCACCACCGCAGCATTCTTACGCCTCCTTTCGCTGGCAATGAGGGACAAGACTTGACCACGAATCACTGGCTTATAAGCCTCCCACAGTGTAACAGGGGAGGGTACCGATCCCTCATTCTCAGCGAAATAGTAGTCCATACACTTCACCACCTCCGACCTGATCTTAGGATTACGAAGGTGCCAGGGGTTGATCGGAGCGATCCGGCCCTCGGCACCCAACTGTATGTCGACTATAAGCCAAAGCGGAGAGTGGTCAGAGATCCCCCTTGCCAAGTGCCTAATTTCCCGTACAGAGACCATCTGTGCTGCTGGCCCAAGAATATAGTCCAATCTTGATAGACTCCTGTGGGCTCCCGAATAGAAAGTATATTGAAGCTGTCCAGGGTGCAATTGCCTCCAACAATCGACTAGACCAAGCGTGTCCAGGAGCTTACCAAGCCAAAGCTGTGCAGCAGGCAGGGCTCTTGGGGGGCTACGGTCTTCATCCCCACTAACTACTGAATTAAAATTGCCACCCACTACCAGTACACCGTCAGGGAACCCCAGGATCACATCACCCAAATCGGCAAATGTGGTGGCCTGCAGGCCAGGGGGGACATATACAGACAAAATGTAAATCGTTTTCCCTTCCCACCGACCCGTAATAGCCGCATAGCGGCCCCTGTCGTCCAACACTACGTCATCTATCCAGGGGGAGGGAAGTTCTTACCAGGACCCCCACCCCTCTCGACCCGGAGGTAAACCCCGAGTGGGCCACCAAACGGTAGCCCCGTCTGTTCAGTGCGTGGCATGCATTTCCAACCAAGTGCGTCTCCTGGAGTAAAATCACATCTGGGGCACAGCGTTTCAAATATTGCAATACAATTCCCCGCTTTATCCTATCACCAAGACCGTTAACGTTCCAACTCAGCACCCTAAGTCCCCCCCCCCCATCCCCGCACTGGGCACCCAGCCCCCCCCCGCCCGGGAACAAGCACACAGAAGAAAAGACAGAACGTAGCGCAGCCTCAAACAAAACAAAAAGGAAAAGACCCCCCCACCACCCACAAGGAACCCTGAAAAACACACCCCCCCACCCTGCACCCCTGCGTTAGACCAAAAAGCCACCTCAACTTGCAGTGTGCCTGTCGCCCCATTAAACTAACCTACAAGAAGAGAGAGAAAACCCCCAGAGGAGGAAGAAAGGCCCGATGCCCCCCGCCCCCGGGTATCTACATTATAAAGCAAGACTAAGATAAAGCCACTGCTATAAGTCCATAGTAACCAGTTCGCTGATGCAGACTCACTACTCCTGTTCAGCCAGGCCCCCCTCGGCACCTCTCGAGCTCTCGCTGTCGGTGCGGTTTGATGGCAATGTGTCCAACCAGTCACTGACCACTTCGGGGCGATCAAAGAAAAACGCCCGCTCCTCATATTCGATCCTCAGTCGGGCTGGAAAAAGCATGGCATACTTCAGTCCCATATCTCTAAGCCGTCTCTTCCGCCCGGTGAAACCCATGCGTTGCTTCTGCACCGCCTGGGTGAAGTCCGGATAGAAACTGACTGAGGCATTGTCAAATTTAGTGGGACCTGTAGTATGTGAGGCTTGCAGGATAGCGTCCCGGTCTCGAAAATTAAAGATCCTATCGATGATAGGCCTTGGTGCGGCCCCCAGCTTGGGCTTCCCACCGGGAACTCTATGTGCTCGCTCCACGGTAAAAAGGTTGCTGAGGCCCTTAGGCACAAGATGTTTCAGGACCAGATCCTCCACCAGAAGGTCCGTGGATACATCCGCAGAGCTCTCCAGAACCCCCACGATGCGAACGTTATTGCGCCTGGCCCGGCTCTCGAAATACTCCAGCCGGCGGGCAAACTGGTCGTTGGAGGTACGGAGAGTGTGAACCTCAGCCTGGAGGTCCGAGACATCAGTGGTCAAGCTCGCAGTTTTGATGTCCAGGGACTTGACCCGTTCGTTCGTCTTACCCAGATCCGCCCTAATGAGGTTAACCTCAATCGCCACCGTGTCGATCTTCGCGGTGAGGGTTTCATATTGTTGGCCCATAGCCGTCCGAACACTGGTGATGGCGCCCATGATGTCCTTCAGTGTCGGCTCCTCCGTTGGAGGAGTACCATCTCCGGTCCCCTCGAGAGCCTTGCTCGCTCCACCTGGGGATCCTTTTGGGCGAGTGTAGCGCTCTATGGTTTGAGTTTGAATAACACCGCCGCGGTGCGTGCCCTTGGTATTCCGCTTCTCGGCATCTGCTTTGCCCGCCATAGTGGGCGGTGAACTCCCACGGAGCCGGTGGGATCTGGTCAAAATGATCTCGCTCTCGATGATCCTCAGGGGCAAGAAGGGCTAAGATCCCAAGCAAGCGTAGGATCTGTCGCAGGAACGAGAAGTCAACTGGGGCTGCCGTAGAGCGCCGTCAACAATGACCCAAAGCGAAACCGAAAGTACCACAGGGGCAGTGGGCGTGTCACACTGGCCGTTGTTGTTGAGTTGCCACCTGGGTACCTCGGGGACTCAAGTCCGAGGATGGTCTACGATGTAGGCCGCAAACTGCAGGATGCAGCAAGTCCGGTTTTCGGCGTCCGATTTAATTTTCGAAAAAAGTTCTCAGGATCAGCAGGGCATAAGCAATAAGTACCCGTCGTTCAAATCAGGATTTGTGGCAGGATAGATGCGGGAGGCGATGAGGGTCTCGGGAGCCCTTTGCTCACGCGTCCATCTTGGAACCGCGCGAAGCTCCTCCATGATTTCAATTTTTGATGATGCGTTATCTGACTTAGCAACACACCAAGCATCAGATGTCACCTCACCAAGTATTGGCTGTTTTTATTCTTTGTTTCTCAGTAACGATCTACTCAAATTTCATGTTCATGGTCCTGTGACAATAGGTTTCCGAGAGTAACCCTTCCGCAATGAGGCAGTTTCCAGCAAGCAAGAGTAGCTCCAAAGCAACACAGGCTAACATTTGTGGAAGAGTACAAGGCTCAGAGGTGGATAAGCATATCCGCATTTCAACACAAACATCTACCATTTGCCATAAGTGGACAAGTGTCCAATATCTTCCCACAAAATATGGCAATTGCATGCCAAACATCTTGTGGATAGCATTTTTAATGTGAGGCCCAGGGTCAAGGCTGATGTGCATATAGCCATTGTCTGACCTAGGGAGGTGTGGAGTTCAAAAAAACGATGGATTTAGGCCCAGATCTTTGTACTGGGGTGAATGTAAGACATTGTTCTGCATTCTGTCCATCAACTGTGTTTTTTGCAATTTTCACCCCGAGTGGGCTGGGTATGCTCAGACGTGAGTCCCAGGCTCTCCACATCACTGGAGTCAAGCTATTCAGGCTGAAGAAGGCTGATAGCCAGAAACCGGTCCTTGGATGCTTGATTTCGGTCTAGGAAAGACATGGCTTGGTAGTTTGGGCTGGACTGTTCCCATGAGGCACAGGGTCAAGGCTGATTTGCATATAGCCATTGTCTGACCTAGGGTGGTGTGGAGTGCAAAAAAACGATGGATTTAGGCCCAGATCTTTGTACTGGGGTGAATGTAAGACATTGTTCTGCATTCTGTCCATCAACTGTGTTTTTTGCAATTTTCATCCCGAGTGGGCTGGGTATGCTCAGACGTGAGTCCCATGCTCTCCACATCACTGGAGTCAAGCTATCCAGGCTGAAGAAGGCTGATAGCCAGAAACCGGTCCTTGGATGCTTGATTCCGGTCTAGGAAAGACATGGCTTGGTAGTTCGGGCTGGACTGTTCCCATGAGGCACAGGGTCAAGGCTGATTTGCATATAGCCATTGTCTGACCTAGGGTGGTGTGGAGTGCAAAAAACAATGGATTTAGGCTCAGATCTTTGTACTGGGGTGAATGTAAGACATTGTTCTGCATTCTGTCCATCAACTGTGTTTTTTGCAATTTTCACCCCGAGTGGGCTGGGTATGCTCAGACGTGAGTCCCAGGCTCTCCACATCACTGGAGTCAAGCTATCCAGGCTGAAGAAGGCTGATAGCCAGAAACCGGTCCTTGGATGCTTGATTCCGGTCTAGGAAAGACATGGCTTGGTAGTTCGGGCTGGACTGTTCCCATGAGGCACAGGGTCAAGGCTGATTTGCATATAGCCATTGTCTGACCTAGGGTGGTGTGGAGTGCAAAAAACGATGGATTTAGGCCCAGATCTTTGAACTGGGGTGAATGTAATACATTGTTCTGCATTCTGTCCATCAACTGTGTTTTTTGCAATTTTCACCCCGAGTGGGCTGGGTATGCTCAGACGTGAGTCCCAGGCTCTCCACATCACTGGAGTCAAGCTATCCAGGCTGAAGAAAGCTGATAGCCAGAAACCGGTCCTTGGATGCTTGATTCCGGTCTAGGAAAGACATGGCTTGGTAGTTCGGGCTGGACTGTTCCCATGAGGCACAGGGTCAAGGCTGATTTGCATATAGCCATTGTCCGACCTAGGGTGGTGTGGAGTGCAGAAAAACGATGGATTTAGGCCCAGATCTTTGTACTGGGGTGAATGTAAGACATTGTTCTGCATTCTGTCCATCAACTGTGTTTTTTGCAATTTTCACCCCGAATGGGCTGGGTATGCTCAGACGTGAGTCCCAGGCTATCCACTTCACTGGAGTCAAGCTATCCAGGCTGAAGAAGGCTGATAGCCAGAAACCGGTCCTTGGATGCTTGATTCCGGTCTAGGAAAGACATGACTTGGTAGTTCGGGCTGGGCTGTTCCCATGAGGCACAGGGTCAAGGCTGATTTGCATATAGCCATTGTCTGACCTAGGGTGGTGTGGAGTGCAAAAAACGATGTATTTAGGCCCAGATCTTTGTACTGGGGTGAATGTAAGACATTGTTCTGCTTTCTGTCCATTAACTGTGTTTTTTGCAATTTTCACCCCGAGTGGGCTGGGTATGCTCAGACGTGAGTCCCAGGCTCTCCACATCACTGGAGTCAAGCTATGCAGGCTGAAGAATGCGGGGGAGAAGAGGCACATCATCCGTAAGTGGATAAATACAGGACGTGGCCCAGTTAATGACCAAACCGGAATTCCTCCCAAAGGAGCATAGCACATCAAACAGGACACCCAATGACTTACGGGGAGAGGTAAGATACAACAACATATCATCGGCATAGAGCGATATCAGGTCCTCGAAGTCAGGCGACCAACAGATGCCCTTAAGCGACGGTTCCCAACGTAGCCATGCAGCCAGGGGCTCAAGGGCAAGCGCAAAGAGGAGCGATGACAAGGGGCACCCCTGTCTCATTCCGCGTCCAAGGGGGAAGGGCGCCGACGCCCTGCCATTAACCACCACCTGTGCCAGCGGCTGCTCATACAAAAGCTTAATCCACCCAATGAATTTAGGGCCAAAACCAAACTTAGCAAGGGCAGCCCACAAATATGGCCACTCCACCGTGTCGAAGGCCATCGAGGCATCAAGGGAAACCAAGATGGCTGGCTCTCCAAGAGACCCCGCCCTTGCTAAGACGCCATGGAGGCGACGTAAATTGAGCGCGGTGTTACGGTGGGGTATAAATCCAGATTGGTCCGGATGGATCAAGTCAGCAATAACCGTAATCAGCCGATTTGCCAAAAGTTTGGCGAGAATTTTGGGCTCAACATTCAAAAGCGAAATCGGCCAATACGATGAGCAATGATCACGGGGCTTGCCATCTTTGTGGATGACCACAATAGAAGCCAATCTCTGATCTCCGGGAAGAGATCCAAGATCTCGCGATGACAGGAACATCCGACGGAGATACGGTGCCATTTTGTCGGGGCATAGTTTATATAATTCCACCGGTATCCCATTCGGGCCCGAGGCCTTCCCGGAACGAAGTGAACGGATAGCGAGCGCTACTTCATCGGTGGAAAAATCCGCCTCCATAAGCTCCTTGTCCGAATCCGACAGGCTAGGCAGGGCTATATCTCGAAGGAACAAATGCGAGTCCTCTTCCGGCCTATCTGAGACCGGCGCGTACACAGCCTGAAAGTGCTGGCAAATACTTGGACTATATCAATCGGGTCCACAACACGCACACCATCCATCCGTTCAACAACAGGCACCACCCGGTTCAATCTATCCTTTTTGTCCAACCAGGCAATCAACTTTCCCGCCTTATCGCCAACATCATACAAATGCCCCTGTTGCTCACGGTGCATCGCCTTGGCCGCATCAGTGACCAGCGCCCTGTAGCCAGATTGTTTCAGGGCCAGAGAATGCACCACCTCCGGAGTGACCCCGGACTCCATCTGCCTTTTTAAGTCAGTGATTTCTTTTTCCAGATCCACCACCGCAGCATTCTTATGCCTCCTTTCGCTGGCAATGAGGGACAAGACTTGACCACGAATCACTGGCTTATAAGCCTCCCACAGTGTAACAGGGGAGGGTACCGATCCCTCATTCTCAGCGAAATAGTAGTCCATACACTTCACCACCTCCGACCTGATCTTAGGATTACGAAGGTGCCAGGGGTTGATCGGAGCGATCCGGCCCTCGGCACCCAACTGTATGTCGACTATAAGCCAAAGCGGAGAGTGGTCAGAGATCCCCCTTGCCAAGTGCCTAATTTCCCGTACAGAGACCATCTGTGCTGCTGGCACAAGAATATAGTCCAATCTTGATAGACTCCTGTGGGCTCCCGAATAGAAAGTATATTGAAGCTGTCCAGGGTGCAATTGCCTTCAACAATCGACTAGACCAAGCGTGTCCAGGAGCTTCCCAAGCCAAAGCTGTGCAGCAGGCAGGGCTCTTGGGGGGCTACGGTCTTCATCCCCACTAACTACTGAATTAAAATTGCCACCCACTACCAGTACACCGTCAGGGAACCCCAGGATCACATCACCCAAATCGGCAAATGTGGTGGCCTGCAGGCCAGGGGGGACATATACAGACAAAATGGAAATCGTTTTCCCTTCCCACCGACCCGTAATAGCCGCATAGCGGCCCCTGTCGTCCAACACTACGTCATCTATCCAGGGGGAGGGAAGTTCTTACCAGGACCCCCACCCCTCTCGACCCGGAGGTAAACCCCGAGTGGGCCACCAAACGGTAGCCCCGTCTGTTCAGTGCGTGGCATGCATTTCCAACCAAGTGCGTCTCCTGGAGTAAAATCACATCTGGGGCACAGCGTTTCAAATATTGCAATGCAATTCCCCGCTTTATCCTATCACCAAGACTGTTAACGTTCCAACTCAGCACCCTAAGTCCCCCCCCCCATCCCCGCACTGGGCACCCAGCCCCCCCCCGCCCGGGAACAAGCACACAGAAGAAAAGACAGAACGTAGCGCAGCCTCGAACAAAACAAAAAGGAAAAGACCCCCCACCACCCCCAAGGAACCCTGAAAAACACACCCCCCCCACCCTGCACCCCTGCGTTAGACCAAAAAGCCACCTCAACTTGCAGTGTGCCTGTCGCCCCATTAAACTAACCTACAAGAAGAGAGAGAAAACCCCCAGAGGAGGAAGAAGAGGCCCAATGCCCCCCGCCCCCGGGTGTCTACATTATAAAGCAAGACTAAGATAAAGCCACTGCTATAAGTCCATAGTAACCAGTTCGCTGATGCAGACTCACTACTCCTGTTCAGCCAGGCCCCCCTCGGCACCTCTCGAGCTCTCGCTGTCGGTGCGGTTTGATGGCAATGTGTCCAACCAGTCACTGACCACTTCGGGGCGATCAAAGAAAAACGCCCGCTCCTCATATTCGATCCTCAGTCGGGCTGGAAAAAGCATGGCATACTTCAGTCCCATATCTCTAAGCCGTCTCTTCACCCCGGTGAAACCCATGCGTTGCTTCTGCACCGCCTGGGTGAAGTCCGGATAGAAACTGACTGAGGCATTGTCAAATTTAGTGGGACCTGTAGTATGTGAGGCTTGCAGGATAGAGTCCCGGTCTCGAAAATTAAAGATCCTATCGATGATAGGCCTTGGTGCGGCCCCCAGCTTGGGCTTCCCACCGGGAACTCTATGTGCTCGCTCCACGGTAAAAAGGTTGCTGAGGCCCTTAGGCACAAGATGTTTCAGGACCAGATCCTCCACCAGAAGGTCCGTGGATACATCCGCAGAGCTCTCCGGAACCCCCACGATGCGAACATTATTGCGCCTGGCCCGGCTCTCGAAATACTCCAGCCGGCGGGCAAACTGGTCGTTG
The DNA here is from genome assembly GCF_964263255.1 of Lissotriton vulgaris. Taxonomy (NCBI): domain Eukaryota; kingdom Metazoa; phylum Chordata; class Amphibia; order Caudata; family Salamandridae; genus Lissotriton; species Lissotriton vulgaris. Next base: position 1,483,035,603 of record NC_141694.1, read on the forward strand.
GAGGTACGGAGAGTGCGAACCTCAGCCTGGAGGTCCGAGACATCAGTGGTCAAGCTCGCAGTTTTGATGTCCAGGGACTTGACCCGTTCGTTCGTCTTACCCAGATCCGCCCTAATGAGGTTAACCTCAATTGCCACCATGTCGATCTTCGCGGTGAGGGTTTCATATTGTTGGCCCATAGCCGTCCGAACACTGGTGATGGCGCCCATGATGTCCTTCAGTGTCGGCTCCTCCGTTGAAGGAGTACCATCTCCGGTCCCCTCGAGAGCCTTGCTCGCTCCACCTGGGGATCCTTTTGGGCGAGTGTAGCGCTCTATGGTTTGAGTTTGAATAACACCGCCGCGGTGCGTGCCCTTGGTATTCCGCTTCTCGGCATCTGCTTTGCCCGCCATAGTGGGCGATGAACTCCCACGGAGCCGGTGGGATCTGGTCAAAATGATCTCGCTCTCGATGATCCTCAGGGGCAAGAAGGGCTAAGATCCCAAGCAAGCGTAGGTTCTGTCGCAGGAACGAGAAGTCAACTGGGGCGGCCGTAGAGCGCCGTCAACAATGACCCAAAGCGAAACCGAAAGTACCACAGGGGCAGTGGGCGTGTCACACTGGCCGTTGTTGTTGAGTTGCCACCTGGGTACCTCAGGGACTCAAGTCCGAGGATGGTCTACGATGTAGGCCGCAAACTGCAGGATTCAGCAAGTCCGGTTTTCGGCGTCCGATTTAATTTTCGAAAAAAGTTCTCAGGATCAGCAGGGCATAAGCAATAAGTACCCGTCGTTCAAATCAGGATTTGTGGCAGGATAGATGCGGGAGGCGATGAGGGTCTCGGGAGCCCTTTGCTCACGCGTCCATCTTGGAACCGCGCGAAGCTCCTCCATGATTTCAATTTTTGATGATGCGTTATCTGACTTAGCAACACACCAAGCATCAGATGTCACCTCACCAAGTATTGGCTGTTTTTATTCTTTGTTTCTCAGTAACGATCTACTCAAATTTCATGTTCATGGTCCTGTGACAATAGGTTTCCGAGAGTAACCCTTTCGCAATGAGGCAGTTTCCAGCAAGCAAGAGTAGCGCCAAAGCAACACAGGCTAACATTTGTGGAAGAGTACAAGGCTCAGAGGTGGATAAGCATATCCGCATTTCAACACAAACATCTACCATTTGCCATAAGTGGACAAGTGTCCAATATCTTCCCACAAAATATGGCAATTGCATGCCAAACATCTTGTGGATGGCATTTTTAACGTGAGGCCTAGGGTCAAGGCTGATTTTCATATAGCCATTGTCTGACCTAGGGAGGTGTGGAGTTCAAAAAAACGATGGATTTAGGCCCAGATCTTTGTACTGGGGTGAATGTAAGACATTGTTCTGCATTCTGTCCATCAACTGTGTTTTTTGCAATTTTCACCCCGAGTGGGCTGGGTATGCTCAGACGTGAGTCCCAGGCTCTCCACATCACTGAAGTCAAGCTATCCAGGCTGAAGAAGGCTGATAGCCAGAAACCGGTCCTTGGATGCTTGATTCCGGTCTAGGAAAGACATGGCTTGGTAGTTCGGGCTGGACTGTTCCCATGAGGCACAGGGTCAAGGCTGATTTGCATATAGCCATTGTCTGACCTAGGGTGGTGTGGAGTGCAAAAAACGATGGATTTAGGCCCAGATCTTTGAACTGGGGTGAATGTAATACATTGTTCTGCATTCTGTCCATCACCTGTGTTTTTTGCAATTTTCACCCCGAGTGGGCTGGGTATGCTCAGACGTGAGTCCCAGGCTCTCCACATCACTGGAGTCAAGCTATCCAGGCTGAAGAAAGCTGAAAGCCAGAAACCGTTCCTTGGATGCTTGATTCCGGTCTAGGAAAGACATGGCTTGGTAGTTCGGGCTGGACTGTTCCCATGAGGCACAGGGTCAAGGCTGATTTGCATATAGCCATTGTCCGACCTAGGGTGGTGTGGAGTGCAGAAAAATGATGGATTTAGGCCCAGATCTTTGTACTGGGGTGAATGTAAGACATTGTTCTGCATTCTGTCCATCAACTGTGTTTTTTGCAATTTTCACCCCGAGTGGGCTGGGTATGCTCAGACGTGAGTCCCAGGCTCTCCACATCACTGGAGTCAAGCTATCCAGGCTGAAGAAAGCTGAAAGCCAGAAACCGGTCCTTGGATGCTTGATTCCGGTCTAGGAAAGACATGGCTTGGTAGTTCGGGCTGGACTGTTCCCATGAGGCACAGGGTCAAGGCTGATTTGCATATAGCCATTGTCTGACCTAGGGTGGTGTGGAGTGCAAAAAACGATGGATTTAGGCCCAGATCTTTGAACTGGGGTGAATGTAATACATTGTTCTGCATTCTGTCCATCACCTGTGTTTTTTGCAATTTTCACCCCGAGTGGGCTGGGTATGCTCAGACGTGAGTCCCAGGCTCTCCACATCACTGGAGTCAAGCTATCCAGGCTGAAGAAAGCTGAAAGCCAGAAACCGGTCCTTGGATGCTTGATTCCGGTCTAGGAAAGACATGGCTTGGTAGTTCGGGCTGGACTGTTCCCATGAGGCACAGGGTCAAGGCTGATTGGCATATAGCCATTGTCCGACCTAGGGTGGTGTGGAGTGCAGAAAAATGATGAATTTAGGCCCAGATCTTTGTACTGGGGTGAATGTAAGACATTGTTCTGCATTCTGTCCATCAACTGTGTTTTTTGCAATTTTCACCCCGAATGGGCTGGGTATGCTCAGACGTGAGTCCCAGGCTATCCACTTCACTGGAGTCAAGCTATCCAGGCTGAAGAAGGCTGATAGCCAGAAACCGGTCCTTGGATGCTTGATTCCGGTCTAGGAAAGACATGACTTGGTAGTTCGGGCTGGGCTGTTCCCATGAGGCACAGGGTCAAGGCTGATTTGCATATAGCCATTGTCTGACCTAGGGTGGTGTGGAGTGCAAAAAACGATGTATTGAGGCCCAGATCTTAGTACTGGGGTGAATGTAAGACATTGTTCTGCATTCTGTCCATTAACTGTGTTTTTTGCAATTTTCACCCCGAGTGGACTGGGTATGCTCAGACGTGAGTCCCAGGCTCTCCACATCACTGGAGTCAAGCTATCCAGGCTGAAGAAGGCTGATAGCCAGACACCGGTCCTTGGATGCTTGATTCCGGTCTAGGAAAGACATGGCTTGGTAGTTCGGGCTGGACTGTTCCCATGAGGCACAGGGTCAAGGCTGATTTGCATATCGCCATTGTCTGACCTAGGGTGGTGTGGAGTGCAAAAAAACGATGGATTTAGGCCCAGATCTTTGTACTGGGGTGAATGTAAGACAGTGTTCTGCATTCTGTCCATTAACTGTGTTTTTTGCAATTTTCACCCCGAGTGGGCTGGGTATGCTCAGACGTGAGTCCCAGGCTCTCCACATCACTGGAGTCAAACTATCCAGGGTGAAGAAGGCTGATAGCCAGAAACCGGTCCTTGGATGCTTGATTCCGGTCTAGGAAAGACATGGCTTGGTAGTTCGGGCTGGACTGTTCCCATGAGGCACAGGGTCAAGGCTGATTTGCATATAGCTAGTGTCTGACGTAGGGTGGTGTGGAGTGCAAAAAAAAGATATATTTAGGCCCAGATCTTTGTACTGGGATGAATGTAAGACATTGTTCTGCATTCTGTCCATCAACTGTGTTTTTTGCAATTTTCACCCCGAGTGGGCTGGGTATGCTCAGACGTGAGTCCCATGCTCTCCACATCACTGGAGTCAAGCTATCCAGGCTGAAGAAGGCTGATAGCCAGAAACCGGTCCTTGGATGCTTGATTCCGGTCTAGGAAAGACATGGCTTGGTAGTTCGGGCTGGACTGTTCCCATGAGGCACAGGGTCAAGGCTGATTTGCATATAGCCATTGTCTGACCTAGGGTGGTGTGGAGTGCAAAAAACAATGGATTTTAGCTCAGATCTTTGTACTGGGGTGAATGTAAGACATTGTTCTGCATTCTGTCCATCAACTGTGTTTTTTGCAATTTTCACCCCGAGTGGGCTGGGTATGCTCAGAGGTGAGTCCCAGGCTCTCCACATCACTGGAGTCAAGCTATCCAGGCTGAAGAAGGCTGATAGCCAGAAACCGGTCCTTCGATGCTTGATTCCGGTCTAGGAAAGACATGGCTTGGTAGTTCGGGCTGGACTGTTCCCATGAGGCACAGGGTCAAGGCTGATTTGCATATAGCCATTGTCTGACCTAGGGTGGTGTGGAGTGCAAAAAACGATGGATTTAGGCCCAGATCTTTGAACTGGGGTGAATGTAATACATTGTTCTGCATTCTGTCCATCAACTGTGTTTTTTGCAATTTTCACCCCGAGTGGGCTGGGTATGCTCAGACGTGAGTCCCAGGCTCTCCACATCACTGGAGTCAAGCTATCCAGGCTGAAGAAAGCTGATAGCCAGAAACCGGTCCTTGGATGCTTGATTCCGGTCTAGGAAAGACATGGCTTGGTAGTTCGGGCTGGACTGTTCCCATGAGGCACAGGGTCAAGGCTGATTTGGATATAGCCATTGTCCGACCTAGGGTGGTGTGGAGTGCAGAAAAACGATGGATTTAGGCCCAGATCTTTGTACTGGGGTTAATGTAAGACATTGTTCTGCATTCTGTCCATCAACTGTGTTTTTTGCAATTTTCACCCCGAATGGGCTGGGTATGCTCAGACGTGAGTCCCAGGCTATCCACTTCACTGGAGTCAAGCTATCCAGGCTGAAGAAGGCTGATAGCCAGAAACCGGTCCTTGGATGCTTGATTCCGGCCTAGGAAAGACATGACTTGGTAGTTCAGGCTGGGCTGTTCCCATGAGACACAGGGTCAAGGCTGATTTGCATATAGCCATTGTCTGACCTAGGGTGGTGTGGAGTGCAAAAAACGATGTATTTAGGCCCAGATCTTTGTACTGGGGTGAATGTAAGACATTGTTCTGCATTCTGTCCATTAACTGTGTTTTTTGCAATTTTCACCCCGAGTGGGCTGGGTATGCTCAGACGTGAGTCCCAGGCTCTCCACATCACTGGAGTCAAGCTATCCAGGCTGAAGAAGGCTGATAGCCAGAAACCGGTCCTTGGATGCTTGATTCCGGTCTAGGAAAGACATGGCTTGGTAGTTCGGGCTGGACTGTTCCCATGAGGCACAGGGTCAAGGCAGATTTGCATATAGGCATTGTCTGACCTAGGGTGGTGTGGAGTGCAAAAAACGATGGATTTAGGCCCAGATCTTTGAACTGGGGTAAATGTAATACATTGTTCTGCATTCTGTCCATCAACTGTGTTTTTTGCAATTTTCACCCCGAGTGGGCTGGGTATGCTCAGACGTGAGTCCCAGGCTCTCCACATCACTGGAGTCAAGCTATCCAGGCTGAAGAAAGCTGATAGCCAGAAACCGGTCCTTGGATGCTTGATTCCGGTCTAGGAAAGACATGGCTTGGTAGTTCGGGCTGGACTGTTCCCATGAGGCACAGGGTCAAGGCTGATTTGCATATAGCCATTGTCCGGCCTAGGGTGGTGTGGAGTGCAGAAAAACGATGGATTTAGGCCCAGATCTTTGTACTGGGGTTAATGTAAGACATTGTTCTGCATTCTGTCCATCAACTGTGTTTTTTGCAATTTTCACCCCGAATGGGCTGGGTATGCTCAGACGTGAGTCCCAGGCTATCCACTTCACTGGAGTCAAGCTATCCAGGCTGAAGAAGGCTGATAGCCAGAAACCGGTCCTTGGATGCTTGATTCCGGTCTAGGAAAGACATGACTTGGTAGTTCGGGCTGGGCTGTTCCCATGAGGCACAGGGTCAAGGCCGATTTGCATATAGCCATTGTCTGACCTAGGGTGGTGTGGAGTGCAAAAAACGATGTATTTAGGCCCAGATCTTTGTACTGGGGTGAATGTAAGACATTGTTCTGCATTCTGTCCATTAACTGTGTTTTTTGCAATTTTCACCCCGAGTGGGCTGGGTATGCTCAGACGTGAGTCCCAGGCTCTCCACATCACTGGAGTCAAGCTATCCAGGCTGAAGAAGGCTGATAGCCAGAAACCGGTCCTTGGATGCTTGATTCCGGTCTAGGAAAGACATGGCTTGGTAGTTCGGGCTGGACTGTTCCCATGAGGCACAGGGTCAAGGCTGATTTGCATATAGCCATTGTCTGACCTAGGGTGGTATGGAGTGCAAAAAACGATGGATTTAGGCCCAGATCTTTGTACTGGGGTGAATGTAAGACATTGTTCGGCTTTCTGTCCATCAACTGTGTTTTTTGCAATTTTCATCCCGAGTGGGCTGGGTATGCTCAGACGTGAGTCCCAGGCTCTCCACATCACTGGAGTCAAGCTATCCAGGCTGAAGAAGGCTGATAGCCAGAAACCGGTCCTTGGATGCTTGATGCTTGATGCTTGATCTTCATCCCCACTAACTACTGAATTAAAATTGCCACCCACTACCAGTACACCGTCAGGGAACCCCAGGATCACATCACCCAAATCGGCAAATGTGGTGGCCTGCAGGCCAGGGGGGACATATACAGACAAAATGGAAATCGTTTTCCCTTCCCACCGACCCGTAATAGCCGCATAGCGGCCCCTGTCGTCCAACACTACGTCATCTATCCAGGGGGAGGGAAGTTCTTACCAGGACCCCAACCCCTCTCGACCCGGAGGTAAACCCCGAGTGGGCCACCAAACGGTAGCCCCGTCTGTTCAGTGCGTGGCATGCATTTCCAACCAAGTGCGTCTCCTGGAGTAAAATCACATCTGGGGCACAGCGTTTCAAATATTGCAATACAATTCCCCGCTTTATCCTATAACCAAGACCGTTAACGTTCCAACTCAGCACCCTAAGTCCCCCCCCCCATCCCCGCACTGGGCACCCAGCCCCCCCCCCGCCCGGGAACAAGCACACAGAAGAAAAGACAGAACGTAGCGCAGCCTCGAACAAAACAAAAAGGAAAAGACCCCCCCACCACCCCCAAGGAACCCTGAAAAACACCCCCCCCCCCACCCTGCACCCCTGCGTTAGACCAAAAGGCCACCTCAACTTGCAGTGTGCCTGTCGCCCCATTAAACTAACCTACAAGAAGAGAGAGTAAACCCCCAGAGGAGGAAGAAGAGGCCCGATGCCCCCCACCCCCGGGTATCTACATTATAAAGCAAGACTAAGATAAAGCCACTGCTATAAGTCCATAGTAACCAGTTCGCTGATGCAGACTCACTACTCCTGTTCAGCCAGGCCCCCCTCGGCACCTCTCGAGCTCTCGCTGTCAGTGCGGTTTGATGGCAATGTGTCCAACCAGTCACTGACCACTTCGGGGCGATCAAAGAAAAACGCCCGCTCCTCATATTCGATCCTCAGTCGGGCTGGAAAAAGCATGGCATACTTCAGTCCCATATCTCTAAGCCGTCTCTTCACCCCGGTGAAACCCATGCGTTGCTTCTGCACCGCCTGGGTGAAGTCCGGATAGAAACTGACTGAGGCATTGTCAAATTTAGTGGGACCTGTAGTATGTGAGGCTTGCAGGATAGCGTCCCGGTCTCGAAAATTAAAGATCCTATCGATGATAGGCCTTGGTGCGGCTCCCAGCTTGGGCTTCCCACCGGGAACTCTATGTGCTCGCTCCACGGTAAAAACGTTGCTGAGGCCCTTAGGCACAAGATGTTTCAGGACCAGATCCTCCACCAGAAGGTCCGTGGATACATCCGCAGAGCTCTCCGGAACCCCCACGATGCGAACGTTATTGCGCCTGGCCCGGCTCTCGAAATACTCCAGCCGGCGGGCAAACTGGTCGTTGGAGGTACGGAGAGTGCGAACCTCAGCCTGGAGGTCCGAGACATCAGTGGTCAAGCTCGCAGTTTTGATGTCCAGGGACTTGACCCGTTCGTTCGTCTTACCCAGATCCGCCCTAATGAGGTTAACCTCAATCGCCACCGTGTCGATCTTCGCGGTGAGGGTTTCATATTGTTGGCCCATAGTCGTCCGAACACTGGTGATGGCGCCCATGATGTCCTTCAGTGTCGGCTCCTCCGTTGAAGGAGTACCATCTCCGGTCCCCTCGAGAGCCTTGCTTGCTCCACCTGGGGATCCTTTTGGGCGAGTGTAGCGCTCTATGGTTTGAGTTTGAATAACACCGCCGCGGTGCGTGCCTTTGGTATTCCGCTTCTCGGCATCTGCTTTGCCCGCCTTAGTGGGCGATGAATTCCCACGGAGCCGGTGGGATCTGGTCAAAATGATCTCGCTCTCGATGATCCTCAGGGGCAAGAAGGGCTAAGATCCCAAGCAAGCGTAGGATCTGTCGCAGGAACGAGAAGTCAACTGGGGCGGCCGTAGAGCGCCGTCAACAATGACCCAAAGCGAAACGGAAAGTACCACAGGGGCAGTGGGCGTGTCACACTGGCCGTTGTTGTTGAGTTGCCACCTGGGTACCTCGGGGACTCAAGTCCGAGGATGGTCTACGATGTAGGCCGCAAACTGCAGGATGCAGCAAGTCCGGTTTTCGGCATCCGATTTAATTTTCGAAAAAAGTTCTCAGGATCAGCAGGGCATAAGCAATAAGTACCCGTCGTTCAAATCAGGATTTGTGGCAGGATAGATGCGGGAGGCGATGAGTAACCATGGGCGAATTTTGCGGATCTCGCGTTCGCGAATTTTGCGGATTTGCGAACTCGCAATCCGCAAAATCCGCGAATTCCCGCGAATTTGTGGATTTTTTTTTTTTGTGTGTTCGCAATTGTTTCTGCCAGTTCGCGAGGATTTGGTACTAGTTCGCAATTGCGAACTTACTTGTCGGCTCGCAACGGTCGCGACTATGTTGTTTCTACGTCTGGTTCATCATCACAGCCTCCCAGCACCCTCTGTTTTACCACTGGCACCCTCTCTTTGACCCATGCCACCCTCTGTTACATCAATGCCACCCTCTGGTTCATCATCACTGTAGAAGATGGGGGGAAAAGCAAGCCCACCTGCCCTGCTTGAACTGACATGAATTAATTTGGGGTTAGTTTATTAACAACACCTGCCCTGCCCCAACTGACAATAATGAATTAGGGGCTAATTAATGTGTCACTGAAAGAATTTCAAGTTCCAGCCTGGCACCTGCTTGTCTGCTCCTTTAGCTGTAAATCAGGACCTTTGTGGCATACAGTTAAGGTCAGAGCAGGGTCACACAATAGTTGCAAGCAGGCAACCGAATTCTGGAGGGCCCCCTCAGGAAGCACTACAAAGAATCGTTACAAATCATGAGGTTGACCTTTTGCACCTGCTCATTGCTTTTGCTTTTGCTAAAATCGTTTTTCGGTTTTTTTCGCGCTATTCGCGGGGCGCGGCGTCGTGCGAAACCGACCGCGGAAGCCGCCAATTCGTGCGAATGAGCATTTTATTTTTTTGCGGCTTGTTGTTTCGCGAGTTTTTTTGCAGTATTCGCGAGCCGCTTGCAGCGCAACACGCGAATTTACCCCAAGGTCAAGTACGGGCGCGGCCATTTTGTTTGCGTGACGTATTTCCGTTTCCGCCCGCTATGTATAATCTCGCGCAGTAAGCGCATTGCGAGTAGAGGTTCGCACGAGATCGCGCGGGAAATCTACAGGTTCGCACGAGATCGCGAGGAAAATCTCGCGCGAACTTACTTTCGCGCTCGTGAACGGGCGCCGGCCATCTTGTTTTTCATTCATTTCCTGTGTCTGGGCATGGTGTTTAATCCTCTTGGTATCTTTGCCATCCTTTGCTTGTTTTCAGTTTTTTTTTAACGATTTTGCTTCTTATCTATCCCTCTCTTTTCCTAGCTGTATATTTTTGTCTTTTCTGCTATTTTTCTTTACTTTTAAACTACTTTTTTAAACTCTTTTCTTTTCTTCTTCCCTATCCTATTCTTTCTTAATTTTCTACTTCTTCCTACCTTACCTGCCCAGACCATGGTCAAGCCAGGCGCCGTGAAGCTGCCCAGGCACTTGAGGGCCGCAGCGGCGGCGGGGAGTAGTGCTGGACCCAGTGCCAGGACAGCATGCGGGAGATTGAGGGGGGAGCAGGTGACGCGACGGGAGATATTCAGCCCGGAGGAAGTGGGCGCGCTGGTCTACTTCGTCCAGCGCCGCCTGCCCAGGACCATCGCGGGAGGCGGCAGGATCGCGGCCGGCGGCTACAACATGCGGGAGCGCCGGAAGCGGTGGGAGAAGGTGTGCTGGGCCATATCCCACCTCTACGGGGTCCAGCGCACCTACAGCCAGGTCACCCATCGCTGGACGGACCTCCTGGACCGCGAGCGCGACCTGCTGGACCAGCTCGGCTTGGAGATCCCCGGGCTTGGTGAGTAGTAGTAGCCATTTAATCACTCACTACTATGATGTTTTCTCCTGCTCTGTGTTGTTGTATTGCAAATATTTGTTTTTTACATGGAGCAAGCCAATAATGCCGCTGATGACGATTACATTGTAGTTAAATTATATTTCAAAATCTTCTGTGCATTTCAGGTGCACTGCTCTCCTTCTCAGTGGCGTTGCTACTATGCTTATTTGTTTTCTATTTCGTGGTCTCATTGGCCTGAGTAACTATTATGTATGAGTGTACTTTACAGAACTGCGTAATGCTAGACACTAGGGGGCAGATTACATTTACAAGCCCCTTGCGCCACGTTTACGTTGCCTTGCGTGACGCAACAGCGGCGTAAACGTGCCGCATCCCTGCGAGTCATTTACAGCATGACGCATCTAGGGAGATGCGTCACGTTATAAAGCCATGGGCCTGCACCACAATGGGTGCGTTCCTAGTATGCAGGGTGAGCGGTCCAGCGGCTGTGCGCCTCGCAAAATTGCCTACGTGAAATCTACAAGATTTAACGCAGGCACTTCTGCGACGCTGCTACGTCAATTCAATTCCTTATGTCTGCTCGAAGCAGGCGAAAGGACTGACACAGCATGTTAAGTATTGGGTGGCCCTGAGCATTACTGGAGTTGCATTGCGTTGGAGACGTGACTCCAGCGATGCGCCGCTCTTACGTGACGAGATGCGTCACGCAAGTGCCTACCCTTGCGCCAGGGCGCGCCGCATTGTAAATGAGGCACATCTGCCGTGTCGCAAGGGTAGTTTTGCGTGACGCATTTGATCTGGCGCATCTCTGGAGATGCGCCAGAACGCGTAAGTAAGTATGCCCCTAAGGGGCAGAATTGCAATTACCGTCGCATCCCTGCAAAGTAGCAGGGATGCGCCATTAATTGTGCGGCCCGCTACTACCACCAAACACGGTGCGCCGTATTTGCAATGCGGCGCACCATGGGCCCGAAACGTCACCGAAGCTTTACTGCTGGAGTTGCGTCGCAACGATGGCACAGCTCCATCAATGCTCTGGGGTACCCTATCTCCCCAATGCTGGGTCAAGCCGTACGTCTGCTTCAAGCAGGTGCAGGGTTTGTGTGACGCATCATTGTCCTAAAGGTGACTGATTGAAATTTTGTAGATTTCCCTCAGCCACTATTAGGATGTGTTCCAGCGCAGGAATGCCCTCCCTTGCGCCGGAACGCCCCCTGATGGCGCAGGGCTTTATAACGGGATGCATCTCCCAAATGCGTCACGTTGTTATAATATTATACGCCGCACCATGGCGCCCTTTTTTGTTTAGCTGCTGCGTCACAAAAGTCACGCAAGAACGGCGCAAAAGAGCCGCAAGGGCTTAAATCTGCCCCTTCCTTTGTACCCCTGACAATAAGAAAAATAGTGGCGGTGGATTGATAGTTTGACTATTTAAATGACTGGTAATGTAGCAGGCAACTGTTAGTGTTGTCACTGATCTGACTGAACTCACAATGGAGTTTGTCTGTCACTTTGCGTCTTGCCTGCGGACTGCTGCCTGCCAGTCCTAGGTGAACGTTTCAGTACTTTGTTTAGTGAGTTACGTGACTTTCGAAGTCACAGGTCCGCAAATAAATGAAAACTAACCATAATCAATATAATTTCGCGGAAATATTTTGTTATTGTTCTTTTGAAATGTTTGATTTGGTTGACATTGACAAGCAACAATCATCCATGTTTTCTGTTCTTTCTTTCATGTTGTACGTCAGCTCCCCCCAGGGGCGAGAGGAGGACACAGGAGCAGCAGGCGGCGGATGCTGTTCAACAGGGCCAGGATCGGGCAGGCGAGGGCTCCTCTGCTGGCCCCAGTAAGTTTTCATTTTAGACTAGTACCTATTTTTCCTAGCGTTCCTCATTTGACTTTTTTCAAAATTGTCTTTGCTCTTCTTGTAGACTGTATCTAAATTCTTATCCTGCCTCTACTATGACTCCCTGTGGTATTACTAGATTATTCTTATTAGTCTGTCTGTGTAGCTAACTAAGATTGCACGGTTGGCGAAACTCCCATGATTCTAGTCAGCAATAGCTCTATCAACTTAGTGCAGTCCTCTGGGATTGTCCATAATGTCTTTTGAAGTGTTCTATCTGGACTCATGCTTGCAAAAATTGCAAAACCTTTCGCTCAGTCACTCTAGTCTGGACCAAAAAACACAGATTGTATTTAAGTTTAAAAGCTTTATTAAAAGTAAACACATTTATTAAAATGAAGTCATAATAAAACTAAACGTTTAACTGATAATGGAAAAGTGGTTAGTGCTGACGATTAATTGAAGACATTTCTTGTGGTCGAGCCGAGCTCTCACCTGGTTTCAACTTGATCTTGTTGTTAGAAGTCCATCTTCTGTCTGTGTGGAGAAAAATGGTGCGTGTTAAAAAAACAGCCTTCATCAGTTGTGCCAAAAAGTGCAGCAAGACAACCTTCCCTGGAAAAAGGGACATTTTTTTTAACTTTAACGTAGACAGTCACAAATTACATTGTTTTCACATGTCTTCATTCCTAGACCAAAGACTAGTGAGTGCTTTATTCTAACATTCTTAAATGTACTTTGTAGGTGGAACATCTGGTGGCGGGGCCAGTGTGGAGGTGGTGGTGCTCGACACGGAGGCGGAGGGCGATTCTTCAGGGGAGGAGGCGGCGGCTGTGAGAGTTGAGACGGTGGTGGTGGCGGCCAGAGGTAAGCTCTTATATATTCCTTACTTATTGAGATTGAAGACTAGCTGGGAAGGCAAGAATATGAGATGCATGGCTGGGTGAATGATGAAGCAATGATGGGTGGAAGGACAACAGCCTGGGTGGGTGACACAGAAACTGTATGTGTCCATATACCTGGATCATGCTACTATCTGACTCTTAGATAGCATATGTGTATCTAGAGCAGGGGTACTCATAGTACGGCCTGCGGGCCGGTGGTGGCCCGGCAAGCCTTACTTGGCGGTGCGCAGACCTTGCAGACAATCACTGCTCCCCCGGCCCCCACAGAGCAGAGGCTTTTTTGTATTTCACCTGTTAGCGCCCCTGCATCTCCACTCTGACAATCACTGCTCCCCCGGCCCCCACAGAGCAGAGTGGAGATGCAAGGCCACAAAGAGGTGAAATAGAACAAAGCCTCTGCTCTGTGGGGCCGGGCAAGCAGTGATTGTCAGGGTGGAGAAGCAGGGGCGCTACAACAAACAAAGCCTCAATAATATGTTAATGGTCTTTTAAAGACCTGTTAAGTACTTTGGTGTTGTTGTCTGTGTGTGCGCGTTGAGGAAGCGGTCTCAACCCGGGCTGAAGGCTGACACAGATAGACACACACACAGTGAGATGACAGAGGGGGAGGGAGAGGGAGGGCAGGAGGGAGAGAGAGATGGAGGGAGGGCAGGAGGGAGAGCAGGAGGGAGAGAGATGTATGTAAATGCTGGGTCTGGTGGCTCAGTGGATGAGGGCATCTGCTGCAGGGACCTGTGTGCAACCTCATGGTCACAAGTTATCGTTTTGCTTTAGCCCCGCCCCCTCTGACTCCGCCCCCACCAGTGCGGCCCTCGGCCCCAAACTACACTGTAAATGTAGCCCCTGAGAGAAAGTTTGTGAGTACCCATGATCTAGAGAGAGTAGACGGTCAGTGGATGAACTAAGTGTAACTTTGAAGAGCATGTAACACTGCACCCGCACGTCCGTTCCAGTGTAGGAAAGGCAAGGAAAAGAACTTTTAATTTTGTCCAAATACTACCATAAATAGTAGCAGTAGTTTGTATTGCAAGCACTGCATAGATCCGGTTATTACGGTGGCCACTCCCTACCTCTCTTAATAAGTTTAGTAGTACTCAGTCATTCATGTGTGGATGTATCACTGGTCACTCAATAAAAAGCAAAGCACCTAAAGTCATCCCATATATAAGCAAAAACATCCCATGTGAAGTGATAGATAATCAGATTATTTATCTTCTTCAATTTTCCATTTCTAGTACTCATTTCCACTGTAGGGTGAAAGTTAAATTAATTAAGCAGTAGCCCTTGAGTTGTAACAGAGTATTCTCAGTGCCACCCGTAATAGAAAAGTAAGAGCTTCACCACCTGCATGTACTGGACGGGTACAGTAACGCAACGCAAGTCTAGGTCACTCCTCATGGCGTGCGTCTCTTTTTCTCGGGTGCAAGTTTACTGCGCTGGCATTATGCCGGCTTGCAGAAAATAACGTACCAATTTTCCAAAACAAGAGATAAGAAGAAGAATAAGACTGGTGTACTTTCATAGTCGACTCCAATGGAAGTCCACAGTGCTCGTAGAATTTGTTCCTTAAACTCCCACTAATGTTAGAGCAAGGATGAAGAAGTGTGAGGTTAGATAGATACTGGCCTCAATAGTTATGTAATGCGCTTGCAAGTTGCTAGTTGTACTGCAACACAAATTTCTGCTGAATGATTGAGTTAATCTTAAAGAGCATTGGTTACAGACTATGTCTTTCTTTCTTCATATAGATGCTCCTTCCAAACGAACAAGGAGGAAGGAGCTGGCTAGAGCGGCCCGGCAACGGAGGATCGAGGCCACTGTTGCGGAATATCGGCGGCTGGTGGCCCTGGAGGACGAGGAAAGTGTGCAGTCGACAACAACAACAACGTTGTCTGCATCGGCCTCCGTGGCCCCACGGGCTGCCACCCAGCACAGTGGTCCACCCAGACTGAGCCGGGCTGCCAAAGGCAAACGCCACCACCGAGCAGCAAGGCCAACAGCTGCCTCTCACAGGCATTGCACCTGCAAGGCAGTGAAGGCACGCCTGCGCCGCACTACCCTGATGGTGTCCCGCCTTCAGCAGGAGCTCGCCTTGCTCCGCGAGGAGCATGATGCCCTGGCCCAAAAAGTTAACAGCATCCACCCATAGTGTCCCTTGCCCCTTTTTTAGAGACTTTTGGGGGGTGGGAATTGGGAGTTGGGTTTTTGGGGACTTTTGAAGGACAATCGTTGGGGTTAGGGAGGGTCTTGCGGGAGATTATTTTGTTAGGGATATAAATATACTTTTTCAAACTTTATCTGAGCATACCTGTTTTTTACTGCTTGCCTGGTGGGTGGGGGTTTAACGTTGACTGTTTTCCTGAAAGTTTAGTTCCATTTTCTTCCTTTAAGTGTAAATGCCCAAATGTTTTCAACACTAAGTGCCTCTCACAGACTAAGTGAAGTGAATCCAAGAGTCCTAGGACTTTAGTAGTACTACCTTCAGTCTCTCGTCTCTCGTACTAATACTCCATTATACCCCCAAACCACCAAACGCTTATCTTACCTGTAATTTGTGTTTGAAAGTAGGGCTAGACCCAGGGCTGGCTCCACGGGAAATACCGAATAAGGTTGGCAATCTTGGTCGGATAAAATTTCCTCATAGCGGTGGTACTAGTGGTGTGACACAGTGGCAGTTGCATGCCTATGAAAAAAAAGAAAATGAAATCTGGTTTGTCCTCCTGAGCAATTCAACGGTACAACTGAGAATATAGCAGGTGACAGAAGTACAGTAGAACAGTGCCACATTGTAGCCTAACAAATGGTAAAGTATAACTACTAATTCGGTTGAAGTTCTTTCACATTAGCAATGGTTCTTTGTCAAGCAGAGTAAGAATATATCCTCGGATTTCTTCACCAGCCTGTTGCTATCACCTTATCCTCCCCAGCAAGTGTGTGGATTTATTGCTGTAATAATAATTTAGTCACACATCAATCAAAACCACACAGCCCGGGGGAAGAGGGTTAGGGTTTGAAAAATGGATCGGTACGGGGGTTTTTGGGAAAGGTTTTGGGAGACAAGAAAAAATAGCACAGCATAGACAAACAATTGTGAACATAAACAAATCTTTGGGTACAAACCTATCCATCAATCTTTGAAAATGCATGCACTACTGCATGCATGTCAGTTAAAAGTAAGTAGTACATTCGACAACTGTGGAAAGAAAGAATGCGACAGTACAGGGCCTGTGTGGAATTATTGATAACGGTATTCAACATAAGGTCTCTGTAGCCAGATACCCGAGAGCCTTGCTGGTCACTATAAATCCATTCACAACAACACTCAATGGGGTTGGTCTGGAAGGTGTCAGGTTTACTCCCCGTGATCCAGTCGATGCAAATATGGTTCCACCTCCAAATGTCACCAACACCCAGAAGTGTAAACACAGGGTGTTCGAGCCATTAGGCGGGGGAGAAAAATAACAAACTAAAATAAAAAATGTGGGATGGGTAAAGGTAGGGTCAGCAGGGAAAGGATACCTGTAACAGAAGACAAGACAGGCATCAGTGAAGTGCTGTCCTAACATACAAGGCTACTCTCATATAGTCTCACTAAATAACCAAGGAAGTAGACAAGTACCTGAGCACCAAGAAAACATGACCTTGGATAGGAAATACTATAGCCCTTCTGCCACAATCTGTGAGGAAGGCCTAAGAAACACATAAACATATAGTTAACGAACACACTCCTGTCGCACCAAACACACTCGCGTTATACTAAGACATCAAACCCACTACTCACAACATACCACAAACATGGTAGAGGACTCAATGTACAAAGGGGGTTCCAAATAGTCAAAGCAAAGATGTATGGTCCAACAAAAAGGAAGAGGGAAACGGTAGTGTGTAGGAAGCAAGAACTACAACACTGCGCTCTCTAAGTAATGACCCAGTAGAGAATCTTTGGTGAAGGTCAAACAGAAAAACGTAGTTGCGACCACCACTGAATTCTGCCAACAACACACCCCACGGTGCACTACACAAAGAGAACTGGGGTAGCCTGTAGTTACCTCACTACATGCCCAGTTATGGAGGTCCTTTGAAATACACAGTTATACAACGGAGACGCGTAGTTGTCCTTACTACCGCGCTCCGTTTTAATAGTACAAAAACGATCCCCGATGTGAACGGTAACACGTGGTATAGACCGCCACTGTGCTCCGCCACACACAATTCAACCAAACAGGAATTCAGCAAAGGTAGAATTCTGTTAGAAAACAGTCACAGAACCTCCCTTAACAATCCGTTCAGGCAGTAATCAGCTGACCGCACGGGCGGCCGAAGAGTTTAGAGCGGCTTTACCTGAAGACGCGTGAAGTCCGTCTACCGCCAAGGACAGAACACGGAAGCGCTCCCCACTGAGCCTCAGGGGGGGGGGGAGGTGATAGTCCACAGGAGACACGATAGAAAAGCATGCAGAGCGTCCGCTCTCATGCCGGTGCAGAACAGAAACCAGAATAACGCGCAACAGGAAGCGCGTCTGTTCCCCAGATAAACTTCCTGCAAGTCTCCCGCCTACTCATGGGAAATGTAGTTTCATAGTACGGTAGGCGCTTAGGGGCTGCGTAACCTGACAGAAGGTATAGTAGATAGAAAAGGAGAAATTGCTTTTTTTCTAGGTGTCCCCTCACTCACCAGGGTTGCCCCTTGGTGACATGCTTCATCATTGGGGCCATCCCAGTCCTCTACGGCCTGGGGCGTGCTGCGACTTGCGAATTACGTAGGAGCACTTACAAATGACTATGTGTGGTGCAGATGTGATAGTGGAGTGGACTAAGTGATGTGTTAAGGGATCAATTTAGAAGCCGAGAGAGAGCCAAGAAATGCAGTCACAGTCAGAGAAAAAGGCAAGGGATACTGTATCTATGTGGTTGTAGTGGTCCTGTTGGAAGTGGTAAGTAAGTTGCCTGCAGAAAAAAAATCCTCCTATTAGCGGCACTCCTCCATTGCAGCCGACGCTTCGTCCATCGATGTTGGTCACCAGAAGACACCCTGTAAAAAAAAGCACAGCATAGACAAACAATTGAACATAAACAATTCTTTGGGTACAAACCTATCCATCAATCTTTGAAAGTGCATGCACTACTGCATGCATGTCAGTGAAAAGTAAGTAGTACATTCGACAACTGTGGAAGAAAGAATGCAACAGTAAAGGGCCTATGTGTAAATTATTGATAACGATATTCAACATAAGGTCTCTGTAGCCAGATACCCGAGAGCCTTGCTGGTCACTATAAATCCATTCACAACAACACTCAGTGGGGTTGGTCTGGAAGGTATAGTAGATAGAAAAGGAGAAATTGCTTTTTTTCTAAGTGTCCCCTCACTCACCAGGGTTGCCCCTTGGTGACATGCTTCATCATTGGGGCCATCCCAGTCCTCTACGGCCTGGGGCGTGCTGCGACTTGCGAATTACGTAGGAGCACTTACAAATGACTAAGTGTGGTGCAGATGTGATAGTGGAGTGGACTAAGTGATGTGTTAAGGGATCAATTCAGAAGCCGAGAGAGAGCCAAGAAATGCAGTCACAGTCAGAGAAAAAGGCAAGGGATACTGTATCTATGTGGTTGTAGTGGTCCTGTTGGAAGTGGTAAGTAAGTTGCCTGCAGAAAAAAAATCCTCCTATTAGTGGCACTCCTCCATTGCAGCCGACGCTTCGTCCATCGATGTTGGTCACCAGAAGACACCCTGTCCACTGCCTGCCTGATGCTGAATTGTGGCTCGCTACTGTGAAGCCTGACTCCATCCTTTTTTCCCCATTGCAGAGACTGAAACCCGGCCTGTAATTATTCAACGAAAAACAGGAAGTGATATAATATTACAACACCACTGATAAATAAATATAAGGTATGTAGGCTGTGGAGTGCAAAAAGTCACAATTTGATTTTCCTAGTAGACAGTACAATATTTTTGAAAGTGCGTACTCTGAGTCACCTTTTGAAGGATAAATAAGTATGGGCAAATTAATGTAGTGTAGTGTAGTTCCTAGTTTCCCACTAGGCCCTGCGCATTGGAATAACATAAACAGTAGTATCGACGTGGAACTGCTTATATTCCAGGCCTCCACTGACTATGCTAAACTTAATTGGGTTGTGTTACCAACTAGCTCAGAGGTCACTGGAAACTTTCTTCTCTGCATAGGAAGTGATCAGCTTCCTTGGCACAGACAAGAAGGGATTCAGCTTTCCAACAACCGTGCAACATGACAACTTTGCTCCTCAGATCAAGAGTCGATCTCTAGGGTCGTGTGAAACAATAGACACAGATTTCACTCAGTCAGTCTAGTGCAGTTTACTTTCACAGTATGTAGAGAATAGAGAGACGGGCGTTTATCAATAAAGGGTTAACATTTATTGAACAGTCTTTCTTCTCATACAAGAGAAATGTATTGCCACAATTGCAATAACTGTTATTATAAAAAGTACGTACAGTAAGATAAGAATAGCGAAATAGAACTGTAAAAGCATTGATATGGTTTCTTAGCCATACAATGGTTTAAAAGTAATAAAACATATATACAGTCATATATACATTAGGCTAACATACTCAACTGGTGCTTCTAACTAAGCCTACCCCAGTGTGCCTGACCTAGGCCTAACACGTGAGAAGGGGAGTAAGTAAGTAGCTTAAGTTAAGTTGGTTTTGCCAAGGTTTGTTTCAAGAATTCTCGTCTAAGGGTTTAGTCAACACCATACCTCTGAATAGAATGATGGAGGATTGGTATCTCCTTCAGGGGTCTCTCTCGATATCCCAGTCACCTGCGAGGGTAAACTGGAAGCGCCGGGACTGGATTTCTCTGCACGAGAAAGGCAGCGGCTTCTCTCAGCGCGTCTGGAGGAAGGAGGGGTGACAGCGTCCGCGGGCAGCTGGGCTGGATGTCTTCGCAGAGGACGGCTGCACGGCTCCTCAAGCGTACTGCACCATAGTTCGCGCTGTAGCGGCGATAATGGTAATCAGTAGCTTCACCACCACAGGATAGCAGGCTGCAGCGACAGGCAACGCTCAACAGCAGTTAGCTTCGCTCTCACAGCTCACAGCTTCGTATTGCTTAAGGCAACGTTGGTAATATTTATACCTGACAGGTGCCGGGTTTGACGCAAGTTTGCTGGACATAAGACGTCAATTAAAGATGTCACTAGGAAGTGGCAGCTATCAGTTGCTCATTAGAGTTCTATTACTAATCAAAACATAGCAAGCGGGGATTTCCAGGTTTGCTAAGTTTTTATCTTGTTGAAGAACTCGGAGTGTTATCTAGGAATATCAGATAGTGACTGCTGCTCTGTCATTGCACTAATTGGTCGCAAAGGAAGTAGCAGAGAGTCATGCTGGAATGTGGCTCTGTGGCTCTGCTCGTGTGAGGCCAGAGATGACTTTACAGAAAATCGCACTTGAACGGTTATGCCAATATAGGGAATAAAGGGCTTTATAGCCGAATAGGGGCATAAGGTCACAGTATCGATCAGGAACCTAGATAAGCACATGACACCCACTCCACGAATTCATGTCCATCAAAATTACTAAAACTAAGCAATTAGATGTATGTGTAACATTGTGTAACATAGCCCACCCCAAAATACATAAATGCATTCGAAATAGGCGTACTTGTAATACATGGAATTTAGGTACTGTACGTTTTTTAAAAGCATAGTAATTCATTCAGAAATTATTGCATATGAAATCAATGAACGATTATGCATAAAGAATTACACATGAAGTATCTCTGACAGAAGAAATGCGAGATAAATCATCACATAAAAATGCATTGTAATAACATGTGTGCTAGAGGCTGGTGTAATGTTGTTATGTCTCTAGATGTGTTTTAGAAATAGAAGTGTGAAGCTTCTGTTCTCTAAGAATATTTTTTACGTTAAGCAAAGAATTGTTCGTGCCAAAAGGGAGGGTCAATATTTTAAAAAAATTGTCCAATTCAAAGAAAAATCAGTTTACCAAAGCTCCTGGCAGTTTTATGTTGATCAAAACTGAAGGCCGAATTCAGAGTTCATGGGAACGCCGTGTGTCGGAAAGCTTCTCAAAAGTTATTGTTTCTCTGTGGGTGAGAACATCGTATCAGACAGGCTCGCAAAGAATTGGTCTACAAAATCAGGTGATAGTTCAACCAAATTAGATAGCGCTGAAACTTGGCAGGTGTGAGAATGATTGCTGTCATCGAATGCAGGATCAGCAATGCTCACAGAACGTTGTACCTGGATGATGTTGCTTTTGTCACTCGCTCCACTGTTACCACTTGGCTGTAGTACAGGAGTCTCCACGAATGCCGTCATCAGGATTGGTAGCCGCTGGGGACAACACAATGCGTGAGCCGTTATTGGACTTAGCAAAGTATCGACGTCCATTGGTACTGCTGATGGAAGTGAAAGACAGATGTCCAACACGCATTCCTCGCCGCAAAGCATACACCGTAGCACAGGTAAAATGCAATTTTGCCATATTGGTCTGAACGAAAGGAACCAGGTCATGTTTAGATCTCTCAGCCTGGCCAATCCGAGGACGTTAGTTATCCTGTCCCTGTAGCGCATTGCTAGGATTGTTTCTTCCATTCCCATGGGAGCTATGTCTGAGCCGAGGCTTGCCATAACGTAGCAGAAGGGTCAAAAATAGAATCCCTGCGATGAGTCCAAAAAATAGTGGAATACCACCAAAGATGGAGTGCACAAAATTAGGAAAGATTCCCAAAATTGCCTGGAAGGGTGTTAGCAGTCCCGTAAAGACTGTCTTGAATATGCCTGGGATGCTTGTAGCACTAGACATGTTAAGGAGTTGGTCGAGTATTTGTACGAAATGCACGGGGCAATTTGTTGATAAAAGGTCATGGACCTCAGTAGCCGTCCTTGCGACTAGAAGATCATACGTCTCTTTAGATGACGTTATAGGCACTGTTGTCTGTAAAAGCACAGATTTCATTTTGCTTAATGTATCAATTCGTATAGAATAGAGATTCAGACGAGGCCAGAGGGGAGTCACTGTGTCTGGAGGCCCGCTCGGGAACAATGCTTGCATACAACATTTGACCATGGACGTTACTTCTACTAGATAACTTAGTCCGGGCGCGAGGCCACAGCACCTGTGATCCGTTCTTAGAATGTAACTCCCGTTTGCGAGTTGCATAAAGAAGGGCTCTATCTGAGTTGTAGGTGTGACTAGCTGGTGGCATGAAAGGTTGTTTGAATTGCCATCACATGCTCCGTGTAAATTAATACCCTGACACAAAAGTATACCGCTTAGTGAGTGTTTACAGTTGTCACCACTAAGAAATACATTTTTGTCGCTGTCACTATAGCAAGAATGAGTGTATGGTAATTTCCATTCGGATTTAACATATCCCTTACCCAATTGTTCATACTGGCCAGCAGGTATGTATTCAAGGCATTTTTTAAAGCGGAAAGTTGTTATCGGAATTGTGATAATTCCGTGTATTATCCATTCAATGACAGGACTCTCTGACATTGTCAATGGTAATCTCTCGAGTTTCTCGATGCTCAAGATTGTATAGTCTGCTCCTTTCTGTGCCAAACTGATCTGTTTATCAGTAAGGTTAAAAGTGGAAAATAATGACGTTGTGTTTATCAGACGCCAAGGCACATAGCCTGAACGAAGATTTTGCAGCGTCCAGCCTAATTCTATAATAGAGCGTAATTGAGACTGGCCATGTTGTAACATTAGCAAATCTCTGTCTATCACATCAAAGGCAGAGGATACAATATTGTCCAAAGAATATATTCTGGAAGACAGAGTCATTAACCCATTGTCTACTACAGAAAGTGATTTTTCCAAATTAATACGATCAATTTCTCGTATCTTTTCAGCTGTTTCAATTTGCTTTACTTTCCAAGCCTCGTTGTAAGCAGCATAGATGCTGGTCGCTATGAAACGCTTTTGACGCTGTTTGCGTGGTCCAAGAATGAAATCGCGCAAATCAGCACCATCTTTTAACAAAGACAAGTGTTGCTTAATTTCAGCCAGTGTGGATGAAGTTAGCCATTCTAGGCAGAGTTTACCTACACTGTATGTGGTTATAATTCCTGGATGTTGTCTCTGGGAATATCTAGGGTCTAATCTGGTCATTTTTAAACCCTGTGTTTTGTTCAGGAATCTATCTTGACAGCTATTTGTGTCTGTAGGCCAGATTAACCACTTTTTCCAATCAGGATGTGTTCTGTTGAAATGTAAAATGTGTGACACGTCTAACTCATTATCTGCAGTTGTATTCTCAGGTATTGGCTTTGGTATAGACGGTGTTTTCATTTCTTTGTTCTTAGCTAGGCCAAGACAAGATGTTTGGTGTACAGTGTCATTTAAAAATAACATTTGTTCTGGTATCATGCAGGTTCTAAACAGTGCTTCTATGCCTTGCACCTGCCAATCTTTTGTACCCCAAATTGATTTCGTTTCAATATTATTTTTCCAATAATCAAAACCAAATGTCATCATTTTGTCATAAAATGCTTCTGAATATATCAATTTAGAATTTGTCAGCATTGTTTTCATGCCTGTTTTATCTAACAGTTTATAATAAAACGTTTCTGCATCACTGGTGTTAAACCCTGAAAAATATTTGAATTTCTCAAAAAATGCTTTAGAACTGCTTTTAGGTGGTGTAGAACAATGTTCCCATTGATTATACATAAAAACATTTCTAGGCTGTGCAGATTTATGCAAGTAATGATCCCCATAGTGGGTGTAACAGAATAACTGCTCATAACTAGATGAACCTTGTAAATAATCATGATCTGTGAATCTAGCTGACATTACTAAATCAGACATCATGTCATTAATACTGTTAAAGTCCCAATCATCAGAGAATGTACTAGGTGTAACAAAGTCACTTAAGGAAACCTTTAGTTGATGAGGATACTTCAGGATTTCGACCGGACCATAGATCTCATAGTCTGTTTTCTCCCATACTACCCCACCAGGTATTGGAATTGCTGTGACATTTACTGTTGACAGTTCTCTTTTCTTCACGTGGGATGATCTGTGTGGTTTCAGGACTAGGTTGATGTTCTGACTTGCTGTGTCCATTGTAATATATTTTCCTTCAATGAATTTTCCCAAACACAGTACCATGATGAGCCAAAGCAGGAGGAAAAATACACCTAGACCGAACCAGAACTCTAGCCAAGGGGAAATAAGGTAGATTTCCTTCAGTTGATGAAAGAGTTCCGTTGCTTTTTCTTTAAAAGACTTTTTTGTTTCTGGCATCACTTCGGGGTCGTTAAAATCTTCAGAGAAGTTGTCGAAGTTGATGAAATAACCAGAGGCAGTTCTGTCAATTGATGGGATTGTTTTTTCAATCTGTCTCTCGGTAGCACTTTCTGATGCCACATTAGTGTAGACTGGTGTTGTTTCTTGACGAACTGTTTCAATCTGTGTTTCAAGAGGCACGAGTTCCATGGCATTATTGCATAGTCCTTCATTGTGCACTGCAGGCTGATCGAATGTGATGAGTCTTTCAGTTTGAACCTCTTGGATTGTTGCAAGTTTGGGTATTCTGTTGTTTCTTGGGAGTCCACTGGGCCTACTGTTGATTATAGGCCACATGCTTGTGGTTTTACCAGATCGATAGACACGATTCTGTTCTCCTTTTTACCAGCAAGGGGCGGTAGCACAACTGATCTTGTTCCGGTGACTGCCAAGACAGGTACTGCTTTTCTGTAAGAAGGCCCAAATTCCTTCTTAACCGCGATCTTTTCTCTGACTAGATCCCCAATCTTTGGAATCCAGACAGGCCTTGCTGGGGCTGTTGCGGGTGGTGCCTCGTCAGTGGTATTTGGCTGTTGCTTTAACTTTATGTTGCTTAATGATTTTCTTGTTTCATTCAGTTCCTGTAAAACAGCCAAACGGTCTTTTACTTCAAACTGCTTTGTTTCTTCTTGTACCACTGACATCTGACTATCGAGGTCCTGAACGCGCATTCTTATTCCGAACAATAGTTCGTATGGGCTGAAACCTTTTAGAGAATTTCTTGGCATGTTGTTAAGACTAGTCTGGACACTTATTAAATGTTTGACCCACCCAGCGCCTGAACCTAATACCTTCGCTGTTATAGATTGCTTTATGTCCCGGTTTTTTCTTTCTACCACACTTGTGCGATGGACAAGAATACCACAACCCAAATCCCATGCTGGCCATGGCCTCCCTATAAGCTCGAGAGCTGAAAGCAGGACCCTGGTCAGAATGGAACGTGGTAATTGCGTATGTGCCGATAAAGACCCGCAAATCTTTTATAACCGTTCTAGCGTCAGCCGAGCGCTGGAGGCCTCATTATTTTAAGTGCATTTCGTCTTAACTATTAATAGGACGCAGGATGGGGTGTAGGCAGCGTTACGCTCTTTCTGACTGGTAGCCGGTAGCAAGGTTCCTTACTGCGATCCCTATTACAGTTTTCACAGTTGTTTGCATATATTTGGTGTTCTACACTCATTCCCGGCCACCAGAATACTGATTGTAATTCAGTCAGTGATTCCTTGATCTCTCTGTGCCTTAGACCCAAACCCATGTGTGCGTCTGCTATTAAAAATATTCTCCTGTTCATGTTTGGAATTACTCTGTCCCCCACTCCAGGGATTCGAGCAAAAGGAACGGAGTTTGCATCGACTATGTATGCATAATTGAGTGGATAGTTTACGGGTAGTGCTGCACAGTCGCCTTTTACGGTCGTTTTTACTGCCAGCATGGTTTCCCCGTCTATATACTTATCTGTACGCTTTTTTGTGGCTACGGAAGCCGGTTTAGTTGCTTCCGCTTTGGCTGTATTAGCCAATGAATTCCCTGCAACGTGAACGCCATCACGTTGAAGACTCTGTGCGTGAATCACGTGAGTCTTTTGTAGTTCTTTACTTAAAAGAGCTACCTCGTTCCAGAGCAATTTATGCTTTATTGTGGCACCTGTGTCATCTTTGTAGTCGTTTTCGATCCAACTCTGCAGCTTATTGTTGTAAGAGTTGACGCAAAAATGAGAATCGCACACGATAAGTGTGGGGAATTCGCGTTCTGCATTTTCGAGCGCCATCTTTAAAGATCTGATTTCAGTTCTCTGAACCGAACAGTTTCTTACAGATTCAGTTTTTGTTACTTTCGGTCTGAATTTACCGCACAGCCAACGACCTTTAATGATCGCACATGCTGCATTGTAGGATTTACTCTCTACATTAAAATGCTGTACAAAGCTATCTGTATAGATTATACAGGCATATTGTGGGAGAGGCAGGATTTCGATTGGCAGAGGATATTCTTCTTCATATTCTAAATCATTCAGTTCTTCAAATTGCGGGGCGAAATAGTATTTCACGTCTTCCGCTCCTAGAGAATCTATGTACTGTATCCATTTCGGATCCAGTGACACTGTAGGCAGGTTTACTGGGCTGAATAGCGCTTCGAAGGCGGATTCCGCTGTAAGGATATTAATCCGTTTGCCGTGTGCTAGTTCTCTTTCATTTGCTAATGCGATTTGCACTGCGTTCACAGTTTTTTCTGTGCGACTGAATGTTTTTTCTGCTTGTGTGTACAAGTGAGATTTAATTGAAATTGGTACCTTTTCTCCCTCATTAGAGGTTAGGTACGTGAATCCGCATCTTCCTGGGATGACTCGGATTACAAGATCGATCGTGTTGTCACGTGTATCTAATTTTGTTTTTGCTAACATGTCTGTTTGCAGTGATCTCAAAATTTCTGTGTGTTTTTGAGTCCAATTGATTTGTTTTAAATCAGGTTTAATTAGTTCGTAGAGAGGTTTAACCCTCTCTGCGTAATTTAGGATGTAAGTTCTTCCGAAATTCAGAAAACCTAGTATTGATTGTAAATTCTTCAGCGTTTTTGGAGCTTGGAGTACAGCGCACTTCTCTAAGAAGTTGTCCGCTAGGCTTTTCCCTTCACTTGATAATTCGTACCCTAAAAACAGTACTGTCAGATGGGCAATTCGGGACTTTTTAAAGTTGAATTTGTAACCCTCTGCTGCGAACCCAAGTATAATGGTGTTCACTCTTTTCAAGTGAGTATCCAAGTCGTCGTCTGTGAGATAAATATCATCTACGTAAGATAATGCTTCATCATCATAGATTTGTAGTAACTCTGTTACCCTAGCTGAGAATAGTCCTGGGCTGTTCTTGAACCCCTGTGGGAGTCGACAGAATTTTTTCTGTGACCCAAATGCGGAGAAAGCGGTCAAGTATCTGCTTTCTGGTGCAATGTTTTGACAAAAGAAACCATTAGAAATGTCTAATGTCGTTTTGTATTTTTTCCTAACTATGTTATTCATTAGGGCTGCACTATGCGAGTTTTGTACTGCAAAGGTTTTGCAACATGTATTAAGATGTCTGTAGTCCAAAACTAGACGATATGAATTGTCTGGCTTGGAGACAGGAAACAAAGGATTGTTCATTTGAGAGGTGCATGTTTCAATCACCCCCTGGTACTCAAGTTGATCTAAGATCTCCCTGACCTGTTTTTTAGCTTCTTGCTTTATGGGATACTGCCGTTGGGCAGTTGGTTCACTTTTTAGTTGGATTTTGTGAGGCGGAGAATCCTCATCCCATCCTACATGATTTTTATACAATGCAGGTGCCTGGGCTACAGCCCATTTCCTTGCATATGTGTATTTTTTGTGAATCGGTATGTGATTCGAGAAGGCAGGCATAATCACTTCTTCGCCACGAGGGCACTCCCTGACAAACTCCGGGGGCCAATCTTTTTCAGCTAACAGAATATCATAGCCTTTTGAGAGCTTATCCCAAAATAGACCCTTAATTTTCCTAGTCTTATCACCCTCCATACGCAATGTTATTTTGTATATTTTATGGGGCTCGCTAAGTCTGGTGTCGGCAGTTTCAACCTGAATGTATTCATTCGTGTCCACTGTCTCCAGATGACTCATCAAGTTCTTGCGCGCTATACTGATTTCTGCTGCACTGTCCAACATTGTCAATGCCCACTCCCCGTTTTTCAACTGTGTCCTCAGTATTCTCGGCATGGTTGATTACTCTAATACTGGCTACCTTCTTTTTCTGAAATTGAGATTTCTTATTTTGAGCAGGTTCCTTGTCTTTGGACTTGGTGTGCTCTCCTGGGTCTGACCGTCCTCTTCTTTCCGAATTCTGTGGAAGAGATCGAGAGGGACGTGTATCAATACTTTGATATCTATCAGGTTTTTTTATATTATCCCTATTTCTAAGGTTATATCTTTTCTCAGAGGGCTCCCGTTGGGGAGACTGGCGTTCTCGAGTCGGAGTTCTCTCCCTCCGTCGAGGAGACCTTCCTCTGGACTGGAAAACTTTTTCCTTGGGAGTGGATTGTTTATTTCCATCCCAGCTCTTTTTAGGAGTGTTTAAATTATTTTTAATAAATAATTTTTCTGGATTTTCGAGCAGTTGGGGCTTAACTGGTTTTCCACCCAAGCTGTCTCTACCTAATTCTTCATAGCATTTTTCTATGATTTTTGCAAGCTCAACAGGATCTTTTATATCTGTTTCCCTCAACTTCTGGCGAATCGCCACAGATGCTGCTTCTCCCTTTACATTGGCTAATAATATAGCCGTGACCTGCTTGAAGTCTTTCAGTAATTTCATACCTAGATTTAAAGCTGGTTCTGGACCGAATTCATTTTGAATCTGTTTTAGCACGTCTGGTATTACCGCCATAGACGGAACACCGTGTGTTTTTGTGTAAATGGAAGCAAAGACTGTACCCCAAGTGTCGCAGTCCTCCACGTGTGGTGCGATTCCCATAGGAAGGCAGATGGTCAAGATTCTGTGTTTCTCAATAGGGGTAGTATCAGGAAATACTGCCTCTATTTGAGTGATTTTCTGGGCTAACCAGAAAGGAATTTGTTCCCGTTTTACGGGTGTTTTACCAAGACATGACTGTATGTTCTGTGGTGTAATTTTATTTGTGTTCCCCTGATGAGGGGTCAGCTGGTGTGAATTAACAGCTGGCTGGACTGTTGCAGTCCGTATTACATATTGGACTAATTGCCTATGTATTTTTATTAATGTGTTTAGCTGTACTAACAGCTCTTCTCTAGACATTCTTATAATGTCAGGATGTGGTGTGTAGCTGGCTAGAACCGGCCACGTGGCTCCTGGTCTACCTAGTGGACCGAGCCTGGTTATGTGATCATTGTGTTTTAGGGCGCCATTAAACCAGAGCAGGTGCTCTTGAAATTTAAGTGGGATTTCAATCTCCTCGAAAGGAGCGTACTCTCCCGGAGGTTCCTCTATTTTGTAATAGTGAAACTCTTGTGTTATAGCGTTTACCGCTGGAAAGTTTATCCATGAATAGAATACCTCTGTCTGCCGATACTCGTGAGCCTCTATCACGAAAATTACTGTACCACCTTGAGGTGGCAGTCCGTTTTCTATAAGTTTTAAAGTTATAGATCTTCTTAAGTGGACCGGGATGATAATTGCATCCGGGTCTGTGTATTCGGGACCTTGCTGAGTCGCATCTACTGCGGCCCCAGTGGTGCCGTTGTTTTCTACTGACATTGTATAAATGCAGTTTTTGCAGAGTAGGTCTCCAAGGAGACAAAGATTAGATGCACAATATTTTGGAACACTGTATCCTTCAACGTTGAATAAACCAGAGCTTTACATAGGAATCTCTTCCTACTAAGGTCGGGCGGATTTTAACCTTTCACCCACTCCAGACGTCTATTGGAGTATTTACGGGAGAAAGGGGTGTGAAATATGCACGACTGAGTTACTCTACAAGTCTTGCGTTAGTTTATCGCCTTACCAAACGTTAGGGCGCCATGTAGTGTAGTTCCTAGTTTCCCACTAGGCCCTGCGCATTGGAATAACATAAACAGTAGTATCGACGTGGAACTGCTTATATTCCAGGCCTCCACTGACTATGCTAAACTTAATTGGGTTGTGTTACCAACTAGCTCAGAGGTCACTGGAAACTTTCTTCTCTGCATAGGAAGTGATCAGCTTCCTTGGCACAGACAAGAAGGGATTCAGCTTTCCAACAACCGTGCAACATGACAACTTTGCTCCTCAGATCAAGAGTCGATCTCTAGGGTCGTGTGAAACAATAGACACAGATTTCACTCAGTCAGTCTAGTGCAGTTTACTTTCACAGTATGTAGAGAATAGAGAGACGGGCGTTTATCAATAAAGGGTTAACATTTATTGAACAGTCTTTCTTCTCATACAAGAGAAATGTATTGCCACAATTGCAATAACTGTTATTATAAAAAGTACGTACAGTAAGATAAGAATAGCGAAATAGAACTGTAAAAGCATTGATATGGTTTCTTAGCCATACAATGGTTTAAAAGTAATAAAACATATATACAGTCATATATACATTAGGCTAACATACTCAACTGGTGCTTCTAACTAAGCCTACCCCAGTGTGCCTGACCTAGGCCTAACACGTGAGAAGGGGAGTAAGTAAGTAGCTTAAGTTAAGTTGGTTTTGCCAAGGTTTGTTTCAAGAATTCTCGTCTAAGGGTTTAGTCAACACCATACCTCTGAATAGAATGATGGAGGATTGGTATCTCCTTCAGGGGTCTCTCTCGATATCCCAGTCACCTGCGAGGGTAAACTGGAAGCGCCGGGACTGGATTTCTCTGCACGAGAAAGGCAGCGGCTTCTCTCAGCGCGTCTGGAGGAAGGAGGGGTGACAGCGTCCGCGGGCAGCTGGGCTGGATGTCTTCGCAGAGGACGGCTGCACGGCTCCTCAAGCGTACTGCACCATAGTTCGCGCTGTAGCGGCGATAATGGTAATCAGTAGCTTCACCACCACAGGATAGCAGGCTGCAGCGACAGGCAACGCTCAACAGCAGTTAGCTTCGCTCTCACAGCTCACAGCTTCGTATTGCTTAAGGCAACGTTGGTAATATTTATACCTGACAGGTGCCGGGTTTGACGCAAGTTTGCTGGACATAAGACGTCAATTAAAGATGTCACTAGGAAGTGGCAGCTATCAGTTGCTCATTAGAGTTCTATTACTAATCAAAACATAGCAAGCGGGGATTTCCAGGTTTGCTAAGTTTTTATCTTGTTGAAGAACTCGGAGTGTTATCTAGGAATATCAGATAGTGACTGCTGCTCTGTCATTGCACTAATTGGTCGCAAAGGAAGTAGCAGAGAGTCATGCTGGAATGTGGCTCTGTGGCTCTGCTCGTGTGAGGCCAGAGATGACTTTACAGAAAATCGCACTTGAACGGTTATGCCAATATAGGGAATAAAGGGCTTTATAGCCGAATAGGGGCATAAGGTCACAGTATCGATCAGGAACCTAGATAAGCACATGACAGTAGCGGATCTTGCCCCTCAAGCTAGGTGTACTGTAAACTGTGTTTTAGAACAAAATTAGATCTTCCTAGCAGTGCTCCCACCCAGACCCTTACTAAAGCCAGTCGCAAAAATGTAGAAGACCCCCAATCAAATCTCAAAAAACGAGGCCTAGCAGAAAACTGGTGACAAAACTTACTTTGAAAGTAAAAGTAGGCCGAAGTACCCCCTTCCTAATTACCCATTACCCACCGTGGATTGCGTTCAAACTACTTGCAAGCAACCAAGCAAAAGTAGCTATAGCCAGCATCGCTCCAAGACTCGAAATCCCCCCCACTCAAACACATGCAATAGAAATACTGCTAACCCTAACGAACCCTAAGTTAAGAATAGTGGCAAAGGCTTTCTTTAACTATGCCAAATCCCCCCTTTCCCACCATGGATTTTCTTCAAATGACTTGCAACCAAAATTACACATTCTCACGAGTGCTCTAAGACCCCAGAACTCAGTTGGAAAAATCTAGAACACCCCGAAACACATGCAATCCTGCTGCTAGGGCTAACCCTAACGAACCCTAAGTTACAAAAAGTGCCAAAACTAAAGGCTTTTCCGCGCAGATTTTGTCCCAACCACTTCTACCCGGTATTAGACCTTCCCAGGAATGCCCCAAGACCCGGCAACCCACCCGCCAAGAAGCATAACACCCCCAAACAGGCCAAAAGCAAAATCTCATACTTGTAATATTTCTGGGCCTTCGGTCCAAACGCGCTGCGTAGCTAGGCCATAAGTCGGGGTTGGCACGACGGATTTCCTGAAAAGCAAATGCAATCAAGATTAGAGTGTCCCAGCAATGCTCCCAGACCACGAAACTCACCCACAAACAGACGGAACCCCCCCTAAGAGCACCTCAAAGGCAAGCAAGTCATCAAAAACACAAAAAAAATTCCGCCTGGGATTTGGTCCAAAACACTTTTATCCGGTATTAGAGCTTCCCAGCAATGGCCCCAGAGCCGTCAACCCAGGAGAAAACGAGTAGAAGACCCCCAAACAGCCAAAGAGCAAAAGTACAAAAATGGGGACTTAGTCAATTTTTCACAAATTTCCCAAATCACTCCGCGCGCGCTCTGCAGCTAGGCCCTAAGTCCCCTCTGCCACCATGGATTTGCTTCAAACCTCTTGCAAAGTAAAGTATATATAGCCAGCAGTGCTCCCAGACCACGAAACTCACCCACAAACACCAGGAAGCCCCCCAAACAGGCCCCCGAAAACGCTACATAGAGCAAAATGTCAGAAATAGCCAAAAAAAAATCGGCCTGGATTTTGTCCCAACCACTTCTACCCGGTATTAGACCTTCCCAGGAATGCCCCAAGACCCGGCAACCCACCCGCCAAGAAGCATAACACCCCCAAACAGGCCAAAAGCAAAATCTCATACTTGCAATATTTCTGGGCCTTCGGTCCAAACGCGCTGCGTAGCTAGGCCATAAGTCGGGGTTGCCACGACGGATTTCCTGAAAAGCAAATGCAATCAAGATTAGAGTGTCCCAGCAGTGCTCCCAGACCACGAAACTCACCCACAAACACCAGGAAGCCCCCCAAACAGGCCCCCGAAAACGCTACATAGAGCAAAATGTCAGAAATAGCCAAAAAAAAAATCGGCCTGGATTTTGTCCCAACCACTTCTACCCGGTATTAGACCTTCCCAGGAATGCCCCAAGACCCGGCAACCCACCCGCCAAGAAGCATAACACCCTCAAACAGGCCAAAAGCAAAATCTCATACTTGCAATATTTCTGGGCCTTCGGTCCAAACGCGCTGCGTAGCTAGGCCATAAGTCGGGGTTGGCACGACGGATTTCCTGAAAAGCAAATGCAATCAAGATTAGAGTGTCCCAGCAATGCTCCCAGACCACGAAACTCACCCACAAACAGACGGAACCCCCCCTAAGAGCACCTCAAAGGCAAGCAAGTCATCAAAAACACAAAAAATTTTCCGCCTCGGATTTGGTCCAAACCACTTTTAGTGCTTCCCAGCAATGGCCCCAGACCCGTCAACTCACCTGCAAAGAGGTAGAACAACACCCCCACAAGTGCTGAGTCTTTCTTCATTGGGCGTAAACCAGCCCTCTGCTTTGATGGAAATAGGAGTCTGGAGGAGGAGGATAGAGGAGCATGTTCTTCTGAACTTGTGAACCTGAGGAATGCAGACTGCGGCACCTTCAAATCAATTAGCAAACAAGTGAAGACAGTTCTGCTGATGGGCTTGTTTTTGTGATTATCTGATTAAAGTTTGAATTATATTAACTGTGCACAACAAAGAAAGACAGACACAAAGGAATAAAAGTGAATAAGGATGAAAAAGAAAGTTATTGATTCGTTGTCTCATTTTCAGGGCTCGGTATCACGGTCCAGGAATAAGAATAAGGCTTCGTCATCATACTCTGCGAATTCAGGCAGGGTGAGCTCAGTGTCACCTGACAGAGTAGAAATTCCCTCATCTATGTTGCTGCCCACCTCCTCTTCATCCGCCACGCTCTCTCGTACTCTGAAATCTGGTGGTATGAGGTGCTGATTCATCTTGATCATTGTTAACCTCTCCACATTTTTGGGCGAGAGGCGGCTCCGTTTGGGAGTTACAATCCCACCAGCCGCACTGAAAACCCGTTCAGAAGACACGCTTGCGAGTGGGTAAGACAAGTAGTTTAAAGCCAGGTTGGTGAGCTGTGGCCACAATTATTTTTTCCCATGCCAATACGCCAATGGGTCAGAATTAACATAGACCTCTGTTGAGTCATTCAGATAGTCCTTCACCATCGACTCAAGGTCCTCATCCAAGGTTCCTCCACTTTGCTTAGCTCTTGCTGTGCCTCTGACCTTTTGAGAACCAAACCCACGCAGAGCTAGCCAATCCTCTTCAGCCTCCAATGTTTCTGTTGTCTTTCGTGCAGATGATCCGGTTGCCGGTGTCTTTAACGGCTGAGAGGTCACTTGTGCCACAGCCACAG
Source organism: Lissotriton vulgaris (assembly GCF_964263255.1). Taxonomy (NCBI): domain Eukaryota; kingdom Metazoa; phylum Chordata; class Amphibia; order Caudata; family Salamandridae; genus Lissotriton; species Lissotriton vulgaris. Next base: position 1,483,069,948 of record NC_141694.1, read on the forward strand.
GTGCAGAAGTGGATTGTTTTGACTGGGGATGGCCTGCTGATGTACTGCCATTTCCTTCAATTTCCAGCCGTTCTGTTTCAAACTTCTTGGCTGACAAGGCTAGCCAACGTTTGTACTTTGGAACATGTTCATCATCAAAAGGAAAGAATGCTTGGCCTGCCAGCGCCTTTTTGTAGCGTGGATCCAGAATAGTAGCACAAATGTAATGCTGTTCTGAGTGGATCTTTTTAAGACGTTCATCACCTTGTAGGAGCTCTAATAATTGCTCAGCCAGAAGCAAAGAGTCTTGGTTTTTATCTTTTCCAAACACAGAACACACCTCCTTCAGTTGGTCCTCCAGCATGTACAACAATGGGATAGCTTTTCCCAAATTAGAGTCCTCCTTGCTGACTGCACGCGTGAAGAACTCAAAAGGACGAAGCATGCGTGTCAGGCTTTCAACTATGTTCCATTGCGGCCCACCCATCCTCAGCTCCTCTGCACCCTCTTTAAGGAAATATTGATCGAGTTCCGTATACTGCTCATACAGACGCTCAAGCATGTAGAAGGTTGAGTTCCAACGTGTTACCACCTCCTGGATGAGTGCTTTCACTGGCATTTGATGTTGATATAGCAGGCTCCTCAGCTGCTTCCGGGCCTTAAAAGAATGGCTGAAATGCTTGCACATTTTTCGGCAGGTGTCCAATACACTGTACGCTGCACTGCCTTTATTACCCAAGAATTTTTGGACAACCAGGTTTATACAGTGCGCCAAACACGGCACTCTGAAATAGTAACCGTCCCTCATGGCCTTAACTATATTGGCGCCATTGTCCGTGGAAACATAACCAACCTTGCGTTTTAGTGGGGACAGCCAGTTAAGGACCTTTGTGTTAAAGACATCCAAAATGTTTTCTGCTGTGTGACGTTTCTCCAAACCAAACATGGCTAGTGTTGCATGTTTCCGAGCACCTTTAAAAACAATGTTCGTGTCAACACCTGCGTTTAGCTTTGCTTTAGCCCCTGAAAAAGAGACCCAGTGTGCAGTGATGCACATGTAATCAGCGCCTGCGCCACTGGTCCACATGTCTGTTGTCAGATATATAGTGTGAACAGCACTCTTCTGCAAAGCTGCCCCAATCACCTTCAGAACATCTTCATGTAGTGCTTGAACCGCAACTCGGGCAAAATAGAACCGGCTAGGAACCTTCCATTTAGGGCAGAGCGCTGTCACTAATTCTAGAAAACCAACCCCTTCTACAAAAGAAAAAGGGAGAAGGTCCAGAGCTAGCATTTTAGCCAGCTTAGTGTTATACAGACGGGTCATTGGGTGGTTGCGTTCATATTGCGCTTCTGTAAACAACATCTTTTTAATGTTGCCCTGGACCAAGGATTTACGGGATGATGATGATCTCTTCGACCCAGTTACGCTCGCTGATGAACTTTTCCGCATTGATGTCTCACTCTCTCCCACACTCTTAGTGTGGCTCCCATGGGGTGTGCTGCTGACATGGGAACTGGGTGTAAGTGAAGTGTTTGAATCGTCTTCTACCTCCTCGTCATCAGCAGATGAAAAATCAACGTTTTCATTACGTGCAATTCCGGCTTTCTTGACCGCCTCTAGATGCGGAAACCATTGGACAGGGTGCGCTCTCTCAAGATGACCTCTCTGGCCTCCGGTACCATAGTTAGAACCAAGCTTACCACGACTAAATCGAAGCTTACAAAGGCTACAAATGGCTACGTTTTCCTTTTTTGGGCAAACACTAAAGAAGTCCCAAACTGGAGACTTGAAATGTCTTCGGGGGCCGGAGGAGGCGGCGATACTGGTGGTGGTGGTCCTGCTGCTAATGCCAGATGAAGTGGAGGATGTGGATTGCCGAACTTCAGTACGTTTTGCACTTTCACCACCACAAATTGAGGTCGAGGACGAGGTGGGTACCTTCTTGCGAAGAAATATGGAAGCGGTAGGTTTTGGTGTACTACTTAACTCCAAATCTAATGATTCCATTTCCATTGCCTCCTCGCCGACATCATCATCACGCTCAGCAGCTTCTCGGGATAGGGTCAAAATGTCTCTTTGCTGCATGCCCGGTGGGGCTGCAGTGACCTTTGTGATGACTGGCTCGTCGTCATCGTGAGAGGCTTCATCACCAGCAGTATCTGTCACTTCTTGTTGAGCCTCATCACACTCCATAGGTTTGAGTTTTTGGACGACCTTCCTTTTACGCTTAGGTACCGGTGTCAGATCATGGTGTGCCTCACTGTCAGACCGCAGTTGTGGTTCCCAAGACAGATCACTTGCATCAGAACGAGGTGGGCTTGAAGAAGATGTAGACACCCCCCTTGATCTTTTCCTTGCTAGGGATGTGGAAGACAATGAATGATCATCAGGAGGAGTGGCTTCCAATGATACCTCGGCTTCATTGTCGATTTCCTGATGTGCCCCTACTTCGGGAGGAACAACTATTGTGGGCACTTGTGAACCTCCATGCACCTTTGCTTGCGCATCTCCTTTTGCTGCCTCTCCTTCCACATGTACTTGGGCGTGTACTTGCACATGGTGTTGTTGTTGCGGCTGTGGTTGTTCAACACTTGTCAGATGAGTTACAACAACCTGTGTTGATTCAGGGACATTGCTGCTACTTTCTTGCGATGAGCCAACATCACTGGTCGATGGTGATTGGAGAAGTACACTGACTGCCTCTGAAGCACTCAAGGGCTTTGACTTAAGTTGGCGTGGTGGTGGAGGCACTGAACCCAATGGAGCAGGGGTGCTGCTCCCAGCTTGGTCCCCAGCAGATCCTGCTGCTGCAGGCGTACTTTTTTTTTTGCTCCCAAAAAACGTGGCGGGTGGCACACCAGCCTCCTTGGTAACTTGCTTCTTCTGCTCCTTACTAGCAACTTTCTTGCTAGAGGAGCTACGGAGAACTTTCTTTGGGGGCGGGGCCATCTTCTTCAGAGCAGGTCAGACAGCAGGCCGCAGTTGCACGAATTGTAGAGTTGTCTGAGGCCAGACGTGACGTCGCGTGACGTTATGCTGCACACACACACCGCTGCAGGACTTCTTCCTGGCACTGGTGATTCTCTTGAGTCTTGTGCACCTAAAAAAAATGGAAGACAGAGGAACATCAGTTCAGTTATAGAGCACAAAAAAATCGAAAAACACTGCAAAATCAGCACAATCCCAATCCATCCATGCCCTCCATAATGTTTAAATTCAAGACACCCCACAGAAAGACTAGGCCCATGCACCACTCACTACCCCTGGTCAAGGCCCCAACAACAGGTCAAAAATCGAAAAACACAGAAAAATCAGCACAATCCCATTCAATCCATGCCCTCCATGATGTTTAAGTTCAAGACAGCCCACAGAAAGACTAGGCCCATGCTAGACTCAAATACCCCTGGTGAAAAGGCCACAAGTACAGGCCCAAAAAACGAAAATCACTGAAAAATCTGCACAATCCCATTCCATCCATGGCCTCCATGATGTTTAAATTCAAGACAACCCACAGAAAGACTAGGCCCATGCAAGACTCACTACCCCTGGGCATAAATAAAGGTTGAAAAGTAGGCAAAATGGTTGGAGGCCTAACAACAAAGCCTGCATTCAAAATGGCCACTTGCCTCCTAGCACATGGCCAGGGCCTGCCTGTACCAGCACTCAAAATGGCCCCCACCCACATGGCCTGTCCCCATGAACACCCCCAAAAATCGAAAAACACTGCAAAATCAGCACAATCCCATTCCATCCATGCCCTCCATGATGTTTAAATTCAAGACACCCCACAGAAAGACTAGGCCCATGCACCACTCACTACCCCTGGTCAAGGCCCCAACAACAGGTCAAAAATCGAAAAACACAGAAAAATCAGCACAATCCCATTCAATCCATGCCCTCCATGATGTTTAAGTTCAAGACAGCCCACAGAAAGACTAGGCCCATGCTAGACTCAAATACCCCTGGTGAAAAGGCCACAAGTACAGGCCCAAAAAACGAAAATCACTGAAAAATCTGCACAATCCCATTCCATCCATGGCCTCCATGATGTTTAAATTCAAGACAACCCACAGAAAGACTAGGCCCATGCAAGACTCACTACCCCTGGGCATAAATAAAGGTTGAAAAGTAGGCAAAATGGTTGGAGGCCTAACAACAAAGCCTGCATTCAAAATGGCCACTTGCCTGCCAGTGCCAGCACATGGCCAGTGCCTGTAGCTGCACTCAAAATGGCCACCAGCCACATGGCATGTCCCTCCCCATGAACACCCCCAAAAATCGAAAAACACTGAAAAATCTGCACAATCCCATTCCATCCATGGCCTCCATGATGTTTAAATTCAAGACAACCCACAGAAAGACTAGGCCCATGCAAGACTCACTACCCCTGGGCATAAATAAAGGTTGAAAAGTAGGCAAAATGGTTGGAGGCCTAACAACAAAGCCTGCATTCAAAATGGCCACTTGCCTCCTAGCACATGGCCAGGGCCTGCCTGTACCAGCACTCAAAATGGCCCCCACCCACATGGCCTGTCCCCATGAACACCCCCAAAAATCGAAAAACACTGCAAAATCAGCACAATCCCATTCCATCCATGCCCTCCATGATGTTTAAATTCAAGACACCCCACAGAAAGACTAGGCCCATGCACCACTCACTACCCCTGGTCAAGGCCCCAACAACAGGTCAAAAATCGAAAAACACAGAAAAATCAGCACAATCCCATTCCATCCATGCTCTCCATGATGTTTAAGTTCAAGACAGCCCACAGAAAGACTAGGCCCATGCTAGACTCAAATACCCCTGGTGAAAAGGCCACAAGTACAGGCCCAAAAAACGAAAATCACTGAAAAATCTGCACAATCCCATTCCATCCATGGCCTCCATGATGTTTAAATTCAAGACAACCCACAGAAAGACTAGGCCCATGCAAGACTCACTACCCCTGGGCATAAATAAAGGTTGAAAAGTAGGCAAAATGGTTGGAGGCCTGACAACAAAGCCTGCATTCAAAATGGTCACTTGCCTGCCAGCACATGGCCAGTGCCTGTAGCTGCACTCAAAATGGCCACCAGCCACATGGCATGTCCCTCCCCATGAACACCCCCAAAAATCGAAAAACACTGCAAAATCAGCACAATCCCATTCCATCCATGGCCTCCATGATGTTTAAATTCAAGACAACCCACAGAAAGACTAGGCCCATGCAAGACTCACTACCCCTGGGCATAAATAAAGGTTGAAAAGTAGGCAAAATGGTTGGAGGCCTAACAACAAAGCCTGCATTCAAAATGGCCACTTGCCTGCCAGCACATGGCCAGTGCCTGTAGCTGCACTCAAAATGGCCACCAGCCACATGGCATGTCCCTCCCCATGAACACCCCCAAAAATCGAAAAACACTGCAAAATCAGCACAATCCCATTCCATCCATGCCCTCCATGATGTTAAAGTTCAAGACAGCCCACAGAAAGACTAGGCCCATGCACCACTCACTACCCCTGGTCAAGGCCCCAACAACAGGTCAAAAATCGAAAAACACAGAAAAATCAGCACAATCCCATTCCATCCATGCCCTCCATGATGTTTAAATTCAAGACACCCCACAGAAAGACTAGGCCCATGCAACACTCACTACCCCTGGTGAAAAGGCCACAAGTACAGCCCAAAAAAACGAAAATCACTGAAAAATAAGCACAATCCCAAGCCATCCAGCCCCTCCATGATGTTTAAATTCAAGACACCCCACAGAAAGACTCAGTCCACCCACCACTGAGTACCCCTGGGCAAAAGGCCCCAAAACAGCCCAAAAATCGAAAATTCCAAAATTTTAATTGCAGCAACTGTATTGCCCCAAACAAACTTACTTGTAAAATTTCTAATCCAACAGTGATCCAAAGAAAGTCAAAAAGGCCTCAAATCCAAATATCCAGCAGCATCCACAAAAAGTAATCCTTCCAGCTCCAGACCCAAATGAAAAGTGACCAGGAGATGGACAAAGCACTGGGAGGAGCCTGCTGAACAGGAACAGGAAGTTGAAGACTGTGGGGCACTTCCTTCCTCCCACCCCCCTGCCCCCCTCCCCAAAATGGACTCCTCGCTAAAAAAGTGCAGGCAAATGTCAAACTAAGGAGTTATTCAGATAAAAATCATCATTTCTTAGAAGGTTTATGCTGCTTGCTGGTGGATTTCTTGTGCAGAATTGCAAATTTATATTTTCGCTCGCCGCATCTCAAATCTCGCAATTGCGAAGTACCGCGAGACGTGATCTCGCCGTACTCGCGTTGACAAACTATCGCTGGCAAGCCGCGATGACGTAATCGCGCTCGCCAATTCCCGCGGGATCACACAGCAAGATCCAAAATGGCGCAGCACTCGCAAACTATCGAAAAAAACAACTCGGCAAACGATGATAAACGCCGCGCGCCGCAAAAATTGTATCACCAACGCCGCGCGCCGCCAAAAAAATCCGCTGCGTGCGAATTTGCGGATTTTGCGGGAAATTCGCAAATCTCGCGGATTGCGGATTTCCCGAAAATCCGCAAAATCCGCGAGCGTAACGGATTTTCCGCCCATGCTTAGCGATGAGGGTCTCGGGAGCCCTTTGCTCACGCGTCCATCTTGGAACCGCGCGAAGCTCCTCCATGATTTCAATTTTTGATGATGCGTTATCTGACTTAGCAACACACCAAGCATCAGATGTCACCTCACCAAGTATTGGCTGTTTTTATTCTTTGTTTCTCAGTAACGATCTACTCAAATTTCATGTTCATGGTCCTGTGACAATAGGTTTCCGAGAGTAACCCTTCCGCAATGAGGCAGTTTCCAGCAAGCAAGAGTAGCTCCAAAGCAACACAGGCTAACATTTGTGGAAGAGTACAAGGCTCAGAGGTGGATAAGTATATCCGCATTTCAACACAAACATCTACCATTTGCCATAAGTGGACAAGTGTCCAATATCTTCCCACAAAATACGGCAATTGCATGCCAAACATCTTGTGGATGGCATTTTTAACGTGAGGCCCAGGGTCAAGGCTGATTTGCATATAGCCATTGTCTGACCTAGGGAGGTGTGGAGTTCAAAAAAACGATGGATTTAGGCCCAGATCTTTGTACTGGGGTGAATGTAAGACATTGTTCTGCATTCTGTCCATCAACTGTGTTTTTTGCAATTTTCACCCCGAATGGGCTGGGTATGCTCAGACGTGAGTCCCAGGCTATCCACTTCACTGGAGTCAAGCTATCCCGGCTGAAGAAGGCTGATAGCCAGAAACCGGTCCTTGGATGCTTGATTCCGGTCTAGGAAAGACATGACTTGGTAGTTCGGGCTGGGCTGTTCCCATGAGGCACAGGGTCAAGGCTGATTTGCATATAGCCATTGTCTGACCTAGGGTGGTGTGGAGTGCAAAAAACGATGTATTGAGGCCCAGATCTTTGTACTGGGGTGAATGTAAGACATTGTTCTGCATTCTGTCCATTAACTGTGTTTTTTGCAATTTTCACCCCGAGTGGGCTGGGTATGCTCAGACGTGAGTCCCAGGCTCTCCACATCACTGGAGTCAAGCTATCCAGGCTGAAGAAGGCTGATAGCCAGAAACCGGTCCTTGGATGCTTGATTCCGGTCTAGGAAAGACATGGCTTGGTAGTTCGGGCTGGACTGTTCCCATGAGGCACAGGGTCAAGGCTGATTTGCATATAGCCATTGTCTGACCTAGGGTGGTGTGGAGTGCAAAAAAACGATGGATTTAGGCCCAGATCTTTGTACTGGGGTGAATGTAAGACATTGTTCTGCTTTCTGTCCATCAACTGTGTTTTTTGCAATTTTCACCCCGAGTGGGCTGGGTATGCTCAGACGTGAGTCCCAGGCTCTCCACATCACTGGAGTCAAGCTATCCAGGCTGAAGAAGGCTGATAGCCAGAAACCGGTCCTTGGATGCTTTATTCCGGTCTAGGAAAGACATGGCTTGGTAGTTCGGGCTGGACTGTTCCCATGAGGCACAGGGTCAAGGCTGATTTGCATATAGCTAGTGTCTGACGTAGGGTGGTGTGGAGTGCAAAAAAAAGATGGATTTAGGCCCAGATCTTTGTACTGGGATGAATGTAAGACATTGTTCTGCATTCTGTCCATCAACTGTGTTTTTTGCAATTTTCACCCCGAGTGGGCTGGGTATGCTCAGACGTGAGTCCCATGCTCTCCACATCACTGGAGTCAAGCTATCCAGGCTGAAGAAGGCTGATAGCCAGAAACCGGTCCTTGGATGCTTGATTCCGGTCTAGGAAAGACATGGCTTGGTAGTTCGGGCTGGACTGTTCCCATGAGGCACAGGGTCAAGGCTGATTTGCATATAGCTAGTGTCTGACGTAGGGTGGTGTGGAGTGCAAAAAAAAGATGGATTTAGGCCCAGATCTTTGTACTGGGATGAATGTAAGACATTGTTCTGCATTCTGTCCATCAACTGTGTTTTTTGCAATTTTCACCCCGAGTGGGCTGGGTATGCTCAGACGTGAGTCCCATGCTCTCCACATCACTGGAGTCAAGCTATCCAGGCTGAAGAAGGCTGATAGCCAGAAACAGGTCCTTGGATGCTTGATTCCGGTCTAGGAAAGACATGGCTTGGTAGTTCGGGCTGGACTGTTCCCATGAGGCACAGGGTCAAGGCTGATTTGCATATAGCCATTGTCTGACCTAGGGTGGTGTGGAGTGCAAAAAACAATGGATTTAGGCTCAGATCTTTGTACTGGGGTGAATGTAAGACATTGTTCTGCATTCTGTCCATCAACTGTGTTTTTTGCAATTTTCACCCCGAGTGGGCTGGGTATGCTCAGACGTGAGTCCCAGGCTCTCCACATCACTGGAGTCAAGCTATCCAGGCTGAAGAAGGCTGATAGCCAGAAACCGGTCCTTGGATGCTTGATTCCGGTCTAGGAAAGACATGGCTTGGTAGTTCAGGCTGGACTGTTCCCATGAGGCACAGGGTCAAGGCTGATTTGCATATAGCCATTGTCTGACCTAGGGTGGTGTGGAGTGCAAAAAACAATGGATTTAGGCCCAGATCTTTGAACTGGGGTGAATGTAATACATTGTTCTGCATTCTGTCCATCAACTGTGTTTTTTGCAATTTTCACCCCGAGTGGGCTGGGTATGCTCAGACGTGAGTCCCAGGCTCTCCACATCACTGGAGTCAAGCTATCCAGGCTGAAGAAAGCTGATAGCCAGAAACCGGTCCTTGGATGCTTGATTCCAGTCTAGGAAAGACATGGCTTGGTAGTTCGGGCTGGACTGTTCCCATGAGGCACAGGGTCAAGGCTGATTTGCATATAGCCATTGTCCGACCTAGGGTGGTGTGGAGTGCAGAAAAACGATGGATTTAGGCCCAGATCTTTGTACTGGGGTGAATGTAAGACATTGTTCTGCTTTCTGTCCATCAACTGTGTTTTTTGCAATTTTCACCCCGAGTGGGCTGGGTATGCTCAGACGTGAGTCCCAGGCTATCCACTTCACTGGAGTCAAGCTATCCAGGCTGAAGAAGGCTGATAGCCAGAAACCGGTCCTTGGATGCTTGATTCCGGTCTAGGAAAGACATGACTTGGTAGTTCGGGCTGGACTGTTCCCATGAGGCACAGGGTCAAGGCTGATTTGCATATAGCTAGTGTCTGACGTAGGGTGGTGTGGAGTGCAAAAAAAAGATGGATTTAGGCCCAGATCTTTGTACTGGGATGAATGTAAGACATTGTTCTGCATTCTGTCCATCAACTGTGTTTTTTGCAATTTTCACCCCGAGTGGGCTGGGTATGCTCAGACGTGAGTCCCATGCTCTCCACATCACTGGAGTCAAGCTATCCAGGCTGAAGAAGGCTGATAGCCAGAAACCGGTCCTTGGATGCTTGATTCCGGTCTAGGAAAGACATGGCTTGGTAGTTCGGGCTGGACTGTTCCCATGAGGCACAGGGTCAAGGCTGATTTGCATATAGCTAGTGTCTGACGTAGGGTGGTGTGGAGTGCAAAAAAAAGATGGATTTAGGCCCAGATCTTTGTACTGGGATGAATGTAAGACATTGTTCTGCATTCTGTCCATCAACTGTGTTTTTTGCAATTTTCACCCCGAGTGGGCTGGGTATGCTCAGACGTGAGTCCCATGCTCTCCACATCACTGGAGTCAAGCTATCCAGGCTGAAGAAGGCTGATAGCCAGAAACAGGTCCTTGGATGCTTGATTCCGGTCTAGGAAAGACATGGCTTGGTAGTTCGGGCTGGACTGTTCCCATGAGGCACAGGGTCAAGGCTGATTTGCATATAGCCATTGTCTGACCTAGGGTGGTGTGGAGTGCAAAAAACAATGGATTTAGGCTCAGATCTTTGTACTGGGGTGAATGTAAGACATTGTTCTGCATTCTGTCCATCAACTGTGTTTTTTGCAATTTTCACCCCGAGTGGGCTGGGTATGCTCAGACGTGAGTCCCAGGCTCTCCACATCACTGGAGTCAAGCTATCCAGGCTGAAGAAGGCTGATAGCCAGAAACCGGTCCTTGGATGCTTGATTCCGGTCTAGGAAAGACATGGCTTGGTAGTTCAGGCTGGACTGTTCCCATGAGGCACAGGGTCAAGGCTGATTTGCATATAGCCATTGTCTGACCTAGGGTGGTGTGGAGTGCAAAAAACAATGGATTTAGGCCCAGATCTTTGAACTGGGGTGAATGTAATACATTGTTCTGCATTCTGTCCATCAACTGTGTTTTTTGCAATTTTCACCCCGAGTGGGCTGGGTATGCTCAGACGTGAGTCCCAGGCTCTCCACATCACTGGAGTCAAGCTATCCAGGCTGAAGAAAGCTGATAGCCAGAAACCGGTCCTTGGATGCTTGATTCCAGTCTAGGAAAGACATGGCTTGGTAGTTCGGGCTGGACTGTTCCCATGAGGCACAGGGTCAAGGCTGATTTGCATATAGCCATTGTCCGACCTAGGGTGGTGTGGAGTGCAGAAAAACGATGGATTTAGGCCCAGATCTTTGTACTGGGGTTAATGTAAGACATTGTTCTGCATTCTGTCCATCAACTGTGTTTTTTGCAATTTTCACCCTGAATGGGCTGGGTATGCTCAGACGTGAGTCCCAGGCTATCCACTTCACTGGAGTCAAGCTATCCAGGCTGAAGAAGGCTGATAGCCAGAAACCGGTCCTTGGATGCTTGATTCCGGTCTAGGAAAGACATGACTTGGTAGTTCGGGCTGGGCTGTTCCCATGAGGCACAGGGTCAAGGCTGATTTGCATATAGCCATTGTCTGACCTAGGGTGGTGTGGAGTGCAACAAACGATGTATTTAGGCCCAGATCTTTGTACTGGGGTGAATGTAAGACATTGTTCTGCATTCTGTCCATTAACTGTGTTTTTTGCAATTTTCACCCCGAGTGGGCTGGGTATGCTCAGACGTGAGTCCCAGGCTCTCCACATCACTGGAGTCAAGCTATCCAGGCTGAAGAAGGCTGATAGCCAGAAACCGGTCCTTGGATGCTTGATTCCGGTCTAGGAAAGACATGGCTTGGTAGTTCGGGCTGGACTGTTCCCATGAGGCACAGGGTCAAGGCTGATTTGCATATAGCCATTGTCTGACCTAGGGTGGTGTGGAGTGCAAAAAACGATGGATTTAGGCCCAGATCTTTGAACTGGGGTGAATGTAATACATTGTTCTGCATTCTGTCCATCAACTGTGTTTTTTGCAATTTTTACCCCGAGTGGGCTGGGTATGCTCAGACGTGAGTCCCAGGCTCTCCACATCACTGGAGTCAAGCTATCCAGGCTGAAGAAAGCTGATAGCCAGAAACCGGTCCTTGGATGCTTGATTCCGGTCTAGGAAAGACATGGCTTGGTAGTTCGGGCTGGACTGTTCCCATGAGGCACAGGGTCAAGGCTGATTTGCATATAGCCATTGTCCGACCTAGGGTGGTGTGGAGTGCAGAAAAACAATGGATTTAGGCCCAGATCTTTGTACTGGGGTTAATGTAAGACATTGTTCTGCATTCTGTCCATCAACTGTGTTTTTTGCAATTTTCACCCCGAATGGGCTGGGTATGCTCAGACGTGAGTCCCAGGCTATCCACTTCACTGGAGTCAAGCTATCCAGGCTGAAGAAGGCTGATAGCCAGAAACCGGTCCTTGGATGCTTGATTCCGGTCTAGGAAAGACATGACTTGGTAGTTCGGGCTGGGCTGTTCCCATGAGGCACAGGGTCAAGGCTGATTTGCATATAGCCATTGTCTGACCTAGGGTGGTGTGGAGTGCAAAAAACGATGTATTTAGGCCCAGATCTTTGTACTGGGGTGAATGCAAGACATTGTTCTGCATTCTGTCCATTAACGGTGTTTTTTGCAATTTTCACCCCGAGTGGGCTGGGTATGCTCAGACGTGAGTCCCAGGCTCTCCACATCACTGGAGTCAAGCTATCCAGGCTGAAGAAGGCTGATAGCCAGAAACCGGTCCTTGGATGCTTGATTCCAGTCTAGGAAAGACATGGCTTGGTAGTTCAGGCTGGACTGTTCCCATGAGGCACAGGGTCAAGGCTGATTTGCATATAGCCATTGTCTGACCTAGGGTGGTATGGAGTGCAAAAAACGATGGATTTAGGCCCAGATCTTTGTACTGGGGGGAATGTAAGACATTGTTCTGCTTTCTGTCCATCAACTGTGTTTTTTGCAATTTTCACCCCGAGTGGGCTGGGTATGCTCAGACGTGAGTCCCAGGCTCTCCACATCACTGGAGTCAAGCTATCCAGGCTGAAGAAGGCTGATAGCCAGAACCCGGTCCTTGGATGCTTGATTCCGGTCTAGGAAAGACATGGCTTGGTAGTTCGGGCTAGACTGTTCCCATGAGGCACAGGGTCAAGGCTGATTTGCATATAGCCATTGTCTGACCTAGGGTGGTGTGGAGTGCAAAAAAATTATGGATTTAGGCCCAGATCTTTGTACTGGGGTGAATGTAAGACATTGTTCTGCATTCTGTCCATCAACTGTGTTTTTTGCAATTTTCACCCCGAGTGGGCTGGGTATGCTCAGACATGAGTCCCAGGCTCTCCACATCACTGGATTCAAGCTATCCAGGCTGAAGAAGGCTGATAGCCAGAAACTGGTCCTTGGATGCTTGATTCCGGTCTAGGAAAGACATGGCTTGGTAGTTCGGGCTGGACTGTTCCCATGAGGCACAGGGCCAAGGCTGATTTGCATATAGCCATTGTCTGACCTAGGGTGGTGTGGAGTGCAAAAAAACGATGGATTTAGGCCCAGATCTTTGTACTGGGGTGAATGTAAGACATTGTTCTGCATTCTGTACATCAACTGTGTTTTTTGCAAATTTCACCCCGGGTGGGCTGGGGATGCTCAGATGTGAGTCTCAAGCTCTCCACATCACTGGAGTCAAGCTATCCAGGCTGAAGAAGGCTGATAGCCAGAAACCGGTCTTGGATGCTTGATTCTGGTCTAGGAAAGATATGGCATGGTAGTTCGGGCTGGACTGTTCCCATGAGGCACAGGGTCAAGGCTGATTTGCATATAGCCATTGTCTGACCTAGGGTGGCGTGGAGTTCAAAAAAACGATGGATTTAGGCCCAGATCTTTGTACTGGGGTGAATGTAAGACATTGTTCTGCCTCTGTCCATCAACTGTGTTTTTTGCAATTTTCACCCCGAGTGGGCTGGGTATGCTCAAACGTGAGTCCCAGGCTCTCCACATCACTGGAGTCAAGCTATCCAGGCTGAAGAAGGCTGATAGCCAGAAACCGATCCTTGGATGCTTGATTTCGGTCTCGGAAAGACATGGCTTGGTAGTTCGGGCTGGAGTGTTCCCATGAGGCACAGGGTCAAGGCTGATTTGCATATAGCCATTGTCTGACCTAGTGTGGTGTGGAGTGCAAAAAAACGATGGATTTAGGCCCAGATCTTTGTACTGGGGTGAATGTAAGACATTGTTCTGCATTCTGTCCATCAACTGTGTTTTTTGCAATTTTCACCCCGAGTGGGCTGGGTATGCTCACACATGAGTCCCAGGCTCTCCACATCACTGGAGTCAAGCTATCCAGGCTGAAGAAGGCTGATAGCCAGAAACCGGTCCTTGGATGCTTGATTCCGGTCTAGGAAAGACATGGCTTGGTAGTTTGGGCTGGACTGTTCCCATGAGGCACAGGGTCAAGGCTGATTTGCATATAGCCATTGTCTGACCTAGGGTGGTGTGGAGTGCAAAAAAACGATGGATTTAGGCCCAGATTTTTGTACTGGGGTGAATGTAAGACATTGTTCTGCATTCTGTACATCAACTGTGTTTTTTGCAAATTTCACCCCGGGTGGGCTGGGTATGCTCAGATGTGATTCCCAAGCTCTCCACATCACTGGAGTCAAGCTATCCAGGCTGAAGAAGGCTGATAGCCAGAAACCGGTCTTGGATGCTTGATTCTGGTCTAGGAAAGACATGGCATGGTAGTTCGGGCTGGACTGTTCCCATGAGGCACAGGGTCAAGGCTGATTTGCATATAGCCATTGTCTGACCTAGGGTGGCGTGGAGTTCAAAAAAACGATGGATTTAGGCCCAGATCTTTGTACTGGGGTGAATGTAAGACATTGTTCTGCCTCTGTCCATCAACTGTGTTTTTTGCAATTTTCACCCTGAGTGGGCTGGGTATGCTCAAACATGAGTCCCAGGCTCTCCACATCACTGGAGTCAAGCTATCCAGGCTGAAGAAGGCTGATAGCCAGAAACCGATCCTTGGATGCTTGATTTCGGTCTAGGAAAGACATGGCTTGGTAGTTCGGGCTGGACTGTTCCCATGAGGCACAGGGCCAAGGCTGATTTGCATATAGCCATTGTCTGACCTAGGGTGGTGTGGAGTGCAAAAAAACGATGGATTTAGGCCCAGATCTTTGTACTGGGGTGAATGTAAGACATTGTTCTGCATTCTGTCCATCAACTGTGTTTTTTGCAATTTTCACCCCGAGTGGGCTGGGTATGCTCAGACGTGAGTCCCATGCTCTCCACATCACTGGAGTCAAGCTATCCAGGCTGAAGAAGGCTGATAGCCAGAAACCGGTCCTTGGATGCTTGATTCCGGTCTAGGAAAGACATGGCTTGGTAGTTCGGGCTGGACTGTTCCCATGAGGCACAGGGTCAAGGCTGATTTGCATATAGCCATTGTCCGACCTAGGGTGGTGTGGAGTGCAGAAAAACGATGGATTTAGGCCCAGATCTTTGTACTGGGGTTAATGTAAGACATTGTTCTGCATTCTGTCCATCAACTGTGTTTTTTGCAATTTTCACCCCGAATGGGCTGGGTATGCTCAGACGTGAGTCCCAGGCTATCCACTTCACTGGAGTCAAGCTATCCAGGCTGAAGAAGGCTGATAGCCAGAAACCGGTCCTTGGATGCTTTATTCCGGTCTAGGAAAGACATGACTTGGTAGTTCGGGCTGGGCTGTTCCCATGAGGCACAGGGTCAAGGCTGATTTGCATATAGCCATTGTCTGACCTAGGGTGGTGTGGAGTGCAAAAAACGATGTATTTAGGCCCAGATCTTTGTACTGGGGTGAATGTAAGACATTGTTCTGCATTCTGTCCATTAACTGTGTTTTTTGCAATTTTCACCCCGAGTGGGCTGGGTATGCTCAGACGTGAGTCCCAGGCTCTCCACATCACTGGAGTCAAGCTATCCAGGCTGAAGAAGGCTGATAGCCAGAAACCGGTCCTTGGATGCTTGATTCCGGTCTAGGAAAGACATGGCTTGGTAGTTCGGGCTGGACTGTTCCCATGAGGCACAGGGTCAAGGCTGATTTGCATATAGCCATTGTCTGACCTATGGTGATGTGGAGTGCAAAAAACGATGGATTTAGGCCCAGATCTTTGAACTGGGGTGAATGTAATACATTGTTCTGCATTCTGTCCATCAACTGTGTTTTTTGCAATTTTTACCCCGAGTGGGCTAGGTATGCTCAGACGTGAGTCCCAGGCTCTCCACATCACTGGAGTCAAGCTATCCAGGCTGAAGAAAGCTGATAGCCAGAAACCGGTCCTTGGATGCTTGATTCCGGTCTAGGAAAGACATGGCTTGGTAGTTCGGGCTGGACTGTTCCCATGAGGCACAGGGTCAAGGCTGATTTGCATATAGCCACTGTCCCACCTAGGGTGGTGTGGAGTGCAGAAAAACGATGGATTTAGGCCCAGATCTTTGTACTGGGGTTAATGTAAGACATTGTTCTGCATTCTGTCCATCAACTGTGTTTTTTGCAATTTTCACCCCGAATGGGCTGGGTATGCTCAGACGTGAGTCCCAGGCTATCCACTTCACTGGAGTCAAGCTATCCAGGCTGAAGAAGGCTGATAGCCAGAAACCGGTCCTTGGATGCTTGATTCCGGTCTAGGAAAGACATGGCTTGGTAGTTCGGGCTGGACTGTTCCCATGAGGCACAGGGTCAAGGCTGATTTGCATATAGCCATTGTCTGACCTAGGGTGGTGTGGAGTGCAAAAAATGATGGATTTAGGCCCAGATCTTTGTACTGGGGTGAATGTAAGACATTGTTCTGCGTTCTGTCCATCATCTGTGTTTTTTGCAATTGTTAACGTATAGCACCATCCCTTCACGGCATTACAAATCACCCCTTTTTAGAAGCAGTGTTCATGGGGCATATCCACAAGTACAGGGAACTTGAGAAAATGGGATGGTTTAGTTTTGGTCACTTTCCACTCCGAGTAAAATCTCAAGATTGTGTGTGTAGAATTGTATTCATGCAGAATGTTAGACCATTGTTTAGTACTGCAATTCTCTTAGGAGTGCTTTGAGTGCCTGGGCACTTGCCATAGGTTGATTATTGAATTGTAAAATAATTTTAAAACGGTCACAAATGCAGGTGGCTAGCAGGCACTAGGGTCATGATTTGAGTTGTGTAGCATGATGAGGGGTGATGCCCCAAAACAGGTCCCAGGATGCTTGTTCCCGGTCCAGGGAGGACCTGGCTTGGCAGTTCGGTCTGGACTGTTTCCATGAGGCACAGGGTCAAGACTGATTTGCATATGGCTGGGTCTAAACTGGGGTGGCATAGTGAGCAAAAGAATGATGGATTGAACCCAGATCCGTTGACTGGGGGAAAATGTTTGATTTGCTCTGCATTCCATCCATCATCTGTGTGTCTTTTGCTTGACTTGTTCAGCAGGCGTGGTGGCACAGAAGCCAAAAGGTCTAATGAACCCACTGAACACTGATTATTACTATAACTTACTACTAAATAGGCAGTCACAAGTGCAGTTACCTTGCAGGCACTAAGGCAGGATTTGAATGGTGAAGCAGGTACAGTGGAACAGGAGCAAAAAAGGTCCAGGAAAGCACACTGAACACTGATTATTGCTATATGTTGCTACTAAACAAGCAGTCACAAGTGCAATTACCTTGCAAGCACTAGGCTATAGATTTGAATGTTGCAGCAGGTGCAATGGAACAGGAGCAAAATAAGGTCTAGGAAACCCACTGAACACCGATTATTGCTAGACTGCACTACTAAACATGCAGTCAGGAGTGTTTATGGTTCTTTTGTAACCATAGTCTAAAGCAGGGGTCTCCAAACGGGTCCTGGAGGGCCGGATCCATGCCAGATTTTTTGGATATCCCCATTGAGATACATGTAGTCATTTTTCAAATCTGGCATGGATCCAGCCCTCCAGGACCGGTTTGGAGACCCCTGGTCTAAAGCATCACTGTAATAAAAGCTGTAACCTGCTTTACATTTTAGTCTATCTACAACCTGTTACCTTCAGTGCATATATATGGTACATTTTCAGTTTTTGTATGGTCCTAAAATGGTTCTGAATCTGGAGACCCTAACACTTAGTAAGAGCATTCTCCATTCTATAACATTAGCACTTCAGACGTTGTAATCACTATATAAATACTTATAACTTACCATACAGTATCCCATGCCAAGCACTGGCAAAGCTTATTGGTTTCGCCTTTGTGAAATCTATAGGCTTTTTCAATGTTTTTAGCCATATTACACAGCAGCACTAGCTTCAGTGCAGCATAACTGAAAAAAAAAACAAAGAACTATAACGCAGGCAAAGCTGGCTGTGCCGTGCAGCTTTTTCTTTTTACATTACTTTCAACCATTTGCAACATAGTTAAAAAACATTTGAAAAGCTAGTAAATCTCAAATAGGCAAGACCTATTGGCTTTGCCAGTGCTTATTTCACTAGTCAACCAAATGCAGGGGACACATACATTGCTATTTCCTTGTATTACATATGAAATCTGGAGCTAATTGTCAGACAGGAGGCTACAGCTCAACTCCACCATTTAATTTTGAAAATGAAATACACAGAGATAGAGGAAGTGATGGGAGGAAAGAACAAAAGACGAATGGAGGGTGACAGAGCGTTGGCTGCTGCAGCAATCAGTGTTTGCACATAATACATCATTCCTACCCGGGCTGTGCTCCAGAGACATATTAATCTTCCTGTCAAATGACTGTGAAAGGAATTTCCGTTAGCAGACACACCTCTTCAGGATGCATCAAATGTCTCACGAGGAATCCGAGGCATGCTCCAGCTATCCCTCCACTAAGAGCAGTGGAATGCTTCATGCCACACAGATTAGCATATTTCCGCCTATTATGAATAGAGTACTCAGACTGAGAAAAGGGTACAAATGAACTGTAAAATGTGTATGTCAATATTGCACTCATGTTGAAAGGAATGGAAAGATCAGGAAATGACTAAATGCTGCAGGTATTGCAACAAGGCTTTGGTAATTGGAGCACAGCCAGAAAGGTGATTTAAGGTTGCTGAACACATTTTGTGCTTTTATTTTATTAACTGGTAATTTTCTGAGCCCAATGTCTTCTGGTTTTGTGGGAAGGCCATGGCTGAAGGTGCTATTTTGTTCTGCTGTTTGTGGCTGAAAGGGGGTATGGACATGCAGCACAACTAACACCTAAATGTGCCCAGTACGTGTCTTGAAACTCCAGCATCGGCTCCTTCACCACGGCAGAGGAGCATCGCCCCCAACCCCCGCTGCAAGCGCAGTAAACTAAAAAATAAAACAGTAATAACATTATTTTATTATCATTTTATTTTTTACTGCTACCAGCCCGATCTCATCCTCAACTCCAGAGCTCTCAGTTCAGTTGTGGTCTGTTTATGACGAGCGGGGGGGGCCTTAGGCAGGTGCAAGCTGTGCACCTGCACAGGGCCACTAAACCCCAGGGGCCACCATGCCATTATGTATCCTTAATATAATAATCTTCTGAGGATGGATACATATTTGCGCGGCGGCCCCTGGCAGGGATTTGGCGGCCTCTGACTCTGTTCCACTTCCAAACACCCTGACCCCCCCCCCCCCCCCCCCCTCTTCACTGGCCTCCGCGCTCCGCCCCGCCCGGATCCCCTCTTCCGGGGCCCCCTACCTACGCTACCTGCCCAGGGCCACCATGAGCCTAGAGCCGCCCCTGTGACGAGCCACAATTGAGAGCTTCGGCGTTGACTCTAAAGGCATTGCTGGTTTCTTAGAGTGCCCATCAGTGGGTGAAAATATTCGCTTCACTTGCCTCACCACTTTTAAGCTTCACCACTTTTAAATGTCACCAGTCGCCACTAATGCACACAACATTCATTGTCTAGTGGACATGGTGTAGACTATGTTTTGCAGTTATTTATGACAGAAGTCTAAGCACAAGAGATGATCGTAGGCCATGTTTTAGCTCAGTGGCTACAGGCCACAGGTTTGTTGTAGGCAAGTCCACTTGACACAGGGCTTAGTCAAGGGCTAACAGACATACATTGCAGCAGGGCAAGGCTGCAAATGATTGGACTCTGCTTTACTGGGGAGATGAGTTGGCCTAACGGCTAGGGCGGTCACCCTCGAATCTGGGGAACTGGGTTCGAGTATCGGCAACAACGCTGAACATCCTGTGATTCCTAGACAATCACCTAATCTCCCTGAGCCTAAAAAAAAATGAATGTGTCCTCATGTCACGCAGCCGGTGCTATGTAAAGCGCTCTGATATCCGAAACCTTCGGGTCAAGTTCGTACTATATAAAACTCTGTAAAAAAAAAAAACTGCTTGTTCGGTTTATTTCTTTCTTTCTTGAGCAGTTGATTCTCAGCCGTCTTGCAAAATATAAAATATACAATATATGAAAAACTTGATTTTAATGGGTGTAGGTCAGGCTTCTTCAATGGGCTCTCCGGCTACCTGTAAGTAGCTCTCCTCTGTGCAGCCAACCCTACTCAATTAGAAACTTTTGTTCGGTTGCATTAATATACTTATACCAAAATTGAGAGCGAGTATTAACAATGAAAATTGGTTTATTTTCAGAACTCATGAACTGATATTTTAAGTTATAAATCATGTGGTATTCAGGTGATTTTTTACAAATGTTATTACCTTGGTACCAGAGGCATTGCTGCTATGGCTATTTAGTATTACCCATGTAGAGGCCTTCCATATAGACAAAGCCTTTTTAAACTACATTACTGCTGACTACCTTACCTGATCTGATGCATTGAGGTGATCGCAGGTAGTAACCTTGCAAATGGTGCCTACTGATGTAACATTGTCTGATGTACACACTGTTACAATACTACTAACATTGGTAGCTCCCAATGAGTTACATTGAACATAAGTAGCTTGTATTACAGAAAAGGTTGGAGATCCCTAGTGTAGATGTAGATACATCGGTCAGAGCACCAATGATACAATTTTCACAGAATTATGGGGTCAGCAGAACACAATGGCTATGATTGCTCTTAAACAAACCAATTGCTATCTGTATTTTTGTTAAAAACATCGAAAATGTTTTCAAACTTTTTTAAAGATCAGACAGTGGGCCATAGGAACAACTGAAGAAAAAAAATCACCTTTTGCGGAGGTTTGTGAATAGGTTACAATCTCCTTTGAGTTGGTTTTAAAATATTAATGATTTGCAACCAGAGGCAGGTTTCGGTTACAACGCGTTAATGCATACCTTAAGGAATCGGTATTTGGAAGAGAAGCCCTTAAAACAACCTTTTAAAACAGTGATTCATTCATGTTTCTTAGACCCAACTGAGGATTCAGAAAAGAGAAAACCTTTTCTGAATCGTTAACTGGGTTAGTTAAATTTAATAAGAGCTTTAGTGGTCACAAACCCTCAGATTTACAGAATGCTCTTAGTACATGAGGCCCTTTGTTAGAGCAGAAGTCTTTTTTTTTTTTTTTTTTAAATATATTTTTATTGCAGCAATCAGTAAATCGTTACATAATCGACCAGCATTATAGAACAAGCAAAATCAATGAAACACAACCCTCCGTCCCCCAGCAATAGTTCTCGTACACAGCCATTTGGCCCACAACCCTGCGGTCGGGCAACGAAATTCAATGGGGGCTCAGCAGGAAGGCGAAGCTGGTCCGGATGATCCACTGTCAGTCATCTGCTTTTCCAAACAAGCCTATAAAACCCGGAAAGAAAACCCCACCCTAAAAACACTATGAACCAAAGTAATCCCTACCCAACCCCGCCATCAGTGCACGGTAACAACCGCAGCAGGATCTGCGAAAGGACCCATGGGGAAAGCAACAGAGCTGAAGAGTGCAATCGTCTATCGGGACTTGGGGCGAGCTGCTTCTTCACTTTCAGAGTCGCTGGGGGCGCAATAATCCCTGAGGGCCTGCACTAACGTCTCCCACTCTAGCGCTGCCTCCTGTGCCTTCTCATTACGCTGCCTCCAAGCTAGCTGGTATCTCAGTGTGCTCTCTCCCGCTGCCCACTTCAAGAGTTCGCTGTGCCACCGGCTCCCTGACGGACCAGCCCGTGCCTTCCAGTTCCTGGTCACCTCTCGTTTAGCAAGGAGAAGCCCCAAATCGATGAACTTGCTAGTAATTTTGTTCTTGGGGGTATGAGGGAACCAGTGCAGGAGTCCCACCGCTGCGTCAAACGATAAGGATCTCCCCGTCACCTCCTCTAGGGTCTTCCCCACTTCTACCCAATAGGAGGACAATCCCGGGCAGGACCACAACATGTGGAGAAGGTCCGCCTCCTGCGCCGGACATCTGGGGCAGTCCGCCGAGCTCGTAGCAAAATATCGCCTGATTTTCACCGGGGTCAGATATGCTCTATGGAGCACGTAATAGTGGACCAATTGAAAGCGGGCGTGGCGTGTGCCCTTCCAGGCTCGCCGCACCAGTTGGGAGCAGGTCGTCTCCGGGATCTCCTTGCCAATGTCCTCCTCCCAACGGGTTCTCAGAGTAGTGAGGGGGGCCAGCCCCTCATTGATCAGTCTGTCGTAAAGGCAAGTGACCGCCTTCACCGTGCCCGCAGACTAAGCGTGGGCGGAAAATCCGTTCCGCTCGCGGATTTTGCGGATTTTCGGGAAATCCGCAATCCGCGAGATTTGCGGATTTCCCGCAAAATCCGCAAATTCGCACGCAGCGGATTTTTTTGGCGGCGCGCGGCGTTGGTGATACAATTTTTGCGGCGCGCGGCGTTTATCATCGTTTGCCGAGTTGTTTTTTTCGATAGTTTGCGAGTGCTGCGCCATTTTGGATCTTGCTGTGTGATCCCGCGGGAATTGGCGAGCGCGATTACGTCATCGCGGCTTGCCAGCGATAGTTTGTCAACGCGAGTACGACGAGATCACGTCTCGCGGTACTTCGCAATTGCGAGATTTGAGATGCGGCGAGCGAAAATATAAATTTGCAATTCTGCACAAGAAATCCACCAGCAAGCAGCATAAACCTTCTAGAAATGATGATTTTTATGTGAATAACTCCTTAGTTTGACATTTGCCTGCACTTTTTTAGCGAGGAGTCCATTTTGGGGAGGGGGGCAGGGGGGTGGGAGGAAGGAAGTGCCCCATAGTCTTCAACTTCCTGTTCCTGTTCAGCAGGCTCCTCCCAGTGCTTTGTCCATCTCCTGGTCACTTTTCATTCGGATGTGGACCTGGAAGGATTACCTTTTGTGGATGCTGCTGGATCTTTGGATTTGAGGCCTTTTTGACTTTCTTTGGATCACTGTTGGATTAGAAATTTTACAAGTAAGTTTGTTTGGGGCATTACAGTTGCTGCAACTAAAATTTTGGGATTTTCGATTTTTGGGCTGTTTTGGGGCCTTTTCCCAGGGGTACTCAGTGGTGGGTGGACTGATTCTTTCTGTGGGTTGTCTTGAATTTAAACATCATGGAGGCCATAGATGAATTGGGATTGTGCTGATTTTTCTGTGTTTTTCGATTTTTTTTTTTTGTAAAATTTTGTGTTTTTCGATTTTTGACCTGTTGTTGGGGCCTTGACCAGGGGTAGTGAGTGGTGCATGGGGCCTAGTCTTTCTGTGGGCTGTCTTGAATTTAAACATCATGGATGGAATGGGATTGTGCTGATTTTGCAGTGTTTTTCGATTTTTGGGGGTGTTCATGGGGAGGGACATGCCATGTGGCTGGTGGCCATTTTGAGTGCAGCTACAGGCACTGGCCATGTGCTGGCAGGCAAGTGGCCATTTTGAATGCAGGCTTTGTTGTTAGGCCTCCAACCATTTTGCCTACTTTTCAACCTTTATTTATGCCAGGGGTAGTGAGTCTTGCATGGGCCTAGTATTTCTGTGGGTTGTCTTGAATTTAAACATCATGGAGGCCATGGATGGAATGGGATTGTGCTGATTTTGCAGTGTTTTTCGATTTTTGGGGGTGTTCATGGGGAGGGACATGCCATGTGGCTGGTGGCCATTTTGAGTGCAGCTACAGGCACTTGCCATGTGCTGGCAGGCAAGTGGCCATTTTGAATGCAGGCTTTGTTGTTAGGCCTCCAACCATTTTGCCTACTTTTCAACCTTTATTTATGCCAGGGGTAGTGAGTCTTGCATGGGCCTAGTATTTCTGTGGGTTGTCTTGAATTTAAACATCATGGAGGCCATGGATGGAATGGGATTGTGCTGATTTTTCTGTGTTTTTCGATTTTTTTTTTTTGTAAAATTTTGTGTTTTTCGATTTTTGACCTGTTGTTGGGGCCTTGACCAGGGGTAGTGAGTGGTGCATGGGGCCTAGTCTTTCTGTGGGCTGTCTTGAATTTAAACATCATGGATGGAATGGGATTGTGCTGATTTTGCAGTGTTTTTCGATTTTTGGGGGTGTTCATGGGGAGGGACATGCCATGTGGCTGGTGGCCATTTTGAGTGCAGCTACAGGCACTTGCCATGTGCTGGCAGGCAAGTGGCCATTTTGAATGCAGGCTTTGTTGTTAGGCCTCCAACCATTTTGCCTACTTTTCAACCTTTATTTATGCCAGGGGTAGTGAGTCTTGCATGGGCCTAGTATTTCTGTGGGTTGTCTTGAATTTAAACATCATGGAGGCCATAGATGAATTGGGATTGTGCTGATTTTTCTGTGTTTTTCGATTTTTTTTTGTTGTAAAATTTTGTGTTTTTCGATTTTTGACCTGTTGTTGGGGCCTTGACCAGGGGTAGTGAGTGGTGCATGGGGCCTAGTCTTTCTGTGGGCTGTCTTGAATTTAAACATCATGGATGGAATGGGATTGTGCTGATTTTGCAGTGTTTTTCGATTTTTGGGGGTGTTCATGGGGAGGGACATGCCATGTGGCTGGTGGCCATTTTGAGTGCAGCTACAGGCACTTGCCATGTGCTGGCAGGCAAGTGGCCATTTTGAATGCAGGCTTTGTTGTTAGGCCTCCAACCATTTTGCCTACTTTTCAACCTTTATTTATGCCAGGGGTAGTGAGTCTTGCATGGGCCTAGTATTTCTGTGGGTTGTCTTGAATTTAAACATCATGGAGGCCATAGATGAATTGGGATTGTGCTGATTTTTCTGTGTTTTTCGATTTTTTTTTTTTGTAAAATTTTGTGTTTTTCGATTTTTGACCTGTTGTTGGGGCCTTGACCAGGGGTAGTGAGTGGTGCATGGGGCCTAGTCTTTCTGTGGGCTGTCTTGAATTTAAACATCATGGATGGAATGGGATTGTGCTGATTTTGCAGTGTTTTTCGATTTTTGGGGGTGTTCATGGGGAGGGACATGCCATGTGGCTGGTGGCCATTTTGAGTGCAGCTACAGGCACTGGCCATGTGCTGGCAGGCAAGTGGCCATTTTGAATGCAGGCTTTGTTGTTAGGCCTCCAACCATTTTGCCTACTTTTCAACCTTTATTTATGCCAGGGGTAGTGAGTCTTGCATGGGCCTAGTATTTCTGTGGGTTGTCTTGAATTTAAACATCATGGAGGCCATAGATGAATTGGGATTGTGCTGATTTTTCTGTGTTTTTCGATTTTTTTTTTTTTGTAAAATTTTGTGTTTTTCGATTTTTGACCTGTTGTTGGGGCCTTGACCAGGGGTAGTGAGTGGTGCATGGGGCCTAGTCTTTCTGTGGGCTGTCTTGAATTTAAACATCATGGATGGAATGGGATTGTGCTGATTTTGCAGTGTTTTTCGATTTTTGGGGGTGTTCATGGGGAGGGACATGCCATGTGGCTGGTGGCCATTTTGAGTGCAGCTACAGGCACTGGCCATGTGCTTGGCAGGCAAGTGGCCATTTTGAATGCAGGCTTTGTTGTTAGGCCTCCAACCATTTTGCCTACTTTTCAACCTTTATTTATGCCCAGGGGTAGTGAGTCTTGCATGGGCCTAGTCTTTCTGTGGGTTGTCTTGAATTTAAACATTATGGAGGGCATGGATGGATTGGGATTGTGCTGATTTTGCAGTGTTTTTCGATTTTTTTGTGCTCTATAACTGAACTGATGTTCCTCTGTCTTCCATTTTTTTTAGGTGCACAAGACTCAAGAGAACCACCAGTGCCAGGAAGAAGTCCTGCAGCGGTGTGTGTGTGCAGCATAACGTCACGCGACGTCACGTCTGGCCTCAGACAACTCTACAATTCGTGCAACTGCGGCCTGCT
The DNA here is from genome assembly GCF_964263255.1 of Lissotriton vulgaris. Lineage (NCBI taxonomy): Eukaryota > Metazoa > Chordata > Amphibia > Caudata > Salamandridae > Lissotriton > Lissotriton vulgaris. The sequence goes on from NC_141694.1 coordinate 1,483,095,813, forward strand.
GTCTGACCTGCTCTGAAGAAGATGGCCCCAAAGAAAGTTCTCCGTAGCTCCTCTAGCAAGAAAGTTGCTAGTAAGGAGCAGAAGAAGCAAGTTACCAAGGAGGCTGGTGTGCCACCCGCCACTTTTTTTGGGAGCAAAAAAAAAAGTACGCCTGCAGCAGCAGGATCTGCTGGGGACCAACCTGAGAGCAGCACCCCTGCTCCATTGGGTTCAGTGCCTCCACCACCACGCCAACTTAAGTCAAAGCCCTTGAGTGCTTCAGAGGCAGTCAGTGTACTTCTCCAATCACCATCGACCAGTGATGTTGGCTCATCGCAAGAAAGTAGCAGCAATGTCCCTGAATCAACACAGGTTGTTGTAACTCATCTGACAAGTGTTGAACAACCACAGCCGCAACAACAACACCATGTGCAAGTACACGCCCAAGTACATGTGGAAGGAGAGGCAGCAAAAGGAGATGCGCAAGCAAAGGTGCATGGACGTTCACAAGTGCCCACAATAGTTGTTCCTCCCGAAGTAGGGGCACATTTGGAAATCGACAATGAAGCTGAGGTATCATTGGAAGCCACTCCTCCTGATGATCATTCATTGTCTTCCACATCCCTAGCAAGGAAAAGATCAAGGGGGGTGTCTACATCTTCTTCAAGCCCACCTCGTTCTGGTGCAAGTGATCTGTCTTGGGAACCACGACAACTGCGGTCTGACAGTGAGGCAGAGGCACACCATGATCTGCCACCGGTACCTAAGCGTAAAAGGAAGGTCGTCCAAAAACTCAAACCTATGGAGTGTGATGAGGCTCAACAAGAAGTGACAGATACTGCTGGTGATGAAGCCTCTCACGATGACGACGAGGCAGTCATCACAAAGGTCACTGCAGCCCCACCGGGCATGCAGCAAAGAGACATTTTGACCCTATCCCGAGAAGCTGCTGAGCGTGATGATGATGTCGGCGAGGAGGCAATGGAAATGGAATCATTAGATTTGGAGTTAAGTAGTACACCAAAACCTACCGCTTCCATATTTCTTCCTCGCAAGAAGGTACCCACCTCGTCCTCGACCTCAATTCGTGGTGGTGAAAGTGCAAAACGTACTGAAGTTCGGCAATCCACATCCTCCACTTCATCTGTCATTAGCAGCAGGACCACCACCACCAGTATCGCCGCCTCCTCCGGCCCCCGAAGACATTTCAAGTCTCCAGTTTGGGACTTCTTTAGTGTTTGCCCAAAAAAGGAAAACGTAGCCATTTGTAGCCTTTGTAAGCTTCGATTTAGTCGTGGTAAGCTTGGTTCTAACTATGGTACCGGAGGCCAGAGAGGTCATCTTGAGAGAAGGCACCCTGTCGAATGGTTTCCGCACCTAGAGGCGGTCAAGAAAGCCGGAATTGCACGTAATGAAAACGTTGATTTGTCATCTGCTGATGACGAGGAGGTAGAAGACGATTCAAACACTTCACTTACACCCAGTTCCCATGTCAGCAGCACACCCCATGGGAGCCACACTAAGAGTGTGGGAGAGAGTGAGACATCAATGCGGAAAAGTTCATCAGCGAGCGTAACTGGGTCGAAGAGATCATCATCATCCCGTAAATCCTTGGTCCAGGGCAACATTAAAAAGATGTTGTTTACAGAAGCGCAATATGAACGCAACCACCCAATGACCCGTCTGTATAACACTAAGCTGGCTAAAATGCTAGCTCTGGACCTTCTCCCTTTTTCTTTTGTAGAAGGGGTTGGTTTTCTAGAATTAGTGACAGTGCTCTGCCCTAAATGGAAGGTTCCTAGCCGGTTCTATTTTGCCCGAGTTGCGGTTCCAGCACTACATGAAGATGTTCTGAAGGTGATTGGGGCAGCTTTGCAGAAGAGTGCTGTTCACACTATACATCTGACAACAGACATGTGGACCAGTGGCGCAGGCGCTGATTACATGTGCATCACTGCACACTGGGTCTCTTTTTCAGGGGCTAAAGCAAAGCTAAACTCAGGTGTTGACACTAACATTGTTTTTAAAGGTGCTCGGAAACATGCAACACTAGCCATGTTTGGTTTGGAGAAACGTCACACAGCAGAAAACATTTTGGATGTCTTTAACACAAAGGTCCTTAACTGTCTGTCCCCACTAAAACGCAAGGTTGGTTATGTTTCCACAGACAATGGCTCCAATATAGTTAAGGCCATGAGGGACGGTTACTATTTCAGAGTGCCGTGTTTGGCGCACTGTATAAACCTGGTTGTCCAAAAATTCTTGGGTAATAAACGCAGTGCAGCGTACAGTGTATTGGAGAACTGCCGAAAAATTTGCAAGCATTTCAGGCATTCTTTTAAGGCCCGCAAGCAGCTGAGGAGCATGCTATATCAAAGTCAAATGCCAGTGAAAGCACTCATCCAGGAGGTGGTAACACGTTGGAACTCAACCTTCTACATGCTTGAGCGTCTGTATGAGCAGTATACGCAACTCGATCAATTTTTCTTGAAAGAGGGTATAGAGGAGCTGAGGATGGGTGGGCCGCAATGGAACATAGTTGAAAGCCTAACACGCATGCTTCGTCCTTTTGAGGTCTTCACACGTGCAGTCAGCAAGGAGGACTCTAATTTGGGAAAAGCTATCCCATTGTTGTACATGCTGGAGGACCAACTGAAGGAGGTGTGTTCTGTGTTTCGAAAAGATGACAAAAAGAAAGACTCTTTGCTTCTGGCTGAGACATTATTAGAGCTCCTACAAGGTGATGAACGTCTTCAAAAGATCCACTCAGAACAGCATTACATTTGTGCTACTATTCTGGATCCACGCTACAAAAAGGCGCTGGCAGGCAGAGCATTCTTTCCTTTTGCTGATGAAGATGTTACAAAGTACAAACGTTGGCTAGCCTTGTCAGCCAAGAAGTTTGAAACAGAACGGCTGGAAATTGAAGGAAATGGCAGTACATCAGCAGGCCATCCCCAGTCAAAACAATCCACTTCTGCACCTGTGGCTGTGGCACAAGTGACCTCTCAGCCGTTAAAGACACCGGCAACCGCATCATCTGCACGAAAGACAGCAGAAACATTGGAGGCTGAAGAGGATTGGCTAGCTCTGCGTGGGTTTGGTTCTCAAAAGGCCAGAGGCACAGCAAGAGCTACGCAAAGTGGAGGAACCTTGGAGGAGGACCTTGAGTCGATGGTGAAGGACTATCTGAATGACTCCACAGAGGTCTATGTTAATTCTGACCCATTGGCGTATTGGCATGGGAAAAAAGAATTGTGGCCACAGCTCACCAACCTGGCTTTAAACTACTTGTCTTGCCCACTCGCAAGTGTGTCTTCTGAACGGGTTTTCAGTGCGGCTGGTGGGATTGTAACTCCCAAACGGAGCCGCCTCTCGCCCAAAAATGTGGAGAGGTTAACAATGATCAAGATGAATCAGCACCTCATACCACCAGATATAAGAGTACGAGAGAGCGTGCCGGATGAAGAGGAGGTGGCCAGCACCATAGATGAGGGAATTTCTACTCTGTCAGGTGGCACTGACCTCACCCGGGCTGAATTCGCAGAGTATGATGACGAAGCCTTATTCTTATTCCTGGACCGTGATTCCGACTTCGAGCCCTGAAAATGAGACAACGAATCAATAACTTTCTTTTTCATCCTTATTCACTTTTATTCCTGTGTGTCTGTCTTTCTTTGTTGTGCACAGTTAATATAATTCAAACTTTAATCAGATAATCACAAAGACAAGCCCATCAGCAGAACTGTCTTCACTTGTTTGCTAATTTATTTGAAGGTGCCGCAGTCTGCATTCCTCAGGTTCACAAGTTCAGAAGAACATGCTCCTCTATCCTCCTCCTCCAGACTCCTATTTCCATCAAAGCAGAGGGCTGGTTTACGCCCAATGAAGAAAGACTCAGCACTTGTGGGGGTGTTGTTCTACCTCTTTGCAGGTGAGTTGACGGGTCTGGGGCCATTGCTGGGAAGCACTAAAAGTGGTTTGTGCCAAATCCGAGGCGGAAATTTTTTTGTGTTTTTGATGACTTGCTTGCCTTTGAGGTGCTCTTAGGGGGGGTTCCGTCTGTTTGTGGGTGAGTTTCATGGTCTGAGAGCATTGCTGGGACACTCTAATCTTGATTGCATTTGCTTTTCAGGAAATCCGTCGTGCCAACCCCGACTTATGGCCCAGCTACGCAGCGCGTTTGGACCGAAGGCCCAGAAATATTGCAAGTATGAGAGTTTGCTTTTGGCCTGTTTGGGGGTGTTATACTTCTTGGCGGGTGGGTTGCCGGGTCTTGGGGCATTCCTGGGAAGGTCTAATACCGGGTAGAAGTGGTTGGGACTAAATCCAGGCCGATTTTTTTTGGGGCTATTTCTGACATTTTGCTCTATGTAGCGTTTTCGGGGGCCTGTTTGGGGGGCTTCCTGGTGTTTGCGGGTGAGTTTCGTGGTCTGGGAGCACTGCTGGGACACTCTAATCTTGATTGCATTTGCTTTTCAGGAAATCCGTCGTGCCAACCCCGACTTATGGCCCAGCTACGCAGCGCGTTTGGACCGAAGGCCCAGAAATATTGCAAGTATGAGAGTTTGCTTTTGGCCTGTTTGGGGGTGTTATACTTCTTGGCGGGTGGGTTGCCGGGTCTTGGGGCATTCCTGGGAAGGTCTAATACCGGGTAGAAGTGGTTGGGACAAAATCCAGGCCGATTTTCTTTTGGGCTATTTCTGACATTTTGCTCTATGTAGCGTTTTCGGGGGCCTGTTTGGGGGGCTTCCTGGTGTTTGCGGGTGAGTTTCGTGGTCTGGGAGCACTGCTGGGACACTCTAATCTTGATTGCATTTGCTTTTCAGGAAATCCGTCGTGCCAACCCCGACTTATGGCCCAGCTACGCAGCGCGTTTGGACCGAAGGCCCAGAAATATTGCAAGTATGAGAGTTTGCTTTTGGCCTGTTTGGGGGTGTTATACTTCTTGGCGGGTGGGTTGCCGGGTCTTGGGGCATTCCTGGGAAGGTCTAATACCGGGTAGAAGTGGTTGGGACAAAATCCAGGCCGATTTTTTTTTGGGCTATTTCTGACATTTTGCTCTATGTAGCGTTTTCGGGGGCCTGTTTGGGGGGCTTCCTGGTGTTTCTGGGTGAGTTTCGTGGTCTGGGAGCACTGCTGGGACACTCTAATCTTGATTGCATTTGCTTTTCAGGAAATCCGTCGTGCCAACCCCGACTTATGGCCTAGCTACGCAGCGCGTTTGGACCGAAGGCCCAGAAATATTGCAAGTATGAGATTTTGCTTTTGGCCTGTTTGGGGGTGTTATGCTTCTTGGCGGGTGGGTTGCCGGGTCTTGGGGCATTCCTGGGAAGGTCTAATACCGGGTAGAAGTGGTTGGGACAAAATCCAGGCCGATTTTTTTTGGGCTATTTCAGACATTTTGCTCTATGTAGCGTTTTCGGGGGCCTGTTTGGGGGGCTTCCTGGTGTTTGCGGGTGAGTTTCGTGGTCTGGGAGCACTGCTGGGACACTCTAATCTTGATTGCATTTGCTTTTCAGGAAATCCGTCGTGCCAACCCCGACTTATGGCCTAGCTACGCAGCGCGTTTGGACCGAAGGCCCAGAAATATTGCAAGTATGAGATTTTGCTTTTGGCCTGTTTGGGGGTGTTATGCTTCTTGGCGGGTGGGTTGCCGGGTCTTGGGGCATTCCTGGGAAGGTCTAATACCGGGTAGAAGTGGTTGGGACAAAATCCAGGCCGATTTTTTTTTGGGCTATTTCTGACATTTTGCTCTATGTAGCGTTTTCGGGGGCCTGTTTGGGGGGCTTCCTGGTGTTTGCGGGTGAGTTTCGTGGTGTGGGAGCACTGCTGGCTATATATACTTTACTTTGCAAGAGGTTTGAAGCAAATCCATGGTGGCTGAGGGGACTTAGGGCCTAGCTGCAGAGCGCGCGCGGAGTGATTTGGGAAATTTGTGAAAAAGTGACTAAGTCCCCATTTTTGTACTTTTGCTCTTTGGCTGTTTGGGGGTCTTCTACTCGTTTTCTCCTGGGTTGACGGCTCTGGGGCCATTGCTGGGAAGCTCTAATACCGGATAAAAGTGTTTTGGACCAAATCCCAGGCGGAATTTTTTTTGTGTTTTTGATGACTTGCTTGCCTTTGAGGTGCTCTTAGGGGGGGTTCCGTCTGTTTGCGGGTGAGTTTCGTGGTCTGGGAGCACTGCTGGGACACTCTAATCTTGATTGCATTTGCTTTTCAGGAAATCCGTCGTGCCAACCCCGACTTATGGCCTAGCTACGCAGCGCGTTTGGACCGAAGGCCCAGAAATATTGCAAGTATGAGATTTTGCTTTTGGCCTGTTTGGGGGTGTTACGCTTCTTGGCGGGTGGGTTGCCGGGTCTTGGGGCATTCCTGGGAAGGTCTAATACCGGGTAGAAGTGGTTGGGACAAAATCCGCGCGGAAAAGCCTTTAGTTTTGGCACTTTTTGTAACTTAGGGTTCGTTAGGGTTAGCCCTAGCAGCAGGATTGCATGTGTTTCGGGGTGTTCTAGATTTTTCAAACTGAGTTCTGGGGTCTTAGAGCACTCGTGAGAATGTGTAATTTTGGTTGCAAGTCATTTGAAGAAAATCCATGGTGGGAAAGGGGGGATTTGGCATAGTTAAAGAAAGCCTTTGCCACTATTCTTAACTTAGGGTTCGTTAGGGTTAGCAGTATTTCTATTGCATGTGTTTGAGTGGGGGGGATTTCGAGTCTTGGAGCGATGCTGGCTATGGCTACTTTTGCTTGGTTGCTTGCAAGTGGTTTGAATGCAATCCACGGTGGGTAATGGGTAATTAGGGTACTTCGGCCTACTTTTACTTTCAAAGTAAGTTTTGTCACCAGTTTTCTGCTAGGCCTCGTTTTTTGAGATTTGATTGGGGGTCTTCTACATTTTTGCGACTGGCTTTAGTAAGGGTCTGGGTGGGAGCACTGCTAGGAAGATCTAATTTTGTTCTAAAACACAGTTTACAGTACACCTAGCTTGAGGGGCAAGATCCGATACATTAATTTGCCCATACATCCTTCAAAAGGTGACTCAGAGTACGCACTTTCAAAAACATTGTACTGTCTACTAGGAAAAACAAATTGTGACTTTTTGCACTCCACAGCCTACATGCCTTATATTTATTTATCAGTGGTGTTGTAATATTATATCACTTCCTGTTTTTCGTTGAATAATTACAGGCCGGGTTTCAGTCTCTGCAATGGGGAAAAAAGGATGGAGTCAGGCTTCACAGTAGCGAGCCACAATTCAGCATCAGGCAGGCAGTGGACAGGGTGTCTTCTGGTGACCAACATCGATGGACGAAGCGTCGGCTGCAATGGAGGAGTGCCGCTAATAGGAGGATTTTTTTTCTGCGGGCAACTTACTTACCACTTCCAACAGGACCACTACAACCACATAGATACAGTATCCCTTGCCTTTTTCTCTGACTGTGACTGCATTTCTTGGCTCTCTCTCTGCTTCTACATTGATCCCTTAACACATCACTTAGTCCACTCCACTATCACATCTGCACCACACATAGTCATTTGTAAGTGCTCCTACGTAATTCGCAAGTCGCAGCACGCCCCAGGCCGTAGAGGACTGGGATGGCCCCAATGATGAAGCATGTCACCAAGGGGCAACCCTGGTGAGTGAGGGGACACCTAGAAAAAAAGCAATTTCTCCTTTTCTATCTACTATACCTTCTGTCAGGTTACGCAGCCCCTAAGCGCCTACCGTACTATGAAACTACATTTCCCATGAGTAGGCGGGAGACTTGCAGACTATTTAGTGAGACTATATGAGAGTACCCTTGTATGTTAGGACAGCACTTCACTGATGCCTGTCTTGTCTTCTGTTACAGGTATCCTTTCCCTGCTGACCCTACCTTTACCCATCCCACATTTTTTATTTTAGTTTGTTATTTTTCTCCCCCGCCTAATGCCTCGAACACCCTGTGTTTACACTTCTGGGTGTTGGTGACATTTGGAAGTGGAACCATATTTGCATCGACTGGATCACGGGGAGTAAACCTGACACCTTCCAGACCAACCCCATTGAGTGTTGTTGTGAATGGATTTATAGTGACCAGCAAGGCTCTCAGGTATCTGGCTACAGAGACCTTATGTTGAATATAGTTATCAATATTTCCACCCACGCCCTGTACTGTCGCATTCTTTCTTCCACAGTTGTCGAAAGTACTAATTACTTTTAACTGACATGCATGCAGTTACAGTAGTGTATGCACTTTCAAAGATTGATGGATAGGTTTGTACCCAAAGATTTGTTTATGTTCACAATTGTTCGTCCATGCTGTGCTACTTTTTCTTGTCTCCCAAAACCTTTCCCAAAAACCCCCGTACCCATCCATTTTTCAAACCCTAACCCTCTTCCCCCGGGCTGTGTGGTTTTGATTGATGTGTGACTAAATTACAGCAATAAATCCACACACTTGCTGGGGAGGATAAGGTGATAGCAACAGGCTGGTGAAGAAATCCGATGATATATTCTTACTCTGCTTGACAAAGACCCATGGCTAATGTCAAAGAACTTCAACCGAATTAGTTATACTTTAACATTTGTTAGGCTACAACGTGGCACTGTTCTAGTGTACTTCTGTCACCTGCTATATTCTGTATTGTACCTTTGTATTGCTCAGGAGCACAAACCAGATTTCATTTTCTTTTTTTCATAGGCAAGCAACTGCCACTGTGTCACACCACTAGTACCACCGCTATGAGGAAATTTTATCCGCCCAGGATTGCCAACCTTATTTGCTGTTTCCCGTGGAGCCAGCCCTGGGCCTAGCCCTACTTGCAAACAGAAATTACAGGTAAGATAGGCGTTTGGTTGGAGGTAGTATAATGGAGTATTAGGAGAGACGAGAGATTTGATTGACGGTAGTACTACTAAAGTCCTAGGACTATTCAGGAAAACAAACTTACTGTTATGTTAAACCCCCACCCACCAGACTCAAAAGCAGTAAAAAACAGGTATGGTCAGATAAAGTTTCAAAAAGTATATTTTTATAGCCCTAACAAAAGAATCTCCCGCAAGACCCTCCCTAACCCCAACGATTGTCCTTCAAAAGTCCCCAAAAATCACAACTCCCAATTCCCACCCCCCAAAAGTCTCTAAAAAAGGGGCAAGGGACACTATGGCAGGGTGCTGTTGGAATTAGCAGCCAGGGCATCATGCTCCTTGCGGAGGGTGGCAAGTTCGAAGCGGAGGCCCTCCACCACGTTCTTATAATTATGGACCTCCTGCTCCAGGTAGGACAGTCTGAGGGATAAGCGGCGCCGGTGTGCCTTGCAATTCCTGTGAGGGGCAGCTGCTTTCTTTGCTGCTGGGCGGTGGCGTTTGGCTTTGGTAGCCCGGCTCCGTACCGCTGGAGCACTGCGCTGGCTGGCAGCCCGCACGGAGGAGGAGGCAGCTGTCCCAGTGGACGTTGTTGTTGTTCCAGACTGCGTCTCCTCCTCCTCCAGGGCCACCAGCCGCCGATATTCAGCAACAGTGGCATCCAGCCTCCGTTGCCGGGCCATTCGAGCCTGCTCCTTCCTCCTTGATGGTGTCTTGGATTTGGAAGGAGCAACTACATGAAAAAAGAAAGACATAGTCTGTAACCAATGCTCCTTAAGATTAACACAAAATGATTGAGCAGAAAGTTGTCACAGTACAAGTAGCAAATTGAAAGCACAGTGCATAACTATTGAGGACAGTATCTATGTAACCTCCGACTTCTTCATCCTTGCTCTAACATTAGTGGGAGTTTAAGGAACAAATTCTACGAGCACTATGGACTTCTATTACAGTCGACTATGACAGTACACCACTCTTATTCTTCTTCTTCTCTCTTGTTTAGGACAATTGGTACGTTATCTTATGCAAGCCGGCATAATGCCAGCGCAGTGAACTTGCACCCGAGAAAAACAGACGCACACCATGGTGAGTGAGACAGACTTGCGTTACTGTACCGGTCCAGTACATGCAGGTGGTGAAGCTCTTACTTTTCTATTACGGGTGGCACTGAGAATACTCTGTTAAAAGGGCTACTGCTTAATTAATTTAGCTTTCACCCTACAGTGCAAATGAGTATTAGAAAAGGAAAATGAAGAAGCTAAATTATCTGATTATCTATCACTTCACATGGGATGTATTTGATGACATATGGGATGACTTTAGGTGCTTTGCTTATTATTGAGTGAACAGTGATACCCCCACACATGAATGACGTACTACTACTAAACTAAAGTTATTAAGGGAGGTAGGGAGTGCCCACCGTCATAACTGGATATATGCTGTGCTTGCAGTTGCAATACAAACTACTGCTACTATTCATGGTAGTCTTTGGACAACGTTACAACTTCTTTTCCTTGCCTTTCCTACACTGGAACGGACGTGCGGGTGCGGTGTTACATGCTCTTCAAAGTAACACTTAGTTCATCCAGTGACCGTCTACTCTCTCTAGATTCACATATGCTATCTAAGAGTCAGATAGTACCATGAATGATCCAGGCATCCATCCATTCAAAGTATATTGCACACATACAGTTTCTGTCTCACCCACCCAGGCTGTTCTCCTTCCACCCATCCTTGCTTCATCATTCACCCAGCCATGCACCATACCATTTTCTTACCTTCCCAGCCACCTCGGGGACCAAGCAAACACATATCATTCTTCTTTGCCAGTCATCATTACATTTCTCGTGCTTCCACACTTACTTACACCCTTCTTTCGCTTTTCGTTCATCCCATCCATCAAGTTCACCTCAGATCTGATTGGGATTCTTCTCGCCAAAAACTTCACAGCTAAGTCGAAGTACATTTAGAGGAGGCTACTACCTGCTTTTTTTATAATACACCCGTGCAGAAAGCACACTCTGCAGTCTTCAATCTCAATGACTAAGGAATGTATAGCTTACCTCTGCCCGCCACCACCGTGTGAACCCTCACAGGCATGTCCTTTTCCGGCACTTGCACCGCCTCCTCCCCAGAGTTGTCCTCCTCGTCCAATGCCACCACCTCCGCGCTGGCCCCGTCTCCAGATGTTCCACCTACAAAGTACATTTAATAATGTTAGAATACACCACTCACTACTATATAATATTTGGTCTAGGAGGAAGAAAGAAATGTGAAAAAAAGTGTACAATTTAATAATTTTTGACTGTCTACTCTAGAGTAAAAAGGTCCCTTTTTCCAGGGAAGGCTGTTGTCTTGCTGCACTTTTTGGCACAACTGATGAATGTTTGCTTTTTACTTTTTAACACGCACCACTTTTTCTCCTAACAGACAGAACCTTGACTTCTAAGAACACGAGCAGGATCAAGTTCAAACCAGGTGAGAGCTCGGCTCGACCACAAGAAATGTGTCCAATTAATCGTCAGCACTAAGCACTTTTCCATTTTCAGTTACACGTTCACTTTTATGACAAACTTGAATTTAATAAATGTGTTTACTTTTAATAAAGCTTTTAAACTTAAATAGAGTCTGTGGTTTTTGGTCCTCCAGACTAGAGTGGATGAGCTAAAGGTTTTCGAATTTTTGCAAGCATGAGTCCGTGCCTCTGCCATCGGTGACTTTGGGAGCTAAATGACTCTGCCACACTATCTAGTCAGTAAGGAGATTGGGGCCGGGGTTCAACTACAAAGTCTGTTATCACTGAGGTATGTGGAAAGTCTAACAGTTACAGCACCTATTATAATTGATAAGCTAAGCGATGCATTATTTAGTGTCCATAGTTCTGTTTGTGCAGATTTGTCCCTGCAACAGTAGTAGAATGGATTGTCCTATCCAAACCAAAAGTAAAGTAGTATCTTATTATTTCTTGGTGGTGGTCATTCACCTTTTTATTGTTGGCAATGGTCAAAGCATAAACATTTAGAATACTTGAAAAGACAATATGGACAATCCCAGAGGACTACACTCAGTGCATAGAGCTATTGCTGACTAGAATGGGAGTCCAATGGAAATGCCAAATGTGCAATCTTAGTTAGCTACACAGACAGACTAATAAGAATAATCTAGTAATACCACACGGAGTCATAGGGATAAGAATTTAGATCCTGTCTACAAGAAGATCAAAGACGATTTAGAAAAAATCGAATGAGGAACGCTAGGAAAAAATAAGTACTCTATATTAAAATTAAAACTTACTGGGGCCAGCAAAGGAGCCCTCGACTGCCCGGTCCTGGCCTGCATCGACAACAGCACCCTCCTCCTCCTCCTCCTGTGTCCTCCTCTTGCCCCTGGGGGAAGCTGATGTACAACATGAAAGAAAGAAAAACAGAAAACATGGATGATATTTATTTCTCAACCAAATCAAACATTTAAAAAAGAACTAACAAAGTAACAAAATATTTTTGCGAAATAGCAAATAGGGAACGACTCCACGGGATATATTATTGACCAATCTCATGTGGTCGACTACGTCATTACTTTAGTATTGCTTGATTTGCGGACCGTCGAATTGGAAACTACCCTATGTAACTCACTAAACAAAGTACTAAAAAGGTTTGCCTAGGATTGGCAGGCAGCAGTCCGCAGCACGCAAAGTGACAGCCAAAGTCCATTGTGATTGAAGATCAGCGACAACACTAAAGTTTCCTACTACATTCACCAGTCATTAAAATACTCAAACTATTAATCCACCACCACTATTTCTTCTTATCGCCATGTGTACAAAGGAAGGACTGGACTTGAGTCTGTAGGGGCTGATTTATAAGGCCCTTGCGGCTCTTTTGCTCCATTGTTGCGTGACTTTTGTGACGCAGCGACAGCACATAAGAGGCGCAATGGTGCGGCGTATATTAACAACGTGACGCATCTGGGAGATGCATCACGTTGTAAAGCCCTGCGCCAATAGGGGTGTTCCGGCGCAAGGGAGGGCGTTCCTGCGCAGGAACGCATCCTAAAAGTGGCTGAGGGAAATCTACAAGATTTCAATCAGTCACTTTGAGGACAATGATGCGTGACTCAAACCCTGCGCCTGCTTGAAGCAGACGTACGGCTTGACGCAGCATTGGGGAGATAGGGCACCCCAGAGAATTGATGGAGCTGCACCATCGTTGCGACGCAACTCCAGCAATGCGCCACCTTTACGGCACAGATGCGTAACGCTTTGGTGACGTTTTGGGCCCATGGCGCGCCGCATTGTAATACGGCGCACCATGGGTGATGGTGGCGTGACGCACAATTACTGGCGCATCCCTGCAACTTTGCAGGGATGCGCCGGTAATTAAAAATCTGAACCTTAGTGTGTAGCATTGCGCAGTTCTTTCAACTACACTCATACATAATTTCACAGGCCAATGAAATGAACACAAAATCTAAAACAAATAAGCATAGTAGCAACACTACTGAGAAGGAGAGCAGTGTACCTGAAATGCACAGAAGATTTTGAAATAAAATGTACCTACAATGTAATGAGCAGCATTATTGCTCTTGTAAAAAAAACAAAAATTTGCAATATAATAACACAGCAGGAGAAAACATAGTAGTAAAGACATAGCTACTACTACTCACCAAGCCCGGGGATCTCAAGGCCAAGGAGGTCGAGCAGATCTCGCTCACGGGTCAGGACATCCGTCCAGCGGTGGGTGGCCTGGTTGTAGGTGCGCCAGACCCGAGAGTGGTGGTAAATGGCCTGGCACACCTTCTCCCACCGCTTCCGGCGCTCCCGGGCCCCGTACCCGGCACTGATCTTGCCGCCTCCCATGATGGTCCTGGGGAGGCGGCGCTGAACATAAAAAATGAGCTGGCCCACCTCCTCCGGGGTAAAGATCTCCCGTGGCATCACTAGCTCCCCCCTCAAACGCCCGCACGGGAGCCGGACACGGGGTGCGGGACCCTTCCCCTTCTCGGGATGCTTCCCGGCTCCCTTCACCATGGTCTGGGCGGAAAGGAATAAAGAAAATAGAATAGGGAAGAGAAGAAAAGAAAAGAGTTTACAAAAGTAGTTTAAAATTAACCAAAAGTAGCAGTAAACACAAAAATATAGGGCTAGAAAAATAGAGGGATAGATAATAAGTAAAATAGATAAAAAAAAACTTCAAACAAGCAAAGGATGGCAGAGATTGACAGAGGATACAAAGACCATGCCCAGAACCATAGCAATGAATGAGAAACAAGATGGCCGCGCCCGTTCACGACCGCGCGGGTAAGTTCGCGCGAGATTTTCCTTGCGAACACGCGCGAGACTGTACTAGCAAACCGCGGACTTTGCGAGATTACACTTCGCGCCCGGAAACGGAAATACGTCAGGCAAACAAGATGGCTGCGCCCTTGCACGACCGCGAGGGTAACTTCGCGTCTTGCGCTACGAGCGGCTCGCAAAAACGCACAAAACCTTGCCAACTAACACGCTGCAAAAAAAACAAATTGCATATTCGCACGAATTTGCGGCTTCCGAATCCGATCTTGCGCGTGTTCGCACCCCGCGAACCCCGCGAAATTGCAGAAAAACGAGTTTTTCAAAAGTGAAAGCACTCGGCAGGGGCAAGAGTTCAAACTCATCATTAGTAACAATTCCCGGTAGTGCTTCCTGACTGGGGCCCCTCCAGAATTCAGTTGCTAGTTGCAACAATTGTATGACCCTGCTCTGACCCTCACAGCAGGCTCATACAATAGCTACAAGTAGGCCACAAAGAAGGTCCTGGGGAAAAAAAATGCACTGCAACAGAAAGCAAAATTACAGATAAGGAAGCAGGTGCCAGACTGGAATTTTAAAACAGTGACACATTAATAAACTAACCCCAAATTAATTCATCTGAGTTGAAGCAGGGATGGTGTGCTTGCTTTTCCCCCCCATAATCTACAGTAATGATGAACCAGAGGGTGGCATTGATGTAACAGAGGGTTGCAGTGGTGAAACAGAGGGTGCTGGGAACCTGTGATGATGAACCAGACGTAGAAACAACATAATTCGCGACCGTTGCGCGACGAAATGTAAGTTCGCAATTGCGAACTGGTACGAAACCCTCGCGAACTGGCAGAAATCCTTGCGAACACAAAAAAAAAAAAAAATCCGCAAATTCGCAAGAATTCGCGGATTTTGCGGATTGCGAGTTCAAAAATCCGCAAATTCGCGAACGCGAGATCCGCAAAATTCGCTCATGCTTACCGCAGACATCATGACGTATTGGCACACCGGAGATACAGGGGGTTCCTCCTGCCCGCGTTTCCAGTGCGCCTGGATCGCTCGGACTAGGGCCGAGTGCAACAGAAAGTCGCCGCGAGGAACCTCGAAGCGATCAATGAGCTCTTGAAAGGGCAAGAGCGCCCTGTCCTCGTAGAGGTCACCTATCAGCTGTAAGCCTGCGTCCTCCCAGTTCGCCAACCGTGACCAATCGCCGCCATGGGGCAAAGCCGTCAGCATCCCCAAAGGTATTTCAGGCGCATACGGTATTCTCAGGTGGCCCCGGGCGTGAGCTCGGTTCCAACACAGGCGAACGGTCCGCTCTTCAAGCGACAAGTCTTGTAGGGCCAAACGTTGTCGCAGCGCTATGAAGGAAAGAACATGCCTGGCCATACCCGTACCCCTTCTGTCTTCTGGGCCCCGGAATTCCCGGGCGATCTCCTGGGTGAAAGTCTGGAGCTGCGCCGCTAAATAATACTTTTCAAAGTCCGGCACCGCAAGCCCACCCTCAGCTTTCGGCCTCATCAGGGTCTTAAGGGCCACCCTTCGGCGGCCCGAGCCCCAGAGGAATCCGACCATCATTGATCGTAATAGTCGAAACGTGGCCGGTGGGACCCAGATCGGTAGCGTCCGGAAATAGTACAGCAACCGGGGAAGCGCCACCATTTTGAGCAAAGCGATCCGCCCTGCCACCGAGAGCGGTAGTGTAGCCCAGAAATCCATACTGCCCCGAAGTGCTCGAGTGCCGCGGGCAATGTTCCCATCCAGGAGGTCAGGCGGTTCATGATAGACGTACACCCCCAGGTACTTAAAGCAGTCGGGTTCCCATCTAATCTCCCTACTAAGAGCAGGGCAAGGGGTGCCTTTGCGAACCGGGAAAAGACAGGTCTTAGCCCAATTCACCCGGAGGCCCGAGACCTCCCCAAACGCCGTGAGCGCCGTCGCAGCTCCCTGCAAGGCAGCAAACGGGTCCTCAAGAAAGAGCAGCAGGTCGTCTGCATACAGCGAAATGTAGTGCGGGCCCGAAGGAGTCCACAGGCCAGTATAATGGGCTCCCGACCGGAGATGCAGCGCGAGTGGCTACTCCGCCAGCGCAAAAAGAAGCGGGGATAACGAACATCCCTGCCTCGTGCCCCTCTCCACCGGATATTGTGAGGAGATTAGCGGGCCCGCCTGAACCCTGGCCGATGCAGAGGCATACAGGACCGTGGTCCATCTGATGAAACCCTCACCGAGGCCGAACCTCCGTAGCACCGTGCAAAGGTAGTCCCATTCCAGGCTGTCAAAAGCCTTCTCTAAGTCTACCGATAAGACAACCGGGCACGAGGCGTCCCCGAGCGGTTCTCCTAGCAAGCGGAACAACCTGCGGATGTTCATGGTCGTGTTACGCCTGGGGATAAATCCAGCTTGGTCCTCATGTACCAGAGAGCTCATGTGCCCCAGCAGCCTCGAGGCCAAGATGCTGCTCAGTATTTTATAGTCAACCGTCAACATTGATAAGGGACGGTAAGACCCCGGATCGGATGAGTCCCTTCCGGGCTTGAGGAGGGGAACCACTAAGGCCTCGCACATCGAGCCCGGGAGTCGCCCAAGCCTCTTCTCCTCTCTGTATACTATTAATAACCTAGGGGCTAGGAGATCAGCGTAAGCTGCATAAAACTCCACAGGAAGGCCGTCCAGGCCCGGGGTCTTATTCCTCGCCATCTTTTTAATGGCGCTACGGATCTCTCCCAGTTCTATGTCGGACCCCAGGGCTTTCGCCACGTCCTGCTCCACTGTTTGGAGCTCCAGAGGCCGTAGATAATTATCTAGCAGGTCAGGGTCTCGGACAGATCGGCTGCGGTACAAACGTTCGTAGTATTGCAGGTAGCAGCTCAGAATCTCAGGTTGAGTGTATACTGCAGTCCCGTCTGCCATGCGCATGGACGTCGTCAATGAGGACTGGCGCGTAGGGTTGGCCAGCCATGCCAGCAACGTGCTCGACCTATCCCCCTCTGCGAGGGATCGAACCGTATAGGCCTTGTAGTCAAAACAGCGCAGCCGTTCGACCTCCGCCGCTACTGCCTCCTTCGCCTCCGCTGTGCGTTCCTGTAATTCAGGGCGCCCGGGGCGGCGGAGTTCCAACTCGCGGAGTTTCCGGTCCGCTGTATCTAGGTCGGAAAGGATAATTCGCCTCATGCCAACCTTTTTTGAAATACAGTACCCCCTCACCACCACCTTAAAAGCGTCCCACTCTAGCGCTCTCGAGCTCGCGGTGCCTCCGTTGGACGCAAAGTACTCCGAGATCTTATCGCCTAGGTCCGCTTTGAAAACACTGTCCTCAAGGATCTCGGGCCGTAACTTCCAGGTGGGCACCGCCGGCACCCCGGGAAACCAACGAAGGTCCAGCAGGAGGGGGTTATGATCTGATATGGTCCTGGTCAAATATTCAGACCGGACCGCAGCCGAGACCAGGTCAGGCGAGCCAAGAAACCCGTCCAGTCTAACGTGCAACTCATGGAGGCCCGAGAAATAGGAATAGTCCCTAGTCGTGGGGTGTTGCGCCCTCCAGATATCCGTTAGACCCCAGTGAGTCTGCCAGTCCCTTCGACCCTTAGCCACGCGGCAAACCGGAGAATCAGGGAGGGGCGGATGCGAGCGGTCAGTGTCCACATCCACTACTGAGTTGAAATCTCCACCGAGCAGGAGGGGCCCGGATAAGAAGTGGGCCAACGAGCCCGATAACCTGGAAAGGAAGGCAGTCTGGTCTATATTGGGAGCGTACACGCAGCAAACGTTTAGGTCCCTCCCTCCCAAAGTGCCCGAGATGGCCACATATCGCCCCTCTGGATCTATCGCTGTTTTCGTGACCTGGAAGGGAACCCCAGCTCTAACCCAAATCAGCGCCCCTCTGGCATACGCGGAGTACGAAGTGCAAAAGCCTGCCCCCTCCACCTACGCTGTAGCGCCGCCCCTTCCGCCTTGTTCAGATGGGTCTCCTGTAGCAGCGCCATTTGTATCCCCCTACGCACTAAATAAGCGTGGACTTTGTGACGCCTAGACATGGTGTGAAGCCCCTGCACGTTCCAAGTAATACATTTCAAATTAGCAACATCAGCCATTGTCCCATATCGTTCGCGCAAAGTCTCCCCATCTGGGTCCCAGCAAAGAAAAAGCATCAATCAACCCAGCACTGATGACGGCCATTTTCCCCAACCAAAACTTAAACTTAACAACCCCAGTACGAACCAAACCCCCATCCACCCTCCCCAGAACAGGACCCAAATAGCACCATCTAGTTCCCATCCAAACCATACCCTCCAAAAACCCACTGTCCCCGACTAATCCTGCGGTCGCCACCGCAGGAAGGCCTTAAGGGCCGGGTACGGGCCGGGCGTTGGCAGTGGGCCCTCGATGCCCAGGCCACCAGGACTAAGGCGAGCCCAAAACAGTGTCAAAAACCCTCGGGGCAAAAACAAGGCACCCCACCCCCCCCCCTCCCCGAGAGTCAGCGGCAATCATCGGCACCCGCCACCCCCGTGCCGGGCCCCCACCCAAAATGAAGTAGCTCACCCCGTTAACCCTGTCCATCTAGAAGGTCCTCCACCGATTTCGGTGTGATCACTGGCGTATGGACGCTATCAGTCACCGATTCCTCGGAGTCTGTCGGTACCCTTTCGTCACCAGGGTCCGCTTCCTCTTCAATGGCACCGTCCCGTGAGCCAGACAGCGCAGATAACACCTCCAGCACTCCCTTCCTCTCCGTCGATGTCTCCGCAGATGAGGGTCCGCCTGAGCGGCCATGGCGACTCCGAATCCTTTTGGACCGCCGTCTCTGCTCTGGCTCCGCCGCCATCTGAGATGAGGAGCCGAAGCCGTCTTTCCCTGCTCTATAAAGTTCAAGCCAGTTACAGACATCCTCCGGGGTATCAAAGAATTGAGTCTTGTCATCGACAATTATGCGGAGCCTTGCAGGAAATAGGAGCGAGTATTGGATGCCCTCGCTCCGGAGCTCGCGCTTGACCGCCAAGAAGGAAAACCGTCTGCGTTGAGTTTCATAGGTGTAGTCCGGGAAGATGTTCACCTGGCTGTTCGCCACTTTGAATGGACCATTATGTCTGGCGGCATTGAGGATGAGGTCTCTGTCTCGAAAGTGCAATAACCGTGCCACCACCGGTCGCGGGGCACGTCCCTGTTGCGGTGGTCTCGCTGGGACTCTATGAGCTCGCTCCAGGGTGTAGAAGGAGGATAGCCCCTCCGGGGCCACCGTGTCTCGGAGCCAGGCCTCCAAGTACGCCACCATGTCGCCATCCTCAATCTTTTCCGGCAGGCCCACCACACGAATGTTGTTTCGCCTGTTACGGCCTTCCGCGTCCTCCGCTCGCTGCTCCAGGGCCGTAATCCGGGACAGGGCATCCTTCATAGTCGCGGCCAAGGTTCGCTGCGCCGGCTCCAAGGTTTTCACCGAGCTCTCCACTTCCTTGACCCTGTCCGAAAGTTTGCCGTGATCCGCTCTAAGGAGGCCTAGGCTCGTCGCTACCTGGGCAATGTCCTGCTGGAGGGCCGAGCGCGTGGTTGCAATCGCCTCCAAGACGCGGTCAAATTGCTGCTGCATTGGTGCACCACCAGAACTCTCCAGGTCCACACGTTCCTCTTTGTCCTGGGTCTCCGAGTCTGAGGCGGCTGGGGTAGTCCCCTTGGCTCCCCTAGGTTTCCCCATGTCGCCGGGAGCACACAGTGCGGATCCAGGAGCAGGCGCCCCCGAGTGCGGGCGCCGGCTATGACTCTCCCGGTTGCTGGGCCTCAGGTCGAGTGCCGGAGATCCCCGTCTCCAGGGCCTGTTGGACCTTCTCAGCTTCGGCTCGCGCCACCACCACGTCGTCTGAGGGCACCGAGGAGGAGGCGGAGACAATCGGCGCCAGGTCGGGCAGGCCCGTGCGGCTGATAAAGTCCCGGAATGAGGGTCACCAACTCCACCGGATGATTTGCAGCGCCAAAGGGTTGCGCCTCCCATGGAAGTGGGTCGGCCAGGAAAAGGTAGCCAAGTGCGGTGTAGGGAGTGGGGCTACTGCCGGGATCTCCAGGCGTCCGCGTGCCGGGATCCACTATAGCGAGGGCATCTGCCCATCGAAGTGCGATCCCCGTTAAAAGAGTCCAATCAGTCCGATGTCCAGATCCTCACATCACTGGGAGACGGAAGAGCAGGGGGTGCGCTGCTGCCAGTAATGCTCCTCCAGTCTAATGGTCCCGGCCAAGGGGACAATGAAGTCCGGGCGCCATGTTGGGTCGCACTCCGCAGTTCGACAAACTTCGGTTTTCCGCCGGGTCACCACTCGTTCGGACTGCGCCAAGGGCCCCGGCAGGTCCCCGTCGGGCCGATCAACAGAATGCGGGGGTTGGGGTGCCCCGCAGCCTCCGATTCACAGGATAATCACGGGCTCAGTCCCGGAGCCGAGCTCTCAGGCGACCATCGCCATCGGCGCCCAAGCCACGCCCCCCAGAGCAGAAGTCTTTATAGGAAACATGAAATTGAAGGTATTCGCATGTGCTGCGTTAGTGATAGAGTGCGCAGGTCACCCGACTATAAATTTACCAATACTCACCTGGGCCCATAATTCAATTTACACATTTACTTATTCAGGTAACCCACACTCTACTATCAGTCTATTTTATTCCACTAATTCCTATACCATTGACTTACCAATCCTTGTCACTGGTACCTATGACCTCATGGATCAGGGAGTTAGTTTTAAAGAAGGCAGTCAATAATACATTAACATTTGCACTCATATAATAACCACAGACTCGGGAAAAGTTTCAACTCTTTATCTAGTCATCATCAAAAGTCATGATCCACAAATTGAAAGCAATTAGACTATCAATAACCAAGATTAGAAATAGTGTATAACTATTCAAAAGATATATTATGCCAACTATTTAGCAAGTTTGAAATAAAGGGAAGGTATAAACAAGGAACATTCTATTTTAGAAAACAGACTTTCGCAACTTGACTAAAGGAGGGTAAAGAAAAGGAACATACTAAAACCAACAGCTTTCGCAATTATCAACGGTTTGGATAAAGGAACACAATATGCACTATCAAAACTAATTTTAGCACATAACTATGGGGAAGGTAAAAATTTGGAACACACTATAAAATCAGCTGATAAATTTTAACTACTAAAAGGGAGGGTAAGAAAAGGAACATATATGCAATCATGAAAAAAACGTTATAGCATTGAACTAAAAGGTGGGTAAGAAAAATGGAACACGCTAATAAACAGCAAAACATGAATTTATCGTCTATCCAAGGGAAGGGTAACAAAAGGAACATATGCAAATAAAGCTTTAGCAATTTAGGGAGGGTAGAGAAAAAGACGCAATTTATACTGACATTTACCCACACAGATTGATATTTACCTAGAATGGTGTGAAGACCAACCCTGGCCACGGGTCAATTGAAAGGACAGAAGAACCCCAAAAGATGCAGTGCCAGTAGGCCAGCAGGTGCAGTTCAGAAATCAGGACAGGAACCACAGATTTGGATCAGGACCGGACCACCAAAGGTTAAGAACAGCACCCGCAGTTCGGTTGCAACGCCTGCGCATCTCCCTCTCTGCAAGGAATCAGCCAAAACCCTGATTGGGTTACAGCATTCACCAGCAAAGTGCTTCCCAGAACCCCGAATGGGTCAGCGAACCTCCCAACAGAGTACTCCGCAGCCCTCTGCTCTTAGTCACCTATTGAGTGCGTTGGGTCAGTGACAGGTCAGCTATTCGGACAAGTCGGACAAATTAACTAACTAAGCCTACTCTAGTTATACTGTTTTTCAGGTCAGTGTACCACCCACAAATGTTGCAAGTGTAAGGATCCCCAATTTTGATTGGACAAAGGAGGAGGACAGGTCATCACACCACCTAAAATTTAGACTTTTGTCGTCTCCTATTCAGATTTACGTTCACGCCCATCAAATTCAGGTTCTCAGGCTGGTTCATTCCACCCAACAATGGATGTTCTATTGAAAATTTCATTGTATAGTTTTGAGTTCATGGGGGTAAGTTCCCAGGAGCATCTTCTCAGTCAGTCAGCTCCTTGGCTATAGTCCAAAGGTCACTGTTCCATAGACTTGCGTTTCTCGCGCAGTCGCAGTTTCAACAAAGATGGAGTACAGCGGTACAAGCCAGGCCAAGTTTCAAAGTGTAACATGAAATGGAAAAGAAACAGTTTTAGAACACAGAATAAAATAAAAACACTGTGTACCATGAATTTCTACACTATACCCATTACTTTTTAATAGACTATAGCATTAGGATTAGGCAGAACAAACAGCTTAGCAAAAGCAGCAGTGCAAGCCTCTCGCATGTGAGAACAAAGAGCAGCCATATTAGCTCTAGTGCGCAGAAGCAAAAGATTCCCTCCAAAGCTGCGAGTACGTCATGTCACGTGGGTATGACAGACACATGCGTAGTAGAAATTCCCGCATAGCAGCAGCCATTTTAAATGCAAGCATATTAGGATTAGAAAACACATAAGCAAGCTTCACTCGGACACACGATATCGATGAAAAAGGGGTAAATTAGTAAGACAAACATGTTGATTACATAGTTAGCGTTATTCGAGGTTCATGAGTACAAGCAAGTCGCTTCTCGTGCGAATTCTTGCTCCATCAATCCCCTCTTTGATGATATTTTATATCATCACCAATTAATGGAAACAGATGCCAACTCCTCACATTTCACCCATTTCAGTCTCTTCAAACTTTCTATTCTGCTTTTTCTCATTATTATTATGAGAATTTTTCATTTTCTTATAAATCTGGCTATTCAATTCTTCTAACTCGAGTTCTTCAATATTTCTTTTTACTCCTCGCCTATCCATGGAGTATTTCTTTTTATGTTTTCGACATTTGCAACAAATTATTATTCCTAAAACTAATAACCCTATTCCCGCCATTGGCATCAGTATTCTACTCACAAGACTTTTACCTAGATTAGAAAACCAACTACCTACAGAGGAGAGACCATCAGTAAGCCTCTTCTATGCACTATCAACCTCTATTGGTTTGAGGTCTTTTTCCAAATTAGTAATATTTCTCACATACCCTTAATTTCAACACTTTTGTCTGGTATGTAAGTGCAACAATGTTGCGCTTTCAACATTCTACAGACTCCGCCCTCTATTGCCAATACCGTGTCAAGAGCAAGTCGATTTTGTAAAACCATAGATCTGATCGCAACAATTCGGTATTGACCATCAAGAAACCTCCAGCAGTGTCAGTTGATAACCGATCCACTACTATTGACAATTTGCAGATTCTGTGTGTATTCAGAGCCACTCCCACTGTTGGTATCAATGCACTAAATATATCACCTACTACTTAACCAAAACTAGCTCTTTTACTACGTACAATTCCATTAGTTTCTTCATTGCTTCCAGTGATTTTATCTACATGATATATCTTTGGGAAGACTATACCAAAATAACAGCTCCCATACCAGTGATCTGGTAATTTGTAATAAGCCTTGTTCCCACATATGTAATAGACTCCGGGAAACACAGGTTCAGTTCCATCTTTGAAACCCCAACCCCCAATTACCTTAAAATTGTGTTCACATTCACTGGAACCAATGAATATATTGTTATAATAACTAGTCTTTTCTCTGTGAAGACAGAGTGTCCCCTTCTTTTGGAAATCCAGCAACACAGCAGCATTACCTCCATCATTTGAGGTGTTCCCTATGCTTTCAGCCCTGACTATCGTGCACTCCTGAGGCGGAAGCCGGGAGCTTTCAGAATTGTTAAAATTGCTTGTGTCACTTGAATTTACTTGTATTTTAACATCACCACGCGCTAGCAAGCGCCAGGGCACTCACCTTCACTTTAGAGCACAGCGAGTAGCGGATCTAGCGCTGACTCGTTGTCAAGCATTTCTCTGACAAAAACGCCAACTCGGCGAGGACTGAGGCCACGCCCCCTGCAGGCCACGCCCCCCTGTCACTGTACTTAAAGCGCTGATTGCAAGCGCCTAAGTCTGACTATCGCGCACTCCTGAGGCGGAAGCCGGGAGCTTTTAGAATTGTTAAAATTGCTTGTGTCACTTGAATTTACTTGTATTTTAACATCACCACGCGCTAGCAAGCGCCAGGGCACTCACCTTCACTTTAGAGCACAGCGAGTAGCGGATCTAGCGCTGACTCGTTGTCGAGAATTTCTCTGACAAAAACGCCAACTCGGCGAGGACTGAGGCCACGCCCCCTGCAGGCCACGCCCCCCTGTCACTGTACTTAAAGCGCTGATTGCAAGCGCCTAAGTCTGACTATCGCGCACTCCTGAGGCAGAAGCCGGGAGCTTTTAAAATTGTTAAAATTGCTTGTGCCACTTGAATTTACTTGTATTTTAACATCACCACGCGCTAGCAAGCGCCAGGGCACTCACCTTCACTTTAGAGCACAGCGAGTAGCGGATCTAGCGCTGACTCGTTGTCGAGCATTTCTCTGACAAAAACGGCAACTCGGCGAGGACTGAGGCCACGCCCCCTGCAGGCCACGCCCCCCTACCCCCTACATCATGTGCTGTCACCGGAAGCGCAGCGGACGAGCGCAGCGGGAGCGCCTAAGGCAAGCCCGTCTGCGCCCGTCATCGCCACGACATCGCCAGTCGCCAGTCCCCCTGGTCCAACCGGGCTCCACTTGCTCATACGGTACGACCGTGAGGAACTCCTTGCCATGAATCTTAGTCAAAGATGTCCTGATGTTACAGGTGTCCTTGGCCACTCGCAACTCCATTGCAACCTCTGCCATTTTTCTACCGACAATCCAATCCGCGTTCGGTGATACCGTGGCATAACCACTACCCCGCCCCTGACGATACTTCCACTCAACGTCAGATCGCTCTCTAAACACCATCTAGAGGTAAACTCGCTCATCCTGGATGAAAACCCAGATATCCTCTTCCTTTGCGAAACATGGTTACGAGATGGCGCATCTACCATCCCCAACCTTACGCTCCCAGATGAGTACCACCTTGCCACCATAAACCGCGAAACTCGAGGCGGTGGCATCTCAGTAATTTATAAGAAGAATTTCACCTGCTCTTTTACTAAAGAAACTCTCCCTGACTGTGAATGCGCCCAATTTAAAATTAGCACTAGCCCTCAATTCACAATGTCAGGTCTATATATCTACCGCCCACCTGGCCCTGCTTCCAGGTTCATTGACGCCCTCCTCGAGACGTCTACGGCGCTTATTACCAAATCCGCCAACTTCACTATCCTGGGCGAACTCAACCTGCATTTTGATCTATCTAATGATCACACTATTGCTAATCTCCTCACCGATCTCTCGGCTATGCAGCTTAACTCTCTCATTCACGCTCCCACCCATTTAGCCGGCCATACTCTAGACCCGGTTTTCACCAACATCCAAGAAGCAGTCACAGAAATCCCCACCTCTATGGGATGGACGGACCACTACCTCATCAAGCTAACTGTCCCTGCTCCAGGACGGCAGTATAAAACTGAATCCAACCGTCGCCTTAAAAGACCATGGCACAAACTCTCCACCCCTATTTTTCATGAAACCCTAGGAGGATTCCATCGGGAAGCCAATCAGGATATAGATACGACCTATACCTGCTTCACTACCTGGATCACAAATGGGCTTGATACTCTCATTCCAGCCAAACTAACCAAAGGACGAGCCACACCTTCTAATCCCTGGTATGACGACACCCTTAAAGCCTTGCGCAAGGACTGCAAAAGAGGCGAGCGTCAATGGAGAAAAAACTTTGACGGTCAGGATAAGGCTAACTACCTATCCAAGCTTAAAATTTATCACAAAGCCATCAGCACTGCCCGCGCAGCTTTCTATGCTGACAAAATCAGTTCCAACCCGAACCCATCTAAAATGATCTTCAAACTTGTCAAAGAACTACAAAATCCCAGGTCACCCTCTCCTAAAATTGCATCCAATGAACAATGCGAGCAGCTGGCCGCATACTTTGTAGAGAAAGTCCAGAACATCTACAGAACTTTTCCGCAGAACTCTCCTCTCTCTGGGGGACCCAAGAACCCAATCTCCACCATCACCCCTCTTACCCAAATCCCTGTCATCACGGCAATCGACCTGATTAAACTTTGCAAAAAAGTGAAATCTGGCTCCCCGGCGGACCCTATGAGCCCTTCTCACTTCCTGGATTCGCTTGATTTCTTCCTACCCCCCATGATCGACATTCTTAATCTTTCTTTCACTTCTGCTACTGTACCCATAGCCTGGAAGCAAGCTTGGGTATCACCCATAATCAAAAAACCCACCCTGGACCCTTCGAAGCCAGAAAACTTTCGACCAATATCCCTCCTCCCCTGGATATCTAAAATAGCAGAAGCTCACGTCAACGGCATTCTCTCCAAACATGTGAACCTAAATGGAATTCTGGACCCATCCCAAAATGGCTTCAGACCGGGCCATAGCACCGAATCTGCCCTATTGGCCACCACCGAATATCTCCGGACGATTTTAGACTCCGGTCAAAGTGCTGCGCTGATTCTGTTAGATCTCAGCGCAGCCTTTGATACGGTATCTCATGACATTCTTCTGAAACGTCTGGAGATGGCCGGTGTGTCTGGCCTTGCTCTAACCTGGTTCCACTCCTTTCTTAAGGACAGATCCTTCAGGGTATCAGCCCCCCCTTTTCTCTCAAAACCTCATCCGATAGCACAGGGAGTTCCCCAGGGTTCAGCGCTGAGCCCCTCCCTCTTCAACCTATATGTCCAGCCTCTTGCGGAAGTGGCCAAAGAGTGGGGGCTCACGCTGGTGTCGTACGCCGATGACACCCAGCTGGTCGTCACCCTCACTGAAAGCCCTTCCATCGCGGCATCCAAGTTCAGAGAGGGCCTGGCAGCAGTGGCACAATGGATGACGGACAACTATCTCCAACTGAATGCCGGAAAAACCGAGGTGCTCCTCCTTGGCAGAAACACCAGCCTATGGAACGAGCACTGGTGGCCGTCATCCCTTGATACCATCCCACTCCCTAAAAACAGCGTAAAAAACCTGGGAGTTTGGATGGATGCCAATCTCAGCTTCCAGACACACACCAAAAAGGTGGCAGCCACCTGTATAGGTCTTCTAAGAAATCTTAGGCCTATACTCGACTTTTTTGACTCAAACGTTCGACAGTTGATTGTCCAGGCAACCATCTTATCACACCTGGACTATGCGAACGTCCTCCTCCTAGGCGCAAACAAAGCAGAAACCGCTAGGTTACAACGAGTCCAGAATGCGGCGGCTAGAACGCTGGTCGGTCTTCCCCGCAGATGCTCAGCCAGAGCCACCATCCGCAAACTCCACTGGCTGCCCGTGGAACACAGAGTTAAATTTAAAGCTCTCACTACGATCTTTAAAATTGTCAAACAGGGAAACCCCCCTCTATTACGAAACCTGGCCTGCCCTTATGTCCCCAGCCGTGAGCTACGCTCCTCCAACCAACTTCTTCTGAAAGTACCCAGAATAAAGCTCTGTCGTACTGGAGGCCGCTCTTTCAACGTTCTTTTTTTTTTATTTTAAATTTTTGAAGACCTTTATTGTGCATGTTGCAGAAAAACAAATACGGGCCTACAACCATCCGGCCGGCCACAATACTTATGAGCACAGGTGTCAACATTACGGTCTTCCGACGGCATCAAGTGATACAACAACTATTAATAACAGTTACGCTGGAAAGGACATGCCGCCAGGGAGAAGGATCAGTGAGGTCAAATTTTAAAGTTTTTGGTGAAATAAAAGTCAATAAAGGATAGGTATAAAGGAGATCCGAGTCCGTACATTGAGTCCACATGAGTAGGCAACAGTAGAAATAACATCAATTACGTAAAGCTCTTCGTCAAAGCGGCAAAACAGTAGAAAAACAAAGCGGACAACAGGAGCCAAGCTCGTGCCGCTCCCAGTGCCACCCGCTCCCAACCATCCTCTATCACAGACCCAGAAAGGAAAACAGTATAAGAAAGCGCAGGAAAAGAAGAGAAAAGGCCCATAGAAACTAAATACGGAAATTAAAATCTACCCCCCCACCCTGCACCAACGCGGAGGCTACGGCCTACCCCCCCCGACAATGTGCCTGTCGCCCCATAAAGAACCCGAAATATAGTTCAAGCAAAGGAAGAAGAAAGAAAAAGGAAGAAAAGTAATGGAAATGTTACCATGAAATATAGAGAGTGAGAAAAGGCCATCCTAATCTGCGACCCTCAAAAAACCTACAAGTGAAGCGGGAGGAGGAGCCAATCAAACCATTCCCAGTACCCCAGTCAGAAACACAGTCCCCACACAATTTGCAGTTATTGAAAGTCAGATATTAGTACAAAAGCAGTTAGGGAAAGACATTATAACTTGTGCGACTTAAGCAAGAATGTACAACTTCCAATCCCGGTCCCACCCGCCCAGCAACCGACAGTACAAGGAGAACCTAGCCCTGACCCGACCTCGGACAGACCCAAAAATGAAGCGCATGAGGAAGGCCCGCCCCCACCAGGACAAAGAACCAACATGGCCGCACATCGAAGGAAAGTAAACCATTAACACAAAATGGCCATTGAACGTCACCAGTAAATCTTGTCTCCGTCACAATTAAGTTCCGTGGGCCATCGGGGAAATATGGGGTCTCCGGAGCGCAGGGCGAAGGCAACAATGGGAAATCCACCGTGGGGGCCCGCTGCTGCAAGACCCGGGCATGAGGCAGTAACACTGTTGCAGGCAGCAGATCGACAAGTCCCGGAGACAAAGGAAACAAAGTATCACAGGCAAATGCACTGGTCGGCCCATGACAGGCGCCCGTAGAGGCAGAGACAGTCACGACTGCACCGTCAGAAATGAAAGGCACTGCATCCCTCGTCGGTTCGGCTGAAGATAAAGCCAGATTGGGCTGGCCCTCCACATTACGATCTCCGCGTAGATCAGACGCCATTGTGTCGAGGCAATCACCCAGCGCTCTAAAGCCCGCATGCATTTCCACTCTAAGGTCAGACAGGGCGGCCAGGATAGTCTTGTAGGAGAGCGGTGGTTGGAGCCTTTCGCGTTCGTGTTCCCGGAGAGGAACGACCAAACCGGCCCCCAGTGCTCGTCGGGCGACGCAACCCGCAGACAGGGATGTGCGCACCCCCCCAGTCTCTGAGGCGATAGACCCCATCCCGATGTGCGAGACACAGAGCAAGCTACAAGTCGAGTGTAG
This sequence comes from Lissotriton vulgaris, assembly GCF_964263255.1. Taxonomy (NCBI): domain Eukaryota; kingdom Metazoa; phylum Chordata; class Amphibia; order Caudata; family Salamandridae; genus Lissotriton; species Lissotriton vulgaris. The sequence continues at coordinate 1,483,125,114 of NC_141694.1, forward strand.
CGCGAACAGTCCACAGCACAGGGCTCCAAGCCCGTAGAGTCGATGAAGGTCGGGCTGTCGAGACTGGGGACTGCAGCGCTACAAGTCGTCACACCGGGACAGGGTAGCAAGCATCCAACGCTTCACCAACATGGCCGTGCACTCCTTAACTCTCGCCACCCGCCACAGACAAAGACGCGTTGCTTGCGAGGCATCTTGAGGGGCAATTAGACCACAGGGCTCCGATCGCGGCATTCCACAGCAGGCAGCCCAGCCAGGAGCTCGACTCGGGGGGAGGTGGCCACCCTCTCAGAGTCGGCGGGTCGCGGGCAAAACGGCCGCCCCACAGCCTCCCAGGCTCGGGGACGGCCAGTGGCGTGGTTCTGGGGCCAGGGCTCAAATCCGGTTATCGCGTATCTCCGGCTGCCGGGGGAGCTGAGAGGCCCGGGAAAGATGAAGAAAGTCAGCACAGCGTAGCGCACCTTCCGCCGTCGGAAAAAACAGGATAGGAGGCAGGATAACGGTGCGGAGGAAAGGTAGCTGCCGGAGCCGGGAGCCTACACGTCTTCACCAGTCGCCATCTTGGCTCCTCCTCTTTCAACGTTCTTGGTCCCAAACTATGGAACGATCTTCCCCTCCACATTCGCTCCATAGAATGCCTCTCTGTCTTCCGGAAAGCTATCAAGACCCTCCTTTTCCCTGCCCCCTAGTGTATTCTCAAGTCCCCCCCCCATCTGGTAGGGTGTGTGTTTTGTCTCTAGCGCCGGGACGCCCCATTGCTGGGGTAGCTGTTGCGCTTTACCAAACCCAGAATAGAATAGAATAGAATTTAGGAATTTTATGGTTCTTATCATTTGCCTTTCTTTGGAAATTCTCTCTTCTTTTCTCAACCATATTCAAAAATATCTTTTCTTTTTCATGTAATAAACATGTTAGATGATTCTTGTGTGCATCAGCTATATCTATTGTACTTATTGTTAGAAAATATTCACTCATGTAACGTGCTAAATTTTTAGTAGTATGTACAGGATTCAGGTTTCTACATATAGGGAGTTCAGAAAATATCACATCTAGATTAGAGTAAAAATACTGTAAAGGTCCTTTCTTATAGAATAAACTAGCTAAAATACTACATGAAATTCCATATGTTAGTGGTAAATGGTGATACGTCACGCCTTCAGCTACCGAAGTAGGTAACTTCATGCAGACATCGCAGTCTTCTATTTCCATTGCTTCTACATAGTGTACTAATAGGTTTGCAAATACATTTAAATGAGTTATTTTTTTGATTCTATTATAATGTAGTCCTTCCTCATCTGGTGCTTCTAAGTCTACTTTTCGTTGTTTAATGCTAAGTGCTTTCTATTGTGTATCTACTCTTTTTAGTGTATCTAATGTTTGTTGTTCATCTGTATCTATTGGTAACTGTCCTTTTATGTCATTCTTTGTCTCTTTACTCATCATGTAAGGAATAGCTATTGTTAGTCCTATCCAAACTATAAGTACTATTGCTATACTATATAAACATACTCTGAAGCATGTTTTTAAACAACTTATTTTTGGTCTTCCATTTACAGTATGACCAGCCATTTCTGACTAAAGGAGACTCAACCCCTCTTTGTAACTTTTACACAGCCTTTACCCTGTGTGTATTTCAGGTGGGTCTCACTTCTTCGTCAGTTTGATCAGTAATCAATTCTTCATCACTTTCGTCACTTATTTCCAGGTTTTAAAAATCTTCCAAAACAATGTAGGTCCACTTAGGGCCTTTGTATTTATTATTCAGTCTCTTTAGTCGTGGACTTCTCCTTCTTGGTTGTATTACAGGTTGATCAGTTTGACTTGTAACTTTATTTACTTGTTCAGGTTCTTCATTAATTGTCTTTCAAAGTAGTCTCAGTCTTTTGACAAATCTAGGCTACTTGTCTCCTTCTCTGAGTCTTTTAACTGGCATTGTGCTTCGGCTCTCTTCAAATGTTCTTTTATTTACATTCGGTTGTGGCACATCGATTTCAATGCTGTCTTCTGTTTCCCTCTCTATCTGACTTGGTCCAGGACTTATTTCAGTCTCTTCTGCCTGGTCACTAATCTGGCCTTCTTCAGGTATTAGCTGAATTTGGCTTTTGTCTGTTTTACTTTCTTCTTCTGAACACTATTGTCTACTCCTGTCTGGTCCTGCTCAAGCTCTTCAAACCCTTGATTTTCTTCTGCTTGAGTCTCCACCCTAATTTCTATCTGTCCCTTTTCAGGCTCAGGAGTTCTTGGTGGAGTGTCGATTACTGAAACTTTCCCTATCTGGTCCTCCTCAGAATCACTTTTGACTTGGATTTCTATGATCTGAGTACCTCCTTCTACACCTGTCTTGTCCTCACTATCACTCTGTCTATCTTGATAAGTTTGACTTCTTGTTCTCACATATTATGCAGGTATGTCGATTACTGGAATCCAATCATCTTGACTGGTGCTCGGTTGTTCTTCTTCAGCTACTTCAGGATCGATATCTTGGGACCCTTCAGCTGGGCAACCTTCAGCCTCAGTTTCATCAGATTCAGTCACCTTTTTCGTATGACTGGCATGGATCCAGTGTGGAACTCCTGCACACTTTACAGCTGTAGTAGTTACTAAGATCACTTGACGTGGTTTTCCCCACCTTGGTGTAAGGCAAGTTTTACGAGTATGTTTCTTAAGCACTACCCAATCACCTGGGTTCAGGTCATGTGCTGGTGTTGCTGGTCTGGCGACAGCGTCTTCCCCAGCCTGGTTAGAGATAGAACGCACTTGGTCAGCCAGTTCTTTGCAGTACTCCAGTACTAAATCATCAGATATACTTAGCAGCTTGTGTCCTGGCACCCATGCTTGCCTCATTGCTCTTCCCATCAGTATTTCATGGGGACTTAAGCCTGTGTTCCGGTCTGGAATCATTCTAAGTCCCATCAGAACAAGTGGCAAAGCATCTGGCCACTCCAATCGAGTAGACTCATACCATTTTCCCTGTCTTGATTTGATTGTGCCATTCAATTGTTCTACCACTCCAGAAGCTCTCTGGGTGATATGCACAGTGCAGTTTTTGCTTAATTTTGAATGCTTCACAAATTAGGTCCATTATTTCACTATTAAAATGTTTTCCTCTATCTGATTCAATGGCTACTGGAAAACCGAAACGAGGTATCAGCTCTCTAAGTAGGAGTTTTGCTACTGTGATGCTATCATTCCTGCGTGTGGGGTAAGACTCCACCCATTTTGAAAAAAGGCAGACAATGACAAGTACGTATTTTAGTCCTCGACAAAGGGGTAACTCAATGAAATCAATCTGCAAACGTATAAAGGGACCTTCTACCTTTCCAATCTTTCCTGGTAACACTACTGTTTTCTTCCCTGGATTCATTTGTTGACAAACCAAACACCTCTGGCGGAGTGCCTCTGCTATGTTCCTGAATTTCGTATTAAACAATGACTGTCTGAACAGACGTATCATAGCATCTCTTCCCAAATGAGAATCTCCGTGGATCAGCCTAGCCATAGGAGCAAGCAGACAGTAGGGTAACACTGGCATTTCATCAAGGTAAACAATGACACCATCCTCATCCCTTCTCCGACAGCCTAGCTTCCTCCGTTCCTCCCTTTCGGTTCTGCTGCATTCTGCAAATCTCTCACTTCTTCCCACGTATTCACGCCTTCTGGCAACATAAGTTGGCAGCTGTTTTCGCCCACCTCAACTTTCTTGTTAACAGCCATCTTATATTTTGCACAATGTTGGGCTAACTGGTCAGCATATTGGTTACCAGCTGTCACTTTGTCGTTGCCAGATTTGTGAGCAGCACACTTGACCACAGCCACTCCTTTTGGCAACTGGATTGCTTCCAGTAAATCTTTCACATATTGACCATTTCTGATTGGGGTAGCTGAAGAAGTCAGAAACTCCCTTTGCATCCATAATTGGCCACAAGCATGCACAACCCTGTAACCATACTGGCTGTCAGTGTATATGGTCACTTTCCAATTTTTCCCAAATTTGCAGGCTTTTGCCAGCGCAACCAATTCAGCTACTTGTGTAATGTAAATGTAAATGTAAATTGATACTTGTCACGGCTGGACAGCAAGGAACAACAATATTATTAACCTTTCGAAAGCCTTGTACAAGCCTGTACTTATCACTCGGTTTCCTTATACCAATTATGGGAGAGTTACATGGACTGCTCATTACTTCTTGCAAAATGCCTGTTTCAACCAGACAATTTATTTCTACTGCAACACCTGCCTTTATTTCTGCACTCATTTTATACTGTCGAGTATTTGGGTAAACTGCATTTTCTTTTTATAGTCACTTTTATTGGATCAACATTTGCCATTAATCCTACATCCTTTCCAGTAAAGTCCCATACCTCTGGTTTTACCGTCTGTTGCAGTTCTTCTGGTAAGTCCTTTATTATCAGTCTTTTAATTTCTGTATCTGGTCTTGCTAACATTAATTTATAAATTCCGTCTTCGTCTAGGGTTTGAATTTCAACACCATTTGGAGTGCAAAAGATGGTGCAATTCATTTTGCACAAGTCTCGACCTAACAGGTTTACAGGACTTGAATCACAGACAACGAATCTATGCATTTCTTTAAAATTCCCTATTCTAACTTCCATGGGTTCTGTAACTGGGGTACTAATTTACGTGCTAGAAACGCTGACTACTTGGATTACTTCTCCCGAGAGGGGTTGGTTTGGAACGTCTACTGTTCTCACAGTAGAACGGGTGGCACCAGTGTCCAACAGAAAGGTGACATAATTTCCTTCAACCTTTCCTTCAATGTATGGACCTGACTGGTCTACCGGCACGGAGGCACCAAGCACGCACTCCTCGTCCTCCCCCCTCAGGCACCGTCTGTAAGGTTCTTCACAAAAGAATGTGTTATTCAATATTCACTTTTTCCCCTTCCTTCCCAATTCGAGGTATCTACACTCTGTTGTGCTTTGCTCCTGTAATTTGGCATAGGTGCAGGGGGTAACTGATTTTGTGTTACCTGCTGCTGGGTCTTTCGTGGCACCTCATTCTGCGTCTATGGATTTAAATAATTATTTGGCACATTACCATTCTGCACAGCCTTACACTCGCCCTTCCAGTGCCCCAACTTGCCACACCTGTGACAGGGAAACTTCTTTTTAGCATCCTCCTTACTGAATTTTCCCCTTGGCCTTCCTCCACTTCCATCACCCTTATTCTGATTGCTAGTCATCTGGTTTAACTGTTGTTCTTGTTGCTCTGCTAATTTTACTTGTGCCTACATGACTTTTTCTTTTAACTCTTTCCGCTTATTTTCTAGCTCATCTTCACAATAGTTTGCATATTTAAGGACCTCATCTAAGGGCTTAGCCTGCCAGCACATTTTATTGTCTTTAATCCATTGTGAAATTACTGGTCTTAATCCTAACACAAATCGATAAATGAAATGCGTCATATCCTTCATATCAATGTTGTCTAATCCACTGTATTGTTTAAATGTCTGTAATAAACGTTCATAATATGAATGCACTGACTCTTCTTTATTCTGAGTGGTTCTATCTATTTTCATCCAGTCTGTTTCTTTTGCAGACACCTTTCCTTTCAGGTAAAGTATTACCTGATTGTATTTTTTTACTACATCCTCGCAAGGTGCCCCTGTCTTTGGGTCTCTAGGGTACTCATCACTAGGCCAATCAACAGCAATTTTGCATTCTGTCCACAAATCTACGGGGCCTACAATGTAAAATAATCCATCTAGGTCTTTCAAAATACACTTTGAAACTTTTACAAATCTCTCGACTTGTCTGTTCCATTCTTCAGGTTTTTCACGAAGTTTTGGGAAATCATTTGTAAATGACAAAATATCCTGTCGGGACCATGGAACATGCACATATCCTCCTCCTGGTACCTCTTGCATGGGACATAGTTTTTCCACTTTTTCTGCTTCTTTTAAAACATACTCTGACGTCATTTGTTTTGATCTAATCTCTTCCTTTTTCTTTGCCCATCTAGCTTTCCATTTCTCTAATTCTCCCCATTTTTGCAATAATGTCATCAGCTCTCTTATTTGCGCCTTTCTTCCTGACACATTCATGTTTTCTAAATCTTTGTCAGAAAATTCTACTCAATATGGTTTCTGCAATACTTTAGATTTACCAATGTCAATTCCCATGCTATCTGCAGTGTCCATTAATTTTTCATGAAACACCCTTGTATTTCTAATAATGCTTTTACAATTTATACATATCTAATGGCTTTGGCTGTGTCTTTGGTTTCTCTGTTTCTCGTGTCCATTTGTCTATCTCTTCAGGAGTTACTACAATGGCACTTCTTGTTCCTGAAGATGTCTCTATCTGTACTTCTCTCGAATTTAAAGGAGTGGTCTTCCTCATGAACTACCTTCTGGTTCTCTTATTGGTAAATCCATTAAGGAGATTACTAACTCACATTCACTTGCCTGATCATCTATTATCAATGATTCTTTTCTTGGCTTTACTACTGATGTCGTTATAACCGGAGCTTTTGGACTAGCTTGCTTGTCTCCGTACAAAGGAACAACTGGGCCAATAGTTACTGGAATTGTCAGAGCTTCGGGACTTGTATGTAATTGAGATATTTTCTGAATTAATTCATTTCTCTGTTTATTTAAAGCTTCTCTTTCTCTTTCTTGTAATACCCTTTCGATGGAGGTTTCGTGTACCACTTGCGGAATTAAAGGCGGTTTTAAAAAAGGGGCATTCGGATTTACTGTACTTGGTTCCTCATTATAAGGTGGTGGATTTTTCATTAATAAATCCTCCATATAATCATCGTCTAAATCACCACTAGTGATTAAACGTTTAGTTTTCTCAGTCCTTTTACTTCCTGTGGGCTCTTCTAAAGTAATACAGGATATAGTCCTTCCACTAGCATATTCTGTCTCCATTGTTTCCTTTGTTTATCTTTAGAATCTTGTGGAACTTTAGGATAGAACTTACTCAATCCCTTGTCAATTCTAGGTCTGTCTCGCTCAAAAGCCTCAATCTCCCATTTTTCTAGTGCCTCATATTGCGTTAATCTAGGTCTAGGATGTAAATCATTCATTCCAGTCCTTAAATTGAACAAAATTCTTCCATCAACTGTGCCTTCTAAGGGAAATGCTAAAATCCCGTCATCTTTTGTGTATTCCACCCAGTTTTCTAACCATACACAAGAGTGGTAACCCCTGTTGAACATCATAAATGCAGAGTATTTGGTGGTGGAATAATGACTCCTTCTCTAGTTTTAATGGGTTTGTCTTTTTCAAAGTAATTCTTGACTCTGCCTACGAGTGACAATTTTCTCTTACTTCCGTACATGTTGCGAGGTCTGCCTCTAATCATCTGATCCCTAGCAAACCCTTGGTATCTTGGATCAGGTCGAGTTTCTGGATGACTTGGATACCACATATATTTTGCAAAAAAGAAATCCAAATTGTGCGAAAATACTTATTTCTGTTTACTATATGCTTCCAATACTAGCGCGTCTTTTATTTTTCTTCAACCAACCAACAGTGTGGTTTCAAATAATTTCAAACAATAATTGCGCAGCTTTTCCCATGAGATGAGTTCCCACGTTCCTGCGCTCACCCCTCATTTACAGTGCTATCTCAGCTATGCGCCCGCTGTCTCGACCAATACCAGCACGGCTCTGAGTGACGTCAGTGCAGCTCCGCAACTGACTCCCTCCTTCACAAGGTAATGCAAAAACTCAATTCTTATATTTTAAAGTGCAAATTTCCTTTTAATCAACAACGTGAAAACATTTGCCACTGTACTCGAGTGACTAGAAAGGAAAGATATGTTTCACTGCAAGTAAATCCCTTCCGTTTACTTTTCATACACTACGAGTGGATCCCTTCCGCCTACCCTTCACTCAAGCATTATAGAACCTGCTACTCCTTCAGACTTTATCCACTCCGGGATATATACTAAGACCAAAGTTTCACCAGCGAACCCCTTTGCTATCAATCAAGCTCAGACGAACCTGCTACTCCTTCTGTGTGACCCTTACTAGGTGATAACACAACAAAAGTTTTGCTAGCGAACTCTTTGCTATTATTTATTCACACATTCATACAGAAAACCCTAAATAGTGCTTCCAGTTGTACCTGACCATGCACTAACTTCCTGCGAGTAAGTGACCTCACTGCGATGTGGCTTCCCTTTACCACCCGCTATTCTGCCCCCTGGGATTCGAGACAAACATATAACAGGTACGAACGATTTTGGTTAATACATAAAAATCAATATAGCAGCAACAGAATCAATAAAATTTCAAAACATTTCAAATGATATCACATTTGATCGATCAACAAAATATGAACCATAACCAACTAACTAACTAACTACCTATCTTAACTAATTCCTAACCATAACTCTGCTACCAAAGAAATATACTGATAGAGCGCACAGGTCACCCGACTATACATTTTCCAATACTCACCTGGGCCCATAATTCAATTTACACATTTACTTATTCAGGTAACCCACACTCTACTATCAGTCTATTTTATTCCACTAATTCATATACCATTGACTTGCCAATCCTTGTCACTGGTACCTATGACCTCACGGATCAGGGAGTTAGTTTTAAAGAAGGCAGTCAATAATACATTAACATTTGCACTCATGTAATAACCACAGCCTCGGGAAAGGTTTCAACTCTTTATCTAGTCCTCATCAAAAGTCATGATCCACAAATTGAAAGCAATTAGACTATCAATAACCAAGATTAGAAATAGTGTATAACTATGCAAAAAATATATTATGCCGACCATTTAGCAAGTTTGAAATAAAGGGAAGGTATAAACAAGGAACATGCTATTTTAGAAAACAAACTTTCGCAACTTGACTAAAGGAGGGTAAAGAAAAGGAACATACTAAAACCAACAGCTTTCGCAATTATCAACGGTTTGGATAAAGGAACACAGTATGCACTATCAAAACTAATTTTAGCACATAACTATAGGGAAGGTAAAAATTTGGAACACACTATAAAATCAGATGATCAAAGTTTAACTACTAAAAGGGAGGGTAAGAAAAGGAACATTTATGCAATCATGAAAAAACCGTTATAGCATTCAACTAAAAGGTGGGTAAGAAAAATGGAACACGCTAATAAACAGCAAAACATGAATTTATCGTCCATCCAAGTGAAGGGTAACAAAAGGAACATATGCAAATAAAGCTTTAGCAATTTAGGGAGGGTAGAGAAAAAGACGCAATTTATACTGACAATTACCCACACAGATTGATATTTACCTAAAATGGTGTGAAAACCAACCCTGGCCACGGGTCAGTTGAAAGGACAGAAGAACCCCAAAAGATGCAGTGCCAGTAGGCCAGCAGGTGCAGCTCAGAAATCAGGACAGGAACCCCACATTTGGATCAAGACCGGACCACCAAAGGTTAAGACTAGCACCCGCAGTTCGGTTGCAACGCCTACGCTACTCCCTCTCTGCAAGGAATCAGCCAAAACCCCGATTGGGTTACAGCATTCACCAGCAAAGTGCTTCACCAGCACTTCAACTTCCCAGAACCCCAAATGGGTCAGCAAACCTCCAGACAGAGTGCTCCGCTGCCCTCTGCTCTTAGTCACCTATTGAGTGCGTTGGGTCAGTGACAGGTCAGCTATTCGGACAAGTCGGACAAATTAACTCACTAAGCCTACTCTAGTTATACTGTTTTTCAGGTCAGTGTACCACCCACAAATGTTGCAAGTGTAAGGATCCCCAATTTTGATTGGACAAAGGAGGAGGACAGGTCATCACACCACCTAAAATGTAGACTTTTGCTGTCTCCTATTCAAATTTACGTTCACGTCCATCAAATTCAGGTTCTCAGGCTGGTTCATTCCACCCAACAATGGATGTTCTATTGAAAATTACATTGTATAGTTTTGAGTTCATGGGGGTAAGTTCCCAGGAGCATCTTCTCAGTCAGTCAGCTCCAGGCTATAGTCCAAAGGTCACTGTTCCAGAGACTTGCGTTTCTCGCGCAGTCGCATTTTCAACAAAGATGGAGTACAGCGGTACAAGCCAGGCCAAGTTTCAAAGTGTAACATGAAATGGAAAAGAAACAGTTTTAGAACACAGAATAAAATGAATACACTGTTTACCATGAATTTCTACACTATACACATTACTTTATAATAGACTATAGCATTAGGATTAGGCAGAACAAACAGATTAGCAAAAGCAGCAGTGCAAGCCTCTCGCATGTGAGAACACAGAGCAGCTATATTAGCTCAAGTGCGCAGAAGCGACAGATTCCCTCCAAAGCTGCGAGTACGTCATGTCACGTGGGTATGACAGACACGTGTGCAGTAGAAATTCCCGCGTAGCAGCATCCATTTTAAATGCAAGCGTATTAGGATTAGAAAACACATAAGCAAGCTTCACTTGGACACCCGATATCGATGAAAAAGGGGTAAATTGGTAAGACAAACATGTTGATTACATAGTTAGCGTTATTCGAGGTTCATGAGTACAAGCAAGTCGCTTCTCGTGCAAATCATTGCTCCATCATTAGCATTGTTCGACAGTCGTGAGGGAAATGAACACATGATCATTTATACTGTGAACAGATAGCGAAAATAAAGATCATGTGATGGGAAGCATCACAAAATTCCTAATTCTCACACAGAGGGCTATTATTTGCAAACGTGCCTCACAAAACTTCTTGGAATGAGGCAAAGGAGAGAGAGGTTGCTCCATGGCATTTGGGATTGCCAAAGATGCAGTTGTAAATTTTTACATTTGTTTGTGCATCAACCTTGTGTTCAGGATTTGTCGCAGACCTCAAGAGCATTTCTACTTGAAGGTATTCAGTTTGGTGTAAAGTAACTTCATTGCCCCACCGACTTGCTAAACAGAAATATCCCTTTACGACTGCACATCCCACCACCCAAGAATCACTCAAGTGAGTTGAACTTGGAGGTACATCCTTAGGTGTCCCTAGGCAATGGAATGGTCAACAGTCAATAATGAGCGATGAAAAAAACTACTGGAAACAGACATTTTCAAACTTGCCTACAATTGTGTTGATGAAGTAAAATGTTATGACAAGAAGAATATCAGACAAGGTTATCTCTCTTCGAGCTGTCTTTGATGATCCTGTAAATTGAACAAAACATCTGAAGAAAGCAAAGAGAGAAATGCAACACTCGGTAAAACTCTCAAATAAAAAAATAATTATAAGCAATACATAGCAAGCATGCAGTCGCTATTTTCAAATTTGCCCCCTCCATCGCTTTGTGCGATGCTATGATACCAGACAATCTACCGGAGAATAAATGTAGCGGGAGTAGCGATATTGTTGAAACCCAATCCGAAAAAAATGCTCATCCTTTGGTTCAAAAGGAAAAGATTATTCCGGGTGTCTTAATAGCAAAAAACCTAGAGTAATGAACCATCAAGCAAGCAACATCTTAGGGTGATGACAGCAATGTGTTGCTCATGTGTTATGCACGGGGGACCAGTGGTCCAAAGATTAGACTGCTCCCTCTGTTGGTCAGTATAGCAAATGCAACTCTTCCATCTATCTCCCACCTCGTCCCTTCCACATACACTACCACTGTAGAGATGACAACCAGCACTGTCTTTGAAAGGATGTGTCGACACTTGTGTGGCTTTCATGAAGCTTTCCTAACTCTTCGTCCTGTCCTTCCCCTTTCTCTCTTCCTTGTTTTTTGCTCCATTATACCTTTGCCTCCCCTTTCCATGCTCCTCCCTCCTACTTAACTGTTTCTTTCCATTCACCGCTGTCTCTTTTTCTCTTCTCTCCCCATCCTTCCTCTTCCGTGCATAATATTTCTGTCTGCTTTCTTTTCTCTTCTAACCCCCTGTCCCCTTTTCTTCCTGCCCTTCTAATTTGTTCCTCAATTTCCTTCTCTATCTCTTGTCCTCTCCTGAAGCGTATTGTTTTATTTGCTCTGTATTCAGTTTAGTGAGAAGTACATTGAAAGAATATGAGGTGCACTCCAATGTAAACTTTTGTTTATATTATTGAGCCTCTCCTCAATTGAGCTGTAGTTCAGACCTTTCTTTGTTATACTAAATAGTATACGGACTGCCTCGCTTTTTCCTTGTGGAGAGATGGCCTAAAGAAGGGCACACAATCCCCTGCACATATTCTAAAATTCAACACAAAATATGTTGCATGAAACAAGAGGCAATACTTTGTCTCCTACTGGACATCGTCATCCATCAGTGGCCTCTAGAAATGATCACATTGGGATAGACGTGGCCTTCGGAACCATGACAGTGCTGCAGATGAGGGCCATGTATATATCCTGCTACTCTGCCACCAGCTTAGCCAGTGTGTCATGGACCCTAGAGTAAGGAAGGAAAAGGGGCCCTGGCTGTTGTTCGATTTATAAAATACACCACAAGCAGGCTACAATATGCAGAGTGCCCCTGCACTCTGCATATTATTAGGATAACAAACCCTATGCATGAGTGTTATGAACTCCGGGACTTCCCAGAAGTCTTTGTTCTGCGGAATTACCATGAATACAGTGGGGGAGGCTCCAACTCTTTCAAGAGGATCCTCAGGCCCACACAAATTCAGTGTGAGTCGTGAATACCCAAGGGAGAAGGAGAATGGGATAAGAGAGAAATAAATAGCTGAAGTGGGGCTTCCTTCACATCAGACAGATTTCGGTAAGTGCAACTTCTGTATTCTGGTCTATGAAAGAAAATGTAACTTATCAGTTTTCTTTTGACTACTATCAAAAGCTACATTTTAATATCCCTGTGTTTTAAGGCAAACTAATGCCTGATTTACAAACGCCTCTTTCTCAGCTACTCTCCTTACATTTATTATAACATTTATGTGTACTTTAATTTACTGTGATTGGTTTTTATGCTGACATCCTCTTTAGATAAAACTAGTGTGTGTTTAAGAAGTCACCCTACTTCTATCACTCTCTAGAAGAAACAAAGGAAATTTCACAGTTTCATAGGATAGCACTTACAACTCAGTAAAGTTCACAAAATATGAAGGAAGTTCAGTCTTTGACTTCTTATTAAAATGATTTCCAGTTAAGCAACATTCATTTTAACCCGTCCAGCGTCCTGGCCGTCTGAACCACGCCCACCATTATTTCACCCACACCGCGGCATAAATCGCTCCACGGTCAACGGGTTAGAGGGTGAATTGAGTCAAAAGCAAATCCTTGCAAGAGATTATTAAAGTTCAGACAAAGACAGTCCTGTGTGAAAGTAGACCCTCCTACAAGACCAATAGTAGTGGCAAGAGAAGCACACATCTAAAGCAACATGATGAACAAATTGTGTCTCTAAAACCTCCACGGTTTTCAAGACAAGTTTGCGAAGCAGTTTGATTCATTTTGCTTTCTCCTTTTATACTGAAGATTCAAAATTGTCATTACCACAAAATCTTGTGAGATGAGATTTCCAAGCCTCACAATATTTGGTTTTAGTCTTGCGTTCACTTTGTGGCATACTTATCTATAGCAACCGCCATCTTGCATGAGGCATCACTGCAATGAAATTCCTTTCATGGAAGTGTGTTGAGGTATTTTGTACCAAGATTCCATTCCCCTTTATTGCAGCTGGTGAGCCCACCTCCTTACACCTCGCCAACCTTATCCGCGATCATGAAAATGAGAGACGTTATGGGATTATACCTTATGATAGAAAGGCTGGCCTGATGTGGAAAAAAAATCCCTATAAACCCTTTCAGTGGCATTTTCTTGACAACTCACTGACTATATTCCAGCCCTGATGGCCATTTCAGTGGCATCTTTCTGGCATGCAATTCTTCCCCAGCTGTATTCCATCCGCTGGGCATGCCATGCTGGGATTAACATGACAGAAGGACTCGGTGAAGAACCTGTGAGGGTGTGGACACCTCCCAAACCGTTATAGAATCTCTTCACTTCTAATGGTCAGCTGAACTGAATTTCACAGCCTCAGAACTCCCTGTCGCTACTTAGTCATGCATGTATCGCAAAAAGCCTTACACTAACACCTTTACTCGCTTGAATGTAGTGATGCAATTGGTGTGTTGATTCATGGATCTTACACATGAGGAAATGATCTCTTTCAGGTGCGTTCATATCAGAAATTATTTTGGTGAATGTAAATAAGCCCTACAGCTCAGCTACAGAGGCCATGGATAGCCATGGCCAGCACAGTGTAATGCAGCACTAAATGAAAAATATATGTACTCATGATTGTCAATGGGATGCACTCATGGCCCCAGGTGGTGTAGTGTTGGTTGCCTTGCTCTTCCTATTGCTGGGTCCATCAGTTATGTGGCTCAAACCGCAGACTGGAATTTTGCTGATAGTGGTCCTGAGGTCTAGCCTCAGACATCATCTGGATGGCTTACTTACAGAGTCTCATCGAGAGTTTCAACACGGCCTATCTGTCAAACTCGACGGGCTGGTGCTGTGGCCAGGCTCGATTGCAAAAGGCAGTATGAACAGATGCCAAGGGGAACTAGACCAGCAGTAGTCGGGCACAAATAGATTCATGAGCATTAAGGGGGGAGAAAAGAGCTTTTGGGATGGGCCATCGCCAAGGAAGCAATGGGCAACTTAAGGCAGGAGGATACTGGCATTGTTCCTATGTCCGTGTGCATTAAAGCGAAAGTGCCCTGAGCTATGCATGATGATGGATGGAGGGTCTGGTCATGAACGGAACTGACTTCTGATTAAAATTGTGAGGTTGTCACTACCAATCCCATACAGTGGCAGTGAATACCTGAGTGGCTAAGCCTTGGTGGAGCAGCCTGATGAACAGGACAGGTAGATTCAGCCAAGGAGCTTGAAGATCTGGATTCCTCCACAAAGGGGGCTATTCACAAAGCTAACTTACACTTGTGAATATTTTACATGTGTAATTTACTGTTACACTTTTGAGTAACTTTACTGCTTTTGGATATTCACAAAATCCAATTGTAAAGTTACTAAAAACTGTAAACTTACATGTCTCCAGCCCCTGACAAAGCATACAAAGCCAAACGTGTGAGTGTAAGTTACTATTACCAAAAAAAGAAACAGTAGCACTGCCAGCATCACACATTATCCAACCACTGGTACTGCAACACCCTCTTATAGATAATAATGGAAGTAAAGAGTTAAAATAAAACCCCGTAGTAAATCAATTTAAATTAAATTAAATTATTTAAAATAGTTAAAAATATAAATAAACTCATCATAATGTATAAGGATATATAAAAATATATTTATTATTTAATGCTAAAATATTTTTTAAACTCTTGAATTTAAAAATTAATGTAACATTACATTTTTATAAAATATACTGGTTACTTTTATTTCATTATATACATCACTTGTAATAATGATTATTAATGTATAAAAACAATTCTTTATTTTTCTTTAGGTGGGAATTTATTTTTAAATTTCAGAATAGCTTTAATTTAGTATATTTCCAGTTATTATAGATTTATATTTAAAATGTAGAATGCTTTAGCATGTTTTTATTTTGTTCTGTGTTTAAAATAAATATACAAAATTAATTTATAATAGTTTTTATTATAAAAAAAAGTTTAATATTTATTTTTGAGTTAAATGTTTTAAAAAATGTTCTTATTTCCTATACTGTCCCAAAGAGAGACTCTAGGGCATTGAAATATGTGCTAGGGGGCGTGAGTTGGTAGCCAAAGATCGAGGTCGAGTTTCTTTGAGCTCCTACCGTTACTGGTTCAAACTGTCTGCATCCAGGGAGACAACCCACATGAGCAGAGTTAGCCCCGGGTATTCCCCTACCCCTGGTAGCCTCTGGTGGGGTGGGGGAGCGGGCGCTGAGCCCACCCTGCGGTGATCGCAGCAGACAAAACCAAAGTGGGAGCGGAGGCACCCTGCGGCCTGGTGTGAGGCAGGCTTGAACGATGGCTTCGAAAGTTGCTGCCAAATAATGGGATAAATCTCTTTTCCCTTCCCCAGCAAATCCTACAACTGCTGAGGGCATGGCACTCTGGTGAGCGAACAAGGCAGCATGGGGCAGATGCGCTGGAGGAGTCGCCACAGTCTGGCTGTCCTTGGAGGGCAACATAGTCCATGGTGTCTGGCCCCAAGCTTCTCCTCTCGTTGACAATGGTGTGCACCATTGGGCCCAATATGAGACTCCCTTTTGAAAACAAAGGTAAAAATTCTGGATAAGATAGTAGAGATCCGATTAGTGAAAGTCATTCCTGGGATGGTTCACAGGGATCGGACCGGGATTATACTCACAGTGCCTCTCGTACCACCTGTTTGCTCTGTGACTTGAATCTCTGGCCTGTAGGCTGAGGATCAGAGGAGATGAGAGGGATTTTTCAGAGGTTGCAGGGAAGCCACAGAAGGTCTCCCTGTACACGGATGACATATTATTCTATCTCTCTGACTCAGTTGTTTCTATCCCGGCAGTCCTGTCGGTGTTCAGTAACTTTGAGAAACAAGCGGGATACAAAATGAATTGGGACAAATTGACATTATGTCAACTGGGCACGTGACCCTCGGAGATAGCGATCCCACCTCAATGATGACTATCAGAGAGGGTTACGGCTACCTAGGATTAGATATTAGGTCCTGTAAAGAGGGGTCCTTTGAAAGGATTATGTAATTGGTCTATCAGATCTTTCGGCAAGAGGATTAGCGCTGGAGGCAAAAGCCCTTCTCAATTATATGAAAAGCAGCCCTTTTTAAGTTGATCACCCTGCCCAAATTTCTATATGTTCTCCAGAACACCTCTTGGCCAATACCAGAGGAATTCTTTAACAAAGTCGATAGTTTGCTCCGGACCGTACTTACCTCCGAACCCTGCAGAAGAATGTATACAATATCTTGCTTCCAGATTTAAGGCCATACTGCTGCCCATCCCAACTCCAGGCAGTTATTGAGTGTTGGTTTGCACCTCGGTCTGACCCACCGATGCGTTTGGAGAGGTCGATCATGCAGGATAAGGACCTTGTGCACGACATCTATGGCAAATGATACTGCTCACACTTGTTTGGCCCCACAAAAATCATCTGGGCCTGGGGCACAGCAGCCACTTATGCAGGTTGGAGGGCCAATCTTCTCTGATGACCCCACTCTGGCTAGGGGACACACTGAAAGAGATCCAAGAGCTGCCAGGGAAATCCCCATGGGATCTGATAGGGATATCGACACTAGGAGATCAGGGAGTGATCCGGGGGGGGGGGGGCGTTTAAACATTTCGGGACTTACAGGCAGAGTACCATCTGCAGAACACACAAATCTTTCAGCACATTCAAATACATCATGCCCTGAAAGCAGAAAGAATACAGTGGGATAAGATGGAGGACAACAACCCCCTAGAACATAGGTTACTCCAGGGTGAAATGCATTCAAAGGTAATCTTACTAAAATATCCCACCCTCCTCAATAATAGACCAAATACCCTTGGCATGTTAAAAACTAAGTGGGAAACAGATCTGAGTCCCATGGCGGACATTAACTGGGAAACAGCGCTGATGCACCATCGGGAGGTGGAAATAAAAACCAGCCTGAGGCTTGTACAGTTCAAAGTCCTCTATGTAGTGTATTACACTAGACCATGATTGTCCACATTGGTTAAAACATGAATACCCAACTGTTTGCGATGCAGGGAGATGTGGGCTCCTTTCTCCACGTTATGTGGTAATGCCAGCTGTTGTAAAGTGGATTATTAGTAGTCGCAGATTTGCATTTACCACTGGCAATAATGCCAGTAACACGCTATGGTGCTCAGAACAGGTCTTAGAAAAGTATTCCCATGCTAAACCCTTGGTAGCTTGGCTGAGAACAGGCAGGCTTAACTACATAGACAGGTATGTAAAGCATTTTTTTTAAAAAAAACAATTCATTAAATAATTAAAACACCACCCACAATAAAAATCCAACACCAATTTATAAAAATAGGAAATATTGTTATCTTTAAACTGACACCAAAACCGAAAAGAAAACACTGTCGGGAACCAGAGATATGAATTTTTAATGATTCTAGAGCTTAGAAACCAAAAGTACGTTGGACATTTGGTTGCCTCTGACAGGGACACATTCACATTTAGCAATCGTTCTGGAGCATTTCTCACTAGACTTGTGCAGCTTCCTCCAGCAGGCTTGATCCTGTTAGAGGAATCTCCAAGAGGGTCCATGAAAGTTTGGGACTTCAGTTCCAACAGTCCACTTGGACAAAACCCATACAAGTCCACTGGTAGTACCCCAGGCTGAGGATTCTTTGTGGTGAGGATCTAAGTGAGCTCTATTAACCTATAGCCTGCAGGGATTCCACTGTTTGGTCCTTTTCAAGCAGGTTTGATCCCCAGGGCTGTAGTTTCAGATAGTGCAAAAGGTGCAATCTTCAGAGTGCAGGGCCTGGTTAATGCATATCAAACTCTTCAGTGTGGGCCCTTCTGTTTCTCTTAGGTTTCAAAAAGCAGATCTGAGAAGCACTGCCCCTCTCAGATACCTATTCAGTGTTCTCTGAGGTCAAGCGGGAGGGCACTTCTGTCCAATGAGGGGCAGGGCAACACCCTAGAGCATGACCACTTCCTACTCTAAAGTGTGGCAAAATGCTAACCCAGAAACCACTATTCTTCCAAAATTCAGTAGGTCAGAATGTTCAGCAGAAGGAGCAGAACTAACTAAACCAGCCCATATGATGGCTTCATCTGCAGAGGTCCACTCCCCATACATCTGGGAATTCCTCCGTAATGCCCCCAATGGGCTACGGGGTAGAGGAGAGAGGTGTAAATGAAAACTTCTATAGCTTGTCGCCTCCTTCCCTTGAAGAGCATTATTTACTACCCCTCCCCCTGGCATTCCTATGCCCAGCAACCTCTTATCCTCGAAAGTCTTCCTAACCCCAGGGGTCATTTATCACCTTTTCAAAGCAGCCAGGCTAATCCACTTCTCTCTGGCCAGTCAGGGCAGAGCACTGTAACGTTGAATTTTGGCTTACAGACAAGAAAGTCTTATAACTTCTTGTCTGTATATTTTAGAAGAAATTCAACAATACCATATAGTTGGATTTATCGTTACCATTCTAATGAGTCCTTTAATCCTAGTTTTAGGGCTTTTCTTTCTCCAGTTATTAACTGATAACCTCTTCTAATGTTAACCTATGGGCTGGGAATCTGCAATGGAAAAAATAATTGGACAATTTCTCCAAAACCAGGGCATATAAAAGAGATTTTATAAGGACTCTGCTTACATCTACAAGACCCCCCACCCCGACTCTGGAACACCTAGGACAGACTTTAGGGGTTCTGAATATATCAAAATATTGCAGATTGTCATTTCACAGTGCTCCTGGCACAAAATACGATTTTGGGAAACACTTTACTATAATGTGGGGAGTGAAATGTGCAATTTCATTAACCCCAGGGCATATAAAAACCTTTTTATAAGGATTCTCCTTATAGGTACCTGACCCCCCCCCCCCCCCAACCCCCTTGAACACCCAGGGGAGACCCAGGGGGTACCTACCATTCCCAAACATTGTAGTTTATTCATTGTAAGTGCCCCAAACACAAAAGTCGAGTTTTTGCGTTTTAAAAGCAGTCCTGCAACACAGGGCTGCTTTTAAACTAACCGCAGGCTCCAGCAGTGCACACATGCAAGTGCAGAAAAGGCTGCTGGCCTCTAAACTGCCCCACCCTATTCTATTCTAGGGACTTAAAGGTTGTTTCGATCCTCATGCCCTTTATATACTAGGGCCTTATAGGGGAGGTCATGCCAATCACAGGGGTAGACTAACCCATAGTGGACCCTAGTGTATGGAGGTGTTTTCACCGTATTCTACGTGTGTCTTCAGCATAGCACTGGCCCTGGGCCTGGTTAGGCAGAGCCCAGGGCCAGTCAGAGTCAGTTACCACCAGAACCAGTCAGCAAAAAGTTGGGGGGTCCCCAGGGCACAGGATGTCTTTGCAACACCAACACACACTGGGGGGAGGTGGTTGCTAAGCTTCCACAAGTTCTAGATGCTGATGTCCGCTTCACACCACAATTTTTACTACTGGGAATAACAGGAGAAATGGATCCCCCCAGAAGTCAGCTCATACTCTACGCCCTAGGTTTCTGTGTAGCAAAAAGGGACATAGACAGCAAATGGGGGAACCCTAGCCCCCCACCACAAAATGTCAGTAGGAGATTGGCATGATGTGCTGCATGGAGGCAGAAAGGATGGTGTATGAGGCGAGGGGTTGCCAAGGAAATCTCAAAAAGTGTGTGGACAATTATGGGCCTATCGTAATCTGGACTGGGAGACCACAGCTTCTTTGACTACCACAACATGGGATGGGAAGAGCAGGATGGCCAGAGTAGGGGACAGGTTAGGGTTGGACACAGCTATGGTGGGAGTGGAGGGAGAGAGTGAGGAAATGATCCAGTCTCCAGACCCCGCCGTCTCTATTGTGATAGTAAAGGCTTGATGACAATTGTACAAGACTACTTAGATGATCTGGTCCACATTTTTTTTCTATGGGAGGTTGTTAAAGGAGTAGTGTTTGACCAGCTATGGTGCTGAATTTACTAGTGATTGCTTTAGTAGTAACTTACACTCGGATTTTGTGAATAAGCAAAAAGTAGTAAATTTACTCAAAAGTGTAAATTACTCAAAACTGTAAGTTACTTTTGTGAATCAGGCCCTCAATTCTGTTAAGAGAAGCTTCAGCGCAACTTGATGGTGCTCAACCGTACAGATGTGGCTTATATTTTCCCCACTAGTTCATTATGGCCGACTCCCTCTCAAGGGAACTGCTCTGTGAAGAAAGGCGGCGCCAGAATCTCCAAATGCACCACAAAACGATTGCACCAATCTAATGCTATGCTTCTTTTAAAATGACTGCTTACTTGTATCTACCACGTACTGCTTACTGTTGTCTGATGTAAGCACACTTCTCCTCCTCCCAGAGCGTTCCTAATTTCAACTATAAGTGCAGTCTGGTGGTACACGTACTAGCCTTTCCTTCAAAATGGCGTACTGCTACTTCTGTCATAGATGCCCCGCCTGCTTTTCCCAGCACGTTCTGAATCTTCACTCCGGGTGCTGTATAGATGCAGCATAGTACCCTCCTTGTGCCATCACAAAATCACTACATACAGCCTAAGTTTATTTATTTATTTATTTAATGCATTTTTATAAAGCGCAGACTTTACCCGAAGGTGTCAGAGCGCTGTACAATAGAACCAGTTACGTTACATGAGAGAAATGATACAAAATAGAACGTACAGAAATAGCTGGACACAGTATCAAACACAGCAGGCAAAAGGAGGTAGGGAAAAACATAGAAGGCAAGAACACAATATCAAACACAGCAAGCAAGGAATGTACAAGAAAAAAAATATATATATTTCAACTTTACAATGACTATTGAACTTCCTGGCCGGGTCTGAGAATGAAGGAATTAGTTCTGAAAGTGTCTTTGGAATAGAAGAGATTTGAGGTAAGCTTTGAAGATCCGGATGGAGGTGGTGGCACGAAGAAAAGGAGGAAGCAAGTTCCAGATTCTCACCGCATTACCTGAGAACGATTGAGCCATCGATTTTTCCCTTTTGAAGGAGGGGGCTCAAGCAAAAACGTTTCTGCATTCCGAGAAGGTCTCAAGCCTCCAGACAATTTCAATGTATTCGCCAGATACCGAGGGGAGGAAGTGTGCAATGCTTCTGGGTGATGCAGGCCTTTTTGCAAATAGCTCTTGCCTCGATGGGAAGCCATCGGAGAGAAGACAGGATAGGAGTGATGTGGTCACTTCGTTTGGACCCTGAAATGAAGTGAGATGCTGAATGAAGGACATATTTGAGGGGGTGGAGGTGAGATTTGGGTAGACCAGTCAGAAGAGAATTACAATAATCCAGTCTAGAGAGAACTAGCGATTGGACCAAGGGTTTTAGGTCTTTCTCCGGGAAGAACCGACGAATCCCCCACAGAAGGCGCAGCTGATAACGTGCATTCTTGACAATGGACTTGATGTGTGAGATTAGGTTGCGTCTTTTGTCAAGTGTGACACCTAGGGATTTAGCGCAGTCGACAATGATGGGTTTACTGTTGAGTATTCTCCTCGCATAAAAGTAAAGAATGTTCTTCTCACACTGACGCGTTGGTCTAACGCCAAGCACACTTGCCCAACAGGGTTTCAAATTTAAACAGCTGCACAGTGGTTGTGCCCGCACCTCAACTGTCTCAATATGACCGGGTCCTTCTTTTCTTTCCAATTCAATATGGGGTAAGGCATAAACCTCCTAATTTATTAGTAATCATGTCAGCAGTGGGCACTCAATCAAACACAGTCCTGCTTCCAATATCCAGATTCACTCACTACCTTCAGTGAATAAGGTGTGCCTCATTTGATAAACTCGCTGCTCCGATCACGTTGCCAAAAAGCAACTTCACCTGATGCATGTAGGGTCCACTGGCATATGCAACTCGTCACCAGTGTTAAGTGAAGCCTAAACACAAGTGGATGGTGCAAACTCTCTTTATTAGCATCCACCTACCGGTACACAGCCACCTACTGACCAGTCATAATACAACTGACTCAGTACTTGCGCAGGACACCCACAGGGTACTGAATGATGCCCCTAAAGCTCCATGCATTATATCAACGTTAAAGGCCAAGTAAGAACAAATTCCAAACTGTGCCCTTCACACAGGAGCCCAGTCGTTGGCAGTTGTACTCAAATTATAGAGCATAGATTCTCTGTACCTGGCTCTCAGCTCCAATGCACTAAGACAGTAAAAGGGTTCTGTAGTCATTGTCAACAATGTTCTCCTATTCTAACCTTTCCGCCAAATGGATAAAAATTGGTTTGTAGTAATGGTAAGCAACTATTGCTATATATGAAATTTAAAAAAACTCTATTTGGTCTGCAATGAGCCTATCTCAGAACCTATCTTACTGCTACTCTATTGAAATTGGAATTACAGCTCCTTCGGTGGGTTCATTATGTGGTAATAGAAGGTTACTTCATCTCCATTATTTTATATGAGACTTTACTGAGCCTGGATTTACGTAGTTATCAGGGCTTATTGCTCTTAATTCTGGAGTTGGTAAAATACTTTTTCAGAATATACAAATTTCTTTTGCATCCATTGTTAGGGTCGAGCCTGCGCTAGTGCATGCATCTTGTTTGGAAGACACTGTTGTTAACAAAAAGGGCTTGGATCCCACCGGTTGCTTACTGTTTGTTGGCTTGCATGGTACTCTGCTGTAAAGCCTCATAATTTGTCACTGCAGGCCAAGCATCATTACCTTTTCTCCTTCTGGAGCAGGAACCAATCACTGATTGATTTAACTTAATCAGCATCCATCCTTTGCTCCCTAAGTGATTGAGATACTATTTTGTTCTTTTTAATTTTTAGTGCCATGCAAACAGAAGTCGTGTGACTGACAAAAACATGCCCAGCAGAACAAACAAAATTGCATAGATTTATTTTCTACTGTTAACTTTCTTTCATTTTGCCAAGTCTTCTTTTCTCACTGTACACATCGTTTTTATGTTTTTGCTGGGGGGCACTACTCTCAAAAGAGGAGAATTATCTTGTTCTAAATATTGCACAGTGAGATTGTTTCTTTCTTACGTGTTATTTCTGAATTAATGCTTTAACACAGAACCGTGCAGTACACCCCAATCTACCTCACTCCAACTCGCCCCACTCCAAACCACACTAAACTACCCCACTCCACCTCACCCCACACCAATCCACCTTGCTCTACACACTGTACCCCAGATCAATTCAATCTTCCCTACTCCAATCCAAACTACTCACCCCAATCCAATCCACTCCAACCTCACTATAACCAATCCACCCCTGATCAATCCAATCTACCCCACTCCAATCCAAACCACTCACCCTGATCCAATCCACTTAAACCCACCCCACTCCAGTTCACCCCACTCCAATCCAAACAAATCTTCCACACTCCAATTCAAAACAATCTGCCTCACTCCAAACCAAAACAATCTGCCCCATTTCAATCTGCTCCACTCCAATCCAATCTACCCCACTCCAATCCAAAACAATCTGCCCCAATCAAATCCAAAACAATCTGTCCCACTCCAGTCTGCCCCACTCCAATCCAAAATAATCTGCCCTGCTCCAATCATGAACAATCTGCTCCACTCCAATCCAAAACAATCTGCCTGCTCCAATCCAAATTAATTTGCCCCACTCCAATCCAAAACAATCTACCACACGCAATACAAAACAATCTGCCCCACTCCAATACAAAACAATCTGCCCCACTCCAACCCCACCGACTCCAATCTGCCCCACGCCAATCCACCCCACTCTAATCTGCCCCACTCCAATTCTAAACAATCTGCCTCACTCCAATCTGTTCCACTCCAATACGTCCCACTCCAATGCAAAACAATCTGCCCCACTCTAATCCACCCGACTCCAATCTGCCCCTCCAATCCAAAACAATCTGCCCACTAAAATCCACCCCACTCCAATCCAAAACAATCTGCCCCACACCAATTCATCCTACTCCAATCCACCCCAATCCAATTCAAAACAATGTGCCCCAACTCCAATCTGCCCCATCCATTTCTATCTGCCCCACTCCAGTTTGCCACTCTCCAAAACATTTTGCCCCACTCCAATCTGCCCCACTCCACTCCAATCCATCCCACTCCAATCTCCCCCTCTCCAATCTAGAACAATCTACTCCACTCCAATCTGCCACACTCCAATCCGCCCCATAGGAATCCAATCTGCCCCACTCCAATCCATTCCTACTCCAGTCCAATCGTCCACAAACCAGCCCAATCCATTCTACCCCACTCCAATCCACCTCACCTCACCCAAATGCAATCCACCCCACTCCCTTCCCAATCCACCCCACTCCAATTTAAAAATAATCTGTCCCACTCCAGTCTGCCTCACACCAATCTGCCTCACTCCAATCCAAACCAATCTGCCCCACTCCAATCCAAAATAATCCACCCCACTCCAATCCAAAACAATTTGCCCCACTCAATCAAAACAATCTGCCCCACTCCAATCTGTTCCACTCCAATCCGCCTCAGTCAATACAAAACATTCTGCCCCACTCTATTCCACCCCACTCCAATCTGCCCCCTCCAATCCAAACCCCACTAAAATCTGCCTCACTCCAATCTGCTCTAATCCGAAACAATCTGCCCACTCCTGTCTGCCCCACATCAATCCATCATACTCCAATCCACCCCAATCCAAATCATATCAATCTGCCCTAACTCCAATCTGCCCCATCCATTTCTATCTGCCTCACCCCAGTCTACTACACTCAAAAACATTCTGCCCCATTCTAATCCACCCCACTCAAACCTGCCCCACTCCAATCAAAAACAATCTGCCCCACTCCACTCCAATCAGTCTTCCGCACTCCAATCTAGAACAATCTACTCCACTCCATTCTTACCCACTCCAATCCCAAACAATCCGCCACACTCCAATCTGCCCCACTCCAATCCCCCCACTCCAGTCCAATCCACCCCATTCCAGTCCAGTCCATTCCAAACCACCCCAATCCATTCTACTCCAGTCCCTCCCCAATCCACTCCAATTAAAAACAATATTCTCCACTCCTGTCTTCCCCACATCAATCTGCCCCACTCTAATCCAAAAAATCTGCCCAACTCCAATCCAAAATAATCCAGCCCACTCCAATCCAAACTAATTTGTCCCATTCAATCCAAAACAATCTGCCCCATTCCAATCCAAAACAATCTACCCCACTCCAACTCCACCGACTCCTAGCTGCCCCACTCCAATCCACCCCACACTAATCTGCCCCACTTGAATTCAAAACAATCTGGCCTACTCCAATCTGTCCCACTCCAATCCGCCCCACTCCAATACAAAACAATCTGCCTCACTCTAATTCACCTCGCTTCAATCTGCCCCACTCCAATCCAAAGCAATCTGCCCACTAAAATCTGCCACATTCTAATCTGCCCAACTCCAATCTGCCACATTCCAGTCCAGCACACCCCACTCCATTCCAATCCACCTCACCTCACCCCAATCCAATCCATCCCACTCCCTCCCAAATCCATCTCTGTCCAATCCAGTCCACCCCACTGCTATCCATTGTATTACACTCCAATCCACCCCACGCCCATCCAATCCACCTCACTCCAATTCACCCCACTGCAGTCCATCCCACTCCATTCTACCTCACTCCAGTGTAATTCACTCCACTCAAAACATTTCACACCACTCCTATCCACCTTAATCTAAACCACCCCATCCCGAACCAATCCGCTCCGACCCACTCCAGTCCACCCTAACCCAATCCATTCCACACACACCAATACAATCCAACCCACCCTATTTTAATCCACCCCAATACAATCTAATCTACTGCATCCAATCCACCCCACTCCAATCTACCCTACTTCAAACCACCCTACTCCACTGCAATCTAATCCTTCCCACTCGACTCCAATCCACACCACTCTAACCCAGTCCCACCCCCTCTACCCCAATTCAATCCAACCCATCCCAGTTCAGTCCACCCCACTCAACCCAATCCATCCAATTTACCACACTCCAATCCACCCCTCTCCAATCCAATCCTTCCAACTCCAGTCTACCCCACTCCAATCCACCCCACTCCAGTCTGGTCCACCCTACTCCAGTCCGGTCCACCCCATTCCAACCCACCCCACTCCAGTCCATTCTAATCCACCCCACACCATTCTACCTCACTCCAGTGTAATCCACCCCACTCAAAACATTTCAAACCACTCTTATCTACCTCATTCTAAACCACCCCATCCCAATCCAATCAGCTCTGACCCACTCCAGTCCACCCCAACCCAATCCATTCCACACACACCAATACAATCCACTCCACCCTATTTTAATCCACCCCAATACAATCTAATCTACTGCATCCAATCCACCCCACTCCAATCTACCCTACTTCAAACCACCCCACCCCACTGCAATCTAATCCTTCCCACTAGACTCCAATCCACACCACTCTAACCCAGTCCCACCCCCTCTACCCCAATTCAATCCAACCCAGTTCAGTCCACCCCACTCAACCCAATCCATCCAATTTACCACACTCCAATCCACCCCTCTCGAATCCAATCCTTCCCACTTCAGTCTACCACACTCCAATCCACCCCACTCCAGTCTGGTCCACCCTACTCCAGTCCAATCCACCCCATTCCAACCCACCCTACTCCAATCCAACCCAACCCACTCCAGCCCATTCTAATACACCCTACTCCACTCTAGCTCAACTACTCCAAACCACATTACTCTAATCCAATCCACCCCACCCCACTCCAATCCAATTCACCCCACCTATTCCTATCACTACAATCCAATCCACCACCCCAAACCAATATAATCCACCCCACTGCAATCCACCGCACTCCGATCCACCCCAACCTATTTCAGTCTACCCCACTTCAGTCCACCCCATCCAATTCACCCACTCCAAGCCACTTCCTTCTACGCCACTCCTCTCTAAGCCACTCCTCTCTATGACACTGCACTCCACAATACACTCTGCCACTGAACCACTAAACTCTACTCCCCTCTACTCAATTCTACTCCCCTTACTCCACTCTACAACACTCAACTCCAACAAATTCAGCCTACGACCCTCTACTCTACCCTTTCCACTCTAGGACACTCCACGCTACTTACATTTAGACATGCTTAACAGCAGCCACACTAGTGTACAACATGGCAAAAAATCTAATTTCCAAAGCCAATAGGTCTTGTATAGGCGAGGCCTATTGGCTTTGCCAATGCTTGTACTGTTGAGGGCATCACCCAATGCGTGCTGTGCTAGAAATGGTGTCCTCGTCCAGAGTGCACTAACCTTGTGAAAAAACAAAAAAAGTGGGAGATATGAAATCACTTATTTCCAGATTTTACTTGTGAATTAAAATTGCGTTTTTGTAGAATGTGCTATTTTGTTTTTTCTTTAGTTGACGCATCACACACATCTGTTTGGAGGCCAATTCGTGAAATTCAGCTTAACAGTTGAAATACAATTAACCATCTCGTTCCAGTCGTCCTGTCACCGAGTGCTGCCTTGGATTGTTTGTATACACTTCGAATTGCCCCATTTTCTTACTTTGTCCCCTTTTTCTTTGTATTTTTTTTTACATGTTTTCCCTGATATTTATACCAGCTGCTGAAATTTTCTGTGTGCATCAATGTGCCTTTATTAAAAATAAACAATGTATTTATTTATTTTTAAAAAAGAAAAATATATCCAGTAGACACACAAAACATGGCAAAAACACACTGGCAAAGCCAATAGTTCTCACATAGGTGAGACCTGTTGGCTTTGCCTTTGCTTGTTTTTTTCTGCAATTGGCCTCTCCATAACTATGGGTGGCTTATTTGCACTGAGAGGTAAAGAGGTAATTGGACCCAAACTAGCCAACATTTCCTCGTTTTGTAAAAACACTTTGAAGATATAAGTAAGCAGTGATGTGTAAAGCCCTGGAATCCGCATATAATTTATATATTTGCTGCGATATATGACATTACTATTCTTGTCTACTTTCATACGACCACTGCTAATTTTATCATTCTATTTTTGGTGGTGAGAGCCATTTCTGACACATTTTCTATTTTCCTAAATATTTATAAACGTAAGGCCTGCTGATGAACAATTTTCAAATATTTAAATTGATTAAAAAAACTATGACTAAAAACTAAATGTACTTCAAAGTGAATGCGCTCCTTGGAAAGGTACTGGTCTGTCAGATTACCACCGCCGCATTATGTTACAACACTCAGCATACAGAATCCATGTCATTATTGCATTTGGAAAGAGTGAAAGGGAGTTAGGCCAACTTTGTAAAAAAAAATTGCCTGTGTTTGCCTTCTGTACATTTTTCCTCTTATTAGTGAGGGTTTTGATTTCAGACTCGTGGCTCCCAAAACTACATGCCTGCTTAGCCAGGATGAAGTGGGAAGAAGTCACTGTTTGCAAATCATGGATCTGCTCAAGGCGTTGTCTGATCATCTGTTGAACAGCTGGAATATGTTTGGTTTGGCATCTGATGTGATACCGTAGTACCAGCAGGCATCCTCTGTTGATTTCCGGTAGCAGGCTGCAGATGAAGTACGCTCATACACAAACACACGCAGACACACACACATACACACATCTATCACCGCACTCATACTTAAAAAAATTATTTCAGGCTAGAAAGTAAAACACTGATATTTACACTATCCATTATTCTCCTGCAGGGTGGTCCTTTAATACTGAGTGTAAAGGAGTGAGTTTTACACATTGGTTTAATTATGATAGGCTTTAGGTGTGCGTGCAACAGGTTGCACGTGAAGTAGGAGGACGGGTGCCTCGTGTAAGACACAATCCCATTAAGGTGAATGTCATTAGTGTTTCCATTGTGCCATACAACCCATTGACTGGGGGTGTATGATTTATTCAGCATTTCGTCCATTATTTGCTGCTGCAGCACTTTTCGCCCTGAGTGGGATGAGTATGCCCAGACATGGGTCCCTTACTCACTGTGCCACTGGATTCAAGCTAGTCTGGCTGATGAGGGGTGATACCCCTAAACTGGTCTTAGGATGCTCGTTTCTGTACCAGGGAGGACCCGGCTTGGCAGGTCGGGCTGGACTGTTCCCAAGAGGAGCAAGATCAAGACAAATTTGCATATGGCTTGGTCCAAACTGGGGTGGCGTAGTGAGTAAAGGAACAATGGAATTACCCTACATCTCTTGACTGGCAGTGAATGTTTGATTTATTCAGCATACCGTCCATCATTTGTTGCTGCAACGCTTTTTGCCCTAAGTGGGATGGGTATGTCCAGACGTGGGTCCCTTGCTCGCTGTGCCACTGGATTCAAGCTAGCCTGGCTGATGAGGTGTGATACCCCGAAACCGGCCCCAGGATGCTTGTTTCCGGTTCATGGAGGACCCGGCTTGGCTTTTCAGGCTTGACTGTTCCCATGAGGAGCAGGGTCAATACTGATTTTCATACGGCTGGGCCCAAACTGTGGTGGCGTAGTGAGCAAAAGAATGATGCATTTAACCCAGATCTCTTGACTGGGGTTGAATGTTTGATTTATTCAGCATTCCATCCACACTCAGTTGCCGCAGCGCATACAACCCAACGCAGCATATTTTTGGTGCACTACTATACACCAGGAGGGCTATCAAACTCTGCTTGTTTGCCTCCTTGTGGAAATGAACAAAGGTGTAGTGGTATTTTGGTGGTGTACCACACACTCCATGTTTCCACTTCAATGTTTCCTCTCCGTTAGCCTGTCGTAGCCTTAGAATGGTGCCTGTCTGCTGATATAGAATTGTTTGGTTTCCTTGATTTTGTGGTTTATTGTGGTTGTGGTGTGGTGCGATTTTCTGCAGGTGCATAGGGGGGTTCTAAATATAGCCAGCCCCAGGCTCTGAAATGTGGTTCTTTTCCAGGCCTCCTTTCCGAACCATGGTGATGCAGATGTCAGGCCGCACATACGTCCAGGCAAGAAGTACACTGTCTCATCTCCTTGCAGCTCTCCGTCAGCTCCCTTGATTGGCCAGAGAGGAGCACATCTCGAACTATTGGGAGAAGGGTTCGGACGAGGGGACTGGCGAGCTATAATAAGTGTGCCAGAGTTCACATTTTAGTCACTATGCACCAGCCTCTTTGCACAAGAAGGAACTGTGCAACGGGACAGGTATGAGAGCTGAGTAAATTACAATTATTCACTCAGCCAAGTACTGGCAATCTCTGCTACATGTGTTATTACATGTGTGCAATGGTGCAGCAAAGGTGACATGGGCCCTAAGGCAAGCAGCTCATTGACTTTTCTGCCCCTTGCCTAGACCATGGGCCCCTTGGTCACTGCACCTGTTGCACCAAAGAAAGCTACGCCCTTGCCTGTGTGTCCTATTCGACATGGCTGACTCACGTATTTTATTCTAGCACAGACACATTTGTGTCCAGATACAATAAGTCAACAGATGCATATCAGCAGTGGGACCTAAATCCCACTCTGCACCTCAGTACATCTCCCCAGACTGTCATCATGCTCTTCCTTCCGTGTGTGCCACACTGGCAGCCCCAAGAGTTGGCCATCCACACCAGTCTGCTCAGACCAAGCCATATGGCCACGGTATTAATACAGATATTGGCACACGTGTAATGGGTGTTAGCTTTCTCTGTGTCATGATAGACTAACCACCAGGCCATGACTTCATTTCCTGCGACCACCACCAACCACTTTTTCTACCAGCAGCACTAACACCAGGCATCAGCTCTCCCTGCCCAGAGCCATCTTTCAAGGCTGTGAACTCCAGCACACCTCTGCATCTAGTAAGCAAGATCTCTGGGCGCCATCGCAACAACCACAGCAATGACGTTGCAAGGCTCATGGCCAAGAACTGCAAGAAAGAGAAGATCCGGCCACATGACTTCTGGTCCGCAGCCTAGGTCTGGAACTCAACCCTGAGACTGATCCAGTAGGTCCCTTGTGGCCTATAGGGCAATCTTGCAGTGCCAGAAGAGCTAGCCAGGCAGATCAGTGTGGGAGAGTTTTTGGGCTGTCTTTGGCCTGTTTAGGGTCTGATGGGCTGGTTATTAATGTTGATTTCCTTGATATTACCCTAAACATTACCTGAAGTAACCACAAATGCATGCAGTCTCCCCTGCTTGCAAAACACCTATACAGTGTGGGTTTTACAAGGTCAGAACATCCCTGATTTGCAAATGTGGGGCACTTTTTTGCTATTGATTCTGCTTTGCTATCTGATTCACTAAGGAACAACTTTTAATTTGGTGCCTGTGTCTATTTTCTTTCCGTCCCAGGGCACCCAGGCTCCCTCCCTCCTCCACCTTTGTAAAAGTAAATACAAAACACATCACTTTCCAGGTGCCTCAGGAAAAGAAACCACATGGCATGCAAATAAGAAAGTCTCACTTGCACTTGTCCCTTGCATCCCGCTGCAGCACCACGCTTCATGGTCCCGCTTGCGCCTTGTAAGTACACAGCCATACTCACAGACAAGCATCCCAGAATGCATCCTTCATCCCTCTCTTCCATATGAAGGGGGCTCATTGTCCACAAGGTTAGTCAGGTCGCTTCCATGCACTTCTGATATAATCACTGAATAGGTACAGTAGCTGACTGACAAGGTCTCAGCAATGCCAACACTTGCTGGACCTTGGATTCACATGTGCAGGCGACGATGAGTAAACCGCTCGCTGCTGTTATCTGCGGGTCACAAGTTTAAACTGTCCCAGGCCGACTACTCAAACTTTCATCATTCAGAGACACCGTTTGGAGGCTAGTAAAATAAGCACAGGTAAACTCACGTAGTAGCAAAGCATGTAATATCCAGCGCTTAGAAACAGCGGAAGAGCAGTATGAGGAGACACAGAAAACAAGATATTGTTATTATGAAAGAAGGGGAATGTGCCGGCTGCACAGCGCCCAGGGGACTGGGTACACCCAATGCTGGCATATTGTTATTAAGGATGTCAGATTGCTCTATTTCAGCAGGACACCTGCACACAGAAACATTCAAAATATCTGTCATGCGCTCTAAACTTGTCCCCAACAGGGCATTATTAAGCAGATAATTATCTGAGTGAAGACGAAGAGGCACAGCATGGGTTATCTGTTTATGAACAGAGCTTGGGGAATTGAGAAAACAAATATTTGGTGGCGCATTTTCCAAAAGGCTTCCTGGATTTAGCGTTTAGTCGCGAACCTACACACAACTCCGGTGCCTGTACCTGTGGGACCACTGGCCAGCAGGTGCGAAAGGCTGGTAATATGAGCGGTAGTGGTTATCAATGGTGCGACAGCCTATTGGCACGATACATGTGTGTGCGTTTGTATTTTATATAGTGCACTTCTACCCTGAGGTCTCATAGCGCTGTATTCATACCGCTGTGGAACCCTTCCTGGCTTTCCTGTGAAATGCCCACTCCTGGGCACCCCCAAGGTGAAGCCAGGCATCCCAGCGCTGCTGGGGCCGTTGTGGAGATTAAGCAAGCTATTGCCCAGAGTCACAGAGTGGGACCCATAATTAGACTTGGCACCTAGGAGAGAATTATCAGGTCTGGGGAGATTGAGTCTAAGAGCCGCCGAGGCAGAAATTGAACCCTGGTCCCGGGCCAGACCTCTGCGTCAGGGTCTGCCGCTCTAACCATTGAGCCACACTTCTCCACTACATGTTCCTTGATGTCAAAGGTAGGCTGCTGTACTCATAATACCTCGAATGTGTCTTATGTTATGCTAAGTGTATAACATAGTTATTTTATGATTCCATTTAATCTGTGCGCCCTCAAATGTTTTTGGTTTTTGTTGCCCTAAGTCAAGTGTGTGATTCTGTGTGACTGAGTGCGCGCACGTGCGAGCTTGTGTGTCAAACGATGAACTGGGGAGCTTTGTTCTGCTGTTTGAGATCTGGTAATTTATCGCTTTAATATGCCTTCCGGTCAAAATTGAATTCCAGGGATAGATACATTTCCTACGCTGGAAACACCACCAATTAGGGTATGCTAAAAACCCAGGTGAGAGCCAAGCCGGTGCTGGAATTCAAAGGCTCCTCTGGCTTCGGCAGGACTAGAAATCCTAGAATTTAAATTTTATGCCAGCCCCAAATTGCGCGAGTGTAGCGTGTGAAGCGGTGTCTGACCCTCCATACGGTGGCTTGGGATGGCCCTTCTATAAAGAAGTGTTTGGTAAAGAACATTACAGACAGTACAGTTTTCCCAATACTCTTGTTAAAACAAATTGGGTTTGCAGGCAGTTCTATAGGCTACTTCAAGTGTCCTAAAAGTCTGTGTGGGTATTCATCCGCAAAGAAAGCAAGTGCAGCTGTGATCTTTTAAATATACTTGTTGAAAATAAATCGGGTTTATTGTTAGTTCTGAAGGAGCACTTATGAAATATTGCAACACATTTCATGATGCCCTAAAATGTCTACTTAGGTATATATCTGCAATAAAAACGAGTGCAGCTGTTGAGCTTTTAAACATACTGGTTCAAAGTCAGTCTTATTTTTAAAAATAATTCTTTTTATTGAAACAAACATCGGTTCATATAAACAATACGAGGGCACATAGCTTGAAAAATAATAGTGTCATACGGAGGAAGAAAATCATGTTTCAACATGAAAGGGGAACATCAAAGGGTCAAGGGGACATTTGGTTCAGAACAATCAGGTGGTGCACAGATTTCTCCTCAATAATTATTCCAAGGGCCCCAGATGCGCGAACATTTTTTAGGGCAACCCCTAGCGACATATACCGTCTTCTCCCTAAACATACAGCAGTCGAGATCTCTCTCCCAGTTCTCCACCGTAGGTGGTTTGGCAGCTCCCCACAATTGCGCGATGTTTCGTTTGGCTATCATAAATCCCAGAGTGGCCCATTGTGTCTGGTGAATGTTGAGATCTATGGGTTCCCGGATGTTAAGGAGGCAACGTCTCGCCTCCCATAAGACACGGGTGTGTAGTACAGTGAATAATACCTCATGGACCTTGTGCCAAAAAGCGCGAACAAATGTACGATCCCATATGATTTGAAAAAAGGTTCCTAGCATACCGCACCCTCTCCTGTAGTCCCCTCTGTCAGTAACCCCCATGTGGATCAAGCGTGGCCAGGTAATGTACACGCAGTGAAGTATTTTTAACTGTACCAGTCTGAGGCGTGCCGGGATGGCGATCACCCTAAGGGAAGACACCTCCTCCTGTCAGTCTTCGTCCTCAATCACAATACCATCTTCCGTCCACCTCTTCCTCAAAGCCACAAGGGGATCGGCCGTATTGTTTATCAGTTTCTTATACATTAGGGAAATCGTATTTTCAGGAAGTTGGCCGTCAATGATTCTGTCCTCTAAAGGTGAGGCGTAGGGAGGAGCCGTGCCCGCTGGTAAAAGCGTTTGGAGTGAGTGTAGGATTTGGGCAATAGCGGAAGTACTCAGTGGGTGCTAGGTCATATTCGGCCTGTAATGTGTTGAAAGCTTTAACTCCCCCTTGCCCCAGAGGACTTTGATTTGTGCAATGCCTATGAGATCCCATTTGTCGAATCCTTTTGACCTCCATAGGCTGCCCAGTCCCACAGAGGGGTCGCCAGTGTCAGCTTATGTCCCCACACAAGGGCATTTGTTGCGTCATGCCAAAGTTGGACTGAATGCTTAGTGGGGCCCGTCAGGGTATATTTATTGCGCCGCGAGTAGAGCGCCCTTTTATATTTGCCTCCGGGGAGGAGCCATTTGTTCATGGCATAACCTGGGTCGACGCAACGTCCATAGGTACCATGGTTTATGGCGGCCAGGTGTGCAGCCCAATAGTATTTTTTAATGTCCAGCAGGCTTATGCCACAGTCGTACCAGTTTAAAGTCAGTTTCTTTAGGGCGATACGTGGTTTACCATTATTATTATTATTATTATAATTGCATTTATTGAGCGCACAGCTACCCGGACGTTTC
Organism: Lissotriton vulgaris; assembly: GCF_964263255.1. Taxonomy (NCBI): domain Eukaryota; kingdom Metazoa; phylum Chordata; class Amphibia; order Caudata; family Salamandridae; genus Lissotriton; species Lissotriton vulgaris. The sequence goes on from NC_141694.1 coordinate 1,483,160,520, forward strand.
CCGGCGCTAAAGCAAACAGAAGGTGAGCTAAGTTTAAGAGACTATGAGCATGCATGTTAGGTATTAAAAAGCCAGGTCTTAATTCCTTTATGGAATGTCAGGTAACAGATTTCAGATCGCAAGGATTGAGGCATGGAGTTCCATAGGGAGGGTGCCAGTAAAGCGAACAAGCGACCGCCCATTTTGGCTCTGTTGACGCAGGGGATCTGAAGCTTGTTTTGTGTGGAAGATCTCAACGTACGTGAGGGGACATATTGCTGCACCAAAGAGGACAAATATTTCGGAGCTTTACCCATTTTGATGTGGTGCATTATGCAGAGGGCTTTACATTTTACTCGGCTCTCAATCCGCAGCCAATGCAGCTTGCGCAAATGGATGGCGGCCGAGGACCTGGCAGGTAGGTTACAGATAAGGCGAACTGCCATGTTCTGAACCACCTGAAATTTCTTTATTACCTCCTTACAGGCGCCCAGAAGTAGAATGTTCCCGTAGTCCATGCGTGAGGTGACAAGAGCCTGGACCACGGTCCTCAGGGTATCAGCTGGAAGCATCCACGTGATTTTTCTCAGCCACCTGATGATGGTAGTGCAGGTGGCAGAGACTTTTACAACATGTTGCTTCAAAGACAGCTGGTTGTCAAGAAGTACCCCGAGGTTGCGGGCTGTGGCTGAAGGGGCCCATCTGAAGAGGCCAGTGTTGCGGGCCCCAGAGCGATGTATTTGGACCAAATAGGAGCAGCTCTGTTTTGTCACCATTTAGTTTTAATTTATGTCTGTGCATCCAGTTAGAAATATGTTTCAGTCCAGCCTGCAGGGATAACGTGGGGAGATGTTTATTAGTGGAAAGCGAGTAGACGATTTGCGTATCGTCTGCGTAAGAATAGATTGTGAGGCCTGCTTGCTCTGCCAAGAAAGCAAGAGGTCTCACATAAAGATTGAAAAAAAGAGCACTGAGAATAGACCCCTGGGGAACACCGTGAGGGGAGGAAAAGATAGAGGAAACAGAAGTGGAGGAAAAGACTTGAAAGGTGCGATTAGAGAGAAAACTAGCAATCCAGGCCAGGGCAGGGCCATCAATACCCACAGATTTCAGGGTGGACAACAAGATGGAATGGGAGACGGTGTCAAATGCGGCACTCAAATCTAGCAAAATGAGTGCCACTGTCTCACCGTTGTCCACCTGTCTTCTGATGGTCTCAGACACACCAAGGAGCGTGGTCTCAATGGAGAAGCCAGCCCTGAACCCAGACTGTGAACAGTGAAGAAGATTAGAAGATTCCACATAAGAGCTGAGAAGAGAGTTGACGTGCTTTTCAAGAACCTTAGAGTAGCAAGAGAGCAGACAGATAGGACGGAAGTTGGAGGGGTTGTTTGGGTCCGCGTTGGCCTTTTTTATCAATGGAACCACCATCGCATGTTTTCATTCATTAGGGACTGTAGCTTCGACCAATGAAGCATTCAAAATATCCAGGATGATCTGGAGTATAGCTGGATCCAAGGTGCACAATATTTGAGGAGGCATAGGATCAAGGGGAGAGCCAGTTTTTATTTCATGTAGATATTTTTGAAAGAGCATGGGAGAGATCGGCTCCCAAGAGTGGAGTTGGGGGGCAGTGGGAGTTAAACTAGAGGCATCGGCGAGACATGGGATGGGTAGTACAGGCTCAAGAGTGATAGATACAATGGGAGTAGCGCTAAAAATAGCATAGATCTTATCTATTTTCTCCAGAAAGAAATTTGCCAGTGCGTTACATTGTGTTGTGTCCAGACAAGGGTCTTTAGGTGCAGAAGACACGCCAGAAAGATCTTTTACTACTTTGAACAAGGCCTTCGGTCTATTTTGGGCATTGAGTATGGTACTATTAGCATGATTAGCTCTGGAGGTATCACAGGCAGAGTGGTAAGCCAGGAGGGCGGCCTTATATTTTGTTTTGTTATCCGTACAGTAATTGGAGCGCCAGATGCGCTCCAATTTCTTGCAACGAGATTTTTCCTGGCGGAGTGAATCATTAAACCAGGGTGCCAGAGGATGATGGATCTGCAACTTATTTCTCTGGGTTGGGAGACAAGAATCTAAGGCGGTTGTCAGCCAAGAGCTGACAACAGACACCTCCTTAGTAGTAACAGTGGAAAACGTGGGTTTAGAATTTTCAAGGCAGATGTTTAGTTTGTCCTTATCTAATCGTTTCCAGTTCCTACTGGCTTTATGAGGATGTAAGCTAGTGGAGGAATTGTGGGCAGATATCTTGATTGAGAAGTTAATGATAAAGTGATCGGACCAGATAACAGGAGAGGAAGAGTGATGAATGATGCAATTAAGATTCGAGATAATGGGTTCTAATAAATTGCCGGCTTTGTGGGTAGGGCCGGAGTTATGTAGGTGGAGATCCAAAGCGGCTAAGTCCTGTAGTAGGCGCGTGCTAGTAGGACAAGATGCTAGATTAAAATGAATATTTAGATCACCCACTATAAGGAAATTAGTGGATTGTAATATCAGAGGGGCAATGAGCTCTGGGAGAGAGGAAGCCCATGCGCCGGCCGAGCCAGGGGGACGATAAATCAGCGTTCCAGTCAGAGTAAAATAGGGAGAGAGAAAAAGTTTAAAAAGACCAGCTTCGCAATTAGGAAAATCTAAGTCTTCCCACTTGCAGGAGAATTCTCTTTTGAAGATTACCACAATACCTCCGCCCTCTTTGAGAACACGGTTTCTCCCCACAAAGGTGTAATTGTTGGGGAGAGCCATGGCGATGTTGGGGCCGGAACTCTCGTTAAGCCATGTTTCCGTTACAAACACGGCTGCCGGGCTAGCTGACTCAAGGAGGTCAAAGATATCTCTCTTATGTTTAGAGAGAGATCGACAATTTATGCTAATAAAGTTCAGAGCAGGATAAGTTTTAAGCGTAGTAGAGGAGCCCTGAAGCGTGGCAGGTGGGGTGACCCAGAAAGTGGAAGATAAGGAGTCTGTAACCGATGTAACAGAGTCTAGCGTAAGAGCGCATTTAGGACATTTTAACGGCGCATCTTGACAGTTAAAAATAGGGGCAAAGGTACAGGGAGGTCGCTGTAGACTCAGTAAAGCAGTGCGGGAATATGTTATGTGACCGGGGGTAAGGGAAATGGCCCCTGGTCCCGTCCTGGCGCGGATGGGCGCAGACAGGCAGGACTTTGGCACGACTTCGGCGCGAAGTCGGCGCTCCCGCTGCGCTCGTCCGCTGCGCTTCCGCCATTGCATCATTAAGTACCCAAAGGAAAGAAACACACTAGCCCGCTAACCATCCCAAAGTAGTTTTCTCTGAAGGCCCTCTATTTCTTTAAAATATTGTTGAGGTAAGGGGTCAAGAGCATTTTGCATAGGGTAGAGTAGGAGGGACAAGGACATCATTTTAAACAGGGCAGCTCTTCCCAGTAGGGAGTGGGGCAGCAATTTCTAGTTTCTAATGTCTTTTCTGAGTCTGAGCAGGGGCGGCAGGAGATTATGGGCATATCGGATCGCGGAGTCATGGGAAATGCAAATGCCCAGGTATCGAAAGCCTGCTGTGTTGATTTGGATTGGACAATTTTCAAGGGGGGTTGGAGGATCTCCCCTAAGGGCGAACACTAAGGATTTGCCCCAGTTGACCGTAAATCTGGAGAATCTATTGAACACTGACAAAATGTCCAGGACTACTATAAGGGATTTTGATGGGGAGGCCAGATAAAGCAGAATATCATCCACATAGAGTGAAATACGGTCCTCCCACCCTAGGGACCATCTCAGCCCTTGTATCATCTGGTCCTGTCTAATTCAGGCCGCTAGTGGCTCAAGGGCGAGGGCAAACAAAAGGGGAGAGACAGGGCAGCCCTGGCGGGTTCCACGGCTAGGAGGAAACGTTGCTGACAGATTATTGTTCACTATACCTGCGCAAGGGGATCTGGATACAGAAGGCGCACCTACTGAATGTATTTTGGCCCAAATCCCATTTTAGCCAATAAGGCCCAAAGGTTTGGCCATTCAACTGTGTAAAACACCATGGTCTCGTCTAAGGACACTGTCACAGCTGACTCTTGCAGGGTTGAACTCGGCCCAGCACCCCATGGATTCTACGTAGATTCAGGGCCGTGTTTCTGTGTGGCATGAAGCCAGATTGGTCCGGGTGCACCAGGGTGCCTATTATTACTTTGAGCAGGCAGGTCACCAGGAGTTTGGCCAGGATTTTAGGTCCAGTGTTTAGGAGGGAAATTGGTCTATAGGAGGCACAGTCTCTCCGTGGTTTCCCTTTTTTGTGAATGGTGATTATAGTGGCGATCTTCTGGTCCCTCGGTAAGGCATCGATTTCAGGTGCGGTGCAAGTTTATCAGGCTGTAATTTATACAGCTCGATGGGTATGCCGTTGGGTCCAAGGGCTTTGCCTGGTCTTAGTGCGCGTACTGCTTGCGCAATTTCATCTGTGGTCAGGTCGTTGTCCATAAAATCGCGGTCAGTTGTGGGGAGGCAAGGGAGCTTAATGTCACGTAGGAGGTATTTTGAGTCTTCCAATTGTGTGTGGAGTCACTGTTGAATACATCCGTTGGAAGTGAGTAGCAAATCTGTTTACTATGTCTTGGGGTTCAGTGAGAGAAGAGCCTTTGTCATCTTTGAGCTCAGGGACTAGTTTGCTCGCCCAGTCCTTCTTATCTAACCAGGCTATTAGTTTCTCTGCTTTGTCGCTGTTTTCATATATCCTTCCTTGATGTTCTCTGTTTAGGGATTTAGCTCTGTCTGTGACCAGGGATTTATAATTGCGTTTTTTCAGACTCAGGAGATGTAGCTTCTCCAGTGTCACGCCCGCTTCCATATCACCCTCCAGCTGGTAAATGTCGGCCTCTATGTCTAGGATGTGTTTCTGTTTCTCTCGCTTAGCCCCAGTGATCAAGGACAGAGCCTGACCGCAGATCACAGTCTTAAAAGCTTCCCATATGGATTGGGACGAGGAAACAGACCCCACATATTTGGTGAAGTAATCGTCTATGGATTTGAGAAGGTTTGTACGAATGTTCGGATCTTTAAGGTACCAGGGTTTGATTGGAGCCAGCTTACCCATGTGGCTTGACAGAGTACTATGTGTGTCCATACAGGGGAGTGATCTGAGATTACCCTGGCAAGATGTCTGATTTCATGTATGTGAGCAATGTGGGCTGCCGGGACTAGGCAATAATCCAGTTGGGATAGGCTACGATGGGTGCCCGAGTGGAAGGTGTGCTGTATCTGGCCTGGATGGTAAGCCCTCCAAACATCCACCAGCCCCATAGTCTCTAGAAATTCAGGCAAACAACTAGCAGAGTGTCCTATCTTCCTGGGAGGTAAGCGATCTAGTGTGCCTGAAGCCAATGCATTAAAATCCCCGCCGAGGACCAGGAGGCCGTCTGGCATTGTGAGAAGGAATTAACCCAAATCAGCGAATGTGGAGCCCTGTAGACCCGGGGGTACATAGACTGATATGAAAGTGATTGTGCGGCCCTCCTATGTACCCAAAATCCCATTGTATCTGCCTCTCTCATCCGTCCATATTGAGCTTGCCTCAAGTGGGAGCGTGTTTTTGACCATAATACCAACTCCTCTTGAGCCAGATGTGAAGCCCGCATGTGAGACCATCTTGTATCCTCCCCTATGCATTGCTTTGCAGAGGTTTCCAACCAGGTGCGTCTCCTGTAGGAAAACGATATCAGTGGCCTGCCATTTCATATACTGAAGAACCACACTGCGCTTAATCTTATCCCCAAGGCCGCTGACATTCCAGCTTAAAATCCTAACATTTTTGTCCCCCATGTCTCTCATAGCTCAGGCTTATTTTGGCTAGTACCTCTGTGTAAATAATAAAAAGAATTGCCGATGTGCGAACCGTGACAACACTTAAATACACCCCCCATCCCAACTACCCTCCTCCGTGGTGCCCTGCACTCTGGCCTCAAAACTTCCCATTTAAAAACTTGCAGAGTGCCTGTCGTCCTGGAGAAGAACTATTAGTAGAAAACGTAAGGGCACGGCAGCCCGTATCCCCCACCATGCAGTGAATACAAAGGCCCCAACGTGGGTTACATATCAAAGTTCAAGACGACAATCTTAATATATGGAGGCGTTGCACTGGGACTAGATTCCCCCACCACCCATTACCTGCCCAGCCAAATCCAATGGTAAGCCAGTCCATGACATATCCCACATCCAGGTCATCCTTGTCAGCCATGGGCCTCACTCCCAGCATTACGATCCTGTGGGGTCTGCTCCGTTCGATATCAAGCCAGTCCGCTGCATCCTCAGGATGATCGAAAAACCAGATTTCCCCCCAATTTCCACTCTGAGACGTGCTTGGAACAACATAGAGTACTTCAGGCCCTTGTCCCTGAGTTTCTGTTTCACCACCGTGAAGGATCGTCTTTGACGCTGTACTCGTTGCGTGAAGTCTGGCAAAAAGATGTCTGCGTTTTTGAAGCGAAGCGGGGCTTCCACTCTGGCATTTTGTAGGATAATCTTCCGGGATCTCTGTCCCGGAAGTTGAGCACTATCTCCAGCATCAGTGGTGGGGGGGCTCCCGGCTCGGGAGGACCCCCCCGGGACCCTGTGCGCCCTTCCAATAACGAAGAACTTACTGAGGCCCATGGGTTTCAGGTGTAGGAGCACGAGTTCCTCAACAAAGAGAGCCGGAGCCTGTCCCTTCGCCTTCTCCGGCACACCCAAAATGCCCAGGCTATTGCAGCGTAATCGCCCTTCATAGTCATCTAGCATGAGTTCAGTGGTTTTCCAGAAATTTTGTATGTCTTGAAACTGCCTCTGGAGCTGGGCTACGTCATCAACGAGACTGGTCATGGTGAGTTCCACCTGCTTGACTTTCCGGTTCAACTTGTTGAGATCAGCGCGAATCAGGTTGACCTCAATGGAAATTGTGTCCATTTTATGCTCTAGCGCAGTATGGCCAGTGGTTATCGCCTTCTTCACGTCTTTCAAGGATGGTGCCTGGTCTTCTCCTCCTTGTTCTCCTGTTGGGCCACTCCTGGATTGTCGATTCTGGAGCATATCTTTAGCGAGGGTATAGTGGTCAAGTCTGTTCGTTTGCACCGCCCTTTGCCCCTTTGCGCCAGGCACTTTGCTCTTTTCTGTCGCCATATGGGCCGTGTTAGACCTGGCACCTTGGCGTGAGTCTCCCTTCCACTTTTTGCTGATGTGCCTCATGTGTTTTGCTGGTGTTAGCTGCTCAGGGCACCGGGCCACTGCCAATCAGTGCCACAGTGCAAGTGCTCCTATGAAAAGTGTATACATTGATTGATGTCCATGATTGGCTTATTTGGGTTACTGTCAGTCCCCAGTAAAGTGTACCAGGAGTGCCACGGCTTGTACATACAAATGCTGCTGGTGGGCTTGCAGCACTGGTTGTGCCACCCACAGAAGCGGCCTAGTAAAATGTGTCTAAGGTCTGCCATTGCAGAACCTGCGTGCAGTCTAGTCCTGTCATGCTGTCTGCGCAAGTGCACCTACTTGTAAGGTCCCTAAATCTTTCCTTAACTTCATATTAGTCACCCCTATGGTAGACCCAAGAGCAGGTTGCATTGTAAGCATAAGAAAGGACAAGCCCTAATGTGTGTGGCATGTCCTAATAGTGAATTACAGCCATTTTCGTGTTTCACTATTGTAAGGCTACCTGTTCTCATAGGCCAGAATGGGCTGCTGGAATTATTACACTCTATAAACCCAGCAGGCTCAGGGAACATGGTAGAAAGTCAAGTTTAGTATGCCTGAACTCAGAATAATAAAATACTTCTTTTAGTAAAGTTTATTTTAATATCCGGTGTTTGCGAATGCTACTTTTAGAAAGTTAGTATTTGCTTGCCTGATCATTTTAGCCCGCCTCTGCTAGGATGTGTATCTGCTGTCTGGTTTCTGTGAGTGACAGGGCTGGGGGATTCCAGGAGACAGTCTGGGCTGCCAGGTGGTGAATAGAGAGATTACATCAGGATGGGTGGGAGGAGTGCCCCTTGACTCTGAATAAGGCTGTGCTCTGCCACCACAATGCTGGCTCCACCTCCTGCGGAGCGTCTGATGTCTCTGCCCTGCTCACTGAAAGAAGAAACCAGAGTCACCAAAACAAAGAGCTCCAAAACTGGGCTGAACTAGGCTCAGGCCCCCTGGCCTGCAAGAACAAAGGATTTTCAGTATAAATGTAGGAGCCATGCTCCTAAGAAATCAGATCCTGTTTACGCCAAGAAGAAACTCTGCCCGAAGAGAAGGACCTGGGAAAGCTGCATGGAGGAATACTGTCTCTAGCCTGAGAGACTGGCCTGGGGTGGGTGCCTTGCTGCAAGAAAGAGAGAAGACAAAGACTGAGGAAAACTTTATTTCAACTTGTGCATTTGTGTGAACAGTCTCCAAGGGCTTGCGTGTGAGCCTGTCCCCTGAACTGTGCCCCAGGAACATTGGGCGCTACCCACCTGAAGGAGAAGCTGCTGCTGGTGTTTGTCTGTCCCTGCAGCGCTGCCCACGGAAAGCTGAGTGTGCTGTGCCCCGTCATCGCGCACTCTAAAGAGCCTGTGCAACCCCCTGTCCTGCCAAGCAAAGTGACTCCTGACCACCGAGCCGCAGCTCGAAAAGTAAAGGTTAGCCCCGCCTGACCCGAGCGCCGTGACTGTTGCCCTCCGAGCCGTAGCTCGCAACGCAAAGTAAAGGGCCCGTCCGGTCCGAGCACTGCGGCCCTGTGGCCCCCGAGCCGTAGCTCGCAACGTAAAGAACGGACTCCTGCCCATGTTCGCTTTTCCCGTGAGGTGTCCTGTTAGAAACACCCCGCCGCTGTTACGTGATCAGATGCGGCACGAAGTGCGGTGGTTGTACGTCCCGTACCTCGGGGAGCGACCGCACCTAGCATCCCCGTCCGCCGCTTACCCCCCTTCAGGATCGGAGAGGACTTTGTAGCCAAGGAGAGCCTTCGCCCCACAACGCATTGCTGCCCGATGCACCAGGGCTTCTGAGCCCCCGAGCCGTAGCTCGCAACACAAGGACAGCACCACAACGTGGGACGTCTGACCGGCCTTCTCCTCGTCCGCCTCGAACCCTCAAGATAAACATGTACCATGCGCTGGGAACTGTACGCTGCCGAGTCGCGCTGAAGAGTACGGCTCGCACCCCCCTGTGAAAGTAACTGCACTCTGTTACGCGTGTTGCTGTGCACATCGCCACGGGCCGAAGAGTCCGTGAGGCGCGCCTCCTGTGGAAAAGCATTTGTTTGTTGACTCGCATTACGTGTCGCAAAGGAGTGCTACGCCTCGTACCTTCCTTGTGTCCATTTCCCGCACCGTACTCCGCGTACCGCAAGGCGCGTGAGGTTCGGCACGGTCTCGTTGTTCACATCGAATTAAGCGCACAGGAGTCCCACAAAGCACACGACCTGTTTTGAAAGACAACAAAAGAACTGAACATTGCATTTAAGAACTGTGGCATCATTTTAAGAGTTACTGGAACCATTCTAAGTCCTTTAAGCCTGTATCTAAAGCCTGCTTGAACATTTTAATATAAAGAGTATATTTTTACATAAGAACAGCCTTGTGTCTCTGTGTGGTGGGTTGATAAATTACTGTGTGTGTTACTACAAATGCTTAACCATATATGCTCTGGGGATTAGCTTTGTCTGCTCGCGCCACGCCGCCTAGAGGGTGAGCAGGGTTTTTTTCTAGGAGTAGTCCTTTGCCCTGACTAGAGGAGAGGGTCCCTGCTTGTCACAAGTGCATACCTGTGCCAACCAGAGACCCCCAATTCTAACAGGCCGTTGTTAGGGCGACCCTTCGAATATATGCACTAGCATCTGGTGGTGAATACGGGCGCACATGGCTTATAAGAGGGAGCAAGACTCTGTCTGGTTATCACCATATAAGATGGACAAAGCTGTAGCGCGCACTAGTGGTACCGACACAGATCTCACTGGGTGGCCATGTTGAGATGGAGGTGGTGGCCAGGGGAATCATGTACAGGTCCCGTGCAGACGTTTGGATGTCACACCACTTTCTCTCTGTGTTCTGTTTGGCCTGTCAGTAGGTTAAGGGGTATGTCCTTGCTTCATCCCCTCACAGTCCGCAATCTGGGTTTGTATACACTATGTAGAATGGGATCTGGTCTCCTCGTCCTGTAGGGCCCCTACTGGGATTTCCAGAGCTCCCTCGTGATTTTATGGCCGGGGGGTGCAATCAGCGGTCATTCCACGCTACCGCCTCCACTCTTCAAGCCCCCCCTCCGAATCAGTCTCACATCCCGTTTGTGCTGAATCCGGTCGAGGACGCAGGAAGCCTTGCCCGGTATGGCTCAGCTGGGCAGATGCCCGCACTCTGTCATCAAGCGCTGCGGTGATGCTGGTAGAGCGGCGGTTATGCACACAAGGTCCCAGGAGAACTGAAGGAATCCCCAGCCCTGGGCCCCCGCTCTCAAGGATATGGGCCGCTGGCGCTCGCTGAGATCACAGGCCCGCCACCAACTTCTCTTTGCAGATAGGCAGCGAAATTGAGACCCCGGCTCCAACGCTTGTATAGGCCCACCGCTAACCAGGACCGATATCGGCAAGCTCAAGGGGTTATTGGCGGCGGGAGCCAGCTGCGCGGCCTCCGCCCGCGAACAGGAGTGATTACCCACCACAGGGATTCAGGATTGACAGTCAGGATGGCTAGAGGAAGGAAAGGGCTCACAGAGCTGGTAGACTAAACTGCCATTACACTCCGGGTCTTGGCCAACCTCCCTCCCCCTCAAAATTGGTTTTAGAGGCAGGTCTGAAGGAGTACTCATGAAATATTGCAATATAGTTCATGGTGTCCTAAAAAGTCTCTGTGTGTATGTGTGTATTCATCTGCAAAGAAAACAAGTGCAGCTTCTTATCTTTTAAATATACTTGTTATTCGCGTCTTTATGTGAGGATCTGCTGGCGGTCAAGAGAGACCTCTCCTCTGACCTACGTGGAGTCTACAGTGATCTAGATGAAATAGGGGAGTGAGTCTCCGCTTTGGAGGACAAAGACGCCAGACCCAATGAGGAAATCGAAGGGCTGCAACAGGAGGTGCTTCATCTCCAGGATCAACAAATCAACCTTCAGACCAACGTTAAAGACCTAGAAAATAGGTCTAGGCAGAACAATATTCATGTCCGGGGGGTTCATATAGATGCAGATCATGCAGACCTGGCAGAATAGGTGGCAGCCCTGTTCCACCACATCCTAGGGGCATCGGCAGACACAGAGAGAAAGCTAGATCGGTTTCACCAGGTGGGACCACCGAGACCTGCGAAAAACAACCCAGATGGACATTTTGGTGTACGTTCATGACTTTCAGACAAAGGAGCCTATTCTGCACAGAGCCCAGGATTCCCATCCACTCCAATTCAGATGGCATGCACCTCTATTGTATCAGGACATAGCGGCTATTACACTACAGAAACAGCACGATTTTTGCCCGTTAGGGCCGACCTGAGGAGCGCCGGCATTTCCTCCTCCTGGGGTAACCCATTTCGGCTCATCTTCTGCCTTGAAGGTGAGGTACATCAGATACGATCCTGCACGGAGGCCTCCCGAGTCCTTGGCATCAAAGATCCCTCTCATGAAGATCAGCCGCCTATCCCACAGCATCCGAAGAGGTGTCGCCGACCTCATTGGAAACGACACTATAAAGCCTCTTGGAGAACCGCAGCCTTAAGGCCCGGCGGCGCAGGGTACGTCTAAATCCCCGGGATTCACCTGCCTTGTCAGAAACAGAGACACGGACTCTTCGTCTGGCGTAGAAGATGGTATTTATTAAGCATGGCCTGAAAATTCGTTCCGCTCGAGGAATTTGCGGATTTTCCGCGATTTCGCGATCCGCGGATCTCTCGAAATCGCGGTAAAATCCGCGAATCAGCGGGGACGAATTTTCAGCCAAGCACTTACAGGGTTACAGTAGCAAGTGCAAAAGTTGAAGCTAATTTTTTGTAACCTTTTACAAAAGGGTTACAAAGAAATTAACTTCAACTTGGGCACCTGCTGCTGTAAGCCTGTAAGTGCTCCTGGCGCCTCGTTGCCTACTTGCAACTATTCTCTGACCCTGCTCTGACTCTTGAAGCAGGGTCAGAGAATAGTTACAAGTAGGCAATGAGGAGCCTGTCACGAAAATTAAACCTCAACAGGAAGCACTGACAGATATAAAAACAAGCATTTGCAATGCAATAGGTCTCGCATTAGGAAAGTTTGAGCTATTGGTCTTGTAAATGACATTTTTTTATTGATTTGTTGGTTTTGAAAATAGCTAAATAAATAGCTTTGTCATTTACAATGCCAATAGTTATAACTTTCGTAAATGTGACACCTATAGCATTTGTAATGCAATGTGTTTTGTATTTACGTGACTTAGATGTATTGATATTACAAATTACAATGGCTTTTAATTTTTTAAAATAATTAATACCTAAATAAAAGTGATTTTAATTTATAATGGCAATAGCCTAAACTTTTGTAAATAACTTTGTGAAGATTATGTTCAGTGTATTTTATTGTGACGAAAATCCAAGAACAGAAGTGAAATATTAACATATTTTTGTGACATTTGTGATAAAGCTTGAAACATTGAGAGAACATATTTGAACCAGTTGTTGTTGAATGGTTGCGCAGATTGATGCTGGGGTAGCGCTGCTGTGGTGGTGCTGAGTGGTGCGTTGGTGATGCTGAGTGGTGCTGTGGTGGTGCTGAGTGATACTGGGATGGTGCTGAGTGATGCTGGGGTGATGTTGAGTGGTGTTGTGGTGGTGCTGAGTGATGCTGTGGTGGTGCTGAGTGATGCTGTGGTGGTGCTGAGTGGTGCTGTGGTGGTGCTGAGTGATAATGTGGTGGTGCTGAGTGATGCTGTGGTGGCGCTGAGTGGGGCTGTGGTGGTGCTTATTGGTGCTGTGGTGGTGCTGATTGGTGCTGTGGTGGTGCTGAGTGATGCTGTGGTGGTGCTGAGTGATGCTGTGGTGGTGCTGAGTGATGCTGTGGTGGTGCTGAGTGGTGCTGTGGTGGTGCTGAGTGATAATGTGGTGGCGCTGAGTGATGCTGTGGTGGCGATGAGTGATGCTGTGGTGGCGCTGAGTGGTGCTGTGGTGGTGCTGGGTGGTGCTGCTGAGTGATGCTGTGGTGATGCTGAGTGGTGCTGTGGTGATGCTGAGTGATGCTGTTGTGGTGCTGAGTGATGCTGTGGTGGTGCTGAGTGGTGCTGTGCTGGTGCTGAGTGATGCTGTGGTGGTGCTGAGTGGTGCTGTGCTGGTGCTGAGTGATGCTGTGGTGGCGCTGAGTGGTGCTGTGGTGGTGCTGAGTGGTGCTGTGGTGGTGTTGAGTGATAATGTGGTGGTGCTGAGTGGTGCTGTGGTGGTGCTGAGTGATAATGTGGTGGTGCTGAGTGATGCTGTGGTAGTGCTGAGTGATGCTGTGGTGGCGCTGAGTGGTGCTGTAGTGGTGCTGATTGGTGCTGTGGTGGTGCTGAGTGATGCTGTGGTGGTGCTGACTGATGCTGTGGTGGTGCTGAGTGGTGCTGTGGTGGTGCTGAGTGATGCTGTGGTGGTGCTGAGTGATGCTGTGGTGGTGCTGAGTGGTGCTGTGCTGGTGCTGAGTGATGCTGTGGTGGCGCTGAGTGGTGCTGTGTTGGTGCTGAGTAGTGCTGTGGTGGTGCTGAGTGATGCTGTGGTGGTGCTGAGTGATGCTGTGGTGGTGCTGAGTGGTGCTGTGGTGGTGTTGAGTGATAATGTGGTGGTGCTGAGTGGTGCTGTGGTGGTGCTGAGTGATAATGTGGTGGTGCTGAGTGATGCTGTGGTGGTGCTGAGTGATGCTGTGGTGGCGCTGAGTGGTGCTGTGGTGGCACTGAGTGGTGCTGTGGTGATGCTGAGTGATGCTGTGGTGGTGCTGAGTGATGCTTTGGTGGTGCTGTGGTGGTGCTGAGTGATGCTGTGGTGGTGCTGAGTGATGCTGTGGTGGTGTTGAGTGGTGCTGTGGTGGTGCTGAGTGATTATGTGGTGGTGCTGAGTGATGCTGTGGTGGTGCTGACTGATGCTGTGGTGGCGCTGAGTGGTGCTGTGTTAGTGCTGAGTGATGCTGTGGTGGTGCTGAGTGATGCTGTGGTGGTGCTGAGTGATGCTGTGGTGGTGCTGAGTGGTGCTGTGGTGATGCTGAGTGATAATGTGGTGGTGCTGAGTGATAATGTGGTGGTGCTGAGTGATGCTGGGGTAGCGCTGAGTGATGATGTGGTGATGCAGAGGGCAGAAAGGCACAAATTGATGCTGGGGTAGCGCTGCTGTGGTGGTGCTGAGTGGTGCTGTGGTGGTGCTGAGTGATACTGGGATGGTGCTGAGTGATGCTGGGGTGATGCTGAGTGGTGTTGTGGTAGTGCTGAGTGATGATGTGGTGGTGCTGAGTGATGCTGTAGTGGTGCTGAGTGGTGCTGTGGTGGTGCTGAGTGATAATGTGGTGGTGCTGAGTGATGCTGTGGTGGTGCTGAGTGATGCTGTGGTGGCGCTGAGTGGGGCTGTGGTGGTGCTGATTGGTGCTGTGGTGGTGCTGATTGGTGCTGTGGTGATGCTGAGTGATGCTGTGGTGGTGCTGAGTGATGCTGTGGTGGCGCTGAGTGATGCTGTGGTGGCGCTGAGTGGTGCTGTGGTGGTGCTGGGTGGTGCTGTGGTGGTTCTGAGTGATGCTGTGGTGATGCTGAGTGGTGCTGTGGTGATGCTGAGTGATGCTGTTGTGGTGCTGAGTGATGCTGTGGTGGTGCTGAGTGGTGCTGTGCTGGTGCTGAGTGATGCTGTGGTGGCGCTGAGTGGTGCTGTGTTGGTGCTGAGTGGTGCTGTGGTGGTGCTGAGTGATGCTGTGGTGGTGCTGAGTGATGCTGTGGTGGTGCTGAGTAGTGGTGTTGAGTGATAATGTGGTGGTGCTGAGTGGTGCTGTGGTGGTGCTGAGTGATAATGTGGTGGTGCTGAGTGATGCTGTAGTGGTGCTGAGTGAGGCTGTGGTGGCGCTGAGTGGTGCTGTGGTCGTGCTGATTGGTGCTGTGGTGGTGCTGAGTGATGCTGTGGTGGCGCTGAGTGGTGCTGTGTTGGTGCTGAGTGGTGCTGTGGTGGTGCTGAGTGATGCTGTGGTGGTGCTGAGTGATGCTGTGGTGGTGCTGAGTGGTAGTGTTGAGTGATAATGTGGTGGTGCTGAGTGGTGCTGTGGTGGTGCCGAGTGATAATGTGGTGGTGCTGAGTGATGCTGTAGTGGTGCTGAGTGATGCTGTGGTGGTGCTGAGTGGTGCTGTGGTCGTGCTGATTGGTGTTGTGGTGGTGCTGAGTGATGCTGTGGTGGTGCTGGGTGATGCTGTGGTGGTGCTGAGTGGTGCTGTGGTGGTGCTGAGTGATGCTGTGGTGGTGCTGAGTGATGCTGTGGTTGTGCTGAGTGGTGCTGTGGTGGTGCTGAGTGATAATGTGATGATGCTGAGTGATGCTGTGGTGGTGCTGACTGATGCTGTGGTGGCCCTGAGTGGTGCTGTGTTAGTGCTGAGTGGTGCTGTGGTGGTGCTGAGTGATGCTGTGGTGGTGCTGAGTGATGCTGTGGTGGTGCTGAGTGGTGCTGTGGTGGTGCTGAGTGATAATGTGGTGGTGCTGAGTGATGCTGGGGTAGCGCTGAGTGATGATGTGGTGATGCAGAGGGCAGAAAGGCACAAAAAGCAGTCTAACAAAGGGCAGAAAAACAAGGGGAAAACGAGTCTAACAGAGGCCAGAAGGACACAACAAACCAGTCTAACAGAGGACAGAAGGGCAGAAAACAAGGGAAAACAGAGGGCAGAAGGGCACAAAAAACGAGTCAAACAGGGGGCAGAAAGGCACAAAAACGAGTTTAACAGAGGGCAGAAGGGCACAAAAAACGAGTCTAACAGAGGGCAGAAGGGCAGAAAAACAAGGGAATAACAGAGGGCAGAAGGGCAGAAAAACGAGTCTAACAGAGGGCAGAAGGGCAGAAAAACAAGGGAAATATGAGTCTAACAGAGGGCAGAAGGGCACAAAAAACGAGTCTAACAGGGGTCAGAAGGGCAGAAAAACAAGGGAAAAACGAGTCTAACAGAGGGCAGAAGGGCAGAAAAACAAGGGAAAAACGAGTCTAACAGAGGGCACAAGGGCACAAAAACGAGGCTAACAGGGGGCAGAATGAATCCCGCCCTGCGTGTTTGTCCACGAAGATGCCACCTTTTTGTGCAATACCTCTACTCAACTGGAGTACTTTCTACTGTCTAATCAGTAAGTGCTCCCTCGTTGGTTAAATGTATTGGGGCAGATTTACAATAACTGGCGCATCCCCAGGGATGCGCCAGTTATTGTGCGCCGCAGCTCCGCCACCCATGGTGCGCCGCATTTACAATGCGGCGCACCATGTGGCAAAAACGGCACTGATGCGTCACGCATCTGTGCCATAAAAGCAACGCATTGCTGGAGCTGCGTCGCAAGCGCGACACAGCTCCAGCAATGCTCTGGGGGGCCCTATCTCCCCAATGTTGCGTCAAGCCTTGCGCCTGCTTCAAGCAGGCGCAGGGTTTTGACGCAGCATTGGCCTAAAAGTGACTGAGTGAAATCTTGTAGATTTCACTCGGCCACTTTTAGGAGCCGTTCCTGCGCAGGAACGCCCTCCCCTGCGCCGGAACGCCTCCTGATGACGCAGGGCTTTAAAACCTGACGCATCTCTCAGATGCGTCACGTTGTTAATACCCAGCACCATGGCGCATCTTTTGTGCTGCCGCTGCGTCACAAAGGTGGCGCAACTGCCGCGCAAAATAGGCGCAAGCGGCTTGTAAATCTGTCCCATAGTGCTTTTACTACTCTGTAGCTGCGTAAAGGGCCAGAAGATGTGTCTCCAGTGGCCATGTGTTCCTGTGCCTGTGTTACAGGCACACATTGTCACTGGAGACACATCTTCTGGCCCTTTACGCAGCTGCAGTGTAGTAAAAGCACTATACATTTACCCAATGAGGCCGCACTTACTGGATTAGCCAGTAGAAAGTACTTCAGGGCAAATCGCCAAAAAATCCACGATTTCTGGGAAAATCCGCAAATTCGCTGATTTTTTTTGCAATTTCGCGGGGAAATCCGCGAATTCACAAATTTCGCCCATGCTTAGTATTTATTAGCTGTAGCTAGTACAGTGGTCTTAGAAGTCGTTGATATAACGAGGTTCAAAAGAGACTGCCACTTAACTCCGTGGTGCACAGGTTTATATACGGTACAATACAATGCAAAATACAATCACACAAGAGCAGGAGCTAAAGGCAAACTTTACAAACAATGTTTTAACTCCAAAGCAACTCAAGTTCCCGGTTATGTTTGTCACTCGACCCCTTAAGCAAATTACAAATGAATCCACACAATTCGATTTACAAGTGGAGAAAACACAGCTGCATGTTGTAGAAGGGCAGTCGTGAAACAGGAGAATGCATGAGACATGTAGCGAAGGACAGCAGATAAGATAACTTAGAGGAAACAATGGTGTGAACAATCAAATAGTCCGGACGGGGATCAATCAGCTCAGACAGGAATTAGTGTACTCGGCCAGACCCTGACACTCGTCAGTAAACATAGGCAAGGAAGTCACCTGACACGTAAATGCAGAAACGACAAAAACATCGCGTTCGCTGCGCTGCCTGAGTGAGGGCAACATAAAATGGCGGCGACTACAAAATGGAGGCTGAGCACGAACGAATTCGTAATTTACAGAACCTCAGTCCCTCCTTTTGCCATTACTCAGGCAAGAACAAACTCAACTCATGCTAATCTGAGTCGGAATCAGCATCGATGTTCATAAAATCCTCAAGCTGTTGTTGCACCATCATCCTAATATTCTCTGTCCTCTGTGTTACAGGTTGCGACACACATGAATTAGCCAGTAGGCCACAAACTGCAGGACCACTTTGAATACACAGACAACAGGAGAATATGATGGCCAAAATTGCCCCAAGGAATGTTAAGATCTTCCATCCCCAAGTTGACAGTATTCCCCGAAACCATCCCATAAGAGACCAATCTCCTTCGTCCTGATGAATCGACTCGGAGACGGTATGCAATTTGGAAATGGCTTGGTATACTGCCGGAGCATCATCTGGAATATAAATGCAGCAGCTAGATCCGATCAATCTACAGACGCCTCCTCGGTCTGGTAAAATCACATCTAGCGCAATACAATTTTGCAACGTCATAAGACGGTCAGCCTGAAGCTCTGCTGTAATGTTACCTATCGCACCTGCAGTAACATTAATAGTGGTCTCAACCACACAAACCAATTGCCTGATGTTTCTGCTGTTGACCATCGGGCCCCAAAAGGGAAGGAATCCTTTAAGGAAGTCTCCTCCCTCTTGTTCTACCGTGTCCTTGGCATCGAATACACCTCGGCTATGTCTAACTCTGTGGTGGTCTGACTGAGCCGTGTATGTAGGGGGAAGAAGAAAGGCTGTATAGCAGGTTCCGGAAAAGTTGGAAGGGAGCCATGTATAAGCTCGGTCGTTACATACAAAATATGTTCCTTGAGACTGAACCAACGGAGGAAAAACAGGGGACGAGAAAATGTAGGCGTACAAACAACTCTGCTTCATGTCAGCTTTCTTACTGTTGACTTGGAGACAAAAATTACCTTGATGGGGTACAGTCCATACTGGAGACGACTCAGCCTTTCTAGTTCTGTCACCAAGGCTGGAAACATAGTGGGTAACGTTCCATCCGTCATAAGCTCTTTTCTCGTCTAACGGAATCTTGTTCTTCTCTATAATCTTGGCCATTACCACTATACCTTTAATCAAAGAGCTGTGGCTGAAATCCAATCCATTTCCAGAAGTCCTTACAGGACTTCTAAGTCTGTTGTGGTATGCAGCTGAAAACATAGTCAAATAGGCCCAAGCTGAACCTTCATATGAGAAAGGAAGAACCAAATACGGCATTCCCTTTCGTGTATTGTGTGGCATAAGTCCACACACCCAACAGTCAGTCATATTAATAGCCAACTGATGTTGGTGTAACAACTGAATGAACGTATTGTTCATATATTCGGCTCTCCTTATCTGTTCATGAGGAGGTAGAACATGCATTTTGTGAGAGAAGACAGAAAGACGAGAAGGCAAAGAAGTTGTAGAATTAGCAACATTTCTCTGTTGCAGAACATGTACAATCCAACCTGTGCAGGCTAATAAAATACACAACAGCATAAAAACACACAAAGTTACTCCAAATCGACTACGCAATAATTTACAATACTTCGATCTCATTTCCTGCTTCCTATTTTCCCTACCTATGGTTATTGTACCATCTATCTTTATCTAAAAAAATGTTGCTCACTGCAATCTTCCTCAATCACTCAGCTACTTACTTCTGTATATCCTGAGGCACTAGCCACTTACTAAAAGAACAAAAACCAGGTTGCAGTCTGAGTCTCCTACCGTGACCCTGCGACGGAGACAGATGGCACATCTAATGCTAAATATTACACAAAAAAGGGCAAAAAGGTCCCAAAAAAAGTCTTTAAGTAATAAGGAGAGAGAAAAAAAAAGTGTTCAAAGTGTTCAGTTCCTTTGATCAGCTCTCGACCTCAAATTCTAGCGTGTTTTGCTCAGCACGGTCTTGTCCTTGAACAGAGTTTCTGGATTGGTAGTGTCTATTCGAAGATGCTCAGGCACAGCAGTTTGAAGAATGTCGTCATCTACTTTCTCGGACTTCCATAAATTTGAGCATCACTGAAGGGCACAAAACAAGGAACCGCTGCGGACTCAGATTCCCTTACACCACTGCGGATCCACTGGTCGAAGGGTAATGGCAGTGGCACCTTCTTGCAGTGCACGCCATGCACCCAGTTACGTTTACCGACCACCTTTACAGCTGTGCGGGTGATGAGCAAAACTTGCGTAGGCGCAGACCAGCGAGGCTCCAAGTTCTTAGTCCGTAGAAAATTTTTGACGCAGACCCAGTCACCGGGCAAAATGGTGTGGCCTGGGTCTGTGGAGGCCTCCGGCAGAGCACTTTGTACCTGTTGACGAATAATACTCAATTTAGTAGTCAAGTCATGCAAATAGTCAGTCAACAAAGGATATGGTATGCCTGAGTATCTTTTGGGACGAGGGACACCCCAAACATTCGCTGGGTGTCCAAAAACCACTTCATATGGGCTAAGTCCCATACAGGAGTGCACAGTAGTTCTGGTTGACAAAAGAGCTAGGGGCAAGGCATCTCGCCAGGCGAGGCCCGTACTGGCTTGAATCTTGGCTAGTTTAAGCTTGAGTGTACCATTATAACACTCAACTAAACCTGCTGACTGTGGATAGTTTGCCGCATGGAACTTTAGTCTAATACCAAGGCCAGAACACACTTTCTGCATAATTTGGCCCACAAATTCACTCCCATTGTCACTCCAGACAACTCGCGGCAAACCAAATCTGGGGAAGAATTCTTTAAGCAACACTTTAGCAGTTGACAATGCAGTGTTATCTTTCAAGGGGTAGGCCTCTATCCAGCGGGAAAAGGCACATACCACCATCAGAACATACTTAAGGTTGTTGCAGCGATCCATATGAATGTAATTGATCTGCAACACTTCAAAAGGATATGACGGGGAGCAAAATGACCTGCCGGAGTTGGGGTACCCTTTCCTGGGTTATGCATTAAACAAAAAATACAATGCTTAACCACATTCTCTGCACATTTTGGGATTCCTACATTCTGCCACACAGGAGCCAAGAGCTTACATATGCCTTTCGCACTAATGTGGGCTGGGCAATGAGCCATAGTCACAACCGGCAATACATAAGCGTCCGGTAATAACCATCGCTGATGTTCCGACAACTCTGTCCAACAACCCATCGAGTCTAACATTCCCGTACTTTCCACGTACTCAATTCCTTCTCAGTAGCCTCTCCCTGAATCGTTTTCACACTCTCAATCGTGTCTTCACACATTCCAATTGCCCTGACCCAATTTGCAGGACCTGCCACATACATTCGGCTAGCGATGTTTCTCGCTGTAGTTTTAGCTACCTCGTCTGCAAACGCATTTCCACGACCAACATCATCTGTGACTTTCTTATGTGCGCTGCACTTTATGATCGCTATCTGTGCAGGTAGGGTAAGTGACTCAAGAAGATCAGTCACTAACTGACCATGCTGGATCTTTGTCCCGTGAGAGGTAAAGAATCCTCTCTCCTTCCATAACTTACCGAAGCTATGCGCAACGCCAAAAGCATACTAGCTATCTGTGTACACATTCACTCTCTTTCCCTTTGACAACACACACGCTCTAGTCAAGGCTAATAATAATAATAATAATAATTATGTCCAATACGTGCCGTCTCAACAATTGTACATAAGGTAGTGACATCATAGGCAGAAGTAGTCTCCCCATTTGGAAGCTTGAAACAAGAACCGTCCACCCATAGGATCCCATCCGGGTCCTTGAGCGGAGTGTCCTTTAGATCAACCTACCCTTCGTTTCTTCTTCCGTTCGGAGAAAACAATCATGTTTTTCTTGAGACTCTTTCTCATCTGGGAGTGGGAACAATGTAGCTGGATTTAACGTGTTACATCTCTTAATATGCACATGACTCGCTAAAAGTGTCAACTCGTATCCAGACAAACGAGCACTCGTGAGGTGCTGTGTTCTTGTTCTATTTAGCAAGGTATCCACCGCATGTGGAACCATAACAATGAGTGTATTATCCAACACTAGTCCGGCAGACTGTCTGATTGAAATTGCCGCAGCTGCCGTAGCTCCAAGACAACTGGGCAAAGCTTTAGCTACTGGGTCTAACGTAGCGGAGAAATAGGCACATGGCCTCTGCTTATCTCCGAATTGCTGTGTCAAAACTGACAATGCGCAACTTTCCCTCTCGTGAACGTACAGTGTAAAGGATTTGCTATAATCCGGGGTACGCAACACTGGAGCAGAACACAGAGCAGTACGTAGGTCAACAAAACTTTTCTGACATTCATCCGTCCAAGGGAGCGGATGGGGCGTATCTTTCAACGTTAGTGCCACCAATGGTTTAGCCAAAAGTGAAAAATTGGGAATCCATTGTCTAAAGTAGGAAGTGATACCCAAAAAGGCACGCACTTCTCTCTGTGTCGTAGGTACAGACATCTGTGAAATAGCGTGAATACGTTCTGGGATCAATCGCCTTCCCTCCTTCGACAAGAGATGACCTAAATAGGTAACCTCTTGGTGGGCATATTGCAACTTGGAGGGTGACACCTTATGATGTAAAGCAGACAAATGATGCAACAACGCAACAGTCACACTCTTACACATATCTTCTTTATCAGCAGCCACCAGCAAATCGTCCACATACTGAACAAGCGTAGCACCTGGAGGCAAAGAGAAAGCATCAAGTTGTGACTTAAGAGCCTTGCTATAGATGGAGGAACTTTCACAATAGCCTTGAGGAGCTCTTTTAAATCGGAAACTTCGGCCACCTAGGGAGAAACCAAAGATATCCCTACTTTCTTCAGCAATAGGAATACTAAAGAAAGCATTCTTAAGGTCAATGACTGAAAACCAAGCTGCCGAAGCAGGAATCATCGTTAACAAAGCTGTAATGTCCGGAACAACAGGAAACTGCGGCACAACTATTTTATTGACCTCTCTAAGGTCAATAACAAATCGATAAACAGGAGGCTGTGAAGGACCCATTGCCTCTCGTTTCTTCAACCACAACTTTCTGAATAAAATCATCGACAATAGCCAAAAGTGCTCTCTCTTCATCATTAGAGATACATTATTGGGAAATGCGTGGCATTCTAACATTCTCTTTCACTGTGACAACATACTGTGGGATGGCAATACGACCCACGTCATTTGGGCCTGTAGCCCAAAGACTTTCGGGAAGAGAAAGCAACTCAGGTGGGAACTGGTCTCGGGACAAATATACGGAAGACGTCAATTTCTTCCCCAACGTGAGATGCACGCCAGAAGGGGAACAATACAATGTTGCATGTAGTCTTTTCAGTAAATCCAGACCCAACAAGTTCTCACCACAACCAGTTGTCAGAATAAGTGAAGCATTCAAATCATAAGTACCAATCGAAACGGGCAAGGGACAAGAAACCGGATTACGGACTGGGGTGCCAGAAAATCCTACAGAGGTATTCATTAAGCCAGACAAAGGTGCCCCAGGGAGTTTAGAATGTATAATAGAAATTCTCATCGCACCAGTATCCAAAAGAAACGGTTCGGAAACACCCATAGTATTGACAGTGACATACGGCCCACTTTGATGTACTGGAATTGACACAACTCCCTCACTTTGTCCATGGCTGTCCTATTCAACATGAAAATCGTCTGCCCCATCTTCAGCACAATAATCATCATTATAATACTGCGTAGACTGAACTCTCTGCTGATCAAAGTAATTCGTAGTAGATGGTGGAAAAGAACGCTGCTCCTGAGAGGACACGCCTCGTCCTCTACCTCTAGATCCCGTCTGAAAATTACCACGACCTCGTGGAGCAGACATCCCATTATTACGCTGTAATAAAACCGGACAACTATTTTTGTAATGTCCCTCTTCCCTACAATATGCACATTGATTAGGACCTAATGAAGGTCGAGGTACAAAAACCTCAGGCTTCTGGTATACTTTCTGATACTGTGGGGGTTGAGAATACTGAGGCTGTGAAGTACGCGAAGGATAAGCCTGCTGTAAAAGTACCTTCGTTTTCAAATCTCTATTTTCCTTCTCTTGCTTCTCCTTATCCTCCTTATCCCTATTCACATAATACTGTGCAGTAGCCAATATTTTAGCAGGGGAAGAGACAGCCCATGCACTTTCAGAACTCTTTAATTTATTCGACAATTCAGGAAGCAAGTTAATTACAAACTTATCCACTCACAACCGCTGGCCACCCTCTACACTCAGATCCTGACCACTATGATCAATAAATGTCTCTTTAAAACGAGTAAAGAAATCCAAGACGCTTTCGTCTTTCTTTTACTTGTATGCAGCCAGCTTATCCCAATTTACTCGCACCGCAGGCATCATTGTCTTCATCAATTCAAATATTCTGCCTGGTAGAGCCGTAATCAGATCCTCGGGTTTCGCACCACCCACTTGATTCGCATCCGCGGCCCTAATAGCAGCCCAATCACCACCTAATTCACCAACATGATTCTCCCTACGAATCCGTGCCCATATTGCTTGCGGAAGAACATTTCCAAATAGCATATCAATATCAGCTAGATTCATAATACAGGCGTCAACTGTTTGAGACAATTCATTGTAATATCCAGCAGGATTTTTACGGGGGTCCGGAAGAGTTTGTTTAAGCGCCAATACTTCCGACCTTTTCCAGGGTTCGTGGACCGATATACGCTGGAAATGAGCAGGGACAGGAGTTGGACCAAGCACCGCTTCTCTCCATACGGGAGGAACTTCACGCATTGGATAATTCTTAATGCCTCGTTTATTAGTAGGATCCGTCTTGGAAAAAGACAAGGACAGAAACATGGTTCGAAACGAGTCTATTCACCGCTTTTTCAACTCGCGGTCCTACAATAAAACCTCTATCGAAATCAGCTTGTAACTTCAGTAGCTCCGAAGGGACCGTATCTAACTCCATATCTTCCCAACCTTTAATGAGAGTTTGACACATAACATTAAAAACGTATCTTTGCGTGGGCTCTACCCATTGATGGAAACAGCTCATAATATCTTCTGTACTATATTCCATTCCATTCTCAATCCATTTACGAGTGAGGGAACCCAAAACCACTTTCTCGTCTGTAAGAGGAAGTTGACAACGAGATTGTGGTCTAGAGAAAGCTGGAGACAGATTCAAAGACCCAAGAAGAGGAGAAAAGAAATTCGAAACGGCATCTGCTATTCTCCTATGTGAGGTAGGAGAATCCCTTAAGAGAATAGGATTTATCAAAGTAACAAGTGGTCCTTAGCATACAGGAATAAGAGAAAACAAAGATATTATATAGACCACAATGGGCTCCTATAGAGTTCACAATTCCTTGTCCAGTCGGGCAAGGAATATTTATTGATTTAATAGATTGTTTGATCTAAAAATACAACATATAACCCGAAACGGTGGGGTTATAGTAGGGCACAGTCCTGTGCCGTACGTAGGGAAGAAGTGAAAGTAGGTGAAAGAAATATCAGGCAAACAGGGTGAGCTTGCAGGTCACTCATATGGATTTACATTGACAGTGTATCCTGGAGTTACTCATACAAACAGTAATGCAATAGGGTCACATGTATGAATTACTCTAAAAGGAGTCGACGTTTTGATCCCAAGCTCGGTTATAAAGGGATCATCTTCAGGACATGAAAATAATTTTGCCTGAATAAAGCTTTTTAAACGCCTGTTTAGGAAAAAAAGCAAGGGGGAAAAAACAAAGACATACATATAGTCAATTTTTGTATAAAGCAGGTAATAGTCAGCACTAGCTTAACAGTTACGGTATTCGGAATCGCAGTGTCAAGTGTGGCCATAAGGCGTGGGCATTCTGTGCAATCCTTCTGAGATTCATGCTGCTATAGAGAAAACCATTATGTGAACAATCAATGTTTTAACAGCTTTATGGTGATGGCAATCTCTAGGGTAAGAATGGTGAGTGCAAGTGATCCAAGTTCTCATATTCTACGCGGGGGTAGTGAGGCATGATGCCGTGATAAGGATGTAATGCGGAGTGAAGGTGAAGGTTTTGTGAGGGTTACTAAAGATGTCCACAGAATGCAGTTCTGATGGTTCCCGCATCAGCTGTGGTTCTCAGGTCCAGCAAAAAAGGGGAGGGGGATCGCCATTCTCTTCTCACAGGCTTTCAAGAGGAAATCCTGGCAAATATTTCAAAAGTTAGGTTTGCGAATTAGAGTGGGTAGCTTTCACTTTACCACCGAATGTATATGCACCTAATGAGAAACAGGAACGTTTCCTCACAGACTCCTTGGTCTCCGTGCTCCAGGCCCCTGATGCAGCTATCTGATTCACTAATATGGTCCACCTTTAATTTGGTGCCTGTGTCTATTTTCATCCATTAAATATAATGGGTTTGCCCTGTGTGGTTGATATGCACTTTTCTATTACAGATACCCCTGATGAAGGTTAAATGAACCGAAATGCATTGGGTAATGTGATTGGGAAAATTTGGAGGATTCAAAATTTCCAAAAGTCTATGAATAGGCCCGATGGGCAGTTCTGGAATAATTAAAATGCAGAAGGATAATGAATTCCAAAAGTCTATGAATAGGCCCCGATGGGCAATTCTGGAATAATTAAAATGCAGAAGGATAATGAATTTCGTATCTTTGACGTGATGGATTAACTTGGATAAGAAAATGAATAAATATGGTTAAGCTTTGGAATTACTAAGGTGAAGGTGTATAATTTTGAATACCGATGTTCATAAGGCTGTGCAACTCATATGTGATCCGCAAGCTGTGGTACACTATTTTCTATTGCCCTGTGTCCCCCAGAACTTAGGTATAAAGTTATAAGCTACAACGTGTTCTGTCAGGTAGCACAAATCTTTAACAAAAGAATTGTGTATGATGTTTAGCTTTCAACATCTGTATCCAAGGGTCGAATTACGATCCCTTAGTCCAACAGAAGAAGGGGTGTTATTCATCCCTGTCATCAAATGAAAACAACATATACAGCACCTTATTGGGTCATTTGAATTTAGTTATGGACACTGACCTGGACCGTTATAGCCTGCACTCCGAACATTAAGGGGCCTTCTCGACTGAAGGCTTGCGCTGGATTGTGGAGTGTGGAATACATGATGTGTGGCATCAACTGTATCCATCTGCCATGGATTTCATGTATTATTCTGCTGCACATAAGACCTACACACTTATTAACTATTTCTTAGCAACCCAACTCTCCTAGACCTTATCTCTGACACCTCTATTGAACCCCAGTCGCTTTCTGATCATGCTCCCATTTCTTTGAGAATCTGGCTACCTCTTTCTCCATCCTGACACTCCCTCTGGACACTGCGAGATACTATGCATCAATCACACATTACGGTTGACTCGATTCGAAAGGTGATCATGTCTTATCTCCCAAATAACGATTCTAGAGATACCTCCCTGGCTTCTGTGTGGAAAGCCTTAAAGCTGGTAGTTAGGGGAGAGTTTATTGCTATCTCTGCATCTGAGAATCGTCTTTGTTGAGCTAAGTGGCAAAACCTCAAGATAACAGCCATCAAACTATAAGCAATTCACAAATGGACGGGGGGCCTTAGGGATTGGAGGGAGATGGAGAAAGCTCAGCTCCTGCTTAAGCACCTTGACTTGGACAGGGCAGAATATGCTATGGTACGCCTGAAGCATAAATTATACCTAGGAAGCAATCGCCGTGCGCGTATGCTGGCTCATCCTCTTCATAGCAAAATCCACACCGGCTCAGTGATTGGACCCACTATGGAGACCAGCAATGATGAGGGAATTGCTTCGGCCTTTCAGGCCTTCTAAGCTTCTTTCTATGCTACCGTGGCCGGCCTTGATGGAGACCCCTCGGCTTCTCTCCACAATATTGTTCTTACCTCAGTGCCTGATGCAGTGGCTTCAGCCCTAGATCAGCCTATTCACATAGAGTAAGTGATATCAGCCTTAATGCGTCTAAAACCCCTGAAGCCTCCTGGGCCCGACAGCTTTTTAAAAAAAAACGTTTTTTTAACTTTATTTATCATTTCCAAATAAAAGTACAATGATTTATCGTTTGTTACATAGTGGAGCGGATAAGCAACGTCAAAATGGACAGCGCACATACAAAATACAAATTAATACATGGTTCATCGATAGGGCTACTATGAAGCATTTAACTGCACACATGGAGGAATGTGTGAGGAATAAGACACAAGAAAAGAAATGGAAAAGAAAAAGAAAAATGCTTATAAAACCATCGCCAACACTGTAATATATATGTGATAGCATACCACTCAGTTCTGCAAAGAAGACATCAGAGGGCAGAACATCAATCAGATAAAAAAGGGACAAATCGTTCATAATAGCAAGGCAATTCAGCCATTTCCCTCAGGAACTATCTCATTCTCTGGCTGAGAATGGCGTTCAGCATCAATCTTGGTAATGTAGGAACAATATGGCCCCAGATATCAACAGGTCTGGACGCACTAGGGACCTGTGCAGAGTATTCTACACAATTAGTATTACAAAAGACCATGCTCCCAAGCCATGACTTCAATCTCGGAGGGCGTCTATCACACCATAGCAATGCAATTTCCCTCTTCGCCAACAAAAAATCCAATGCAGCCAGCTTTCTGACAGCGTGTGGGAAGTTGGAAATATAGCCCAGCAACGCAATTTCCGGAGTGGGGATCAGGTTCAGGCCTAAAATGTCGCTGAGAGTACGGTGTACCTGGGACCAGTAGTCATGAAGAAGGGAACAGGTCCAAGAGAGGTGGGCAAAATCGGCAAAGGCGGCCTTGCACTTGGGGCAGTGGTGGGGACGACTAGAGTCTATTCTGTGTGAACGTGTTGGGGTGTGATACAACCTGCGGAGAAATTTGAAATGGATGAGCTCGTGCCTACTGTTTAGGGAAATTTCTTTCGTAGCTTTACAGCATTGTTCCCATTGATCGTCCGAGATGGGTTTTCCCAGATCCTCCTCCCACGCGGTACGAACTTTGGAGTCAAAAGCAGGGATGGAGACACTGCACAGTTTGTATAATTTAGAAACCATGTGTGGCCCTGAAGGGTGCTGGATGAGAAACGTAAGTGGGGGTGTAGGGTCAGGAGCCAATGGAAATGTAGGAAACGAGGCGCACAACATGGATCGCAGCCAAGTAAAAACAAAGGAGTCCATGAATGAGCGTTCAGTGAAACGTGAGTCTTCAGAAGTGGAAAAAACGTGACCCTCAGGAAAGAGGTCACCAATGGTATGAATGCGGAATTTCGCCGATGTGTTTTTGACAACTAATTCCCCGGTAATCGGGAACCAAGAAGCATTGGGCAGTGGAAGGGCCGGTGAATACAACTGGCCCAGGCCCAGAAGCCTACGCAGTCTGTCCCAGGCCCAGCAGGTTGACGAGACAGTCTGTATGTCCTGCGGATCGCGTGGGAAGCCCTTGGGGAGCACAGTAGAAAGGAGTCCAGGAAGATCCAAATCTGCTTCAGGTTTCAGATATAAAATGCGAGCGTCTGGGTGGGACCAGGGGTATGTGTAGGAGCATTGTGCACTTAAAAAATAGAGGTAAAAGTTGGGGACACTGAATCTGCCCCTTTCATATGGAAGAGTCATTACTCGCCAGTTGACACGTGGAGATTTGTCTCCCCAAACTAGGCGCAACAACAAAGAGCGCAGCTGGGAAAAAAAGACTTTGGTGAGAGGGATCGGGATATTATTGAAAAGGTATGAAAATCGAGGAAGGACAACCATTTTTATTATAGAAATTCGCCCTGCCATACATAATGGGAGGCGAATCCACCTCTCAATCTGGCTCTCCAGCAAACTGACAGCACCACCATAATTCAATCTAATCATGGCGGCGGTATCAAGATGAATATGAACACCCAAATATTTGACCGACTCTTGACTCCACTCAAGGGGGAAGGGGCAATTCCAAGCAGATGTGCTAGGGGTAAGCGGAAAAATCACTGACTTATGCCAATTGATGCTAAGGCCAGAGAATTTGCCAAAGCGGTTTATTTCCAAGATAAGAGGCTCAAGTTTATTTTGTGGCATTCTGACAAAATCGTATCGTCCGCATACAGTGAGATCAGGAGAGGACCAGTACGGAACTGAAGCCCCCGGTGGAGATGCTTTTCTTGGAAATGACGGACCAGAGGATCCATCGCCAGGATGAAAAGTAGTGGGGATAAGGGGCATTCCTGACGTGTGCCACACGACAAGGAAAACGGCTCGGTAATGGTGCCATTAAGGCGCAGTATATAATAGAGCCACTGTGGAGACAAAGCATTCCGACATGCCCATGCGTCTCATGATGGAGAGGAAGAAGGGCCACTCCAGAGAGTCAAACACTTTCTCAGCGTCGAGAAGGACCTTGGCAGCCGGAGTGGAGGAGTCAATTCGATGTAAGCCCGCAAACAGGGTCCTCAAGTTCAGAGAAGTGGAGCGATGTGGCACAAAACCAGACTGTGCCGGGGAGATGATGGCCTCCATCAGCAATGAAAACCGGATAGCGATAACTTTAGCCAGAATCTTGTAGTCGAGATTTAATAAAGAGAGAGGTCTGTACGAGCTGCATAATTTGGAGTCTCTGCCCAGCTTGGGAAGAAGAATAACGACCGCCTCTCTAAATGTGGGGGGCAAACGGCCTGCCTCAAGTGCCTCGGCATGTACTTCTACTAGTCGAGGGACTAAGACCTCTTTGTAGGCCTTATAAAACTCGGCGGAGAAACAGTCTAGTCCGGGCGCCGAAGAACCCCTCAACGCATCAATAGCTTTGACTATGCCAGGGGTCTCCAACCTTTTCTGTAGTTAGAGCTACTTCTGATCAGTGAAAATCATTGTGAGCTACTAAAGGCCAAGCAACTCGCGTATTTTTCTGAGACACCTCCCACGCCCTACTTCATTGTCTTTAAGTCTAATTTCTTTGTGGCCCATAATGTGGTTTGAACAAAATACAACTATAGAGCTGTCAGCAGACTGAAAATCATAACATAGTAAACTGTATATCCGTCTCACACCTCATTCACCACACTGCTATGCAATGTGTCCCATAACATGATAACTGCAACTTGGTGTTCATCAGGCAAGACAAGGAAGCACATCCACAATAGGATAAAAAAACAAAGAAAACACTTTGGACCACCTACCCTACACATGCCATAGCCTGCTAACCATGTAGGTAAGTGCTTCGGTGCAGCACATTAGTAAGCGCTATTAAAATGCTTCAATAGAAGGCATCCCCTTTCTTATCAAAAAAACAAAACAAAGCAAGAACCATGCTAAATAAAGACAGAACATCAATAAGATCAAAGTGGATGGGTAAAATCACTGCCTTGAGGACTTATGAGCCTTGCTTAGAAAAATCTCACACAAGAAGAAATTGCATCATCTCAAGCACTAAAATTGTAAACTGCCTCTATTAAACGCAAACCAGTAGAAGTACAATTTGTTTTGCGTATCTGTTGTGCAGCAAAACACAGCTCCTTGTCACACAAGCAGAGCTGCATTGGCACAAAGGAAGAGTGTGGGAGACAGAGACTGGGAGCGACAGGACAGAGAGGGGAAGGGCCTGTTTTGGGAGGATTGGGTCAGTACATGTAAAGCGCTTTGATTTAAACATCGCTGCCACAGCGCTTTAAATTTGAAAGAAGACATAAAAAAGCACATTGTCAGCTGATGTTAAAATCAAAGGGCCTTGCATGCACTGAGCCGCTTTAATTGACTACCACGCAAAGGCAAATTTAAAGCGTGCTGTAGTAGTAAGTGAAAGTGGATCTTGCAGACAAGAATCTTTGATTATAACATTGCCAGCCACCGCAGTTGCTGCCCAGTGCCTGCAAGGGCCTTGGACTCCCCTTTTACATGATGAGCTTAGCTCGTCATGAGCACACGAGAGGTGTACCTCATGACGAGCTGAGCTTGTCATGAGCATCGAAGGGGTTAAGTCAGATATAAAGCAAGGTTGCAGCCGATGTTAAAAAAGGACCTTGCATGCACTAATCATGAGTCACTGATGGCTACGGGTATGTATAGGTCAGGAAATATATCATATTAATTAAAAATGCAGACTGCACAGCTTCTGAGCGGTGGTCTTTTGATAAGGTTCTCCAGGGGATGTGACCCAGGAAGGTTGAATGGCATGCAGATTGTTACAGGGAAGGAATTCTATCAACGGTAAGGACAGTCAATAAAGGAGACTCTCACAACTCGAGTACTGAGCAGCCAGCTGGAATGCAACAGTTGTCGCCAACTGCCGCTGGAATCCAACACTTTTAGTAGATTAAGGAGCAGCTTCCAACTCCAAAATATGTCCCCTCCCATCCAAGGCTTCCCTGTTTGAAGAGCACAACATCTTCAGACTACCCTTGTGAGACGAGACAACATTTAACATAAGAGGAACGGCAGCTGGCCTGCTCACATTCATCTGCCCGGAGACATCACTAGCACCAAACTGTAAAGCTGCTATCACTGACTTCCACTCAAAGGCAAATTTAAAGCGTGTTGAAGTCAGTGAAAGCAGTTCAAGGCAGGGAAGGACTTTAGATTTTTAACATTGGCTTTCTCTGTTGTAGCAGCTCAGTGCCTGCAGGATCTTTGCATTCATTGAGCAGCTTTCAAATTTAAAGCGTGCTGTAGTCAGTGAAAGCTGCTCAGTGAATGCAAAGATCCTGAAAGCACTGAACTGCTACAACAGCGGAAGCCAATGTTAAAAATCCAAAGTCCTTGGCTGACTTGAACTGCTTTCACTGACTTCAACACGCTTTAAATTTGCCTTTGCGTGGTAGTCAGTGAAAGCAGTTGGTGCAGGCAAGGACTTTGGATTTTTAAATCAGCTGTGAGCGCGGTAGCTGCTCACTGCATGCAGGATCTTGATTTTAATATCGGCTGCCACCGCGCTTTGTTACTGAAGGCAGATGTAAAGCACGGTGGCAGCCGATATTAAAATCAAAGGCCTAACAATGCACGTAGACAGTTTTACCAACAAAACTTCTAATAATCAGGGGGGAACACTTACCAGTCCTGCGCAGCTTCCCAGGAGGATGAGATAGGCCAGATGGCAATTATGAACTGTGCAACGGCACGCGACTTTAGGAAGAACATCACGTTCTTTGGCCCGCCCCGCCCCAGCTAAGCTCATTCAGCTAATCAGAGCAGCTGGTTTGTGAGAGGGCGGGCAAGGTCTTAAAGCTGGAAAAGACAATGAAAGGATAAAAAATAGAATGTTTAAATGACCTTTCTATAATTAGAAAGTAGCACAAGCTACTCCCAGAGGGTCGGCGAGCTACCGGTAGCTCGCGATCGACCGGTTGGAGACCTGTGGACTATGGTATCTTGAGTAATGGGCATAGCTAGAAATTCTTGCATGTGTTTTTCCAGACGACCATGGCGTTCTCGTCGAGGTAGGCACCCTGATCCTGCAAGTCGCCGTCAGTTTGGACGTATATAGAGTTTTGTAATAGGACAGGAAGGGGTTGCAAATTTCTGGCGTGGAATGAAGTAGATCACCCTGTGGTCCCACAATTTCGGTGATGTAAGACGAGTTATAAGGGGCGAAGAAGCTGAGCCAGTATCCTGCCAGGTCTGTCCCCCTCGCCATATCGATGCGCTACGAATTGTTGTTAACGAATTTCAGTTCCCTGTCTGCTTCATCTCTAAATTCCATCATTAGTGACAAGCGTCAGGCTTCCCT
Source organism: Lissotriton vulgaris (assembly GCF_964263255.1). NCBI lineage: Eukaryota > Metazoa > Chordata > Amphibia > Caudata > Salamandridae > Lissotriton > Lissotriton vulgaris. The sequence goes on from NC_141694.1 coordinate 1,483,193,823, forward strand.
CTCACTGAGAGAGTCAGCAATAGTTCTCTATCTAAATTAGCAATGTCTCTTTCGACACGGGACAGCGTGGAATGAATGTCCCTCAACACTCCAGCATGTTTGGCTATGCAAACTCCACGAATATACGCCTTGAATCCCTCCCACAGAACCGCCCAGGAATCCACCGACCCAGTGTTGAGGTCCAAATAATCCTCGATTGCTTGCCGGACCTCTTCGGTAAAAACGGGGTCAAGTAGTGCCCTCCCGGGGAATCGCCACTGCCTCTCATATCCACCCAGTCTGGGGACATTTAATTTAAGAACTATTGGAGAGTGGTCTGATAGTGTGCGCTGGAGTGTGAGGAGGTCTTGTAGTGTAGTTCCTATTTTCCCAATAGGCCCTGCGCATTGGAATAACATAAACAGTAGTATTGACGTAGAAGTGCAGATCTTCCAGGCCTCTACTGACTATGCTAAACTTAATTGGGTTTGTTACCAACTAGCTCAGAGGTCATTGGAAACTTTCTTGACTGAATAGGAAGTGATCAGCTTCCCTGGCACAGCCAAGAAGGGATTCAGTTTTCCAACAACCGTGCAACATGACAACTTTGCTCCTCAGATAAGAGTCAATCTCTAGTGTCGTGTGAAACAATAGACAGTTATTTTACTCAGTCAGTTGTTGTGCAGATTACTTTCACAATATGTAGAGAATAGAGAGACGGGCGTTTTCAATAAAAGGTATTATTTATTGAACAGTCTTTCTTCTCATACAAGAGAAATGAATTGCCACAATTGCAAGACTTGTTATTATAAAAAGTACGTACAGTAAAATGAGTATTGCTAAATAATACTGTAAAAGCATTGATATGGTTTCTTAGCCATACAATGGTTTAAAATGAATAAAACATATACATTCATATATACATTAGCTAACGTACTCAACTGGTGCTTCTAACTACGCCTACCCCAGTGTACCTGACCTAAGCCTAATACTTGGGAGGGGAGTAAGTAAGTAGCTTTAGTTAAGTTGGTTTTGCCAAGGTTTGCTTCAAGAATTCTCTCTAAGGGTTTAGTCAACACCATACCTCTGGAATAGAATGTTGGAGGTCTGGTATCTCCTTCCAGGGACTCGATATCCAGTCACTCGCAAGAGTAGGCTGGAAACGCCGGAGCTGGATTTCTCGGCAAGAGAAAAGACAGCCACTTTCTCAGCGCGTCAAAGAGGAGGAGGAGGGGCAGCGTCCGCGGGCAGCTTGCATCTGCTGGGCTCTTGCAGGGGGACAGCTTGTTCAGCTCCTATGTTCACCACACCATCATTCGCTCGTTAGCAGCGATAGCAGTAGCAATAGTTTCATCAGCAGCAGCTTCAGCGTTTGCCTAAGGCAACATTGGTAATATTTATACCTGAAAGGTGCCTTGTTTGACGTAAGTTTTTGGACATAAGACGTCAATAAAGATGTCACTAGGAAGTGATCGTCTATCAGTGCTCATTAGAGTTCTATTACTAATCAAAACATAGCAAGCGGGGCTTTCCCAGGTTGCTGAGTTTTTAACCTTGTTGAAGAACTCGGAGTGTTAATCTAGGAATCTTAGATAGCGTCTTCTGCTGTGTCATTTGCACTAATGAGCTGCGAAGGAAGTTGCAGAGGAAGCGATTCTGAAATGTGGCTCTGTTCGTGTGAGGCCAGAGACGAGTTTCTGAATATTGCATTTGATCGGTTATGCCAATATAGGGGTACAAAGGGATTATAGCCGTATAGGGCATAAGGTCACAGTATCAATCAGGGTCCTAGATTAGAACGCGACACCCACTCCACGAATTTATGTCCATCAAATTACTAAAACTAGAGCAATAAGATGCATGTGTAACATTGCCCACCCCAAAATACATATATGCATTTGAAATAGGCATATTTGAAATACGTGAAAATATAGGTACTGTACGTCTTTAAGCATAGAAATCATTCAAAATTATAACATATGTAATCAATGAACGATTATGCGAAAAAATTACACATGAAATATCTCTTAATACAGAAAAGAAGGGCGAGATAATTTCATCACATAGAAATGCATTGCAGTAAAATGTGCTAGAGGCTGGTGTAAAGTTATTATGTCTCTAGATTTATCTAAAAATAGAAGTAGAAGCTTCTGTTCTTTATGAATAGGTCTACTTTAAGCAAAGAATTTTCGTGCCAAAAAAAAGGTGAATATTTTTTTAAAAGTGTTCAATTCAAAAGAATTCTCGTTGAACGGGGGAATAGAGTTCCAACGCTTTTTAGCAGTTTTTGTTGTTCAAAACTGAAGGCCGAATTCAGAGTTCATGGGAACACTGTGTGTCGGAATGCTTCTCTAAAGTTATTGTTTCTGTTCGGGTGAGAACATCATATCAGACAGGCTCTCAAAGAATTGGTCTACAAAATCAGGTGACAGATCGACCAAATTCGATAGTGCTGTAACTTGGCAGGTGTGAGAATGATTGCTGTCATCAAAGTCTGGATCAGCAATGCGCACAGAAGGTCGTACCTGAGTGATGTTGCTTTTGTCACTCGCTCCACTGTTACCACCTAGTCGTAGTACAGGAGTCTCAACGAATGCCGTCATCAGGATTGGTAGTCGCTGGGGACAACACAATGCGTGAGCCGTTATCGGACTTAGCAAAGTACCGATATCCATTGGTACTGCTGATGGAAGTGCAAGACAGATGTCCAACATGCACTCATCTCCGCATAGCATACATCGAAGTACAGGTAAGTTGCAGGATTGCCATATCGGTCTGAATGAAAGAAACCAGGTCATGTTTAGATTTCTCAGCCTGGCCAATCCAAGGACTCTAGTTATTCTGTCCCGGTAGCGAATTGCTAGGATTGTTTCTTCCATCCTCATAGGAGTCATGTCTGAGCTTTGGCTTGCCATATCGGAGCAGGAGGGTCAAAAATAAAATGCCTGCTACAAGTCCCAAAAATAGGGGTATGCCGCCAAAGACTGAATGGACAAAATTAGGAATGATTCCCAGAATTGCTTTGAATGGTGTTAGCAGTCCCGTAAAAATCGTCTTAAATATGCCTGGGATGCCTGTGGCACTAGACATGTTAAGGAGTTGGCTAAGCATTTCTGTGAAATGCATGGGGCAATTTGTTGATAAAAGGTCATGAATTTCTGTAGCTGTCCTTGCAACTAGGAGATCATACGTCTCTTTTGATGACGTGATGGGCACTGTTGTCTGCAAAAGCACAGACTTCATTCTGCTTAAAGTATCAATTTGTATAGAAGAGAAATTCAAACGAGGCCAGATGGGAGTCTCTATGTCTCCAGGCCCGCTCGGAAACAATGCTTGCATACAGCATTTGACCACGGAAGTTACGCTTACGAGATAGGCTTTCCCTGGCAAAAGGCCACAACAGCTGTGATCCGTTATTAGAATGTAACTCCCATTTGCGAGTTGCATAAAGAAAGGCTCTATCTGCGTTGCAGGTGGGACAATTTGGTGGCATGAAAGGTTGTTAGAATTACCTTCACAGGCTCCGTGTAAATTAATACCCTGGCACAAAAGTATACCGCTTAGTGAACGTTTACAGTTTTCACCACTAAGAAATACATTTTTGTTGCTGTCACTATAGCATGAATGTGTGTATGGTAATTTCCATGCTGACTTAACATATCCTTTACCCAATCGTTCATACTGGCCAGTAGGTATGTATTCAAGGCAATTTTTAAATCGTAAAGTTGTTATCGGAATTGTGATAATCCCGTGTATTATCCATTCAATGACAGGACTTTCTGACATTGTCAAAGGTAATCACTCAAGTTTTTCGATGCTCAGGATTGTATAGTCCGCTCCTTTCTGTGCCAAGCTGATTTGTTTATCAGTAAGGTTAAAGATGGAAAATAATGACGTTGTGTTGATTAAACGCCAAGGCACATTGCCTGAACGAAGATTTTGCAGCGTCCAGCCTAACTGTACATTAGAACGTAATTGCGACTGGCCATGCTGTAACATTAGCAAGTCTCTGTCTATTATATCAAAGGCAGATGATACAATATTGTCCAACGAATATATTCTGGAGGACAGAGTCATTAACCCATTGTCCACTACAGAAAGTGATTTTTCCAAATTAATGCGATCAATTTCTCGTATTTTTTCAGCTGTTTCAATTTGTGTGACTTTCCAAGCCTTGTTGTATACCGCATAGATACTGGCCGCTATGAAACGCTTTTGACGCTGTTTGCGTGGTCCCATAATAAAATCGCGCAAATCAGCACCATCTTTAAGTAAAGACAAGTGTTGCTTAATTTCAGCCAGTGTGGATGATCCTAGCCATTCGAGGCAGAGTTTCTCTACACTGTATGTTGTTACTATCCCTGGATGTTGTCTCTGGGAGTATCTAGGGTCTTGTCTGGTCATTGTTAACCCCTGTGTTTTATTCAGGAATCTATCTTGACAGTTGTTTGTGTCAGTAGGCCAGATTAACCACTTTTTCCAAACAGGATGTGTTCTGTTTAAATGTAAAATTTTAGTTACGTCTATCTCAATATCTGTTGTTGCATTTTCAGGTATTGGTTTTGGAATAGACGGTTTGTTTAGGTCTTTGATCTTAGCTAGGCCAAGACAGGATGTTTGATGAATTGTGTCATTTAAAAACATCATTTGTTCTGGTATCATGCAGGTTCTGAATAATGCTTCTAGGCCTTGTACCTGCCAATCTTTCGTACCCCAGATGGTTTTTGTTTCAATGTTATTTTTCCAATAATCAAAACCAAATGTCATCATTTTTTCATAAAATGCTTCTGAATATATCAATTTAGTATTTGTCAGCATTGTTTTCAATCCTGTTTTATCTAACAGTTTGTAATAAAACGTTTCTGCATCACTGGTGTTAAACCCTGAGAAGTACTTGAATTTCTCAAAGAATGTTCTAGAACTGCTTTTAGGTGGTGTAGCACAATGTTCCCATTGGTTATACTTAAAAACATTTCTAGGCTGTGCAGAGTTATGCAAATAATGATCACCATAATGTGTGAAGCAGAACATCTGTTCATAACTAGACGAACCTTGTAAATAATTATGTTCTGTGAATCTAGCTGACATTACCAAATCAGACATCATATTATTAATACTGTCAAAGTCCCAATCATCGGAGAATGTACTAGGTTTTACAAAGTCACTTAAGGAAATCTTGAATTGATGAGGATACTTCAGGATCTCGACCGGACCATAGATCTCATAGTCAGTTTTCTCCCATACTACCCCACCGGGTATTGGAATGGCTGTGACATTTACTGTTGACAGTTCTCTTTTCTTCACGTGGGATGATCTGTGTGGTTTGAGGACTAAGTTGATGTTCTGACTTGCTGTGTCCATTGAACTATATTTTCCCTCAATGAATTTTCCTAAACAAAGTACCATGATGAGCCAAAGCAGGAGGAAAAATACACCTAGACCGAACCAGAACTCTAACCATGGAGAAATAAGGTAAATTTCCTTCAGTTGATGAAAGAGTTCCGTTGCTTTTTCTTTAAAAGTCTTTTTTGTTTCTGGCCTCACTTCGGAGTTGTTTTGATCCTCGGAAAAGTTGTCGAAGTTGATGAAATAGCCAGAGGCAGTTCTGTCAATTGTTGGGATTGTTCTTTCAATTTGTCTTTCGGTAGCACATTCTGATGCCACATCATTGTAGACTGGTGTTTCTTGACGAACTGTTTCAATCTGTGTCTCAAGAGGTACGAGTTCCATGGCATTATTGCATAGTCCCTCTTTGTGCACTGCAGGATGATCGAATGTGATTAGTCTTTCAGTTTGAACCTCTTGGATTGTTGCAAGTTTGGGTATTCTGTTGTTTCTTGGGAGTCCACTGGGCCTACTGTTGATTATAGGCCACATGCTTGTGGTTTTACCAGGTCGATTGATACAACTCTGTTCTCCTTTTTACCAGCAAGGGGCGGTAGTACTACTGATCTTGTTCCGTTGATTGCTAAGACAGGTACTGCTTTTCTGTAAGAAGGCCCAAATTCCTTCTTCACCGCTATTTTTTCTCTGACTAGATCCCCAATCTTTGGAATCCAGACAGGCCTTGCTGGGGCTGGTGCTGGTGGTGCCTCGTCAGTGGTAGCTGGCTGTTGCTTTAACTTTATGCTGCTTAAGGATTTTCTTGTTTCGTTCAAGTCCTGTAAAACAGCCAAACGATCTTTGATCTTTGATGTCAAAGTCTGTTTTCTTATCTTGTACCACTGATACCTGACTATCTAAGTCCTGAATTCGCATTCTAGTTCCAAACAATAGTTCGTATGGGCTGAAACCTTTTAGAGAATTTCAAATTGTTAAGACTGATCTGGACACTTATTAAATGTTTGACCCACCCAGCACCCGAACCTAATACCTTCGCTGTTATAGATTGCTTTATGTCCCGGTTTTTTCTTTCTACCACACTGTTCCCTTCGGGGTGTGACGGACAAGAATACCGCAACCCAACTCCCATGCTGGCCATGGCCTCCTTATAAGCTCGAGAGCTGAAAGCAGGACCCTGGTCAGAATGGAACATGGCAATTGCGTATGTGCCGATAAAGACTCGCAGATCTTTTATAACCGTTCTGGCGTCAGCCGAGCGCTGGGGCCACATTTTTTAGGTGGATTTAGCCTTAATGTTTAATAGGACGCAGGATGGCATGTAGACAGCGTTACGCTGTTTCTGATTGGTAGCCGGTAGCGTAGTTCACTACTGCGATCCCTGTTACAGTCTTCACAGTTTTTTGCATATATTTGATGTTGCACACTCATTCCCGGCCACCAGTATACTGATTGTAATTCAGTCAAAGATTCCTTTATCTTTTTGTGCCTAGGACCCAATCCCATGTGTGCGTCTGCTATTAAAAATATTCTCCTGTTCATGTTTGGAATTACCCTATCCCCCACTCCAGGGATTCGAGCAAAAGGAACGGAGTTTGAATCGATTATGTATGCATAATTGAGTGGATATTTCACGGGTAGTGCTGCACAGTCGCCTTTTACGGTCGTTTTTACTGCCAGCATGGTTTCCCCGTCTATGTATTTTTCTGCATGCTTTTTTGTGGCTACGGAAGCTGGTTTAGTTGCCTCCGCTGTGGCTGTATTAGCCAATGAATTCCCTGCAACGTGAACGCCATCACGTTGAAGACTCTGTGCGTGTATCAGGTGAGTCTTTTGTAGTTCTTTCTGAAAAAGAGCTACCTGTTTCCAGAGCAATTTATGCTTTATTGTGGCACCTGTGTCATCTTTGAAACCATTTTCAATCCAGCTCTGCAACTTATTATTGTAAGAATTGACGCAAAAATGAGAATCGCACACGATTAGTGTCGGGAATTCACGTTCTGCATTTTCAAGCGCCATCTTTAAAGACCTGATTTCAGCTCTCTGAGCCGAACAGTTTCTTACTGATTTAGTTTTTGTTATTTTCGGTCTGAATTTACCGCACAGCCAACGACCTTTAACAATCACACAGGATGCATCGTAGGATTTGCTCTCTACGTTGAAATGCTGTACAAATCTATCTGTATAGATTATACAGACGTACTGTGGGAGAGGCAGAAGTTCGATTGGCAGAGGATATTTTTCTTCATATTCTATATCAATCAGTTCTTCGAATTGCGGGGCGAGATAGTATTTCACATCTTCCGCTTCTAGAGAATCTACATACTGTATCCATTTCGGATCCAGTGACACTGTAGGCAGGTTTACTGGGCTGAATAGCGCCTCGAAGGCGGATTCCGCTGTGAGGATATTGATCCTTTTACCATGTGCTAGTTCTCGTTCATTCACTAATGCAGTTTCTACTGCTTTCACAGTATTTTCTGTGAGACTGAATGTTTTTTCTGCTTGTGTGTACAAGTGAGATTTAATTGAAATTGGTACCTTTTCTCCCTCATTAGAGGTCAGGTACGTGAATCCGCATCTTCCTTGGATGACTCGGATTACAAGATTGCGTGTGTTGTCACGTGTATCTAATTTTGTTTTTGCTAACATGTCTGTTTGCAGTGATCTCAAAATTTCTGTGTGTTTTTGAGTCCAATTGATTTGTTTAAAATCAGGATTAATTAGTTCGTAGAGAGGTTTAACCCTCTCCGCGTAATTTAGAATGTAAGTTCTACCGAAATTCAGGAAGCCTAGAATCGATTGTAAATTCTTCAGCGTTTTTGGAGCTTGGAGTACAGCGCCCTTCTCTAAGAAGTTGTCCGCTAGGCTTTTTCCTTCACTTGATAATTCGTATCCTAAAAATAATACTGTCAGATGGGCAATTCGAGACTTTTTAAAGTTGAATTTGTAACCCTCTGCTGCGAACCCAAGTATAATGGTGTTCACTCTTTTCAAGTGAGTATCCAAGTCGTCGTCTGTGAGATAGATATCATCTACGTAAGATAATGCCTATCATCATATATTTGTAGTAACTCTGTTACTCTAGCTGAGAATAGTCCTGGGCTGTTCTTGAATCCCTGTGGGAGCCTACAGAAAGGAATTTGTTCCCGTTTTATGGGTATTTTACCGAGACATGACTGTATGTTCTGTGGTGTAATTTTATTGGTGTTCCCCTGATGAGGGGTCAGCTGTGGTACATTAACAGCTGATTGGACTGTAGCAGTCCGCATTACATATTGGACTAATTGCCTATGTATTTTAATTAATGTTTTTAGCTGTGCTAAAAGTTCTTCTCTAGACATTTTATCAATGTCTGGATGTGGTGTGTAGCTGGCTAGAACCGGCCACGTTGCTCCTGGTCTACCTAGTTGACCGAGCCTGGTAATATGATCATTGTGTTTTAGGGCGCCATTAAACCAGAGCAGGTGCTCTTGGAATTTTAATGGGATTTCAATCTCCTCGAAAGGAGCGTACTCTCCCGGTGGATCCTCTATTTTATAATAGTGGAACTCGTGTGTTGCGGCGTTTGCCGCTGGAAATTTTATCCATGAATAGAATACCTCTGTCTGCCGATATTCGTGTGCCTCTATCACGAAGACGACTGTGCCACCTTGTGTGGTCAGTCCATTTTCTATAAGTTTTGACGTTATAGATTTTCTTAAATGTGCCGGGATGATTATTGCACCCGGTTCAGTAGTCCCGTCGGGACCCTGCTGAGTCGCATCTACTGCGGGTGCAGCGGTTCCGTTTTCTCCTGGCATTGTATAAATGCAAGGTTTGCAGAGCAGGTCTCCAAGGAGACAAAGATTAGGTGCACAATATTTTGGAACACTGTATCCTTCAACGTTGAATAAACCAGAGCTTTACATAGGAATCTCTTCCTACTAAGGTCGGGCGGATTTTAACCTTTCACCCACTCCAGACGTCTATTGGAGTATTTACGGGAGAAAGGGGTCTGTGTGAAATATGCACAACTGAGTTACTCTAACGTCTTGCGTTAGTTTATCGCCTTACCAAACGTTTGGGCGTCATGTAGTGTAGTTCCTATTTTCCCAATAGGCCCTGCGCATTGGAATAACATAAACAGTAGTATCGACGTAGAAGTGCGGATTTTCCAGGCCTCTACTGACTATGCTAAACTTAATTGGGTTTGTTACCAACTAGCTCAGAGGTCACTGGAAACTTTCTTGACTGAATAGGAAGTGATCAGCTTCCCTGGCACAGCCAAGAAGGGATTCAGTTTTCCAACAACCGTGCAACATGACGACTTTGCTCCTCAGATAAGAGTCAATCTCTAGGGTCGTGTGGAACAATAGACAGTTATTTTACTCAGTCAGTTGTTGTGCAGATTACTTTCACAATATGTAGAGAATAGAGAGACGGGCGTTTTCAATAAAAGGTATTATTTATTGAACAGTCTTTCTTCTCTTACATGAGAAATGAATTGCCACAATTGCAAGACTTGTTATTATAAAAAGTACGTACAGTAAAATGAGTATTGCGAAATAATACTGTAAAAGCATTGATATGGTTTCTTAGCCATACAATGGTTTAAAATGAATAAAACATATATACATTCATATATACATTAGCTAACGTACTCAACTGGTGCTTCTAACTACGCCTACCCCAGTGTACCTGACCTAAGCCTAATACTTGGGAGGGGAGTAAGTAAGTAGCTTTAGTTAAGTTGGTTTTGCCAAGGTTTGCTTCAAGAATTCTCTCTAAGAGTTTAGTCAACACCATACCTCTGGAATAGAATGTTGGAGGTCTGGTATCTCCTTCCAGGGACTATATATCCCAGTCACTCGCAAGAGTAGGCTGGAAACGCCGGAGCTGGATTTCTCGGCAGGAGAAAAGACAGCGTCTTCCTCAGCGCGTCAAAGAGGTGGAGGAGGGGCAGCGTCCGCGGGCAGCTTGCATCTGCTGGGCTCTTGCAGGGGGACAGCTTGTTCAGCTCCTATGTTCACCACACCATCGTTCGCTCGTTAGCAGCGATAGCAGTAGCGATAGTATCATCAGCAGCAGCTTCAGCGTTTGCCTAAGGCAACGTTGGTAATATTTATACCTGAAAGGTGCCTTGTTTGACGTAAGTTTTTGGACATAAGACGTCAATAAAGATGTCACTAGGAAGTGATCGTCTATCAGTGCTCATTAGAGTTCTATTACTAATCAAAACATAGCAAGCGGGGCTTTCCCAGGTTGCTGAGTTTTTATCTTGTTGAAGAACTCGGAGTGTTAATCTAGGAATCTTAGATAGCGTCTTCTGCTGTGTCATTTGCACTAATGAGCTGCAAAGGAAGTTGCAGAGGAAGCGATTCTGAAATGTGGCTCTGTTCGTGTGAGGCCAGAGACGAGTTTCTGAATATTGCATTTAATCGGTTAAGCCAATATAGGGGTACAAAGGGATTATAGCCGTATAGGGGCATAAGGTCACAGTATCGATCAGGGTCCTAGATTAGAACGCGACAGTCTTCCACCCAACCGGCGACCCCAGGAGAAAGGAGCCAATAATCTATCCTGGTCCAAGTATTGTGGAACCCTGAGTGATGGGTAAAGTCAGGAAGATGTGGGTGTAACCTCTCCTCGATGTCTATTAATGAGAAGTGAGCGCACAAGTCAAGCAGAACCGGGCGCGATCTAGCTTTAGTATCGGGGAAGAGGACGTACTGTCTCTAGTGGGGTTCATTAATAAATTAAAATCACCACGACAATCAACAGCCAAGGTTCAAGTGTGAGAAGATGCACCTGCAGGTCTTGGAAAAAGGAAGAGGAGTCTGCGTTGGGGCCATAGATCCCGACCAGTGTGAGTTTATGTCCCATAAGAGTCCCAGTGACAATCAGATTAAGGCCCTCCCGTCAGTCATGATGTTGGAAAGAGAAAACGGGACCCGTTTGTGTATTAATATGGCTACTCCTCTGGAATACCTACTATAATTAGAAAAAAGACTGTGGGAACCCCAGCTTCTGGCGACATGGGAGGAGTCAGAAGAGGACAAGTCTGTCTCCTGCAGAAAGGCTATATCGATGTTGTGTCTAGTGATGTAGTTTAAAACCTGTTTACATTTATTAGTATTATTCAGCCCCCGAACGTTCCAGGACATCAGTGAAAGCCCGGAAGACCCGGGCTGAAGGCCTAACTTGGCCATAGGAGAATCAATATCAAAAGCAATCTGAAATGCATGCTATTCCATCTCAACCTAAGAGCGTAACAAACAATGCAACGATCATAGACAAAAAATAAATAAAAAATCCCGCCCCCCACCTCCACCCAACCTCTTGCCAACCCCCAAGAGGCAAACCCACTGAACCAAATTAGCGCACCCAGGGAGAGGGCAGTGGGCCCCTCAATCCCCTCCGCCGTTCTCGAGCCTCATGCCCTTACAAAAATCCAATCGGGCACCGGAAGACTGCAGCTGGGGACTGCATCAGGATGGAGTAAGTTTGCTGAGCGCAGGAGTGCGTTAAGGCATTAAAATATGGATAAAGGGAAGCCCGACCGGCGGAGCTTCAAGCGGAGGCAGCCATCTTGGTCGCCTCTGTGGCCGCGCCCACCTGGGCCCGAAAGCTTTAGCTCCCAATTCTATAAGACATTTTATCGGGAGATAGCCCCCTTGCGCGTTGGGTTATATAATTCCTTTCCGGTATCGGGCTCCCTTACTGACACTATGCTGGAAGCCGTTATTTTGGTAATCCCTAACCGGTAAAGATCGGCTCTCTGTGGGTCATATGGACCTATTTCTCTCTCAAATGTCGATGAGAAGCTATTCCCTACAATACTTGTGCATCGTCTTAGCCCATTAATGCCCGGACTGATAGACCCTGACCAATCCGGGTTTATACCCGCCCGTCGATGTGGTGGTAACACCAAGCGCCTACTCCTTCTCATGGATGAAATACACCAGTCACTTAAAGAAGCTTTGCTTCTATCTATTGTTGTTGAAAAGGCGTCTTATCACATCCTTTGTCTTTACATCTTTGAAACACTGAAGACAATTTGCATAGGCAATAGATTTTGTAACTCTGCACGAAGCATCTATAGCGCCCCCGCGCTTCGGTCAGGGTTAATGGCATTTTGCCCCCTCCGTTCTTCATCTGGTGGGGCACATGCAAGGCTTGTCCCTTTTCCCGGCTTGTCATAACATTTGAGAGACAACCCGAACATCACAGGGATTCCCTTTGGGTTTGACCAGCATCTGATTTGCCTATATGCTGACAACGTCCTTATATCCATCACAGAGCCTTGCTTCCGGCCCTAGTCACTGAACTTCAGCCCCTGTGGAGGGTCTCAGGATTTAAGGCAAACTTGCAAAAGACCCAGATCTTGAACCTCTCTGTTCTGCCTGCGCATGAGACAGCTCTGCACTCCCAATTTCCCTTCCAATTGACAACCAAAGCTGTTTCATATCTAGGTATCTCCTTCACTTGGATTATCCGTAATACATTAACTACTAACTATACTTCAGTCGCCACTCAAACCTGCATTGACCTGTCAACTTTGAGCCGCCTTTGCCTTTCATGGATGGGACGAATCACGGCAATTAGGATGACTATTCTTCCATGCATCCTATATCTATTTCAGACTTTACCCCTGTCTCCAACACCAAATGCCATCCAATCTCTTCAATTGGACGTGAATACATTTATTAAGGATGAGATGAAACCCCACCTTCATAAACACCTTACATATCACTCAAAACAAGACAGTGGTTTATCGTGCCCCAGATATTTCACTATTATCAAGCCGCTCAACTTAGATTTCTGGTGGAATGGAACCGTCAGCTCTCTGAGAAGCACTGGTCCTTTATGGATCAGTCGGTTGCGGGTATAAATATATGGAAGGAGGTTTGGCTTCCCCATAAATTCAAAGCCTGTGGCCTCTACTCTTCCCCGGTAACAAGCGCTACAATCAAAATTCTGGGACTCAGTTGCGGTCAAAGCAAGCCTAACCACCTTCCCTTCCTCGATGACCCCAGTCTTCACTAGTTCCAAATTTACTCCTGGAAAGCGACCAGAGCAGTTCTGGTGATGGAATGTCGCGTGGTATACCTTTTTGACAGACACAGGCTCATCCCCTTTGCCCAACTTCAATTTGATTACTACTTAGCAGACTCAGACCGCGTCCAATACCTACAACTGCGCCATTGGGTAATAGGTTCCGAGATGCGACAGGGTGCTGGTTGGCCGATGAGTTCCTTTGAGAATTGACTACTTCTTAAGGCAGATGACAGAAGTCTTTTAACAGAGTTTTACACCTTATTGGATGGTAAAATGACCATGATTAAATCTAGGGGGCAGCTTAGATGGGAGACCAAATTGGGCAGATGTCTTTCCACTAGGGAATGGGAAGACATGTTCTATCAGGCACATCGCACAGCCCATAACATGGCTAGTACTGAATCTGCATATAAAATTGCTTCCTATTAGTATCACACCGATGAGACTTCAGAGGTGGAATGCTGGGTCCTGAGGGGATTGTTGGCGGGGTTGTAGAGGCACAGGGACCCTTCTCCATCTCATATGCCACTGGATCCCCCAATAGAGAGTGACTCAAGGGGATCCCCCAATAGAGAGTGACTTTCTACCAATCCCATTGGAGTTCACCCTTAAAGAAGTTCTATTAGCTATAAATTCAACTCAGAACAGTAAAGCCCCGGGTACCAGATGGGATCCCTAGTGACATCTATAAAATGAATGCTGATCTATGGGCCCCACTGTGTACACAGGTCTTAGGAGCTTGTTGCGATAAAGGTTTTATTAAGACATGGTCTGAATCGGTGATAATTCCCATATATAAAAAGGGGAACAGGGAGAGCCCATCCAACTACAGACCCATATCTCTCCTAGACTCACTAATGAAAATCACAGGGAGAGTGGTCTTGAATAAAATACAAATGTGGGCTGAGGAACATGATATTTTAAGCCCAGTACAGTACTGGTTCCGGGAAGGAATGGGTACGGTGGAGCAGGTGTTGAATTTTGTCATGATACAAGGGAAATATACCCGGGCCAAAGAGGGATGTCTGTTTGCAATATTCGTCGACCTCTCCTCCTCTTTTGACTGCGTTGTGCATTCAAAGCTGTGGGAAACACTTGAGGAGATGGATGTCGACCCCGCTATTGTGCTTTTTCTGAGACAATTATATTCAGGGGCAACTGCCAGAGTAAGGTACGGGCTGGGGGGGGGGGGGGGGGGGGGAGTGCACGGGGTCTCTCCGCATAGAGAAGGGAGTAAGACAAGGCTGCGTGCTGGCCCCACTTCTTTTCTCACTATATACGAACAACTTGGAGAAGGAATTGGGGGCCAGTAACATCGATTCGCCAAGGTATGGAAATAAGCAGATTGTTTCCCTTCTCTATGCGGATGACGCAGTACTGATGGCCAGAACGAAGGTGGGCGCACAAAGGGCCCTATCGAAGTATGCAGAATTTATGGAGGCCAGGGGTCTTAGAATTAATGCCAAGAAATCCTTTGTGATGTGTTGCGGTAAAGGTCGTGCCAGTTGTAAACACCTTAAAGTGGCAGGCCTTCGAATCGAACATACTAAAACCTTCCCATACTTGGGGGTATTAATTGACGGATCAGGTTCGTGGGGACCTGAGGAAAAGAATAGGACCCTATCCTTCAAACGATCAATAGCGGCGTTGATAAATTTTTCTACCGAATTGGGTAAAAGACCACCTGCAATCATGCTTAGTATTTATGTGGCTAAATGCAGAAGTATTGCTCTATATGGGGCAGGGATTTGGGGGTATCAGGACATAACATCTCTGCAAATTGCAGAAAACAACTTCTTTAGATACCTGTTATCCCTCCCCAAGGGCACCTCTGTTTATAATTGTCACGCCGAATTAGGCATGGACCATTTAACGGATTTGATTAGAATCCAACCTCTTCTGCTGTGGCGGCGAGTATGGGTCTCAGAAGAACTTGGACTAAACCAGGGTATAATCAGAGATGTTATGGGTCTGGATAATGTAAAGCACATTAACTGGCTCGAGTATGTCAGGAAAGTCCTAACAGACCTTCATAGGCCAGAGTGGTATAGTAACCCGGACTTGATTCGGGAAGTCCCCCAAAAAGTTTTTAAAAAACTATGCATGGATCACTAAGAAAACGGTGACTGAACACCAATTGTCAATGACTTCGTATACAATACAACCATATTTAAATCTTGTGACCCTCGGGTTTGACCGTTTTATCTTGACCAGATTTAGATTTAACCTCTTTCACCGGCTGGTTACGTTCCCAACCAAAAATGATTGGAATAGAATCCTAGCCCCATGTCCATGCGACAACACATCATCTCAAACCACCTTCCATCTGCTTTTGTTCTGTAAATTGTATAAAAATTAACGTTGTAGATGGATCAAACAATATTTGAGATGAGGTGCATGGCGGCAATGTAGGCCAGCGTACCTCAGCCTACAGCAGCTGGGGAACGTTGTATGTATAATGACGATGACAGCATTTTTGAAAAGTGTTCTAAGGATACAGAATTCTTTGAGTAGCTAAATTTTTATATTCAATAGATTCACTACCATGATTTAATACCTTTTTAACCTAAATGTTATTTATTATTGTATGATTGTAAAGATGTATTTTTGTATGCTATTTGCTTTTATGATTTTTAATACTGTGAAAATCGAATAAAGCTTATTGAAACTGAAAAAAAAACATATGCCACTGCCCGAAGCTTACACGATACTGGAACTAGGTTTTAGTCGATATTGATTCTGCTGTCAACACTTCCATCCTGAGGTTTCCAGTTTACACCATTCTGGGACTTTCGAATCGCCTGCCATATCCATTTTGCTCTAACAGGAGGAGGCAAATGGCCCTCACTTTGGGAGCAGCCCAACAGGTTATACTCTCACTCTGTGGTACAGCTAGAACTCCAGACCAAGTCTCCTGGTTGCATAAATTGTGTTTAGCCTCAGGGATGGAAAAGCTCTCCTTAATAACAATCCCAGACCACTCCTACTCAGACCTGTAGGCCCCTTTCATCCAAATTCTTTCCGCTGAATTTCGTGAGTTAACCTGCCCGGTCGATTTACGACTATTACGAATGATCCCATAGGTGACCCCGCTCGAGGCCTAGACTAATCCCTGCAGTTTCTATGCCAATTATAACCACATCAGCCTAGTATTGTATCTGTATACGTGATAGTTTCACCACAACATCGAAGGAGAATGGGGAGAGTTTTGTTTTGGACTCATGCTTGTTTGTTCTGTGTTTATATGCCAGAACCACGCTGCCAGCCCCAGGGTTGTAGGCGAAAGCTGTGTAATATACTACTCTGGCTTTTTATGTTCCAGTGCAACCGGCTCCCTGGGCTTGAAGGCGACATGCTGTGCATTCACTTGAGGAGGCAGTATCAATAAACAGAATTGATCCATAAACATTCTTGTTAAAAAATGTTTCCATAGGCAGTTCTGGAGGAGTACTCATGGTGTCCTAAAAATGGGTATTTGTCTGCGCTGCAAACAAGTGTAGCTGGTGAACTTTTACAGTGCTTAGACGTAAAAAGTTGGTATAAATTGACCATGTAGCTAACCAAGTCTGATCTTTTCAAAAGAGGATCAGGTAAGTTCCGCACCAATAATAATTTTGGAAAAAGGGGCCCAGACTTGGATTTTATAGCTCATTCAAATACATTAGTTAAAAAGCCATTTACGGTCAGTACTAAAAGGCTACTTATTGAATGGATCAATACTGTCAGGGTGGTGGGGAGGACTCACTCTCCCGCTCACTTGGTAGAAAATTGATGAAAGTGTAATTTTCATTTTCTTACAAATATGGGAACATGCTAAAAGTGTAAAGGCCTTTCTAATAATCTGAATGTGCCATGTGGCTTGATCTCACATCATATCTCAATCAGTGTATTATGAAATTGTAATGGGTGTTTATAGAGAACAACTTACAGTATAAGATATCTTGGTGCAGTGCATGTATATAACATCTTTTATCACTCTACCTTACACCTCCACTGACATGCATCAGCAGTAAGTTATATCAGCTGAGAAAGAATTATCACTCTACAATATTAACATTAGCATTATAAAGGACAAAGCAATGATTTTGTTCCCACAGACCAGTTTGGAAGAGGGGCCCCACAGAACAATGGGACAGAGCACTGTTGGAAACAGTAAAATTGAAATCTCCCCTTTAGGGATCCTGTATATCACACCACACCACATACATTACAACAAAACCATACCAAGTCAATCAACCATCAAGCATACTTTCTACAATCGTTCTCTATAACCAAGGCGAGTACCATAAGGATATAAAATGCACAAAGCTTTAATGACGTGTTGTCCAACACAATGTTCTTTTAACGTGGAAATTGCATGCAATATATGTCAGCATTTGTTGTATGAAAAGTTTCACATTAGAAATTGCATTACAAAGTATCAAACAATGTTATAAAAACACTCCTGTACGGCACAAAATAAAACCCACAAAGATAATGAAAAAGAATAGGGTAGAAGGAAATAAGACAACAGAAATGTGTCTATTTAGCTGATGCTGATCTGCTACAAGCATTGATCAAGATTCCCAATGAATCAAACGATTTATCATCTATGGGATTACAAATTTAAGCAGCTTCTCCACACATAAAACGTCGACAAGTTTCAGTAGAATTGAGAGTGTAGCTACCTTTCTTGGGACAATATGGATAATTCTGCTTCCCTCAATCAATCAGAATATACAATATCTACAAAAGATATAAACAGCTTCAATTATTTAGGATGTAAACAATACAAGGACATAATTCCAATCTTTTAAAGCACAAATCATCAAACCCCAGTGCAGAGGTACTTTTTTCATGTATCACTAGTTGTGTTTTTCAAAAATCTTACAAACCCATTGTAGGAAGGTGGACACCTGATTATGGTTACCCCAGATTTTTTGCCTTGTGTTTAGCTGGTTTTCGACTTAGTTGGCCTGGTTCCCTGCTAATCAGGGCCCCAGGCTATCTGCTCTCTCTGTAAAATGGATTCCATGCACCCTAGGTGCATAACCAATCTGGTACTGGACACCTTATCAGCCCCTGTACAGTGCACTATAGGTGCCCAGGGCATAGGTGCATCCAAGGCCTACCAGGGGCTGCAGCATATCTTTTGCCACCCCTGGCTGGTCCTTAAATTGACACAACTGGCTGATCCCTCAGCTGGGGCAAGGTGGTGTAATCACCCCTTGCTTAGATATAGTATACCTATATCTAAACCTATATCTAGACACATATATACCTATAAGTCACTCCTATGGCAGGTCTTATCAATCCTGGAGGCAGAGTGCTTGGTTTTATGTGAGATGGTGCTCTAGCATGAGCTGAGCCTGTCTGCAGCTGTCGGGACCAAGTCCCTTAGCTGTTCCGGGATAATGCCATACCATATACTCTTAAGTGCATTATAATCCATCGCAGTTATGTGCTAGCTTTGGTTTGGCTTTATCAAAACATGTCGTGTAAGGTGTTATACGATTTGGAATACTATCCGCTCGCCAGTCCTGGTGACGGGGATAGCATCCCACCCTTCTAGAGGGAGAAGACATGTTACTTTACTAAAACGCGGTTGATTCTAACCAGAGCCTCAGCATCACAAAATGGATGCTGCTGCCACCGACACAAGTCTGACCTCCTGCTCCTGACCCAAACTTGGCAGAGGAGGCCTGGACAAAGGGTTTCCTGTCGCAGGGAGGTGCTACACCTCCCCAGACAGGAGATAGTGTATTGGGGCAGGGAGAGCTGAAAGAAACTAGACACTGCCTGGGGCGCACAAGGCTTCCCCTTGCATAATCCGGTCAAACCGGTTCTGGGACACTCCAGCCCCAGTCCCAGCGCGACCCTGGACAAAGGGAAAGGGGTGTAACCACCCCCTTCCTGGGTCCCACCCATAGGAGGGACCTAGCAGGTAATCCAGCCCACTAGATCGGTATAAGAGTGGGAGCAGTGCCAACGCACATCAGATTATCCTGACTGAAACTTAAGAAATTAAACTCTGGACCCTTCGACATCCTACTCGACGTAGAAGACTGAAGAATCTCCCTTGTGGTCAAGGAGTGACCACCCTGTGCACACAGGCACCATCCAGCACCTCAACATTTGCTTTGTTGCAGTTCCCGCCAGAACTTGAGCAACAGAGATCAACAAGACCCAGCGTGCCTGCCTTCTAACAGCCCGATCCACAGTTCCTGCAGAGCTGAGACCCGCGGAGGCGACCTGAAGCGTGGGGCCGGCCATCTTGGAAAGACCATGAGGCGCTGACCGTGCAGCTCCCGAGGCTCCCTTGAAGCTGTGCATTGGGGTTTGAGAAGCCCCAGCCCTGAGCCACTCTTGCACTGAAGCTCACCTCTCTACACTCACCGAGTGCTGCGTGGGCCCTTCTGCATCTTTTGGCTCAACGCGTTGGTCCGGTCGCTTGCCCTTTGGCTAGCGGCCCTAGTACCGACGAACCTTTGAATTTTCTCTGCCAGTCCGGTTGCTCTGGACTGGCCTTCGCTCCCCTGAAAAGGAGCACCCGCTCTGACCTTGCTGGTCCGAGTAAGAAGCGATCTTCGAATCTGCGTGGGTTGCGCTTGCCAAGGTTTGTTTGCTCCAACTCGGAAACCGACACCGCCGACAGCAAGAGCCTTTGTGGGACAGCTCGTGATCCACTCCTGGACATCCTCGGTGCCCCAGAGTCCACGTGGCAGCGGAGACAAGCTTCTCGACAACCACCTGATTGCGCCCGACATTGCCTGGTTCCTTCCTGGTTCCACCCTGGTCACTGCTGAGTGACCCAGACTCTCTCCCCTCTGCTTTCAGGTACTCTACATCTTCGATCCACCCTTGGATCACACCGGACACTTCTCTTCTGGATGCCTGCAGCATCTTCATCTTCAGGCACCACCGACCTGCGTGATGAAACCCAACACTACTTTGCACCCGTGCACCCGCTTCCTCTGGGTGAGGTAACTCATGAATGCCGGTGCTCCTGTACTGGTATACACCTCTAGTGTCTAAGTCTAAATTTTGGTCCTTCTAGGTCAGTCGGAAGACTCTTAAAACAGTAACTCAATAACTTTTACGCACTATTGACTTTGCATTGGTGCATGTGTGTGCTTTAAGCGCAGCACCCGATTACCGCGGGCTTTTCCCGACTTCAGCATTGCTAGTCCCGACTGCTCCCAGCGATTCCCCAGGCCCTAGGCCTGACCACTCTTCGATTAGTGATACTTATACCACTATTTTAGTATATGGTTTGAGTGGCCCGTGGGCCTCATCCATAATTGTGCAACTTTTATATGTTTAACCGTGCTTATGTTTAAATGCTTGTGCCCCTGCACTCATAAAGAGTACAGAAGATTATTCTTGTAATAAATACATATATTTTTATAATATATAACTTGTGTGGTGTCCTTTCATTTGATATTACAAGATTGTGATTGGTAAAACAGCTTGCTTAACACGACCTCTTGAGTTAAGCCTTTAAGGCTGCTTAGTCCATGCTACCCTGAGGATAGCTTGTCTATAAGGTTGACTTACAACCAACACCATAAGGGATTGTTTGGACTGATACAAGGTGCCCCCAGAATTAGAGACATCATATATCAGGCCAACTTCTCACACCCATTCACTAAGCCGTACTTTTATTTTGCATTGTCTGATACATACCACATTCTTACAACTCCATATTGTTGCCATAACTGCAAGCCTGTCAGACATTCATTAGGGAGACTGAGAGGATGTGTTGCAGTGGCCAGAGCTGCCATGGCGGGAGCAGCTCAACATCCTGTGATTCTGGGCAAATCACTTAATCTCTGCGTGCCCATGCACAGCACCTGGATACCCTCATGGGTGATAAACCGTGATATATAAATCTACAAAATGGAATTAAATTATAATTAATTCTCACAAACATACTACTTTTGTGGTCAATAATAGACCTCCTACACTTATCGTAACTTGCGTCTCACCAGTTGTGAGGCCAAAATTCCTCATGCAGGCCTTCCTGCTGCTATAGAAGTGCCGTACATATTAAAATGTCTTTAAAAACCGGGAAGAACCAATTGTTTACTGGTAGATGAACCAGCACTGTCAGGGAAAATTAGAGGGGTTGTAGGTGGATACAATGCATTCCCGTCTACTATCAGACCCTCTGCAAGAAAAAGTTCAATGTCTTACCTCTCCAGCACATGACTGCGTCAGCAAGAAAGGTTTCTACCACCCATGGATTAACGTCTCAATTGGGCTGTCTCTCAAGGGATATTAGATCTCCTTTGCTTTCTATTTTTTCATCTGTACCATATGCTCTGGATTTCAATTCCAAAAGGCCACAGTTACAATCATGGAGCTAAGCGACTATTGTTGCTTTACGTTTGCTTAACGCACGAGTATTTCTCTTTTTTTTTAAATCACTGTAATCTTAACTCTAGGTTTTGAGGAGCAGGGTAGATTTAAAAGCAATTGTGTGCAATCGAGCGGCTGACGTGGAAATACTTTCCTGAAATTTAAACATAAGCAAATGCTTAGCTATAAAGAATATTATTGTGCCCCTATCGCTATCCTTATATTGCAATGGGTGGCCTACAGGTTCTAAATTGTCTTTGCAATAGATATTAGTTTTGTGATGGGGTATATCCTTCAAAGGTAATAACCCCTTTGTTTTGTTGCCACTGCTTACAGGTGTTATACCCTTTATGTAATTGTATAAAGAGAGGCACAAGACGGGCATCAACTTTATGTTGAGAAGATATATTATCTTTTCATTTTTCATCGCATTGATTGAAGGGTGGAACCTATTTTTACAAAATTACAGCAGGTTTGCCTGGAGCGTCAATCTAATGCAAACACCAAGTCTGTATCGTGTTGTGGCATTACTGTACTGTACGTGGTGTGATATACAGGTTCCCCAAGGGGAGATTTTAATTTTACTGATTCTTTAAAAACACAGATGTTGCTCCCAAGTTTTTATTTTAAGTTAAAGGAATTCCGTTTGACGTTCTGTGATATCCGACCTTGTCTCTTAAGGTTATGGTTCCTTCACGATTTTGGTGATGTCGAACCGTATTTAGTGAGTTCGGCTAATATGGAGTGAATTCGTCACGTTAACTAGCGAGTTCATTACGTATTCAGAGACTTCGTCTTGAATATGGGTTCCATTTTGTTCGAGCCTCCATTTTGTGTTGCCATCACGCAGGCCGACAAATGTGGTCGAACGAACGAAGCAACCTGGCCTTCCCGTATTGGTACACATTAACAGGGTCTTTCTTGACTTTAAGATGAATTGTAAGGATCTGATTCCTTCACCTAAAACTGACCCTGCCAAGCAAATTTCCCTGGTTTGATCGTTGTCTGAGATTGCCAATCAATGTTCAGGACATCGTTAACTTTTAGTCCCCTTACACATGCCTTATCTTGCTCGCTATCAGTAATTGTTTCCTTTTCTATGCTCCTTTATTACATGAATTGTGCCTTTCAATTATCGGTTTGTCCGGCTTGTGGAGATTGGATTTGGGACATTCCTAATAATTAACTTTGGGTTAGGTTACTGTTGACTGAGCTTTTCGTCATGTGATACTTTGTTTGAGAACGTACCCTATTGGTTAGAATTTTGCGCAATGGGTGTGTATTCGGAATGTGAATATTGTGTATAAAAAGAGATGTCTTGCTTTACAAAATCGAGCAGTCTCCTGAGAATATACCATGCTGTATTTCTAGGATCACTGTTACTAGCTGCAGCTAATAAATTTGGTCTTTGACGCCACCCAGAAGTATTCTGTGTCTCTGTATACCAAGACAGGTGAATCCGAAGACTTTGGGTATGCCCCTGGCGCCGCTGGGTTTAAAAAGCCCAGTTCTTCAGTTGGCACCCACGTGGGGCGACTTCAGCGGTACCGGTCCAAGCCCGAAGATTGTGAGGAGCTTCGTGAGGAAATTCTGGAAGAGGGCCCCCACTTCATCGACCCCGGCATGTCGAATGTGGACTGAAGGTTTTTGCTGCGAGGCTTCCCCTTTCCGATGGCTACGAAGGACTGCTGCCCTGACTGTCGCCCTGTCTTGAACCCTTTTGTGATGATTTGTAAGGCGAGACGTTAGACGGTCTTCTGGTGGCATGACAGACATTTTGGTTAAGTATAAGTGGGTCGCTCCCACAACTTTGTTTTGTTTCTTGGGTTCTTTGATTTGGTTTTTGCAAATACCAAAGCAGAGGGGCTCGTACATTTGCGAATATATCATTTTTGATAACCCCTTGAAGTTTCAAGCTAGACTAGTGAGCTATAAGATGCCTGGTTTTAGCAAATTTAGGAAATGGTTTTGTTGTAGTTGTAACAGGGATTCCCGATTGGAGGACTGGTGTCCGATACCTCCGGTTGGAACTCCGACTTATGAGCTCTATTCAAAGCATGGTGTGGGTCCCATTACGTATAATGAAGTATGGGTCCCCTATACGAAGAAAGATGGTGTCTTACAATGGCCACAACATGGTAGTTTCGAATCAGATGTTTTAGATAATTTAGAAGTTGCGTTATTTAGGAAGAAAGCCCGGCCGGCGATGTTTGACTCTTTCCGCCTCTGGCGTAAGGAAGCCAAACAGCGAGAAATTAAGCAAGCTAAGAGGGATAGGAAAGAAAATAATATATCGATAATGCAAGCTGCTAGGCAGTTTAAGGAAGACGAAGAAGATTGTGCGATTGAGGTGTCAGATAGACAACGTTGCATAGCCATTGACAAATGTTACCCGGCTTTGCCACCTCTTCTTCCAAATGTGACTAAGGACCCTGAAAGGATCCTTTGATGTCGCATTTGTTGAGATTACCACCCCCTTATGTGCAGAGTGGTACGGCACCTCCGCAACCCCCAGTTGTTCAACCCCCTGCTGATGTTCAGCCACTCGTTCCTCCACAGTTGATTCTTCCTCCTCAGGCGCAGCCCCCTCCAGGGCCGCCAGCTTTGCTTACAGCTCTGCCTCAAACTTCTTTGCCTTCCCCTCGTTTGCCTTCGACTTCCTTTTCTACTGACCCTATGTCTTTGTCGTCTCAAAACACTTTGTCTCCTGTCCTCATGTCGACTTCTTCTCCTTCTGCTCGACAACGAATGACTGAGACTATCACTAGCCTTTTGTCTCCTCTCTTTGGGCCATTGAATATGACCCCTGTTTCTGCACGGAAACAAACGCGTAGTCAGCTCCCTAGTTCCGAGGAGCGGACAGTGTTAGATCTCCTTGCTCGTAGATAGGTTTCGAATGCCTCCAAGTATAATCTACAAACGGTTATGGATTAAGCATGGGCGAATTTTGCGAATCTCGCGTTCGCGAATTTTGCGGATTTGCGAACTCGCAATCCGCAAAATCCGCGAATTCTCGCGAATTTGCGGATTTTTTTTTTTGTGTTTGCGCGGGTTTCTGCCAGTTCGCGAGGGTTTTGTACAATTTCGCAAATTGCGAACTTACCTGTCGGGTCGCAAGTTTCGCGAACTTGTTGTTTCTACGTGTCCAGCCTGTTTGGGACACTCTTCTTCATCACTGCCACTCTCTGTCACCACTGCCACTCTCTGACTACTCATGCCACCCTCTGGCCCACCCATGCCACCCTCTGTTTCATCACAGCACCCTTTGGTTGTCCAGTCAGTGTACATTATTGTGGCAACGCAAGCACACCTTCCCTGCCTCAAGTGACCTGAATTAATTTGGGGCTGATTAATGTGTCACAGAATATTTTTTTAGCTGGCACCTGCTTCCTTAGTGCTTCCTGATTAGTGATCTTTTGCACTTGCTAAGTGCTTTCATTGTTGCAAAATTAGTTACAACACCTGCCCTGCCCCAACTGACAATAATGAATTAGGGGCTGATCAATGGATTTGAACTTCCAGCCTGGCTCCTGCTTGTCTCCCTTAGCTGTAATTCAGGACCTTTGTGGCATATATGTAACTATTCTGAGGTTCAGAGCAGGGTCACATAATAGTTGCAACTGGTAACTGAACTCTGGAGGGGCCCCTCAGGAAGCACTACAGGAAATGGCTACTAATGATGAGCCTGAACTTTTGAACCTGGTAAGTAGTTTCAGTTTTGCTAAGATCGTATTTCTGCAATTTTGCACTTATTCGCGGGGCGCGAAGTTGTACTGGGAAGCCGCGAACTCACGCGAACAGTGCGAGCAGTGCGAGCAAAATCCGCTGCTCGCGGATTTGCGGATTTTGCGGGAGATTCGCAAATCTCACGGATTGCGAATTTACCGAAAATCCGCAAAATCCGCGAGCGAAACGGATTTTCCGCCCATGCTTATTATGGATGTCTTCCTACAGTGGGAGGCACCAAAACAAAGATATGTTTTTGATGTTATGTGTACTTTCCTCCGTGAAGAATGGGAAGATAATAAGTTGGGTCAAATTCCATCGGAACTGCTTAATGTTCAGTCTGAATTTGCTAAAGGGACGATAGTGGGTCCCGATGTTGAGGAAGCGGTAGCGACGCTTCTTGCATTTAGGTGTAGACTTCCTTCTCAGTCGTTGTTTGAACCTGACCCTTCTGTTAGGACAAAAGTGAAGCAGTATCCGATGAGAGAGGTTCCCCCTGTATGGAGAGAGGAAGTTGTGGGTAACGTTAATCTAGGTATTGCTGCTGTACCTGCTCATTTTCAGCGAGTGTGTGTACATGTTCCTTGGAAGAGAGCAGAGGTCCTGGCTCTTAAGCAGACTTTGCCTGACCCCCATAAAAATCCTGCAGGTTATTATAAGGAGATGTCCCAGACAGTTGATGCGTGTGGGATGAATTTAGCTGACATAGATATGTTGTTGGGTAATGTAGTCCCTCAACCTTTGTGGGCGAAGATCCATCACGAGGATCATGCAGTAGAGTTGGGAGACACGTGGGTTAATATTGTTGCTGCAGATGGTCGACAAGGTGGAGGGGCCAAACCTGAGCCTTTAGTTACAGATCTCCCTGGTAAGATTATTAATTTAATGAAAACTTTGATGCCTCCTATGCGAGTGGGTTGTTTGTAAATAAGTTTGTCTATAATTTGCTTCCCGAGCTTTCTAATAAGTTAAAGGACTCTGAGAGTTCATGGGCTGTTTCTTCTTCGGCCCAGATATTGGCTACTGCACATACTATGAGAACAGAGGTAAAGATGAGAAAGATAAAGCAGAGAAGAAGACTAAAGAATTGAAAACGAAGGTTCTTCTACAGCAGGCGTATCCGCCTCGCCCTAATCAATGTCAGTTTCAGCAACCTTCCATTTTCAGCACACAGTTTCAGAGACTGTTGCAGCAGCCCAAGTCTTTTCCTCAGCGACTCCCGATAGGCCCTAATCAGTGCCCTTACTGTAAGGAAGAAGGTCACTTCAAGAATAGTTGCCCGATGTTTGGTGTGAGAGGTCGTGGTGTCCAACAAGTACCTAGGGGTAGGGGATGCGGTGCGTTTCCCCAGAATGGACGTTCCTTTCCCCCTCAGAATTCTATGAATTGTTTTGATCAACAGAATGTTCCATCTGTTCAGTCTGCTCAATATTACACTGACAATTACTATGTTGAGAGCGCGAGGGCTGATCTTAATGATAGCTAGGACAGCCATGGACAAAGGGAGGGAGTAGTGTCGGTTCCAGTAGACCAGAGTGGACCTTATGTTGAAGTAATTACATCAGGTGTGGCAGAACCTTTTCTTTTGGATACTGGTGCGGCAAAGAGTTCTATCATGCACTCTAAACTCCCTGGCGCACCTTTTTCTGGCTTGAGGAATGTTTCGGTAGGATTTTCTGGCGCCCCAGTTCGTAACCCGGTTTCTTGTCCTTTGTCTCTTTCTGTTGGGCCTTGTGAATTGGAAGCACCTCTTATTCTAACGACAGGTTGTGGTGAGAATCTGTTGTGTTTGGACTTGTTGAAAAGATTGCATGCAACATTATATTGCTCTCCTTCTGGAGTACATCTTACGTTGGGTAAGAAAGTGATTTCTCCGATGTATTTGTCTAAAGATCGGCCTCCACTGGAATTGCGTTCTCTTCCTGATACTCTCTGGGCTACAGGTCCTAATGATGTTGGCCTTTTGCAGATTCCACCCTCCGTTGTTACCGTCAAGGCGAATGCTAAGCTACCTCGCATTCCCCAATATAGGATCT